>NC_060125.1:402076255-402699849 GCF_021461395.2 Schistocerca americana
GTGGGTTACTACTTGTTGAAAAGCTAATTAACAGTTAAACTGTGCCACTTCTTTGGACGTGATAAATTTGGGTTAGGTGAGGAAAAGATACGATTGTTCCGTGTGAGGAAACCAAATGAAAAAACATGTCTCGTGACACCACCCCTGGCAGGCTGCTAGAATTTACGTGCACCACGACGTGATTGGCTAACATCAATGCTAAATAGTTCGAAAACGGTGCGACGTATCGAATTTTTTCTTAATAATTGCTTCTTAGTGCAGCTTCCCTTGCAACAGCCTTAAAGGGTTTCCGGACTGTTTCTGACCACCCCGTGGAAATGAGGAATGCGGCGAAGAGTAAGTGAACTCCTTCGACTTGCTTTGGGAATTAGAGGGACTCTGAGATTGTTCTTCTGTAACACTTGCGTCTTAGAGGGAGGATTTTGTACTGACTAAGACTGCACGATAGTTCTGGGAAACGTCACATATAAGTAATGCCAGATGAATAGAGCAAAAAAGTCTCAGTGGGGTGATATCGTGAAGGGAATGTGACAACGCAAAGAAACTCCAAAAAGCATGGATTATCAGACTCACAATTTTATTAAAATTGGAAATGCAGACACGCCTTTAGATATCTGTACGACTGCATTTCTATGAAAGTCCACAGTTAATTGTCTTAAAATTAAAATGATACGTTCCTTCGACGCACCTCTTGAATGGAGGCATTACAAACATTTTTCCTCATTTTATTTCCAGCTGCGACTTTTCCTTTTAACCTCGCTGTCTCCCGCAAAAGCTCTCCCGTGATGAAATTTCCGTAATTTCGTTTGCAGACAATGAATGAAACATGAACATTAACAGCATTGTTGCGAAGATACGATTGTGCTTACCCCTATCTTGCTGCAGGTGGCGCACGTTACAATTCGAGATAATTTGAAAGCCCAATTTCATTAAAACTCTGATTAAAAACTCAGAGCATCCAATTTCCCTACCTCACGCAGAACACCGGACACAAAGACTTACAATATAATTATGAGTCCATTCCTACGACATGCCCTGTACGTGGAAGAAAAAAATAAATATCCGAGAAACACTATTACTTCGCAACGTCTGAATAACTGTCTTAGTTACACTTTCTTCAAGAAAGTAGTGTACTGCGTGGCAACTTGATGCTTCTTTTTACCGAGTTGTAGCAACGGTATTACATTCATAAATGCTCGGGAAATGTCAAGTGATACGGGAAGGAAATGGCTAACTGTAGGTGAAAGAAGTACTTTCCATATACTAGTTATCCTTCCTGAATGTCAAAAATTTGGAAATTTGTGGTAAGGGCTATGGGACAAAATTGCTGACGTCATCAGTCCATTGGCTTACACACTAATTAAACTAACTTACGCGAATGAGAACACACACACACACACACCCATGCCCGAGGGAGGACGCGAATCTGCGACGAGGGGAGGAGCGCGAACCGTGACAAGACGCCCCTGACCGCACGGCTACCCTGCGAGGCCTGAATGTTATATGAAAAGCGTCGTCTTTGTTAAATGATTTTCGAAACACTCCTGCGCCAATCATAAAATGTGAGACAAATGTTTCTGCTGCCCATAACGAATAGGACTGACTGAGGGTAAACAAATAAGGGCAGCACGAATGGTCACAGGTTTGTTTGATCCAAGGGACACTCTCACAGAGAATCTGCACAGCCTGAATCAGCAGACATATGAATACAGTCGTCGATTATTATCGTATGAAACAGTAAATAAAAAAAATCAAGAACGAGCATGAAGTCAATCTAGGAATATACTGCCATCTCTTACATAACTCCCCACTCCCCCATTTGGGGCGTGTCTCTCTGCCCAGTCACTATAATGAATTAATATGAAACAAATGTGTTTAATTAGAACGTCACTGGTTTTCTGTAAATTATTCCCTAACAATTTTAGGAACACTCAGAATACAGGGTGAGTCACCTAACATTACCGCTGGATATATTTCGTAAACCACATCAAATACTGACGAATCGATTCCACAGACCGAACGTGAGGAAAGGGGCTAGTGTAATTGGTTAATACAAACCATTAAAAAATGCACGGAAGTATGTTTTGTAACACAAACCTACGTTTTTTTAAATTGAACCCCGTTATTTTTGTTAGCACATCTGAACATATAAACAAATACGTAATCAGTGCCGTTTGTTGCATTATAAAATGTTTATTACGTCCGGTGATATTGTAACCTAAAGTTGACGCTTGAGTACCACTCCTCCGCTGTTCGATCGTGTGTATCGGAGAGCACCGAATTACGTAGGGATCCAAAGGGAACGGTGATGGACCTTAGGTACAGGAGAGACAGGAATAGCACATTACGTCCACATGCTAACACCTTTTTATTGGTCTTTTTCACTGACGCACATGTACATTACCATGAGGGGTGAGGTACGCGTACACACGTGGTTTCCGTTTACTATTACGGAGTGGAATAGAGTGTGTCCCGACATGTCAGGCCAATAGATGTTCAATGTGGTGGCCATCAGTTGCTGCACACAATTGTCATCTTTGGCGTAATGAATGTCGTACACGCCGCATTACATCTGGTGTAATGTCGCCGCAGCCTGCCACAATACGTTGTTTCATATCCTCTGGGGTTGTAGGCACATCATGGTACACATTCTCCTTTAACGTACCCCACAGAAAGAAGTCCAGAGGTGTAAGATCAGGAGAACGGGCTGGCCAATTTATGCGTCCTCCACGTCCTATGAAACGCCCGTCGAACATCCTGTCAAGAGTCAGCCTAGTGTTAATTGCGGAATGTGCAGGTGCACCATCATGCTGATACCACATACGTCGACGCGTTTCCAGTGGGACGTTTTCGAGCAACGTTGGCAGATCATTCTGTAGAAACGCGATGTATGTTGCAGCTGTTTGGGCCCCTGCAATGAAGTGAGGACCAATGATTCCGCACCATACATTTACAGTCCACGGTCGCTGTCGCTCTACCTGTCTGAGCCAGCGAGGATTGTCCACGGACCAGTAATGCATGTTCCGTAGATTCACTGCCCCGTGGTTTGTGAAACCCGCTTCATCGGTAAACATGTAGAACTGCAACGCATTCTCTGTTAATGCCCATTGACAGAATTGCACTCGATGATTAAAGTCATCACCATGTAATTGCTGATGTAGCGACACAGGAAACGGGTGAAAGCGGTGACGATGCAGTATGCGCATGACAGTACTTTGACTCAGTCCACCGGCTCTCGCAATGTCCCGTGTACTCACGTGTGGGTTCATGGCAACAGCAGCTAACACACCAATTGCACCCGCTTCTCCTGTGACGGGCCTGTTACGAACCCGTTTGCGTGCTACGACCATACCTGTTGCATACAGTTGGTGGTAGATGTTTTGCAATGTGCGGCACGTTGGATGCTCTCTGTCCGGGTACCGTTCTGCATACACCCTGCAGGCTTCAGCTGCAGTTCGTCGACACTCGCCGTAGATGAGTATCATCTCCGCCTTTTCAGAGTTCGAATACACCATGGTCACAGTTCCTACAACACTACACTATCACAGACGTCTGGAAACACGGTGTACTACAGTTGGTCTGCGTGCGGAGACGAATGAAGAATATCAATAGCAGCAAGCGCTACATGCGGACACTGCGACAGCTAGACCAAACCACAACAGTGCACCACAGCCACATTCGTAAACACGGTCGTCATCGTAAACATGTCCCTGCAGATGCTGCTCGCCGACCGTGGCCCGTGTTTGTTACAACACGCAACTGAACGTCGGAGGTTTCAAGCGTCAACTTTAGGTTACAATATCTCCGGATGTAATTAACATTTTACAATGCAACAAACGGCACTAATTACTTATTTGTTTATTTGTTCAGATGTCGTAACAAAACTAACGTGGTTCCATTAAAAAAAACATACTTCCGTGCATTTTTGTATGGTTTGTATTAAACAAGTACACTAGTCCCTCTCCTCACGTTCGGTCTGTGGAATCGGTTCGTCAGTATTTGATGTGGTTTACGAAATATATCCAGCGGTAACGTTAGGTGACTCACCCTGTATATAGTTCAGCAAAGGGAACTACGAAAGTAATTTGAAGCATGATCAGAAATTAACAACGGAAGCAAAATTTTCAAACTCATTCAGTGTTCGACGCGCAAGTCGCCGAAGTGGCGTCATATAAAAAGACTTCACCAGGCGACCGGTCTACCCGACGGGAGGCCCTAGCCACACGACATTTCATTTCAGCGTGCATAGTAAAGATAATATAAATTAAAACCCAGCATATGTTACACACATTAAACAATTTAGTTGGATTGCTTTTGCCCAGCACATTATTGCAAGCATAGGAGAAGACAAATTACGTAACTAGTATTGCTTATTTTCATTCAGTAGTGCAGTGTGAAACTGCATTCTATCATAATTTACGTTGAAGAAACAAAAATTTCATTTCACATGTGCTAGCACATCATCGGTCATGTTGCAAACAACAGTTTAAGAAGTTGGTATTTTGACTACATCATGGTCTCTCGAGTAGTTTGAAACGGCGCAATAGTAGTGGACCAATAGCCATAAGAGAACAAAGGGGTTGCTTTCCTCCTTATCTCCAAGATCAAAATTCAATATCCTTATCTCCAAGGGTCATTGTCCAAGGTCAAGAGTCAGTATCCTTCCCATTCCACTTTCCTTTCCCTCCCACCTTGAGGCAAGGTATTCAAATGGTTCAAATGGCTCTGAGCACTATGCGACTTAACTTCTGAGGTCATCAGTCGCCTAGACTTAGAACTACTTAAACCTAACTAACCTAAGGACATCACACACATCCATGCCCGAGGCAGGATTCGAAGCTGCGACCGTAGCGGTCGCGGGGTTCCAGACTGTAGCGCCTAGAACCGCACGGCCACTCCGGCTGGCAGGCAAGGTGTAATGATCTGTAATGTTACTGCTATAATTTATTTCCGTTTAGTATAATATGTGTATTTTATTACCCAACTGCAATGACTTAGCATTCCCTAAATTACGGACACTTTTATCCCTTCTAGCCTGTGACTTGGCTGAGCCTCCATAATTCCTATCATTTTCATTAATAATCTGTAGTGTTACTACTATAATTCACTGTCCAGTTAGTGAAACATGTAATTCGATACGCAATAACGAGGATTTATTACTACGAAAATTCCTGTCACTTTTATCACTATTACCTGTAATCCTTCTAAACTTAACTGCCCAATTGCAATGATTTACGCCCATAAATGTTAATATAATGCCCAATTAGTGTACCTGAAAACTGCTGCCAACGTTTTTGGACCAGCTGTCTTCCATCATAATGGTGGTAAATTAAAAAATAGTAGTTGGAGGTTTCCTATTGCTTAATATCCACTCATTCCATACTAGGCAGAAATCAAATCTGCATGTGAAATGCACTCCCTTGACTCTTGTGCGGAAAGGAGTGCAGTATTCTGCTGCATCCATTTTCAATGAGCTACCACAAGAACTCAAAAATCTTAGCAGTAGCCCAACGCTTTTAAGTCTAAACTGAAGTGTTTCGTTGATTTTCTTTATTTAAACTTACGAATTGTCGCCTGAATACGTTTCTTGTATTTCATTTTATCTGTTTCTACTATCGTGTTATATTTTCATGTATTAACTCGTTCCATGACCATGGAGACTTCTCCTTAATGTGGTCCCACGGAACAATAAATAAATAAATAAATAATTCAAAAAAGGCTGACATGTATTATTTCCTAAAAACAGTTGTCCTCCAGCGGAAAATTAAATAAAAACCAGGAGAATAAAACTGGCGTTATCCTATTGGTCAGTAAAGTGTGTCTAGTCTGTATGACTGCCAAATTTTTAGTACACTTATGCCACATAGTTATCAAACTGTGTAGCACAGGATTCATTTAGCACTGTCTAGGGACGTGGCAATTACATTGTGAAGATGCAAAAACGAATTCACTGGGAACTCTTGATTTTCCCCCACCCCCTCTGCCCACTGTGGAAGTGTCGTTTACATTAATATGAAGAGGAACTGCTAAATTATTTGGCTTTGAGGATTCATATTCCCTATCTGCACCCATGTCTTACCTACACATATCCAAAAATACTGTTGGAAGTTGAAGCACCAGCAACAACATAGATCAGGTACCACAACCTTCAGGCAGAATCAGAAAAAAGTGACATGTATCAACCCATTACTCTGCGAGCTAACATCCCAAAGGCGTTCGAGCACACACACAGTTCCCCTTCATCGAAATGTCTTGGCTCAAATTTGTCTAGGGGTGGAACTGCATGTGTCACATTACATTCCCTAAATTAGAAACTTATGACTCTTTGGTTAAATTGTCTGGCTGATGGCAAATTTGTGGATTTCAAAGTTAATATAACACATAATAACAGTAATAATAATAGTGGGAACTGAATTATCGACCCATAAATGATGTAGGCCACAACGTTGTTTGTTGGTTAGCATTATTTTTATTCAGAAAGCAAATTAATAGCGAAAGTGGTCACATGTAGAGTTACTATTACACTCGAGCGCATATCCATTTGATGAAGTTGGATCATTAACAATCTCATCGTGAAATACGAGGTATCTACGTGAAAAGTTAGAGTTCACACCAGGCACGTGGCTGCTCACTGCTGAGAGACAAAGTCCCGCAATACCACACAATGCGAAATTTTTTAAGTCGTTTCACTTCCTAGCTGCCTAAAGACCGACTGTCCACTTTCTCATCTCAGTCCGACTTGTACCCTTTGGTGTCTCCAGCCGAACTGTCCGCTTTCGCGTTTGTACCAGCACTGTACCCTTTTCCATTCATTGGCTTCATTGCCTGCATTACTACTGAATTAAATAGTTCTCATAAATGTTTGTGGCTGATCTTAGGTTCCCCATATTTAACACAGCTACGTCTCCTTGGCCATAAACGGCTTCTACTGGGCTTCCCTGTGGCGTAGGTTCTCGTCTGTCTCACTCACACACTGCAGTGCTTAGACCTCAATAGACAATAGACGCCTGTGAGTTTCCCCATCTCGTGGTGAATCAGCACCCTTCGTGGCACACTGTACTGGACGGCAGGGTTCATTTCACAATTCCTGTAGGATGACTCTTTCCGCCATATATTGAAATGAGAATGCAATGCTCGTCAACTCACAACTCTCACTGGAGAAAGACAGACACCTGAAAGTCAGTTACCGCCACACAAATCCCTGTGTGAAAACTACGTTACAGATCACACACAGGATACCGCTAAATTATGCTGCGTGGATCAGCGACCACCCCCATACAGAACAGGGGAACAGAACTGACATGTAAGCGCAAGAAATTAAAAAATGGCGGCGAAATTTTAACCAAAACAGTTTGCTTGTTCCAAGATAAAAAGCCGGGAAATCTAGATTGAGGAATGTTTAAAGTACGTATGTACCAGAATCATGTTAAAAGTCAGAGATACAGTCAACCATTCCCTTGCCACTGAAAAATCACAGTATTTAGGTACTAGTATCACGTTTTAAAACCGGCAGACCATATACCAGATTGTATGGAGACATTGCGACCTAATCGCACAGCCCCACAGACTGGAGTGCTACAGATGTTACGTCGGAAGGAAGGAAGGAAGGAAGAAATGATATCGGAATGTTATTTATAAATAGTGAACAAGCAGATGGAATTATATAGGACAACTAGGCAGCTATTTCTACCTTCTCAGATCTCCCACTACAACACATCGTTATGACGGATTTACATGTACTGAGAATGAGACAGCGCAGGCTTTCCCATAAAAGACAAACACAGCTACTTCTCCTATTAAAACAATGCCTGCTCTTCGACAGCTATTAAATGTGCTGAAAGCAGTGATTACACCTCTCTTTTTGCTTGTAATACTATGCATTTTATGTAATATTTCCACTGTATGTTGCTCTGGATTATGTCTTCTAGGTATTTAGATTGCTAGCGTTTCCAGTGATTTAGCACCAATGAAACATGCACAGTTCGTTACATGCTATCCGATAATGCACACAATAACGAACGATGAATTTCGAAAGATGAATTCGATTCCAAATTATCTTGTTTGTACATATATCAGTGGTTTAAATGATTATTGCTTGGTTTATTTTTTCGTATCGAATCAAACGAATATTGTCATGGCATATATACCCCGTCTTGGCCAATGGCCATGCTGCAGTGGTAACACCGATTCCCATCACATCACCGAAGCTAAGTGCTGTCGGGCTTGGCTACCCCTTGGATGGGTCATCATCTTGTGTCTGCACATGCTGTTCGCAATCGAAGTGCACTCAGCAGATTAAGAAGTTCTTGACTGAGAAGTAGTGGATCTAGTCGCGAAATCCGAAGTGGATCTAGTCGCGAAATCCGACAACGGCCGGGAGAGCGCTGTGCTGACCAGATTGCCCTCCATGTTTGCATCCAGTGACGTCAGTCAGCTGAGGATGACACGTCTGTCGGTTCTGTAGGGCCTTTGGAAGCCTGTTCCGTCGGGTGTCTTATGTCTGTTACTATGATTATAACGGGCACAGCGCAGACAGGTTTCAAACATTCAGCAATTCAATTCTACCACGTTGTTCTAGCACTGGCTTTCCACTGTTCAAGTTTCACACTGCTGCGACGTTCGGAGCTATCAGGTGTTTATAATCACACGTATGAGTGTTATGTCAAGCAAGCCACATGCGTTTTGGAAAACGAAATAGTACTTTTCAAACACTATATCTCCTACCACTCGAGCAGTTTAGCAAAACAAAATAAAAAGAAAGAGAAGTAAGCATAAAACCAGCATACCACCTCACGACGTGTGGCATTTTATCGCACTGGAATCATTTAACCTCTATGCCTGCTCCACTGCGTGGAAAGTAGTTTATAAGCATTCATTGGACATCTGGAATGATCCAGTCTTTTTCCGATAGCAGTTTCTATTCGTCCTTCGTGACATTTGTTTCCGCCATATGTTCCTGACCACATGGGCCAATTTGGTTCCCTAACCCTTTTGTCATATGGTATTCTTGGATACATGAAGATTCGAGGACTTTTTCAGTTAAACAGATGTGTTTCACTGTAGGTAACATGACGAAACAGTCATACCTTTTAGGGTATGGACTTCAGAGCCCATGTTTACTGGACAGTTTTTTCTTGTTTTGGCCGTTACTACCAACTCTCAGAATATGGAAAGCTGATAACTTGCATTAGAAGGGATTTGTTTCACAGCATGGCCAATGGAGGAAGAAGAAGTGCTCATAGCTCATAAGGTATGCGTTTTAGAACTCATGTTTATTGAGACCTTTTTGCTTCTAGTATCATGTAATTTCAACTTCATGTGTTTACTCCATCAAGCGGAGATACTGAGTCACAGATTGGCACAACAAGAAGACTGACAAACAAGAAAGCTTTCGGCCAAAATGGCCTTCATCAGAATTAAACCCCGTACCCACACACACTCACGCAAATGCAACTAACACACAAATACCACAGTCTTTGGCTGCCGAGGCTGAGGACATTGTATACTGAATATAAAGTACACGATGATGATGCCAGTTTAGGTAATATGTAAGTGCATATATATCATAATTTCAGTACAAGCTGCAAGCTGGCATACTTATACCAGTTGTTGATCATGAAATATTCCTGCATGACAGTAGGATTGATGTGGTATGCAGAAAAAAGACTATGTTTCAAAGTTGCAATACATAGACTCTGTTGTATACAGAACTAAATAAACGTAATAAACTGCCATCTGTTGTTATAGATTATCTGTCTTCAGCTGACTGCAATGTAGCAGTGGTTGGGGCCGACAGGCTTCATTTCACATCTGCAGTTTTTGGCATTTTGCCTTGTTTCCTGCACTGCACTATTTATAATTGACTTTCTTAACTGTTTTTCATTCATCACTGCCACAGTGTTTATGCCTATTCATATTTTTTCGTTCACGTTGTGAGTTTGGCACCCTATGAATCGATTTTGTATGTATGTATATGTATGTTAGTGTGTGTGTGTGGGGGGGGGGGGAGAGAGAGAGAGAGAGACAGAGAGAGAGAGAGAGAGAGAGAGAGAGAGAGAGAGAGAGAGAGAGAGAGGAGTTAGTGAAATTTTCTTGTATGTAGGTATAAACATGAGATGGTTGGTCTTTTTTTTCATTGGGGGGGGGGGGGGGGGAGGAACGACAGGGATGGCCTGGACAGTGATTATCGGACAGATCTGGGAGGAAATACTAGTGGTAAATGGAGCCTGCGGTTATATTTGTAATTTTAATCTTATATTAAGTGGTCAATCATTTTAAAAGTGTATAGTTTGCCAAGCTGATCTGATCATTTATGAGTTGTTTCTTTTCTGTTAAGGGGTTTTTGGAGGTGGTAGTTTTCTGTAAGGTGAGGAGATGTTTTTGTTGTTTATCCTTATGATTTCCATGTCTGTGTCTCTGGCTGTAATTTTATGTTGGTGTTGGTGTAAGTATTCTGCAAAAGTTGAATGACTTCTCCTATACTTCCATGCTCTTACATATTATTTGTATCTGGTGTCAAATGTCCTCCTGGTTTGACAGATGTATCTTCCATCACATGTATTGCATTTCAGTTGATATATCCCAGATTTCTGATAAAGATCGCTTTTTCCTATTGTTTTTGGGAAGTATTTCTCAATTGAGAAGTTCATGTAGTGTGCTATTCTTATGCCTTGTTTTTTGAAAATATTGGATATTTTGTGTATGTATTTGTGGCTGTATGTCATTGTGTACCATATTTTACTTTATGTTTGTTTCACACTTTGTGTTGTTTCTATTCTTGTACTTTGTGTATTTGTTTGTATGTGATTTTGCCCTTGTATTGGAGACAGTTGTGTGCTTGTTCTTTTTTGTTTATTTTCTTGTTCAGCTTTGTTACTAAGTTCTCTTTATATCCATTGTTTGTGGCTATTTGTATTATAGTATTCATTACTATTTTGCATTTGTCTGTATCTAATGGCACTGTGTTTAATCTGTGGAGCATGTATCTAAGTGCTGCCCTCTTTTGAGAACTGTGTTACTACGAACTGTGACCTTTCTGAAAGTAAATCTCGAACGCAGTCTCACAGCTCAGGCGATATTCCATAGGCATGCAGTTCGGTTGGAAAACGATTGTGAGCAGCGGTTTCGAAAGCCGTCTGGAAACCTAAAAATATGAAGTCTAATTGACATCCCCTGTCGTTAGCGCTCATTACTTCATGAGTATAAAGAGCTACTGATGTTCCGCGAGAATGATACTTACTGAATCCGCGCTATGTGTCAATAAATCGTTTTCTTCGTGGTAATTCATAATGTTTGAATACACTGTATGTTCCAAAACCCTACTGCAGATCGACGTTAGTGATATGGCCCTATAATTCAGCGGATTACTCCTACTTCCCTTTTTGGGTATTGGTGTGACTTGAGCAATTTTCCAGTCTTTAGGTACGGATCTTTCTTTGAGCGAACGGTTGTATATCACTGCTAAATATTGAGTTATTGTATCAGCATACTATGGGAGGAACCTGCCTGGTATACAATCTGGACCGGAGCCTTGCTTTTATTAAGTGGTTCAAGCTGCTTTGCTACACCGAGGATATCTACTTCCATGTTTACCCTCTTGGAAGTTGTTCATGATTAGAATTCAGGAACATTGACTTCGTCTTCTTGATGAAGGACTTTTGGAAAACATGTTTAATAACTCCGCTTTAGTGGCGCTGTCATCAGTGACAGGTGTGCTTTATGTATGACCAGAATCTCTTTGGGTTTCCTGCCAGATTTCGAACTTCTGCTACTATGTTTCTAACTTCTGCAGAACTTTGCCAGTCTTGGGGATTTTGCGTTCATTAAAATTTGGCATGTGTTTTTCGCTGCGTCTGCAACAGCAATCTGACCCTTTTTGTGTACCATTGGCGATCAGTACCATCATTTATAAATTTATGTGGTATATATCTCTCAATTGCTGTCGATATTATCTTTTTTAAATCATTCCACAACTCTTCTACGCTTACACGATCCGATCAGAAGGAGTGAAGGCGTTAAGAGCATATTTATCAGCTTTTTTAAATATATATACTTTGCGTTTCTTTTTGATTGTTGTATGTGTTACGGTATTCAGCCTAGCAGCGACTGTCTTGCGGTCGCTAACCCCTTATTCGTCACGATACTCATTATTTGTCCAGGATTATTTGTTGCTAAGAGGTCAAGTGTGCTTTCGCAACCATTTACGCTTCGAGTGGGCTCATGAACTAACTGTACAAAATAATTTTGAGCACGTATCGTCATCTTTGTACTCCTCATATTCACTGTCTGCACAGTCTATCGTACATCACACATACATTACACTGACTCAACTTGCAGAAACGCAAATATTTCATTTGTCACTTCTTTCTCATTCTGTGAAATTTATTGGGTTTCATTCTGACGAAATGTCAACTTCGGTCACTGTTGTTGTAGGTATAATGCATTGTTGGCTTTGTTTATCTTTGCCACCGCTCTACCACAAGCACTGTAGATATCTTGCGAGCTACTCGTCGAAATAGCATTGAAGAGTTCCTTGTTATAATGATTTCCATGTGATGATTGAACGTGTATAATATCGTAACCCGTGTATATCCAGTTAGTTGTATTCATGTTCAGGAGCCACTTTGATGTGCCTCAAGGCATAGATCAGGACGTACAATTGTTCATTGATGTGCGTATCTGGCCAGCTAAGTAAGTTTGTATGTCTCATTATAATATGGTGATTGCTTGTTTTACTTTATCCATTATGACTAACTTATTAGTTGTGCTGTTAGTTGGCCAAATGTTTCTATTCTGCTTGTGTGTTTTTGTAAGCTTTTAGCCGTTCCCATTTTAATGTTAAAATATTTTTAAAGTTTTATTTTTTGATTGCCTACAAACTCTTGTGAGCAAGTACCACGTAATTATTTTATTAATTTTTTTCGAAAATTCGTCCTTATCATCTCTAATTCTGTTATCAGGGTTTCACGAATGTTGCTAGTCAAGGGCGTTTATTCTTTAATTTTACTGAACAGCATTTCATCGGTAAGACTTTGAATTCAGATTGTCATCTATCGATGTAACTATTTTGTGTTTGGATTTCGCCGTGGTTATGACAACTTTAAATGATCTATCAGATGGTGACTGTATTACAAAATTATGCAAATGCATAATCTGAGGAACAATAGGTAGCATGTGCATCAAAGTACAGCTACATCGACATCTTCAAGACACTCTCTCAGAGTGGCACTGTGGCAGCATCATACAGTGCATCACCAGCGGACTCATCAGCCACATTTTCTCGTTGAGAGCCCCGGGAGGAAACAAACCTGTTCCTGTCATTTATACTCGCCAAAATTGTCTTCTATATGTAGTTCCTTGGGCATTGCCTACTCTCATAGTTGGAAAGCTTCATCTTGATCTTGCCATAACTCCTGTTGATGTTTCTCCATCCACAGCGGTCGTTAGAAATTTCTAATTCTTAATTCCTTATGACCTTTTTTGAATGCTACTAACTTCACTTTCTTGCTCGAGACCTCAGGTATTTTAATGTATATCTACCTTAACTGTGAATGTTTTATTCGCTAGAATAATCAGCTGCCACTTCTCTTCATTACAGAATATGCCATACGTAGTTTTTGACCTTACGTCCACTCACTGTTTGCATACGGTACATTAATCTACTTAAACTAAGTATGTTCAGGTGCGCTACCAATGTCTGTATTACAATTTCCTCAATTTTACATAAATACACAATATATGGGCAAAAAATTGTCAAGAAAATGTATTATCCATTTGGAAATTTTATATAATTTAGTTGAAGGTCTTCAGCGATGTTTGGAAATAATCCATAAATACTTCATATTGTACTTCACGCATCCCAATCACGTTGCCATTGGGCAAGTATCCATTCATTTAACTGTTTCTAGAGGTACTGACCAACTTTTGTTCTCTGTGCTCTACCAATCACTAGCTTCAAGATACCGTACTTTTATGTCTACTGGAAAATTCTTTAACAATATCTGGCAAGCTATAATAGACGTTGTACTAAAAGTGCCCCTCACCCTGAGTAATAGCCTAGTAAATTCGATGCAATTAGATTACGACATATTCTCCTTCGTAATGTCGAGTGCAATACACTTGCGACGGAGCTCATCAGTGCTGTCAAAAAGGAATCGTGGTATATGAGTATTTCAGACGCAAGTGGATAACCGACATTCGTATGTAAACAGTGTCACAGTTATCCGCAAAACTTTTGTAAATCTCTGACTCATATCCCTAATATGAGCTATGAAAGTCTGTTTTTCGTCACGGATGACACCCAAATATTTGCGTGTTTTAGTTCTTCGAATGGATGCACGGTCCAGTTTTAAGGTGGTTTATCACCATCTTGCCTTTAAAGTGGTATATACTGTTTGGAGCTACTGTAAGTTTTTGTTGCGAACAAAATGTTTTAAATTACTTAAGTGCGTCTCCATCTTTTCTCTTGAGTCATGGAATACAATCACCAAAATGTCATCGGAATATGCTACGGCACCGCCAGTGAACGACCTCTCTTGGAGTAACTTTAACACTGCTTAGATTACGATAATCCAGAAAACGGGACACACACCTAGCCCTTTGGGTATCCTTCCGTAATTCTCCCTGTAACTATGTGTTTGTTTCCCACTGCACTAATCTGCCTTGACAGTAGTCCATAAAGCTGCAATAGATGGATATAGGAAAATTCACTTCCCCAGCCATGCGAATTAATTTGGAATATTTTGTGACAGGTGACGTCCTATAGAAAACATCATTCAGTTTCTGCGACATCGTCACTTGACACAGACTTATTTAGCAGTCGCGCAGGGAACTTCCACCACTGACAGATACATTTGAATTGCACTATACGAAATACTGCATCGAGTTTTTGTCGGATTCATTCCAGTGTGCATTTCACTGGAAAGCGAATCTCACCATGGAACAAACCACTATACGCACTATACGGCAACCCTTCACTGCTATGACGTTTCCATTATTGCATTTCGTACAACGAATTGTACAGCTGAGTCTTGGCGCTTCATGAAAAGCAACACACTGGTACGAAACGAAACTTACCTTCCGTCTGATAGGCGCTTTTGGGCAACACAGCTGACACAGCTATGTCCGTGAAACAGAAAGCTATAAAGCTACAGATTCGGCACAATATTTTTCAGTTTATTATTGTTCATTTCAATGCAGATTTCAGTTTCAATTTGATGTCACAAAGTTGTATTCCATAAAGTCTTCATTTTCTTCCTAAAAAGTGAAATATATAAATATTAACTACTATTAATTTCTATAGCACTACCCCTCAGTAACTTATTGTCAACGCTAACGCTTTATGACGACGTACCAGACAGGCATTTTCCTTACTGAGCATCAGACCTAGAAATTACTTTCCAAACTGCGTTACGGATGATGTCAGAGAATTCCAACTACTGCACAGATGTGATAGTTGCGACAGTACAATTCATAATCCAAGCAGAAATCAAGAACTTTATACTCGTAAGTAGGTTCTTGAGCGTGTGGCTATAGGTGGTGAAAGTGGAAAAGTAATTAAAAACAAACCCTTTAGAATTTTCCGAAACAACTCCCTACAGTGAGTTTGAGTATTAGGCTGAAGCCATCCTCACTTGCTACATATAACGATTTTTGTTTATTTATGTGCTGTGGTATTTCGCAGCATTACGCTCGATTTCACTAACTCTCGGTGAAATTATGGCCTCGTAGGTATAGGACGCCATAATAACTTATTTTTTTGTTTCTAAATAGTTTGTACTTTTCGAAATATTACATTCTGTAAACTACGGAAACAGAAAACTTAATAACATTTAAGAAAATCCGACGTTGTGTTTAATAATGCGAATAAGTCCTACTCTTCTGTGTTTCTTTCAGATCATATATATTGCAGTACGTTGGAATGTTCGAAAATATGCCAGTGAAAGTGAATGGGCAGTGTACAATGGTGACTTTCATTTAGGCCTTTAGGGGAATGACTGCTTTACGTTTGTCTACTTTTTCCTGAAGGTGTCAACACCTGTAATTCTTGTAGAGTACCTGTCACCTGTTTGGCTCCTTAATTCATTATTCTGATTGCTACAGTGTTAATTTATTACTATTTATGCAGACAAGGTGAACAAATCACAAATTTATGCTCATATCATATGTATAAAGTAACAGTATCTTAAGTTCTTGCATTTGTACTTGACTGTATGGCCCGAAACCGTCCCAAATAAACGAATAAAGAAACTAAGTTCGTTAACGTATGACAAATGGCTGCTGCGCATCGATCGCTACATTTTGCTTATCACGAACTGGCTTTCAGGGCTTCAGACAATTGTTTTCTTTATCAGATGGCCTCGCATCAATGTTGCAACTGAAGAGTGGCAGTTACATTCGCTTCTTTTTCATAATTTGTAACCGTGTGTCAGATTACACTGCAGATTGTTAATTTTGATATAGATGGTCATAAGACAATAACTGCGCTGGAATAGTAACAGAGCTTCGTCCTCTACACTACAAGATGTAAGCACTTCCGCGTTCCGATGTCACTCTTTAGTTCATCTTTTTTTGGGGTTTCCCAACCTTCCTCGTCATCACTGGATGGTACTACATTACTTGTTATGTGGTTTTTCGTCATAGATTCGCTACAAATGTTTATTTCAGTTACCTCTATATTTCTGTACTTTATCATTTACGGCAGATAAATGATTTACCTTCACTCCCCAGCTAGTCTTTCAAGTTCACAGCCCTCCCCTTCGCAAAAACTCCGCTTCAGCTGCCTGTACAATGGCTCTGAGCACTATGCGACTTAATTTCTGAGGTCATCAGTCGCCTAGAACTTAGAACTAATTAAACCTAACTAACCTAAGGACATCACACACATCCATGCCCGAGGCAGGATTCGAACCTGCGACCGTAGCGGTCACGCGGTTCCAGACTGAAGCGCCTTTAACCGCACGGCCACACCGGCCGGCTGCCTGTACATTTTATATTCTCGTGAGAGCGGACTTACGTTTCACATCCATTTACTGCTTTAGGCACAAGCATCAACTTGCAAAATTTTAGCAATGTGTCCTATGTGTTTTACGACATTTGTATATTTTACGTTTTTTGTCGTAGTTTTATAGTCTTGTAACATATTTTTATGCATCCCTTCGATAGCCATGGCTTTTGTTTCTTGCATTTCGATTCTTACATAATGGATTCAGTTTCAAAATTGCTCTTTCGAACTTGGTTTCACTTTTGTTAACGAATGATCATTATGGAATAACCAAATATTTATAAGCCTGCTTCGACTCCTCTTAGCCCTGTCCAACGACAGTAATTTATTTTATGTGAATATCGACATTGCAAATGACAAATATTATCGGACAAAGTCTTAACTTTTGCTCCAAAACTCACGTAGTTTTCAGTGACTGTTCCCCTAGTGAGTTGAGTATCATTTTAGTGATAGTGTTTCTACAAACTTCTCTGACAGGCTAACAGCTATGGAAAGAATTTTTTGCTACAAACTAGAATTTCTTCATTTATAACAGCTAATTCTGCAGCTCGTGGTCTCGTGGTAGCGTTCTCGTCTCCCTAGCACGGAATCATTCATCCCCATTACGGTCGGAGGAGGGCAACGGCAAACCACCTCCGCTAGGACCTTGCCTAGTACGGCAGTGCGGGTCTCCCACATCGTTCCTCTGCGTTCTGTGAGGAACCATAGGACGTCATTTCCATAGCAGCTAAAATTCAACCCTGGTCGATTGGAAAGAAATATATGGTTCTACGGATCATGGAGACAATTACAGAGGACCTATTGAAAGAGATGTAAAACACGCTGTTGCATAAGCATATATATTAAGCACCTTTGTGACCTTATCGTATGGTCCTGGATAATTTAAAACGATGTAAAGCGTTAATTGTCGTCCGCACAGAATCTTGGACAACACAGTGCAAACAAATGCTTCATATGGACTTGACGTCTAGATCTCTACAGATGTGGATTTGTTCACAGCACATAGCACACGTAACATATTCCAGCTAACTATCGCATGTTTTAAGAAATGAAGTCGAATGTAAATGCAGTAACCTTATAGGGAGGTGTTACATCAAAAATGTAATTTTTTTCTGTACGACATAAATGACAATATCGTCTATGGTATTTATTTCTCTATTATCCCTGAAACACATATTGGATATTTTATATCATAAAAAAGTAACTTACCGTTTTCAGATGCTTAAGAAAAGGACGACTGTGACCGCTTTCTAAAGTGAAGTGCGTGTGATCGCGCGTGTGATATGTCAGAGGTTGAATGTACCTGTAACAGTAAAAACATACTTTCACTACCCTGCCAAAAGTTATTTTGTAGACTGCATTCTGAGTTCAAGTTTTTTTCTGTAGTTTTGCTAGTGCTTTCTAAGAATAGCTCGGATTTCGTAAGTGTGTACAAAAGAGAACATACAGACAAAAATGCAGTTTGATCGTATTAAAGACGCTGTTGCGTTAGCTATACTTGGGCTCCATTAATAAGTTTGATTCTTAGTAGACCAGTACTAAAATACGAATTGTTGATTTCATCGGTGTAGCGTGACGAATTTTATGGCAGCAGCTGATTCCAGGTCACTGGTTCCGAACGGAGCTGTCAGGTATTATAGCAATGTGCAGCTCAGATACTGACAAAATATGTCTCCTTAGCTATGAGATAATTTCATAGTTGACTGTCGATTACTTAAGCAAAATACATGACGACTAATTTCGACAGATTCTTGAGCCCTAAAATAAATTTATATTACGCAAAATCTGCATGTTATACAAAGGACATGTTTATAATAACAGCACGACATTACTGATTGCTTGATGATTCAGTAGATGCATAAGGTCATTCTGTAATTGTATTTTACGATTGATGAAGAAGTCTATATTTCGGATGATGAAACTAGTCAAATTCATTCCCTGTATTTTTTTAACATTAATTGAGTATCTACAATGACTAAAGATAGGTTTCATAGGGTACCTATTTATTTTGTTAATTCCAAAACCGTGTCACGTATCGATAACACATTTAGTGATGCAGTGTTGAAATTAACTTAAAGGACTGGTTTTTCCAAAAATAGAGTTCGTTCTACTGATACTAGGGTACAATAACACATATAATGTTTTACACATACAACTGTAAACCACATGCATCAGGTGAATCAATTTTAAATAAAATGTTGATCATAATATAAACCCTCCATAACTCCGAAAATATTACTTACAACTGTTAAAACAAGTTCAAAAATCAACGCAATATTTTCATTAAGAAAATATATAATAATCATCTTCTTACAGTTGTTTTAAATCTCGTAAAAATTACATTTATGTTATTTTGCTAAGATGGCGGAGCCATTTGTGAAACGTTTTGGAAGCTCAGATATTGTTGCTACCACATTAACTACATTTCAATTAATATAATATACAAAGGGCAAACTTTTTTATGTAGAGACTAACGCACATTAAAATAGTTCTGTCCGTCAGATACCTTAATTCAACGATGAAGTACGTATTTGCTTTTTCTGACGTCACGTCACTTATACTCCCCTTATACAGGGCGAACGTTAAAAAAACAACGACAAACTGCAGCAGTGGACTCCTGACTGAAGATGGTGGAAAACAGATCCTATGAACATGATTATGGAAATGCACCGTTGTCACGGTAGATAGCGCAGACGAATGACAGTTCCTCTCATCACGTCCGTGTGTTTCTTGTGTGTTGTAGGCTGTGTGAGCACCGGAATGGTAACAAGCCGAGATGGTGTTCGTGTGCAGCCAAGAAGATGGAAGCGGTCGACGGGCACCACGGACAAAAACAAATACCCTCACACAACATTTTAAGCCCTTACTCGGCGTTTGTGCGCCGGCCGGAGTGGCCGAGCGGTTCTAGGCGCTTCAGTCTGGAGCCGCGCGACCGTTACGGTCGCAGGTTCGAATCCTGCCTCGGGCATGGATGTGTGTGATGTCCTTAGGTTAGTTATGTTTAAGTAGTTCTAAGTTCTAGGGGACTGATGACCTCAGATGGTAAGTCCAATATCGCTCAGAGCCATTTGAACCAATTTGAACCATTTGAACCATCGGCGTTTGTGTGATCGTGGGTCCTTTCCGGCAAACGAACGTGCAGGGAGGCGGCGGACTGTACGTAGAACAGATTTGAAGGACCGGGTTTTACAGGATAATGAGATGAACCCTAGTACAAGCTCCAGGAAAGTGGCATGCCAACATTGTGTAATCAAATGGTTCAAATGGCTCTGAGCACTATGGGACTTAACATCTATGGCCATCAGTCCCCTAGAACTTAGAACTAATTAAACCGAACTAACCCAAGGACAGCACACAACACCCAGCCATCACGAGGCAGAGAAAATCCCTGACCCCGCCGGGAATCGAACCCGGGAACCCGGGCGTGGGAAACGAGGACGCTACCGCACGACCACGAGATGCGGGCATTGTGTAATCCAATGCAGGATAATATGTATCCTGTATGACAACTGCTACTACCCCTCTCACATGCAACGAGTGCAAGGATTAAGAGCAGCAGATTTTGCTCAACGGAGTGGATTTTGTAGATTGTTTTTGTTCCAGACCATTACAATTGTGCGATTACTATTAACAGTAGTCTTTAGCGATGAATCAACATTTACCAGAACCGATATCATCATACCTGGACCGATTATTATTCCAAAACGCCTCGGCGGAGGAATACACCTGAACTCTGCCTGGGCTGCTTTAGAGTGTGCCTTTGGCAATACGATCGGTTATGCGGTTTCGTCCGGCATGTTAACACACATCTGAGAACCTAACTTTGGTTGTATTTCACAATAATAAAAGCAAAGTAGAGCTACGTTATTCATCAGAAGGTCAACTCACTCTGAACTGAAGTATGGCGACCACACAAAATATATTTGGAAGAAAAGCCGCTCTCCCTAGCAGTTTAAGAAATATAATGTCTCGAAACGATGTGTAAAAATGTACATAGGATCAGAAATACCTTGCTTTAGGGCTAGCTCTTTCTTGTTTCATCTTAAATTAAATTCACAGCAATTTTCTGTTGCTTCTGTAATCTCTTCGAATGCATATTAATGTGGTAGCATCCATACTTGAGTCCACACATACTGATTTATTCAGTATTTTATGTTCGTTGGCATACGGTAACAAACCGATAATATTAATTATCAATGTGTACTAACATTTGACATTTCTTAAAAGTCTAAACAGATTTGATATAAGTGGCAGAAATAATTCACTCTTTCAACTGCTTTTGCATATGTTTACGTACACTCTACCTCGTTCAAAGATTACCAATTTTCGACTGTTTCTGCCGATATAATGATGATAAACACGTAAAGCTGGATTCAGCTGGGCCATGCGTGTTGCCATAGGGCGACAGCTTGGATATAGGAGTAGTTTCCTTAATATTACAGATAAATTTATGGTTTGTTGCCAAATGGCAACACCATACAATAGAGGGTTAAACTGCTCTCTAAGGGAATAAAATACCACACACAACAAAGAAGTTACGAAAATTGGTCAAAAATTGATATTCAAACAGATACAGGTAGACACTGCAAAATTGTAAAGTTTGGCGGCCGATGGTTGAATGTGTGATGCTGCAGCGCTATTTCACCGTTCAACCGGCATAGATAGTAAACAGGGGAAATGTCGATAACAGGACATAAGGTCTTTGTGAATTCCATTCCGCATACTCACTTTGACTGTAACTATGCCTCGCAGACAGTCGCTTGAACAACATACGCAAATGTAAGCGTCTGAGAAGTGACGTGTAGATGGGTTCGAATAAGCCGGTTGGAGTAATCGGCGAATCGTTCGGCATTTCAATAGGAGCGACGCCATTATTCGACGGTGTTGGCAGAAATGGATGAACCACGGCGGAACACAGCGTCAAGAAGGAAGCGCTCGACAAAAGAGACGAAAGAACGTGGGGACCGAGCAGTCGTCAGAGAAGCACTCAGAGCCCCGAACTACCAAGTTGCAGCGTCAAGAGCCTTTACCAAGGGGGATCAAACGGGACCCGAAGCAATAACAGTTAGCTTTGATTAGAAATTGATGTAATATGCATTAATATATTTTATATGAATGACAAATACACTTACGTCGTTAACATAAAACATTTAAACAACTATTTATGACTACAATGCTAAGGCTGTAAAAACGAAGTTTAAGGTAATACCTGTTTTCATATTTTTCTTCAATCTCAAACACACATTGAATAACTTCTTTAGAAAATATTATGCTAGTTGTTTGCCGAATCTGACGAAACAAGAATGAGAAAATGACCACACAACTGAACAAAAAGGAGAAGCTATCTGGTTTCCTAGTATGTGTCCACTTCATGTTGTCACTGCATGGAACACTCAGTTTTTGTGGTTTTCTTCAAATTTTTTATGTATTTACATTTTTTGAGCATCTCAAAGGACACTTTCTGTCAAACTTTCTTGGATGCAACTGACACTGATTTATTTTTGGAACCTGGACTTAGTAGGAGGTTCACCATCCTCTCTTCCCATAGCCCTCCGTTCTGGAACAAGATTTTTCATTGCAGTTGTTACCATCTTCGGAAGTACTATGAGTCGTTTAAGTAGTCGTTTAACTTCTGGTACAATTAACTCCTTGGCAAGAATCAGCAGAAAATTTCTCCTCAAGTGCGCGTAGCTTGACGGTAGATGCTGTTTTTTTTCCATAATAAATTAGCATTCAGGCACTTTATGCCGACAATGCTGAGGAATAAGAGCATCTTCTTGTGGTTCTTTTAACAGAATGTTTATTGACCATCTTGTCCATTCTATCGACACCCCCTTTGGTGGTGTTTTAATGCAAAATGATGTATGGTTTGTGACTTTCAGTATCACCTCCTACAATCGTGGCATGATGCTCAGTGATAAGCAGAAACATAGCACGATTCTTTTTCCAGACATAGGGCACCCAAGTAACCTCATTGTTTTTCATAAAGATAGATGACATTACTTTCTTTCCCATTGATCCATAAAGAGTCAAATTTGTCCTGTAAAGTTCAATTGCAAGTGGAAGGGACGCAATAACATTATCAGTGATGACACCGTACCCGCCTGTAAGACTGCTAGTTATACGGATTCGATTCCCGGTTATGTCGGAGATTTTATTCGATTGGGGAGTGGGTGTTGCGTTTTCCTCATCATTTCGTCATCATCAACATGCAAGTCGCCCAATGTGGAGTCAACAGAAAAGATTTGCAACTCTGTGACCGAACTTACCCAGGTAGGGACTCAAGGCCATCAATACCATACAATCACAGCATTTGGTAGAATCTACGACACCACTTGAAAATGTCCTCCGCGGATGAAGACGAGACATTGGCTTCCTCCTAGACATTCATTTGACCACGTCATAACAGCCCGAATATGAAGATG
Source organism: Schistocerca americana (assembly GCF_021461395.2). NCBI lineage: Eukaryota > Metazoa > Arthropoda > Insecta > Orthoptera > Acrididae > Schistocerca > Schistocerca americana. Next base: position 402,099,683 of record NC_060125.1, read on the forward strand.
AATCTTTACAGTTTACAGGTCATAAGCCACACGTTCGTCGTACCACACAGCTGGATGTTCATAACTTACGTAAGACGTTCCTTGGGGAGAGCAGGTTTTCTTTTTGTCTGTCCACTAACATTATCATGTCGGCTGTAATTTCACCACAGCACTGCTTCCACTCGCGGCAGTCTGAATGGCACAAATACTCGCTTACATCTGATGCTTAAAAATACCCATCCTGAAACTATGAAATTGGCAAATGTGAATTAATTTCTTTGCTAATCCGATCGTGGAAAGGCATACAGGAACTTCAGTACGTACGTTACATATATAGTCCCACAATTATACCACTGCGCAACAAGAGTGTCGCATTGTCAGAAGACAGTAGATGCCCCGTGTTTCCTGCAGACGCAGTTCTGCTGCGTTTCGGATAACAGATGCATTGACGTGCGCGAGTGAGATTGCGTGTCAGTCGATAACGTACTCCAGATTTGAAGTAAGCGTGACAGTACAATATTTGTGGGCTAAACGTCTAAATTACACACAGATTCACCGCGAAAGACTGGCGATAAATACACCAAATGCAGTGTCCCATCCAGTCGTAGTAAGATGGTGTCCAAAACTCTGAACAAGACCGAACTAACGTTGGTGGCATTGCTCGCGAAGGAAGGCAGTAGAGATCGGCCACATGCAACGATGACCAGGCTATCGAGGAAAATCGTTTGGTCGACATATATTTTCCTTCGATGAAGTTCACACGACGGTTCTCGAACAAGTCTACGATTTCCGGATTTCTATAGTCGAGGAATGAACGACTGGTGGAACGTTCCGAGCTTTGTTTGCAGTGACTGTGTTGAAATATAATATCAAGTATCTGCATCACTTTCAAGTTACTTGGCCTCTCATAATGATGTGTAAATTACGTTTTGAAGTCCCCTTGCATCTACGGTCTGCCTAACCACCGTTACTCCAACTGGACATTTCATTCTGTAAATTTGAAACACGATGTCTCAATAATTTTCCTAATAGCTGATGTTGTAAGTTGACTCTTGATTCGGGACGTTATCGTAGAACCATTTGAAAATAGCAACCAATTATTTGTGTTCTCATTTCGTCGATGAGAAAATATATATTACATTCTGAATAACAGTATGCTTTCAGTCCGGTTTCAATCTCTTAACTACTCTGATCTGATATTTCACATACATTTATACCAAATAACAAAAATTTCAGTATGAAGTCAGCGGCGCCTCGTAAGAACACGTATTTTAGTTTGCGACCCATGTTTACTGACACGTTTTTATTTCCATTTCCTGTACTTTCACCTGCGTCACTTTTAGATATTAATCATGCATGATACATCCTGTATACAGGGTATAACGGGTATAATAAGAGATTCTTTCATATGTGGTAATTTGATATGTACATGCATCCACATGTTGCTTATTTTTTTCTCTATGTTTAACAGTCTTACCACAGATAAGTCACAAAATTTACGACCTGATGTTTTTTGCAAGGTCGTAACGGTACTACTAATTGGACCATGCCTGTCAATATAGACAAACCGTTTTGCTTCCTTGCTTCCACAATTCAGCACCTGAACTGCTGTCCAGTCGAACAAAGGCTTTAATGACTTGCTCTTGCCGCATGTGCTTGGAGGTACTTCCCAACCTAAAATTATACGACTTGTAATAGCTGTAGCTAATAGTCTGCAGATAATGTAAATACTGATGTAATGTTGTTCGGTACACAGTCCTCAGTCAGCAACAGAAATATCTGTTATTATATCTATGACCACCTGCACACAAGTGTTCGTGATAAAGGAGCAATAGGTACGTAGATGGCTGTACAAAATTCCTCGATTCCTCAATACCGGTTCTTGAAACATTGTAAGTGTCCTTTCACGGGATGGGTAAAGTTTCTCTCTTAGGTGATCATTCTTTTGTTCTACGAAAGGTAAAAGCACGCCAGACATATTTCTGATGCTGCGATTCTAATGGCGAAGGCACTTAAGAAAAGTCATGACACGTTCATTGGATTTGTAGATCTAGAAGAAGCGTTCCACAATGTTAAATGATTCAATATGTCCGAATTTCTAAGGAAAGGAGGCATAAGCTGTATAGGAAGACGAGTAATATACGATGTGTACAGGAACCAAAAGCGACAATAAGAAGGGAAGATCTAGAACAAAATTGTGAGATTACATACAACTGGACTATGTCGTTCGTTAAGGAAGTGCCAATAATCAAGGACATTCTCCTTGGCGTCAGTAAACATGCTGTGAACTCCGTGTCTACAATACACTGCACACAGTTCATATTCATTTGTGGAAAGTATCCCGAGTCCGTAAAGAACAGGTGGTAAGGAGTCGCACGGGTAATAATGGACAGCATCTCTCGCACCAAGAGCCAGACACCCCTCGCCGATCCGCACACCCCGCGCTGCCTGTTCGCATCCAGAACATAACAGGCGACACAGAATGCGCTGTCTGCAGGGTGATTCCCGTGCAAGCGTGATCGGCATACTTACTTCCCATTGACCGTAAGGTGCTATGCAGACTGGACATCTGTGGCAAAATAAGGAGCGCACACCGATAGCCAGACGGCACACCACTCGACGTGGGGAGGCTTCCTCTCAACGACATTCTGTGTCCTGTTCTGCTGGAGACAGCCATAGATTGCCCTTATGGACTTTGTGAACGTCAAGTGCGGTGGCAAGGAAGAAATAACCCTGCACTGCAGGAGGGTGAGGTTTCGTACCGTGTCTTGAAGAGGAAGCCGTGGCAAACGTAGGAACCCAATGCTGCTAGCATTCAGCTGGACATCTATGGAGAAGTTGGAGATGTCTGTTCTACGTGAGGAATGCATGACTGCAAATATACATTTGCGTACTGCGTACGTTGCTGAACATAGAGGACTCGTACATGATGATCTAGAAGCAATAGACCATGGGCACTTTACCCCGTCTCACAACTCGGTTATGTGTTGCGATCTGTCGCACTTTCAAGCGGTAAAAACGAAGATTCTTTGCTTCTGAGCATTCGTCATCCAGTGTAATACAATGGATGCAATTACTGAACAATTCGTCAAGCCCGTCAGATAATTGTTGAGATACTCCATATGATCTTCGATAGAAAGTTGCACAGGTTCTACGTACACGCTGGAAATTCAAATGAAGCATTAAAGGTGTCCTAGTATACACAGTACTGTACAGTCAGAAAACTGTACACAATAGGGAATGAGATTTTAACTCTGCAGCGGAGTGTGCCCTGATATGAAACTTCCTGGTAGATTAAAACTGTGTGCCGTACCGAGCTTCGAACTCGGGACCTTTGCCTTACGAGGGAAATATAGATTATGCTGAATCTTTCCATACGTTGTAACTAGTTTAGTCTCCGAAAACGCACCTTTGCGTAAGATTTGTCGCACGTCAGTTTCTTCCGACATTTCTTTTTGATCCCTTCATTACTGCCATGGTAGTTTGAATAATGAGACAGTAATCTGAATTCCAATTTGGTTTAAACTGCTAATTTGCCTGCAGTCAAGAACGGTAATTTCCGCACCTCAGTTCGGCATATGTTTTCACAGCTGGTGTAATTAACAAATACTCTTTAAGGCTTTTAATTATTCACAACAGGTAAAAGCCATTACTGAAATCCCAGGACCACGCAACTGGTGTACATGTCCACATAATTAATTGAGTCGGAGATAAATTAGGTCGTATTTAAAATTAAACCTATAGATCAGACAGTAGTAGCCCCATGTTGTACGTTACAGTATCGTTGACAATAATTCTTCCGTGGAAGGTACGAAGATTGGACACAAAAGCTTACATTTACATTAACTGTCACCTGCGGCGAACAGTTGTCAAATATTAGTGACGCCGTCCGTGAGGCAATAGGGTTTAATCATATGGCTCTGAGCACTATGGGACTCAACATCTTAGGTCATAAGTCCCCTAGAACTTAGAACTACTTAAACCTAACTAACCTAAAGACATCACACACACCCATGCCCGAGGCAGGATTCGAACCTGCGACCGTAGCAGTCCCGCGGTTCCGGACTGCAGCGCCAGAACCGCTAGACCACCGCGGCCGGCAATAGGGTTTAATCCACCCCACCATAAGAGAACTCAGATATTTTAGCTAGTTAACTGCAGCGTATTTTAATAACGAAAGCCTAGGAAATAAATGTCAACGGCAGTAAATGTGAAAGATGAGAATATTTTTTAAGAAATATTTGCATCTCTGGATAACGACGAAGTAGCCGCTAAATTGGCTAAACTGCTATTTGATACGAAAATCGCGTGGAGACGTCCTCTTCGGTAAGTAACGGAACACCACATGATGAATATGAACTGAAGCAACAGCCAGTTCCAAGCTCGAGAGACGCCATGTAGTTTCACTGGAGAGTTCGAAGAAGACTTCTTGAAAGTTAATAATGGAACAGAGTCACTACACAGACGTGTTCGTACACAACAATGTGTCTAAATGTACCAATAAAGTGAACTGGAAATGAGGACCATCCGATGCAAATATTTTAGCCGGATATATTGCACAACGAACAGATGACAATTATAATGCGTAAGGGGAAACAAGGCCACTTGAACGCGGACGCGCGCACACACACACACACACACACACACACACACATGCGCACCCGCGCGCTCGTGAACACACGTAAATCTGAATAACAAATTTACTTGTGTCCCATTTCCGATTCATGCTGCTATTGTCTATGTGAATGGGGTGTGTCTCAAACTAATTGATAGTTGTAATATGAATTATAATATCTGTTTTAGATCGAAATGAAGGGCTTATCCACGTGATAGATGTATCATGAAAGTCATGCAACTGTCACTACCCAATTTATGTAATTATTCACAGCATTGGTTTTGTATAAATATTCTTTGAGAATTCGTTGCCCACTTTCGAGCAAGATTTGTTTGTATTTATTTGAATGCAGCGTCTTAACGAAAACTGAAAGATAAATTCAGTGAGCCACGAATTTTCTCATCTAAATTACGTTCTCAATGTTTTTAATGTGGTTCCGAAGTGAGGAAATGGTCTAAAATACTCCTTGGTCCTTATTTGCGTGTCCTTTACGACACCGACGCAGAGAAGTCCAAAATGTTCTTTTTTTTAGCTTTACATCTATTGCATTGTCTGTATACACTTAATGTCATGTGGTAATTTCTCAGAAGAATAGGACTCTTCTCCCACTTATTACAACCACTACTACGATCAACGACGCCAACATTATCCTCTATTCTACTTTTACTCACAGTCGACCCAACGAGGTACATCTCTCCTACCGTCACTGTCTTAAAGACTGAGAAGTTTCTTATTATTTCGAGTTCCGTACCTCGTTGATTTGACCATAAGGAGAAGGAAGATCAGGCTTTAAAGTACCGTCGACTTCGAAGCCATTAGAGCCGGAGCACATTTTGGAAATCATACGTGCCCTTTTAAAAGATAAATCTCGCCATTTGGCCGGAGTAAAACAGCGAAATTGTGGAAAACCAAAATGTTGGTGCCGGACATTGGTTAGAACCGTCGTACGCCCGAATGTGGGTGCAGTACGCCAACACTGCGCCACCTCGCTCGGTTTCACATGACCGGGCTTTTACAGCAACATGATGTCCGATAACTTAGTTGAGACTTGAATTTATGCTCCATATAGCTTCTATCCACCCACACCAAGGTATTCGGTAGCAGTTCGTCATAAAACTTTCATCGTGACCTAGGCGAACAGTCAGCAACACAACAGAAGGTCAAAGGACGTGAAAAGATGGAAGAGAGGAAGCCAGGTTCAGTTTTAAAGTTCCACAGCCGACGAGATAATTTTAGATACGGATTACAATTTCGTACTAGGGAAGAATGGGAAGGAAATTGACCTTGCCGTTCCCAAATGAAGCATTCTGCCATTAAGCTTAAATGGAAGTTCTGTTCGAGAGGCACGAAAAATGGGTGAAGTTTAGAATCTTTTTCATATAAAGATTTTTTTATTAAAATCGGGATTTTACCGCTTTATAATACATAAATACATGAACAAAAAAATATTTATTTCATAACACATTAAAAATGGCGGCAGCAGCCCTTGTATGCTTATCGAAAGAAAAGGCAGCTATTTGAAAAATATGTCAATTTCTTTCTTCTCTAAGTTCAAATTTTGAAAATAATTTAAAATCGGAATAATAATTTTCTAGTTAATACCGCCTAAATCTGTTTTCCATCGAAAAAATCAAATGAATCGGTTAATTTGTCGGGTCTCTAGGGCGCTTCGCTCTCTGATAAATGATGCTTCGAGAATAACGCGTTTGAAGTTTGGAGAAACAAGAACTGTGTTGTTTCAGAACTTACGGTTAATTTGCGAGCCCAGGACCATAGAGTAACTCTTTCTCTTTCTTACACATGCTCTGGATCTAAATATTGTGCTGTATTTTTTTCAATCCGAGCTCTATTAGAAAACTCAGACGTAAATTGTTCTGCCGCGGCCACGCGTTTCCCGTGAGGTAACTGAGAAAGTGTCTGCTGTTTGTCGCCATGACGATTGCGAACACGTTTATGGTTTTCAGAATAGATGAAAAACCTTTGTTGATTATACATGCAGCTGTATATGCTGCTTTCTCAACAGTTTTTGCTCCACAATGAAGATGTTTCGGTACCAGTTTCCATGCGCACGATTTGAAGCTTTTGTTGTCATGTTGCGTACTGGTAGTGGTGCGTCTTTGAAGCAAATGTTCGTTGAACAGAAATTCGTATACTGGTCGAAACTTTTCTTGAGTTAATTCATCCAGCTCCTACAGCTGCCTATATTTCGGTCAGTGCACGGTTCCATTCACCACGCTGTAGCTTCTAAAATACTTTCACAATCAAAAAATCCTTTTTCATGCCTAAACTGTATTCTTCGGGCATACTAAATTTGGAAATAAATCAGCTTTTCATCAGTGTCCAGCAGATTCTCCCCTTAAGAAGTTTATGGAATTACGAAAAACTTTAATGCCTGGAAGGGGATATGAAGCGTCGTTCAAGCTAATCACTCCAATGTCTTACCATAGCCCTACATATAGGCGAAAGGCCGATTACGGCGTGGGGTGTGTATGACGTAAACCGGGGGCAAAAGGCTTGTGTTGCCAATTTTTGAATGCTGCTAATTCTGAGTCTAATAATTCTTGTCCGTGATCGTTCGTTCTGTACGAGAGTATTAGGAAAAACACCGACAAAATTAATGGGAATTCTTGGACGGGAGATAACGATGTTTTCGCGAAACACCATTGAGGGAACTTAGACAGGCTCCATTTGCGATAAACTGCAAAACGTTTCTACTACCTCAAAGACAGAGTGAGTGAGTCTGCGACACTTACAGAGCTATACGGGAACTAATTTCCCTCTCGCTCCATTTGCTACAGGAATGGAGAAAAACTACCGCTGGTAGGCTATATAATACCCTCAGTCATACACTGTATAGTGGCTTGCAAACTATGTACTTAAATGTAGATGTAGACGTAGATGTAAATGTGCGATGGGCATTCAGCAAGTTATGCGGCACATTTCTTTTTCTCAGCCAGTTTAGCCTCAAAAAATGCGGAATTCATTGTGGGGCATCGTGGAATATTCTCGATTCAGACACAACAGCTTAATGAAGTTACGATAGGCGGCCGCGCTATAACCATACATAAAAATGGAGTCAGCAACGGAAGTACGTTACAAGCAGAGAGTTGCCAGTTACTAGCATGGAATTTGTTTTGGAGGAATACCAGATCGCCACAGTTATTCACTGACGCTCGCAGAATCTCTATGGAGACATGGTAGCGGACAAAAACACGTTGAGTCGTTGAGAGAGGCGTCTGTCATCATCGCAAAAGTGTTGTGCAAACCTGTCCGACCTCCCGGCCAGCCGCCAGCCGCACTCAGCTATAATTTTGGAATGTGTTGACACTCTCATTCGACGTGACCGACGGATCACAATGAAACAGCTCGCGGCTCATCTGGACGTTTCTGTTGCTAGTGCTGACACACTCTTCCACGAGGTGTGTGCCCGTAGGGTTCGTCGCTGCCGAAGAGACGTTAAGGAGCAACGAAAGACAATCTGTGCGAAATTTCTTGAGCGCTACGAGGCTGACCATGAAAATGTATTTTTGAGCATCGTCGCAGGTGGTGAAATATGTATTTGGCACTTCTAACCGGAAGTAAATCGGCAATCCAACGGGTGACTGCGTACCACTTCTTCTCCTCAGAAAATGTTCAAAGCCGCACCCTCAGCTGGTCAAGTCATGAGACAGTCTTCATCGACTCTGAAGTGGTTCCGTTTGGTGCCCCATCATGATTCAACGATCAACTATGAAGCGTATTGTGCGACTCTCAGGAAATTAAAGAAACCATTTCAGCGAGTTCGTTGCCACAAAAATGTGAACTAACTTCTTATTCTCCATGACAACGTTAGGCCTTACACAAGTCTGCGCACCCGACAGGAGCTCATAAAACGTCAATGAACTGTTCTTCCTCATCCACGCGGCAGCGCGGATTTCGCACCTGCTGACTTCCATCTGTTTGGCACAATGAAGGATGCACTCCACTGAAAGCAGCAGGTAGATGATGTGGAGGCTATTGATGTGACAAGACGTTTGATCCAACGTCAGTCGGTAGAGTGGTACCATGAGGGCTTATAGGCGCTCCGAGTAAAGTTGCGTAATGCCGTCGGAATGAACCGAGATTATGATGAAAAATAGGGTTTTGTAGCCAAAAGAGTGGGGTATAATGTGGCGTACAGGAATCCTGAATAAAACAAACATGCTTTCAGATAAAAATTGTTGCATTACTTATTGAACGTCCCCTGTACACGTACATGTAAATGTTTGATAGTTGGTAGCCGTATGGTACGTAAACGAAGCAAGTGGATGAATGAGTGCGGTAAAAAGCAGAATTAGATGCTCGACCTCACTACAGTCTAACGATGGAATGAAACACCACGTTCCCAGGTGATTGCTTCTAATTTGTGGAGTGCCATGATGTCAAGGTGATGGTTGTCGGCGACGTAAGAAGTGAACTATAAATGACTTTAAATTCGAGTCTGCTGCAGTGTTTACTTTTATGTCACAGACTGTTTGCTTATGAGCGATGTATGGCATGGACCAGTCCATCGGCGGCAAACTTTGAGACACACGTCACACACAAAGGAACGTTGTGTTTGTTGTGAATGTACATATCCTTTTTAACCAGTCGTTTGTGAGTTGCGTGCATGGATGGTCAACGTTTGCCTCAACTTGATGCGCTCCGTACGCTCCTTGTAATTAATGTAAGAGTTTTCTCGGTGTAAAAATGGAGAAAACCAAGTTTCGGTCACAATTACGGTAGCCTTTATCTATGTTTAGTAATCGAGAAAGAAACTTCCCGGCAGATTAAAACTGTGTGCCCGACCTAGACTCGAACTCGGGACCTTTGCCTTTCGCGGGCAAGTGCTCTACCATCTGAGCTACCGAAGCACGACTCACGGCCGGTACTCACAGCTTTACTTCTGCCAATATCTTGTCTCCTACCTTCCAAACTTTACAGCGCACACTCCGCTGCTGAGTGAAAATCTCATTCTGGAAACATCCTCCAGGCTGTGGCTAAGCCATGTCTCCGCGGTATCCTTTCTTTCAGGAGTGCTAGTTCTGCAAGGTTCGCAGAAGAGCTTCTGTAAAGTTTGGAAGGTGGGAGACGAGATACCGGCAGAAGTAAAGCTGTGAGTACCGGCCGTGAGTCGTGCTTCGGTAGCTCAGATGGTAGAGCACTTGCCCGCGAAAGGCAAAGGTCCCGAGTTCGAGTCTCGGTCGTGCACACAGTTTTAATCCGCCAGGAAGTTTCATATCAGCGCACACTCCTCTGCAGAGTGAAAATCTCATTCTGGAATCGAGAAAGTGATGTACTGTGTTCCCTAGAAAAAGCAAAGCAAGCAGAGATCTAAATTCTGTCCAAGACGGGCTAATCTGGACCGACCAACGTCTGTGTCATCCTATGCCAACAACGTTATTTGGATGTGGTACGGAGCGACATGTAGACAGCACACCGCTCTTGCAGCCGTTGTCGGCTTTCTAGACCCTGGAGCCACTACACCTCTTTCAAGGAGCTCCCCAATCGACATCAGGCTCAACGCACCCCATTCTACTCCGTGGCAACCAGACACGCTAACCATTGAGTTACATAAACGGGTTGTGTTTCCTACCTTCCTCTTACATCTCTTCATGAACCTATATTATGATTCCGATCACTTCTCAGCTTTACAACCAGCAGACAATGATTGGTTTCCTATGATGAATAGAGAGATGAAAGTTATTAGAATTGTTTCCGGCAGTGGAGGACTGGGAATCTACTTTTGCGTATTGGTCTTTTTAATATAAACGATGGTTGACAGACATCAGCAAATGTTTTGTAGATTACCGAGGGCGCTGTTTCCCATAAATTTTATGAGATTTATTATCGCAAGGTTCGAACAACACCCAAGTATGACAGAGATGCTTCGGGAACTCAAATGGGAATTCATGAAATGGGAATCTGTGGAGGGAAGGCGACGACATTTTGGATGAACACTACTGAACAAATGTGGAGAACTGGCATTTGAAGCTGACTGCAGAACGATTACACTGCCGCCAACATACATGATGCATAAGGACCGTGAATATACGAGAAATTAGGAGTTATACGGAGGCATGTAGACAGTCGTTTTTTCCTCTATCTATTTGCGAAAGGAATAGGAAAGGAAATGACTGGTAGTTGTACCCTCCGCCACGCACCATAATGTGCCTTGCGAAGTACGAATGTAGCTGTAGAAGTAGATTTCCTTTTCAACTGTGTCTTCCAGTAGAGGGGTTATACCTAAACATAGGAGGTAGGGTTCTCTGACATTTTGGCTCGACAATGAGGTACGACCGTTTCCTGTTTGTTTATCTTGAAATATGTCTAAAAAAACAGCACTGTACTCTCCAAAACCCTCATTCTACAACATGCTCATTGAAATTCAGGTGTTTCAAAACTCCACGTATTATCGTAAGGGAGCATTCCAAAACTCGGCATATGCTGCTAGCGCCAAAGTCACACATTCGCATTTACATTGTGCACCACGGTAGCATGTTATGTTCAAGAATTCGACGTATTTTTACTTGACGTGTTTTGTTTTAAGATGCTTGTTATTTATTTTACACAAGTATGTAACACTTTATCTTTATTGCGCGAATGTTAACAGTGCAGCATTAGGTGACTGTCATATTATTATGGTGCATCATCGCTATATCCGCACTTGTCTATCGTTTGTCAAAGTGACTTGGCGTGTTAGCTTGCTATTATAAAATCGAATATCAAGTGCAAGAGGTGTCACCAGAAGAGCCAGGACGTGGAAGGAAGAGGGTCCGTGATACCACTAAATGAACAAAATGCAGAAAACAAACAGAAATGTTAGTGCCAGATATTTGATATTATTGCATTTTTCGAGCTGTTTCCTTATGACTAGTACACTGCATGTTTTTTAAGTTCTAATTGTGTTTTTATTCGTTGTTGTAGGCGCTCAGTGAAAAGTAGTCCCAGAGCTCCAATTTGTAACCATAAAACAGAAGCTTTCCAACGCCGTGTCGTATCCCTACGTCATATAAAGCATTTTCACAAAGTGTTTTATAGTATTACTAACAAGGTGGTTCAGGTTGAATTCATTCTGAAGATGATGATCAAAGAGGACAGAAGAAAAACACTACAGGTAACAAAAAGGAAAAACCTGTCTCCGTTAAGTATTGGTAAAAAGAGCAGTGAAATATCCAGGTATGAAATCAGTTGTAATCTATGTGTGACGGAAAATTTTCCTAGAAACCTTGCAGGTCTCCAATGATCAGGTAGGGCCTGTCTGCAAGTGGCATTTAGAAACTGCGTAACCACCAGAAGAGAAAAAAGAGCAGGTGATACACATTGCTAGAAATATGAGATCAAAAATATAGTAATGAAAAACTTTATCTAACAGTTAGGTAATGTAAGTGAATCCCATTACTTCAGAGGTCAGATTAAACGCCACCGTTGGTTGCAAGGCTAATTTCGGATATAATGTTTTACGAATTGCAATATAGGCTTTGGAATCCCATCGACGGTAGTTTGTTCCACCTGTTCGGCGCTAAAAAAAGGGTAAATGACCTTAAAATACCCCAAGACTAACTAGAAGTGATGACTGCTCTAAGAGGATTAAGTTAATAGCCCAAGCTATGACATTTTGCAATAGAAAGAGATCGCTAAACTCATTCTTAATTTTTATGGTCAAAAAATATATATTGGGAATGCCGAAAATTCCAGATGGGGTACCTTATTTCTCTCGGCAGTGGTACTTGCACAATTTCACTATATGCGATGGTTTTCCTCATAATCCCCAAATTAAGGACAGTACTTTCATTATGTTTGGCTAGAATCATGTCGCCCTAAAGGAGCCAACGAAATCGCTTCTACACTTTATGACAGATCTCTCTGCCACAAATCATATTAAGTTAACTGCCGACAGCTGCGCAGGACAAAACGAAATCAGCACTGTCATTTGTATGATTTTCTACAGTGTGAGAAATGAAGCACCACAGAATATCGATGAAGTTCAGTTTGTCTTTCCAGGTGCTGGCCACTCCTTTATCCCTCATGACAGAGTATTTGGAAGAAATGAAGGAGAAAAAGAAAACGAATATATAATCAAATGGTAAGAATATTACAATATATTCAACAACTATCGTTCCCAAAACAAAATAGGTATTGATTGTGCAGTTTATGATTGGAAAGCAAGCATAAAATGTTTTTCCAAACCACCAAGAGCCTGGCATTGGAAAATAAAATTTTACAAGAGAATTATGTGAAAAAAGTCGAAAAATCCATTTGTCGTAACATGTGAGCAGTACAGCAGAAGTGACGTTAATGTACACACAGGAATACTAAACGGGGAAACATAGTTCCTAACATGGAAAAAAACAGAACTTTCCATGGATGCCTCGTCTATCAAAAAAGAAAAACTGCGTTGAGCGATTACTTGGGCAACATTCTGGAGATAGCTGGAGACGGATGGAACCCTTGGTGTATTACAGGACTATAGTAGTTCGTGTTTATGATGACGGGAGGAGGAAGAAAATGTGCATCCAGATGCAGACTGAATAATATAAATTGAACATATAAATATAAAATATTGTGTAGCTTCTTATTAATTAGTGAAAACATAAAAAACCGCCTTAGTTGAGGATAACAATATATAATACTAAATGCTTTTCAGTACAGTATTTTGAAAAACATTAAAATTCTTAACTAAACTGGGACATACGACATTATTACAAGTACCAAGCCCCTACATTTTACTGGTGTTCGTTCCAAAAATCAATATATTCAATAATTAGTTAAAAAACACTACAGCTCCATTTTTAAGGACCTAATAACTCATAAAATAGATACTTCATTTAGGTACTTTAGTATTTGATACTTAGAGTTATTTTTATGACAATAGACTGAAATTTCCATTTCTAAGAGCTCTGTTAATATTGGCATCAGTTTTTTCTTCTTATTCCTAAGAATGACTTAGGAAGAAGACTTTCACATTTGGAACTATATACCTCATAAGATAAGTGTCGCCACCAAGTTGCAGCAACTTTGGTATTAGTGGACACAGGGGAAGGTCAGTGCAAGCGAGACCGTAATTCGGTTTTATAAATTCACCTGAATATAGTGTTTGCTTCTGCAGTTTTGGGGGCGAGGGCGGGGGTGTAAGTTTCTGGAGGTTACATATCCCGATTCATCGCTGCATTTGCCATCATGAAACTATAATCTCACTTTCATTTAGGTACGGCGGATATGACTGCTTATAAGCGTTTTCGGGCTCTTCAAACGCCTGCTGTGAATTTACTAAGACACATTTTAAAGAATATGTAATTAGTGTACAATTCATCTTCTTTTAGTGGAGGATAGCTAACACATATAACTCACCAAAGCCATGTTGAGAAGAAAAGATTCTTTCCCAAGAATTTATTTTATAGTTGCTAAATTTTTGTCGATCTGATCTTCAAAATCTTGTATTTGCCAGCTAAAATTTAGTAACTATCCTTACATCTGGTCAGAAAAGACCGACGAAATTTGGGTACCGTAAAAGAAAAACTAAGAAGGCAATCTACTTGAAGTCATAATGATGACCTTGACTATCCGTCAAGAGGATCAGTCGGAATGCTGCCGTATATGACTATCAGTTGTAAATAACATATTCACTGGCTGCAGATCTTTGCGACCTGCGACCTCACGACAGATGCCGTTATTCTCCCTACATCTATCTTTCCTTAGCTTGAAAACATTTACTGATGGAAAGTAAGTCCTCACGGGATATCCATTTACGTTCTCCAGGTTTATGGTTTTATGAAAAACTCTCCACGGACTGCCTACCACTTACTCTGTTAATGACTGCTTCTGGTTTTGTTGAGCGAGTAGGTCCCTTTTTCGTCTGAAGTGATGTAGATAATAAGGTGAAATCTAAATTATAAAGGCAACTTTGGGACTGGAACCAACTCTTTCCAAACGCAGGTCTACCGCACTACACACTCGTATGTCTCAGTGGTTGAAGCACTGGACAGTCATGACTAGCGTTCGATAATTGCTCCAACAATTCCTAAATCACTTAAGGAAAATGCGATGTTGGTTTCTGTCGATAAGACACTTTTTATTGCCTGTCTCATTCTTCTCCGAGTTCGTGTTTGATGTCTAATGATCTGGACGATGACAGGACGTTAAAACCTAACTTTCTTTCCCCATATATTTTAATGCCTAAATAGAGAGCCTACTGTATTGCTCACCGTTTTCCAGAAGAACAGATTTTATTCTTTCACTTCATAGTAACACTATTCCTGTTCGCTAACCGGCAGGCCGGGGTGGCCGAGCAGTTCTAGGCGCTACAGTCTGAACCGCGCGACCGCTACGGTCGCAGGTTCGAATCCTGCCTCGGCCATGGATGCGTGTGATGTCCTTAGGTCAGTTAGGTTTAATTAGTTCTAAGTTCTAGGGGACTGATCACCTTCGAAGTTAAGTCCCTCAGTGCTCAGAGCCATTTGAACCATTTTTTTGTTTCCTAAACGGTTTTATTTTTAAAAATAAGACCTCGTTATGTGAGAAACAAATGGTAAAGATCTGCAAACAGTTAACGCATTAGTATACTTTTTTTAATTTGACACTTTTATTCTAACTTAGACGAAGATACAAATAAAACTTTCTTTTTCAATTAGTGACTAAACTACGCATTGCTGACAAATTGGCTAAATTACTCTCCAATTATAGGAACTACTATCGAAGAATTAAACGGAATAAAGCTACGAATACTTAAATATGGAAGCAGCGAGTCTCAATATGAAATTTTAAACAAAGGAACAGCTTAGTAATCGACGCTCATCATATTGTAATCACAATGGATGCTTCTTTATCGTCCCAGTTCCTCAAACACGCGTTGCGCAAATCGCACCCTGGTAACCCGTCCACAGCAAAATAATGGAAATGTAAACATTAAACATTCATCAAAGCGCGTAAGTAACAGCAAACATTATAGTTTCATCAACCGGCAGGTGTTCGTTTTCCCGCGGAACGGTAGTACCCAGAACTCTAGCGGCGGTGTCTTTGTTGGCTGCACACCAGAATTACGTAACAGCGTGGTATGCTGTTCTGTTTCGCGCTCCACCAAACAAGCCATAGTCGTTGCCCTTAAGGCGATGAATGCATGGGACCTTGATTCTGTCATCTGGGTAGCCACACAATTTCATGACCTCTCCAGTACCACCTGAGATCATGTGTTCCTATCAAATCGTTAATCACAAAAACATTCCTTCGTTACATTCAATTTCTCAAGTTTCTCAAATTTCTACAAATCATGCATATTTCCAGTTATCGTCTTTCGACCGGTTTCATGTAGGCTTTCTTCAAACTTCTCATAAATTTTGTTAACCTTCGTAACTACTTCATTTAGCGTCCGGTATTTTCTGCTTTCCTTAATCTTGTCTTTATCTGCAGTTACAATTTTACGATCTACTGCTTCTTCCAGAGTCCTGTTTACTCTTTTGACGTGTCTCGGTAGTTGTCCCATTAATCTATCTACCCTTTCTTCTCGTAAGGTCAAGCACAGACTTTGCTCCTCACTCGTACTATTTTGTAGCTCTTTATTTAGCAATTCATCTGGCCATTAAACCTTTAATATTCTTCACTTAGACCAGTTTCAAATCATACCTGTTTGCCATTTTCCAGTTTCCATACGGCCCACATTTCAGTTCTCCTTTTGAGTGATTTCTCCTCGTTTCGGTGTCATTACCTTCAAAACTACCTGTCAAGCGGTCACCTTCCATAACTCTGTCTCAGGAAATTGCGAATTTGTCTTTGTTGGAAGCTTGCACATATGTTATGTAACTAGTATCGATGTGCAGAGATTCCTTGAATCGCCGGCCAGAGTGGCCGAGCGGTTAAAGGCGCTACAGTCTGGAACCGCACGACCGCTACGGTCGCAGGTTCGACTCCTGCCTCGGGCATGGATGTGTGTGATGTCCTTAGGTTAGTTAGGTTTAAGTAGTTCTAAGTTCTAGGGGACTTATGACCACAGCAGTTGAGTCCCATAGTGCTCAGAGCCGTTTGAACCATTTGAACCATTCCTTGAATCGTGGCGGAAGCGTGATTACTTTTCTCGCTTTCAGATGTTTTCAGCGAGCAAACACGATGGCGGTTAACAGACTGTGATTGTGGATAGCTTTGGAACTCATTTGTTCGCGGGCACTTGTTATTGGCTGGTGAAAGAGGGTAGGCGGGATTGGTGAGAAAGACACATTTATTGCGGTTATTTGAAACGGGTGCTCGTAGGCTCAATTTTGCTATCGACTCATTCGTGTGTGTTTACATCCCACCACGCAATTTTCAGTAATGTAGCTTGGCAAAATCAGTACCGTTTACGAAAGATAGCTTTTGTCCACATATGTGGTTTTGTAAAATTCCCAATACATTGTGGTTCATTAGACTTGGAGCTGGTAGCGGAATTGTGTTGTTGTTATTCAGACCGAAATATTATGCAGTCAACTCAGTTACTCCCCACATCAGTTTAGCTCATTTTATGTTTTTCTTAGAGACGTACATTAACAGCGTGATGCAGGTGCCCACACCGATGTCGTTTCATGAAAACTGCAAACTTATTTCTGGCCTTCAAATTCCACGCGCATGTTCTGTCACTCGCCATGTGGAAACTAACAGTCCAAAGACCATTAAAAAAGGAAAAGAAAGAGGACATTTTTGTAGGGTATTTAATGGGGTTAAATTTTGTACTGGTATACAGCGTCCATAAATTCGCGACTGCAGCAATTATTTCAGACAAGTTTCCGTTGACTGGTTTTATTATGCACCGGCTTAGACGGGGACTTAAAAGTTGTAGAATTGACGTCTGTGTAAATTTTACCTGACAATTTTCTGAATTTTAACATCATAAAATAAACGATTACATCACTGTATTCGTCAGGCCATCTTACTAAGAAACTACTGCCGTTGTAAGGGTTAACTTCAGATAGAAGCCCGCATCTCGTGGTCGTGCGGTGGCGTTCTCGCTTCCCACGCGCGGGGTCCCGGGTTCGATTCCCGGCGGGGTCAGGGATTTTCTCTGCCTCGTGATGGCTGGGTGTTGTTTGCTGTCCTTAAGTTAGTTAGGTTTAAGTAGTTCTAAGTTCTAGGGGACTGATGACCATAGATGTTAAGTCCCATAGTGCTCAGAGCCATTTGAACCATTTCAGATAGAATCGCCAACGTAATTAGTCTTAGCGTAACGTTTACGAAAGTCATTTTGCTTCTGTTACACTAACTGGCACGTTTAAATTAATATTTTAACGAAACAGTCGACGTAGCTGGTGGCGTAAAGCCAAATCAATAGAGACCAGTAAAGGTGGAATATAGCGAATAGTTTGCGTAATTGGAAAATTTTATATAGTGGAATGCCGTGAACAACATACTAGAAAACCTGACGTGAGGGATGAGTGTTGGGTTGGAGGTGCATTTGGTCACTCTGGTACTTTTTCGTGAATAAAACTGTGGCGACCAGCGAAAACGTATCTCAGTAAAAAATTTAACTATGTTAAATTTCCTACAAAAAGTTTCTCATAGAATATGAAAATCTCGCACGTGGTTTATAAAGGCAAGATGTAACATTACGGGTTGCATAAAATGACGTCGGTACGGTCAACTAAATCACCCACTGTAAATGAGTCTTTGTAATGATTTGTACTTTCAATACAAGTTTGTGTGTTCCTCGGAAAGTAAGTTGCTTGTTTCCGAAGTTTCGTTGATTCTGGAAACCATTACATGATGAGATTGCTTATCCTGTTTTTCTTTTCCACTTTCTTGGCTCATTTATTAAATATTTACGTATTGTGGCGACAAAACAACTATTCACGATGGCTTGTGGAATGTATAAGTCTGGTGATATACCATTTGACCTTCGGAAAAATATAATCAACAAAATTCCGAAGACTGCAAGATATGACAAGTGCAATTATCGCGCAATCAGTTTAACATTCCACGCATCCAAGTTGCTGACAAGAATAATATACAGAAGAATCTAAAAGAAAATTGAGGAGATGTTCGATGACGATCTGTTTGACTTTAGGAAAGGCAAAGGCACCAGAGAGCCTATTCTAACGTTCAGGTCGATAACGTAAGCAAGACTAAAGAAAAATCAAGACACATTCATAGGATATGTCGACCTGGAAGAAAGCGTTGGACAATGTGAAAGGATGCGAGACGTTCGAAATTCTGAGAAAAATAGGAGTAAGCTATAGGGGGCGACGGGTCATATACAATACGTACAAGAGCCAAGAGGAAATAATAAGACTGGACGACCAAGAACGAAGTGCTCGGATTAAAAAGGGTGTAACACAGAGATGTAGTCTTTCGCCTATAGTTTTCAATCTATACATCTAAGAAGCAATGATGGAACTAAAAGGAAGATTCAGGACTGGAATTAAAATTCATCATGTACGTTTGGAGGCTGACACTGTAAGACAGTGAAACATGGAACCGGAACAGATGAGAATCGTAGCATTTAAGATATGGTGTTACAGACGAATCTTGAAAATTAGGTGAACTGATAAGGCAAGGAATGAGGAGGTTCCGCGGAGAATCAGAGAGGAAAGAAATACATGGAAAACACTGACAAGGAGAAGAGATAGCATAATAGGACATCTGCTAAGACTTCAGGGAATGGTGTACATGCTACTAGAGGGACTGTATAGGGCAAAAACTGTAAAGGAAGACAGAGATTGGAATACGTCCTGCAAATAATTGGGACATAGGTTGCAATTGCTACACTGAGATGAAGAGGTTGGCCCTAAAGAGCAATTTGTGGAGGGCCAAATCGAACCAGTCAGAAGACTGAAGACTCAAAAAACAAAAACAAAAACATAAAAATCCCGAAGTGAAAGAAGACTCACTACACACACTGGAGATAGAAACGGAGTCCAGCTATCACAGTGCAACAAGTATGAGCTCTCTGAACTAAAGCATTAATGATCGTATTAGAGCCGCGACTGAGCGGCAGTGTGTAGCACCACTTAGCGCAGTGGCTCTGAGAGCGAGTAGGCTGAGTGACTGCCGTCAGCGGTCCTATATCGTGGCGGCAGATGGCGCTCGTGGTACAGTGCCTCTGGAGCCGTGGCTCAGTGGGTGCGCACCACTGGCTGGCCAGCTACAGCGCGGCTACTATCGACGCCTGACGGAAGTTTGTAGTTCCACCACGAACTTCGTGACGCCGATGGGGTGATATTGATACGTGATGTCACAATATTAAAGACAGAAATTCCAATAAATGATCCCATTCCTCACCTAAGTATAAACCGGCAAGAAAGAGAAAGAAGCATCTCTCCCCCCCCCCCCCCCCTTCCAACCTGTTTTTCTCCACCTATCCACTCCTTGAGTGCATTCTCTCCCCCAGAAACCTTTTCCTTTCCCCTCCATTGTCTTCCACACTCCTTTCTCGCGTCTGCCCTGCTCCCACATTTTTCTGTGCCCTCTCCGTCCATCAGTTCCCCCACTTGCTAACCCCCCCCCCTCCCACCATACCCATAAGCCTTCGTACTCTATAGTGCTGTGTTTTCTGTGAGTGTTCAGTGCTGCGAACAAAACCCCTACAGTTGCCGTGTTTTTTAATTGTGCCTGTATTTTTCCTAAGTGTTTATAATCAGTATCACTGACCTCTTTGTTTTTTTTTATGTTTTCTTCACAAAGTTTTCGCCATGTACCAGTTTCTAACAGTCGCCCCTTTAATGATCTCTTTTTATTGTTATATCTCCTCATTATGTTTTTTAACTTTATATCTGTAGGCTGCAGAGTGGCGTGTTGCCCTGCTGCCAGCCTGCCGACCCTCTGCGGGCGGGTGGGGGGGAGATCGAAATACAGTAAAGAAAAAAAAAGAAAGAAGGTGTACACACACACACACACACACACACACCTTCTCATACTACAAGATTTCATGAACTAAAGATGCCTTGTAAAAAGGTAAAACGCAACTCAGGGCACAAGTACGAGAAAAATGTTAACAACACAAACAAAAAACAAATGATAAACATACAGTGACAGTTGCAAAAACTCCTCCCTATAAGCACACATGATCAAAACACAGTGAAAAGTGTAATGCACACACATCAAAAAAGTTTTGCATCACCTCAGTTGCAACAGTTCCGGACCACCGTACAGCGAGACCTGTACACACCGGTACTCTAATACCCAGAAGCTCGTCGTTTTGCATTGATGCATGTCTGTATTCGTCGTGGCATACTATCGACAAGCTCATCAAGACAGTGTTGTTCCAGATTGTCCCATTCCTCAACAGTGATTCGGCGCAGATCCCTCAGAGTAGTTGGTGGTTCACGTCATCCATAAACAGCCCTTTTCAATGTATCCTAGGCATGTTCGATAGGGTTCATGTTTGGAGAACATGCTGGCCACTCAAGTCGAGCAATGTCGTTACCCTGGAGGAAGTTATTGCACGATGGGGGCGCGAATTGTCGTCCATGAAAAACGGCTCTGAGCACTATGGGACTTAACATCTATGGTCATCAGTCCCCTGGAACTTAGAACTACTTAAACCTAACTAACCTAAGGACAGCACACAACACCCAGCCATCACGAGGCAGAGAAAATCCCTGACCCCGCCGGGAATCGAACCCGGGAATTGTCGTCCATGAGGACATACTGCCGATATGGTTGCACTATCGGTCTGAGGATGGCATTCACAAATCGTACAGCTCTTACGGCGTCTTTCATGAACACCAGCGGCGTACGTCGGCCCCACATCATGCCACCAGAAACGGCAGAGAATCTCCACCTTGCTGCACCCGCTGGACGGTGTGTGTAAGGCGTTCAGCCTGACCGGATTGCCTCCAAACACATCTCCGACAATTGTCTGGTTGAAGGCATATGCGACACTCATCGATTAAGAGAACATGATGCTAATCCTGAGCGGTGCATTCCACGTGTTGTTGGGCCAATCTGTTCCGCGCCTAAAATATACGTCGTAATTATCATATACATAAAATAGACATGTATGCTTCACAAATAAAAGTAGTGAAACCTGTAAGGCACGAAACAAACTGCTTTTCATTTGCTTGCAAAGACGGAGTACTTCTCCATGAATAGTGAAGCAAATTAAGAAACACAAAAAATAATGAATGAAATTAATGTACAACATGAAAAGTTCTTATTTTTTGTGGACCAATGCTATTTACGTACCATTGCATTTTGCAATATTTTCATACTTACAGGTCTGATTTGAACACCAGGGTTTAGGTTGGCGCTAGTTAGTGCTATCTGTCGCAGGTTTCATAAGCAAGAAACTGATTAGTAGGTAACAGATACAAGAGGAATATTTACACAATTTTCCTCTTTTCACCCTTTTTTTACTGATAATGTGGAAGACTGGTGAAGCTGTTGCCCCTCTATCGTCTTGTCCTAGCGCCAGATGTGGCCCTCTTCACGCACGTAATTCACGATCGCCTACAGCCCATTTTATGTCTTCAGCGTGCTTGAGTTGTTATCCGCTGCCACAACACGACAATGGCCCCCAATTAGTTAGCTGTCTTTCAGCTCGAGGCTAAACGGTAACAACAGGATCCACACAGCAGATAGACTTCTCTCATCGTTGTAATAAGCTGTGGCAGGCTTCGTCCGCTTCGCAAGTGTAATACGAGAGTAGCTTCTCAATCTGCATTTGGGACTCTAACCAATATAAAGCAGTTGGTGGAAGGTAATTCTCATTGTGCTACGTTTTATGGTGCTAAAGGAAAGGTTATGCGCTCCCGAAGCGATACAAAGCATATAACGTCTTTTTTTGTGTATTTGCAACTGTTGAACTGTGTGTGAAAGCTTATGGCACTTAACTGCTAAGGTCACACTACTTAACCTAAATTATCCTAAGGACAAACACACACACTCATGCCCGAGGGAGGACACGAACCACCGCCGGGACCAGCCGCACAGTCCTAACTGCAACGCTTTAGACCGCCCGGCTAATCCCGCCCGGCTGTGTATTTGCCAGTGGAGTCTTATCAGTACTTCCATTACCAAATACTGTGGGACAATTCGCGTTGAACTGTTTCTATATGCTCACTGTTGCAAGTTCGTACAAACTGATAATCATCTACGTAGTAAGTGCCGCTGACAGTCCCCAGTTTTCCATAAGTAAAATGAATCCAGATACATTGATCAGCCAGATCATTATGAGTACCTACCTACTATCCATATAAACCCGTCCAGGCGATAGTAGCGTCACCTGACGAGGAATAACTGCCAGTCTGACACACGCACTGTGCATGTAGTACCAGTGAGCATGCTGTCCGGGGAAGGCGCGCGATCTATCTGAGTCTAACCGAGGGTAGATTGTGATGGGCCAGAAGCTCGACAAGAGCATCTCGGAAACTACAAGACTGGTAGGGTGCCTGAGGAGTGCTGTGGTGAGTGTCTTCAACACGTGGCGTAACCAACGTGAAACTACGCCCGCACGTCGTCGGGTTGGATAGTCATCCCTCATTGCAGCTGTCGGACGTGACAGCGCGCAGACTGGCAAAACAGGACAGGCAGCGAACGGTGGCGGAACTAATTCTGGAACTTTAATTCTGGGCAGAGCACCAGTGTGTCTGACCACACAGTGCACTGAACACGCCTAACGATGGACCTCTGCAGCCGACGACCCATGCACGCGCCAATGTTAACACCACGAAATCGGCAACTACAGCTGAATTGGCACAGGCATTGGACGTTGGCGCAGTGGCAGGGAGTTGCAAGGTCTGATGAACCTCGATGCCTTCTTCATCATATCGATGCAATGATGCGAATCCATCGTCTTCCAGGGGGATAGCTCCGTAGGACCTGTACTGCAGGATGGAGACAAGCTGGCGGCGGCTCCACTGTGTTCTGGACCACCATGATGACCAAGGAGTTTGGTACACTGGTTGCTGATCACGTACACCCTTTGTGTAGATCATGTTTCCCGACGGCAGTGGTATTTTTAAACGAGATAATGCACTATGTCCCAGGGCCAGGAGGGTGATGGAGTGGTTCGAGGAACACAGTGGCGAGCTCCAATTAAGTAGTGGCCCACAATTCGCCAGATACGAACCCGATCGAACACGTCTGGGACGTGATTAAATGTGGCGTCAGAGCTCACCGCCTCTTCCCCGAAATTTAAAGGAGTTAGGTGACATGAGTGTGCAGATTCGGTGCCACGTGCCACCAGCGATCTACCAATGAATCATTGTTTCCACGCTACGACGTGTAGCCTCTGTCATCCTTGCCAGAAGTGGATATACCGGCTATTAGATAGATGATCATGATATCCTGGTTGATCAGTGTATCTGCTCCCGCTAAATTGGGAAATAATATGGTCGATCTCTTCATATCAAGATCCACTGTTGTTCCGAGATGTTTCTGTGATTATACGGACTTCGTAAAAAATCATAATTGGGCACAACAGCTGTACATCACTTATTACTAAAGAGCAAGCAGCAGTCTTTCTTCAGCTATTTATATGCAATTAAGGAGATCACAAATATCATAAACTAAAGACAACTATCATCAATTCATAAAACATACGTCAAGTAACCTATACATAGAAAAAGTACAATTTTACCACAAATGCGTACAGTCCTGGACATTTGCACCTAGATCAAGATTGCCCTAGATGCAGATGAGCATGAACAGCAATTAATTACGTTGTCGAAGTATGGGATATATGATGGATATGTTTTTGGCTGTACGTATTGCACAATTAATCTATATTCTTTATGACTGGACGCATTTACTGTAATATATTTCGTTTTTTGTGTGTACATTTCATATGAGGAATGTTTTACGGTTACATAATAATTTGTTTTATCTTGTGATCACATAGCCTGATTCCTGTCTTTTTCACTGTTTACAGGAAGCTGAGGATTGTGTGATTTCCTACGGACACTTAGGGTAAAGGAGAGTGTTCATTTCGGGAACAGTTTACTTAGGAATACACAACGTTTTTTGGTGCATCCCTCTGTCTATTGACTGATTTTAGAATCATATGAAGAAATGCGCGCTCAAACCTCCATAAGTAGTTCCCACCATTTACTAGAGTCTTTGTTGTGGTTAGACATGAGCTTGCGTTTTGTGCACCTTTTGTAAATGTTTCGAATTCTACCCAGTTGTGTGGTGTATAATACTTTCCTTATACTGTATATAATTATATCATAAAATATTGGTGCACATTGTTAACTCTTCTGTAACAGACTTTTATAGCAAGTAATATTATACATACTTAAAAAAGTAGTTACGTAACATGTGGCAAGTTAAGCCATACTTCGTCAGTCGTGCACCGTCTTTTACGTTGATACAAAAGGTCTTTTACAAAGAAAATGTGATGTTTGCGAATTAACTAAGTTTCCTTAAGGTCTTTACCTTTTTACCTCTTTTTAGAATGAAAATTTGAGTTGGTTTCCAGTAATTCAGTTTGAAAAACTATTTAACTTGTAACTGGCTTTTTGATTATTCTTTTGCTTAATTTGATTTCACTTACTGATTATTGGTGCGTAGTGCAACAGCAATGTAACACGTAGATGACTCAGTAGTTCCTAGTCCATGACCATGATGTACCTTGCAACATGTTTTCACATTCGGAAAACCTGTAACTTTCCAGAGTAATTTTTGTAATTTCGAGAAAGAGTGCAGTACATAAAAACTAAATGCATCTCTTAAAAATGAAATATGAAAATATTTTAAACTGTTATTGCAGGGCTTGCTAGAAGCGAAAATTTGAAAAGTGTTGCAAGGCAGCTCTTCCCTATTAATAACTTGCCGAACAGATATCACGCTAAAAAGTGAGGTGCATATATTTTCCAAATCACATAGAACAATTAATTCGGGAAACTGCATAATAAATATTAGTGCATTTGTTAACTTTTGAACGTAAGAGTTTGAATTAAATATATAGGATCAGAAACCGGTAATTTAATTGTAGCAGCTGTAGTGTAAAACACGCCTGAAAATACAAAACATAATAACTGTGAGCAAAGTAAGCATAAGTACGACGTAGCTGTCAAAGGTGATGTCGCCAGTTGCCTTACTGTGCTGACAGTCAATCAGCATGCAGAAGCCCTAGAAAGGGTGTGTATTGTATTGTGTATTGAACCAGGAACCTAGAAACGACAGAGAGGCTTCTCGCTGCCGTAGCCCTCAGTGTTACACAACCCCACTACAGGTCACAGCAGTCCACCCACCCCACCGCCGCCCGACACCGAAGCCAGGGTTATTGTGCGGTTCTGCTCCCAGAGGAGCCCCCACAGAACGTCTCATACCAAATGAGTGCTACCCCAAATGTTCGCGTGGTAGAGTAATTATGGTGTACGCGTCCGTAGAGGCAGTGTTTGCGCAGCAATCGCCGACATAGGAACCAGAACGCATTCACCGAGGCAGATGGAAAACCATCCACAGGCTGGCCAGCACACTGTACCTCAACACAAATTCGCCGGGCGGGAAACAGCGCTTTAGACCGCGTGGCTAGCCGGGCAGGCTTCTAGAAGGCTTACTGGAGTAGGCAGTCCATGAGCTTTCGATTCACTAGGACCCAGTGGATAGCGTGATTTCGTAGATCATGTGTCGTCATTATCAGCAAGAAGCTCACAGAATGAGGTTGAATGCTTATCATAGGAATAAAACTATGACTCCATACCATCACAAAGTGTACTGCAATGAAAAGTCTTTAAAAATGTCAAGGTAGGCAATATCGTGGCTCACAAGTGGTTCAAATGGCTCTGAGCACTATGGGACTCAACTGCTGTGGTCATCAGTCCCCTAGAACGCAGAACTACTTAAACCTAACCAACCTAAGGACATCACACACATCCATGCGCGAGGCAGGATTCGAACCTGCGACCGTAGCAGTCGCACGGCAATATCGTGGCGTTCACTTTGTGCATTAAGAGATTTTAGCTACTATTTTCCAGATTATCATATATTTAAATACCGATTAGCACATGTTTAGCGTTTTGTAGCTGAATGTCATCTGAAATGCAAAACTGAGCTGTGTTTTGTGGCATTGATATCGGTCTTCCATCGCAAATGTTTTTCTTTATTTTATATCTGATCATCAGTCGCATATGATGGTGATCTCATAGATCGATAGCGGTCATAAATAAAGAAAAAATTACGATCAAAGACTGTTTGCAGTTGCGTCACCGTATATTTCAGTGTGATTATGGCACACTTCATTAAACCCGACTATAGATAGCGTATGACTCTATTTCGGTTACGATATGACATTAATATTAAGGTTGTATGCATGTCTAAAAGTAGGTTATTCCTCTCCATGACTTATGGGATATGAACTGCTTTTGCTTTATACCACGTTTTGGAACGTTTTATCAGTGCAGGTAGTATATATTTCGTTGTTATGGAAAATACATGGAAAGGAACCTGCCGCAAAAGACACCGTGTTATATACGATGAAATTTACGGAAATGAGTTCTGACGCCTAATTTTGTTGATATTTGAGACTTCTACGTTAGTTTTGACTTGATTCACTGCATCGCCATGCCTTTGACAGCTATTTTATACTGTTCGAGAGCGTTTGTTTACGCACTACAGCTTTACAGAATTGGACTTCAGACTACTACTGCGAGACCGTCACTGTAACTTGAGGGAAAGGTCAATAGCATCACTTTGTGCAACATCTATTCATTCCTTCATATTTCGTGACTACAGCCGGATGGCGTCGATATTTTATCTCTTCAAAGGTTTACGCCCAATATTACGTATAGCGATTATTAATCGAATTAATTTTACCACTGACATCCGCAAGCCCAAAATCCTATAATATGGGGGGAAAACATTGAGAATAACATAAAATATTCAGTTTGCAATGCGAAAAATGTTAAACAGAAGGAAGACGAAAGTATTGAGGAATGGCTGAGACGAGACTATGCCCTACACTTACCAAAATCGGGGCCAACGAAATAAATTAAGTGAAGTAACTCTGCTACCTTGGGAACAATACAGGATGTGTCTAAAAGTATGTTACACTCTGTGTTGGTTGCTATATGAGTACCATGTGAATGTATTTTGCTAACAAAGTTTTGTTCGAAAACGTTTCATTTGCTTGTTAGCATCTCTAGAGTGTGGAGAAAGATGTATGTAGTTTGGACCACACAAGCTAACCGAGAAGTAAAGGGGACATTGCAAACTGCAAACTCTCTGAGACTCTTGACGCGCTAGGGCCACCGAAACGGGACCATGGGTAAACGAACTAACACAGACAAGCAGCCAAAGGGCTTGCTTTGTGTACTGGGATGTCGGAGCTTTTACCAGTGGTATTTCTTCATTTGTTACGTGGCACACAAAGAACTCCACGGTCTTACGTAGAGCACAGTGCTGTTTTGTATTCCGTAGTTTCATACTCTGTGTAGTTTCAGTCATTTGTGTGCCTATCTCGAAACGGAAATGAACAACGGCGGTAGGGTATACAAATGTAAAGTGCACCGCCAAGCTTCTCGTGTACAGGGAAGCCCACAAAGGATTGCAACAGAGGTTTTCCGGCTATATGAAGAACGTTATCCCAACGCGCGTCAGTCAGTCGCATCATGTCTGCAAGACTGGAGAGGAGTTTACGTTAAACGACCTTACGTAGCCGGCCGCTGTGGCCGAGCTGTTCTAGGCACTTAAGTCCGGAAACACGCAGCTGCTGCGGTCGCAGGTTCGAATCCTGCCTCGGGAATGGTTGTGTGTGGTGTCCTTAGGTTAGTTAGGTTTAAGTAGTTCCAAGTCTAGGCGACTGATGACCTCAGATGTTACGTCCCATAGTGCTTAGAGCCATTTGAACCATTTGATTTGATTTTACGTACTAATGGACACTCGCAGACACACCATACACCAGAGATTGAAAACGCTATAAGTAACTGTTTTTCAGAGCAACCTTCTATGAGCACCCGAGCAGTAACACACACCATAAGTGCAAACCACATGGCAGTGTAACACGGTCTTTCAACGTGAACATCTTTATCCCATCAAACTCCAGAAGGTTCATACGAAACCTCGGGATGAATTTTCTCGTCCAGTCGGTATTTGCTGCAGCTACTCGAACAAAATAGGCAAGATCCTTCCTTCACCAGGGAGCCACGCTGAACCCTAGAAACAGCCATGTTGGGATGAAAGCCAGCTTGATGTACGATGTGCCTTTGGAAGCGGTCGTGTCTTGTGGGTCCAGCGATAATGGAATGGTCTCCGCAGTCTACTGACTGTAACCCAATCGAACTGCTATGGAATGAATTGGACAGGAGGATCCGGAAACAGGGTATCATGAGTGGAGCACAGTTATGAGAGGTATTGGAGAAAGAATGGAGAGAAATTTCAACTGAAGGCCTGGCGAAATTGGCCCATCGCATGCCAAGAATATGCAAGGCATTTATTAAAGCAAAAGGTGGCTATTTTGAGGAATCTAATATTTAATATTTGCATTTAACCATGTATTGGTTGGGCTTAATTAACATTTAGAAACTAATAAAATGCTAATTTATAGTGTGTTTTCTTTCCGTTGTCTGTAATCGCTTCAAGTTTTCAAAATTATGGAAAGTAGTGTTCATCTATACACAATGTTGCCCTTCAAGTCAGATGTTCAGAAGAAACGTAATCCTCCTAACTTACAATATCAAACACACATCTCCATACAAGAATGTTGTTGTGGTTCTTTTAGATACGATAAAACTTTAAACATAATTTTCATTTATTGTTCCGTCTCAGTTAAACGTTATTCATTTGATTACATGTTTCAATCGCTCTGGATCATCTTCAGATCTAAAACAAAATAAAACTAAGCAAGTACGGTGTAATATTTTACAGAAAGTAGAAACGAAAAAATTGTGCATAAACGCAGAATTTACCTCAGCAGTTGCTTCAGAAACCTGTCTTGTCTACCAGAACCACGTATCAGAGTACTGCTTTCAATGTTTGAAATAGTTATGTTTTGGACGCAGGGGGGGGGGGGGGGGGGGGGAGGAGGAATGAGGAAGATGAATTGGAGAGAAGTTAGATGGGTGAGGGTGAAAGGAAGCTGAAAGGTGTCGTAGAGTTGTCATAAGTTTTACAGGCGAGATAGTGCTAAAATTATAGAAGGTATAGTTATTAAATATTCTCGTTGAAACATACCTACTTAAAACACTGAACGCAGCTGCAAAACACAGTACTCTGATACGTGGTTCTGGAAGAAAAGACGAGTTGTTGACGCTACTGCTAAGGTAAATTTTAAGTTTATGCACAATTCTTTTCTCTTTTACATATTGTAAAATATTAGCTGATACATATTTAGCTATATTTTGTTTGAGATCTGAAGATTATCCAGAATGATTGAAACATGTAATCAAATTAAAAATGTGCAAACGTGCAACTGAGACAGAAGAATAAATGAAATTTATATCAAATATCTACACAATTGCTGAATCTCTCTACGATAAAACGTTTGTTGAAAATGAGACTGTTAGATCGAATAATTAATGACGACGTACTGAATCGAATAGAGGGACTAACATATTTGTTGCTCAATTTGTAGAGGTACACCAACGCTTGAATACAGTAAACGGTTTAAAATAGATGTAGGATGCGCTATTTGAGCAGAGGTGAAGAGGCTTGCACAGGATAATCGTGCAGAGTAGCATCAAGTCAATCTTCGGTCTGAAGTACCATAAAAAAATAGGCACCAGGAAGATTTATTTCGTAGGCCTACAAACCGGTCACACAGTACATACCTGACCCAAGCAGCTCCCTTCCGTTGAATGTGCTTCGGTTTTCTTTCGTTACTTTTGTTGTATTTGCGTCTAATTATATACCTTAATTATTCCACGGGATATAAAATGTCTCCCTACCCAAAAGGTTGACTCACTACTCAGCGTAACGTGAGAATGATCATGGGTTACAAGTTGTTGTGGTTCTTAAGGTTGGGATAGAAGCAGAACTTTACAATAAGACGCCAAAGAAACATTATCCTCTTTCTCACTGCGATTCTGCGGAACTCATTTGCAATTCGGCGCTGCAGTTCAGTGTTTACGATGCGTCCATTAGCGCGCAAGATCTCAGCCCAGCAGGAATGCTGCATATTCAGAACCCGCTGAGGCTGACTGTGAAATTGTTTAAAAATTAATCTCCAGAAGTTTCTGCCACTGGGCAATAATTCTTGCTTAATTACCCTTCAGAGTGTACCTTTTCACTTCTCTTATAACAGACATCATTTGGAGTTAATTACTTTCTTCGAAACATGGGAAGACAAAATCTGCACCTCTTTAAACAGATCTGTACAAAGAGGACAACTGTACGAAGAAGGTTATGGGTGAACAAAACTTTGTTTGCGCCGCTCTCTTACCTTAGGATGCTATGACATTTCGATTATCACAGAAAAAGTGATGAAATAACCCTGAAACTCTCAAACAAAATTAATTAGCTTCCTGGCAGATTAAAGCTATGTACAGGACCGGGAATGGAATTTGGATCATCTGCATTTCAGGGGGAAGTATTTTAACAAATGAGCCATCCAAGAAACTTTCCTGCTTCTGAGAGTTCTAGTACCGCAACGGGAGAAGGAGACTTACTGTGAAATTTGTAAGGTAGGAACGAAGGTGCTAACGAAAGTACTGAACTACTTTGTAGGGTTGGTAAGTCGTACTTGGGTAGCTCAGTCAGAACAGCACTTGACCAGGAATGACAAGGATCCCAGGGTCAAGTCCCTTCCTGGCACACAGCTTCATATCAGCGCACCTTCTGCTGCAGAGTGAAAATACATTTTGGAAAATAAACCTTGACGGTAGAGAGACTGACGTACTACGAAGGAATTATCCGACTGGGACGGCAAGCGGTAGTTGTAATGGGAGCCCTGCTATGAAAACGAGTGATACCCCAGACCATCACGCCTGGTTGGCGGGCAGTATGGCTGGCTACACTCAAGCTGGTAACCTACCTCTGTCCGGGGCGTCTCTCCAGACACGTCTTCGGCCTGGAATCTCATTCACTGGAGTAAAATTGCCTTTAGTCATGATTTCTGCTTCGAATTGCGTCCTCATCACCAAGCGCTACGAGCAGAAAGCCATGTCCTAAAAGTAAAGTAATATCTACGCTGCTTACGGGACCCGTGCCTTAAAAGGCACTGTAGTCCCTATCCGTGCTGCTTACGGGAATCGTAAATGTAAAGAAGAATTACTTAAGACGGGCTTACCCTGTCACTAACAGAGACTTGCCCTTTTAGGAACCACCTCTGCATCATAGATCAAGATATGGTAATTTCTGTGCATACAAGCTTCTTATAACCTGGTAAGCTGTGATAAAAAGTTATGGTGAGACTGTAACTTTTCACAAGCCTCTCGGTACGCAGATACCATTGGCTTGCACGCTACTGCAGTAGACACCAACCAAATTTTGGCACTGATCTTGCTGACAAAGGAAAGTTTGGCTATCTTGTTAATTACATCTTTCCTCGCTCTTCCAAATGTTATCCACTAAATGAGTTTGGAGTCGTCCTACACTTTTTTCCTATCCTCTGCTAATCCTTTAATCTACAGGGTGGTCCATCTGAAGTTTCGGATGAGATTATCTCGAAACTATACATCGGGTAAAAATGGGTAAGAGAACTTCGTAAGTTCAAAGGGGGACATCTAATGATACTACACGTGACCCCCCCAGCCCTCTTGGGTGGGGCGGGGGCAACTTTTAGATCTTAAATGGAAACCCCGATTTTTTATTGCAGATTCTGATTCTCAATAAAAAAACTAATCAAGTTTTGTCTGAAACATTTTTTAAACCATTGACACATGGCGCTGAAATCGAGAAAAATTAAAATTGGGGAAGTACTCCGATTTATTTAAGATGATCCGAGAAGGACGCATCAAATCGATACAAAATGTGCACCATTACGCCAAATTAAGCTATTGTTTTACGAAATGTATCCTACCCGCCACAGTTTTTGATGGAGGGAGGCGGAATTGTATTAAAATCTCGTTAGTGAACTCTTCACAAGTGCATTACTCACCCGATTGCGGCGCTACCGTGGCCAAACTACGAACTATGACTGGTGCAATGCCATCAGACGTCACTTCACTTTCGGATTGTGAACCGTAAACATCAACTGCCGAAAGTAAATTATTCTTTGGCGAAATATGGCTCACAATCCTCCTACAGAAATTGTTGATATGTTAATTTTAGATGAATGCCATAACAATTACGCTGCAGCTGCGCAATTGTATGCGGATCGTTTCCCAAACAGACGATATCCAAGCGAAAACATTATTCTAAATTGCACCCAGCAATTTCAAAATGGATACATGCACGTCTACCTCGTCATCGCAAATACAATGAAAATGGCGCTCGTACACTTATCGTTTTCGCCTGTGTTCAGCTGGATCCTGAAATTAGTAGCCGTGCGATTAAGAGACAAACTGGAATACCGAAATCAGCTGTTTTGAGGATTTTGAAGGCACATAAATATCATGCGTATCTTATCACACTGCCACAAGCACTAACGCCGAAAGACATCCAAATACGAGTGCATTTCTGCCAATGGGCACTGGAAATGATAAGAGGTGACAATGATTATTTAGATACGTTACGTTCACCGATGAAGCACTTTTTTTGACCGACATTTTACTGGGGAATCTTATTTACACCTTCTCTGCGATGATTTGTTGGAGCTAATGGAAGATGTTGATTTAGAAACTAGGCAAAGAATGTGGCACCAACAGGATGGAGCAGCTCCCCATTATGCTAAAAATGTGCGGAACGTTTTATATTTATGGTATCCTGGTCGGTGGATAGGACGCGGCGGACCAATTGAGTGGCTCCACGTTCACCAGACCTGACATCTCCTGATTTTTTCTTGTGGGGTTATTTTTAAAACATTGTTTATGAAGGACAACCCACAACCAGAAACGATATGGAGCAACGCATTCGAAGAGCGTGTGCAGCCATACCACGGCATGTGGTCCTTAGAACTATGTACAACTTTAGCAGACGATTGACTTTATGCAATGAAGCAAATGGGGATAATTTTGTCAATTTCTTCGTGCCTAATTTCATTAATTAAGCACACCAAATTGTGAGAAGCAAGAGGACTCACACTAATGAAGCACCCAATGGGAACATCATTCTACAAAGGTCCATGTCGTTGTTCCTGGGTAACGCTAAAAGTAGGATACAGTACATTTTGTGCAAAAATAGCTTAATTTGGCATAACGAAAGAATTGGTGCACATTTTTTTCCGATTTGATGCGTCTTTCTGGATAATTATAAATATATCAGAGTTCTTCCCCAATTTCACTTTTCTCTTGATTTCAGCGCCATCTGTTAATTGTTAAAAAAAATGTTTCACACAAAACTTGATTACTTTTTTATGGAGAATCCGAATCTGCAAGAAAAATCGGTGTTACCATTTAAGATTCAAAAGCTGCCCCCGCCCCTCCCAAGGGGGCGGGTGCTGGAGGTCACGTGTAGTATCATTTTATGTCCCCTCTAAGCTTACAAACTTGTCTTACCAACTATTTTTATCCGATGTATAGTTTTATAGATAATCTCACCCGAAACTTCAGATGGATCACCCTGTACATATCTCGTACTCATAATAATGCGAATTTCAACCTGTGTCGATTCACACAAATATCTCAATACTCTTAATTTCCCCATTTAGAGATTAGTCATCCCACTAATGAATATTTAAACTAGTAAATTAGTATTTAAAATGTTCCTAAATACTTTATTCGACAGATATCCATTGAGTTAATGCTTCATTTCCTCATTTAAATTTTCTGAATAGTTCCGTAAGGATATACTTCAAATGCGTTCAGTATCCTTTTAGCAGCTACAAAAGTTTACAGAAAATTATCTTGCAGTGTTTCCTGGTATGTGTCACCATTTTCAGCACTTATGTACCATTATTTAAGGACAGTAACTTCGTTAAATAAATTTATGTCATAGTTTCTACGATGCCACATGATCTTATTTTTTTGTAAGCTGAATCCTTTCGATTTTCGTATTGAATTTCCCCTGAAATTTCTTCTAATCTCTTCTTGTTTATTCTCGTTCCTGCTAAATTTCATCATTGCTGTTGCCGTTACACTTAACGTTCTAGCTTACTTTGGTTTTTAAGAAGAGCCGGAATTAATGGTATTGCTTAACTATTTCAGACTACCTGCGCCATTTGGCGACTTTCTCATTACCAACAACTTATTATTTTAGTGTCAAACAGGAGAAACAACATGGATAACAAAATTTATTTCAACGTTTTACTCATGCTTTAAGATATTTGTCCTTCTCTGTTGCACCTGGGAAATCTAGAAACGTTTTCGTGATGAAGATTTTTTCTAACACCTAGGGAAATGGTAGATTTTCTGAATTTTTTTTTTATCAATAGTAAAGCAAGACTTCGTAGTTGGACATCGTAACTAGTCATTTCTGTGTATTCCTCTGTGGACATATGGTGATAAGAAAGAACACACGTTTGGCTACTATTTAACAGATTATTCATTATTCTTGAATACCGGACCAAGGTTTCGGATTACTTTGAGTTATCTGATCTGTCTGGCTCGTGTGTTTTCCTTTTAATCTTTCAGTAAAATCAGTTACTCAATATAAACTGTAAGGAGACTAGACTGGAGTACTATGATGCTCAAAAGTATTCAGACGATGTGAACGGCGCAAAAACAACGAAAAACATACAGCCGTGCTTATGATGTCATTTATTCTATGGTTACTCATTTCGGTGTTTCAGTGCACTGTCTTCAGTTGTTAGCTGATTCTGAAGTAACCACGATGTTGTCTCTCCAGCCATCAACTATTAACTACATAAATGGCATTATAAGGACGGCTGTAGCTGTTTTTGTTTACGAAGTGAACACCGAAGTCCAGCAGACCTCCAGTCACTAGGATGGACTATAAAGACCTGAATTGCGTTCCAACTGATTGACAAGTAGCCCACATAACGTAACATTGGTGTAGTAACCTCTTTTCGGTACAGTCGTCTGACTATGAAAAATAGATATTGCATAAAAAAAGCCACTAGAAAACACTACTCTATTTCGCAACAAAGCCAGGTATTAAATTAACACCACGATAATGTAAATAACAGGAAACGCGTTGTTAGAGATGAGACAGTCCTTAAACCTCTTAAAACCACATTTATTACAACAAATGACATCGGTAAAATGTTACCACTCTCATTAGTATCTGAGTCAATTAATGCATTTAACTCTACCTCATAACTCATACTGTAATTCTTACTAAAAACTAAATTTCTCTCCGAACAAGATATTTTGCAATAATATGTGGACTCCCAAAGTTCTTTGACAACTGGAAGTATTCTTGCGCTCTAGAATGTTTTCTAACCAGCTAGGATCCATCGCTCGCATTGAGAGCGGTTCTGCATAAACCAATTAATGAACTAGCTAGTTAGAAAAACCGCTATCTACAGCGTCAAGTGCTCTGTGGAAACGTCACCACCAACAGCGTACCACTACTGATTTTCTGAAATGGCGGCAACGGAAATATGAGCAATTCTAAACTGATCTTATCTTAAGAAAAGTAACATAAAAAATCTACGTTACTCTTGAGTAGCTAGTTGTGTATGCATCTGAACATTAAATAACATGACGAACATACTTTATGAACGAATAATGTTATCATTACACAGTTATGGATGTATACATGTAATGCGCAAATACGTAAATCACAGGATATTTTACTTACATTTCCAATGTTAATATAGTATTGTATATATATTCAAATAACTGTAATTATCAGTAAGAATCGAAGTACAAATTAGTAACGTATTCCCGTAAGTGTGTAGAATAAAGCCTACACTCTTTTAGTTGTCATCCTGTAACCCATTGGTTCAGCAAGGTTTGGGTAAAAACACCAAAGTGTGAGAATAATACAAAAAATCTGAAATTTGGAAACATCACAATTTGTTTGGCAGATCTATGAGTGTAGACTTAATTCCTGGACTGAAGATGAATTATCGTTCCAGACTCATTGAATATTTTATTGCAACTTTGAAGAAATATACTGAACAATTCATAGGTAACAAGTGACAATGAAGAATTTTATTTTTCGACTGCAGGAAGATCATATTACTTGTCAAATACAATAATTTATCTTATATTTCGCTCTATGTGCAAACTGATATGCTTTCTGCTACTGCATCAGTGAGAGAGTGCTCCTGGCATCGGTGTCTCACTATCTCCGTGATATTATGCTCCTCCTGAAGCGAACTGAACTGTTGCCATGGGACCGCGTTTCGGAGAAAAGTGGTATATATAAACAAAGTTGCTTTTTCGCTTCTCTAGTGCGAGTGAAATGGAACAGAATCCCATTCAGTACAGGAATCTTAAAAAAATCTCAGAGTTCATACTGCAGTTTCTTAGGACTGAACAGACATCTTATGATAACCATCAACTAGCTGATGGAATATGCCAAACTTAATTATAACTGCTATATTATTATAATTGCTGTTATTATTTATTTTTTCTCAGAAACTTTCATGTCGCTCGTTTTCACTATTTTTTGAATAGTGAGTTTGAAAGCTGGAAACATTGAATGACCAACACACGCAATATACTCCTTTACCTTTACTGTTTACTTAGTTCTCAGAGTAAAAGGAGATCAGCTAGTCAGAAAAAACGATAATTCGAAGTTGAATCTGTAAGCATAAATCTTCAGCTTTTTTTATCGCACTGGCAACAAAGCAATTCACGTCGGAGCGTGTGAGAGGTTGGGTGTAAAAATAAGGTACAGGGTACCTACTATGAAGTTTCTATCCCGAAATTTACGTCGGCACAGAGAAAGAACTTCCAGTGACCCGAAATCTGTAGCCGGCCGCATTGGCCGAGTGGTTCTAGGCGCTTCAGTCTGGATCCGCGCGACCGCTACAGTCGCAGGTTCGAATCCTGCCTCGGGCATTGATGTGTGTGATGTCCTTAGGGTAGTTAGGTTTAAGTAGTTCTAAGTTCTAGGGGACTGATGAACTCCGATGTTAAGTTCCACAGTGTTCGGAGCCATTTGAAGCACTTTTGAAATCTGTATATAACGCAATAGAAATGCAAGTGACTGTATCATTCGGCCAGGACCATTCTCCCATTAATATGAATTCTCCAAAATCAGCTCATCAGGTTTCCACCTACTGGAATGATAGAATGTGCTAAGAGTCACAAAACTGTTTATTTCCAATTAAACACGATTTTTAACAAGTAACAACTTACATTCACTAATCAAGATAGTTAATTAACATTAAAAGCGTGAAAGAAGCCAGGGGTGGCAAAGGAAAGATAGTGGTGGAAGGATTACCGCGACTGTCCCTCGGACAAAAGTAGAAGGATAAGCAGTCTCACAAAATTTAATACAAGGCTGACAAAGGTCCTGAACCTATCTACTTGTAGGCCCAAGAAGCTTGCAAGGACAGCATCTGTGGCCTTCAGAAATAACTCATCTTATTGCTTGCACTAACGCCTGGTTGAAATTAATTGCAGAATTCCATTAACCTTACTCCTCCCTCATTCCTAGTACCGAGCCCATATTCTACTCTAATCTTTTCTTCCTTTCCTTCCCCTACAACGGCATTCCTGTCCCTCATGGCTATAGATTTTTTCCTCAATTTACGTACTGAATGGCCCATTCAATATCCTCATATATTTTCTCCATCTCTTCATCTTCTGTTCCGACGCCAGCGTGTCGTTGTCGGTTTGCTGTAGTTTCTAATGAAAACACTTCTATCGTTGAACTGTTAACAGTAACTCGCTCGCTGCCCTACCTTCCCATTCATAACGATCCTACTCTCTTTGTACGGTTTTCTGCTGCTGTTGATATTACCCTATACTCATATGACCGAAAATCCTTGTCTTCTATCCAACACTTATCCCCACTATGTGTAGATTAAGCCGTAGCATTTCCGTTTCCACATTTTCTAGCTTCCTTATCACGTTCAGGCTTCTAACATTCCACGCCCCGATTCGTACAACGTCACCCTTCTTTCTCTCCTGGTGA
Organism: Schistocerca americana; assembly: GCF_021461395.2. Classification (NCBI taxonomy): domain Eukaryota; kingdom Metazoa; phylum Arthropoda; class Insecta; order Orthoptera; family Acrididae; genus Schistocerca; species Schistocerca americana. The sequence goes on from NC_060125.1 coordinate 402,138,204, forward strand.
TCTCCACCTTGCCAGGCTCCTGCCAGATATTTGAATGCAGTCCTAGTCCAAAATGTTTTTCCAATGGAGATATCATCATAAAACTTTTTCGGTACGAGCCACATGGCCTTGGAATACACACTGTGTGCCTTTGGATGTAGTTTCCACCCTAAAGGCTAGAGAGAGACCTGAACCTCTGTTTTGAATGAGGGTAACTTCTTATGCCTAAGTCTTCAGCCGCAACTGCTGATGATTTTTATTTAAGTGGTGGTGGGGTTCTAACCCAGAACCGAAGAGGTTTCGATTATTAATCAAACACGTTACCCCTACACTATGCTCCACTTATTACTCCATAATGGTGTGCCAGTAGCATCAAAAACACGTTGTAACACTCATCAGTGCATTGGCTGAGTATGCTCTTCCATTTTCCCTGCTACAAAATACCGAATGGGTTTCTTTAAGGTTCTTTAATAAAAAAAGGAAAAGGTAGCAATATGTTATCAGCATATCTATGTAGATTATTGTTTGGTGGGAGAAGAGAGCTCCCACTATTTCTTTCATACTACCTGCACTCCACACTGATAAGGGTTTTCAGTGCTGCAGTGTTGAAAGTTTTTTGCATTCGTATACTCAATTGTAGTCATACTGTACTTTGGATAATAATTCTTCAATGGGTCAGCGACCATGTTTGGCTCAAATAATTTCTTTTTGCCTTAGTGGACAAAAGATTTTTTTTCCTGACGTGTTTCGCTAAACAGTATTGTCAGATCTGTGCTACAAGAAATAACGTAAGAATAAAATGAGATTTAATACACTAACTAGATGTTGCGTAAGTCTTGGTGATACATTGAGATAAATTACGTACCCTAAAAAATGAATTGATAGAATCTAGTGAATACAATCGTGGACGTGTATATCACATCAGATAATATGCTCTTTGTTTTCTGTGCATACTACCAAGTACACCCTACAGGCAGGCATCCGTTTGACAACCCCCTGATACCGTATGCCTGGTAGTAGGTAGGTGCAAGAGCAGCAGTATAGCCCGCCTGCAGACAACTAGGCTTCTAGTCACAGATCGTTTCTGTACAGGAGCAATCTTAAAGTGCTCTACAATGGCAGCAGGCGGCATTGAGTGTGTTACCTTACTGGGGAGACATAGTGGGATCCTTTGCCGTTTTCATTAATGCATGTTTCAATGCCACACCCCTCCACGAACAGGCCATAGAACGGTTCAATGGTTCAAATGGCTCTGAGCACTATGGGACTTAACATCTGTGGTCATCAGTCCCCTAGAACTTAGAACTACTTAAACCTAACTAACCTAAGGACATCACACACATCCATGCCCGAGGCAGGATTCGAACCTGCGACCGGAGCGGTCACGCGGTTCCAGACTGAAGCGCCTTTAACCGCACGGCCACACCGGCCGGCTGGCCATAGAACGGCCTGATACATGAGGGCTGGAAAAGCAGAAGTACGCTTTGCTGCTTCGGCTCGCGTTCAGATTCCATCAGATCTCTTTAAACAGTCTCTAGCGGTTGCACGCTGCACACTGGAACAAACACCGCTGTTGCACAACACTCCAAAGAGGAGCGTTCATGTTCAGTGTGGTTTGCAAGTCAATGATATCCTTAGAGAACGGCTGAACCACCGCTGTGTGTCAGCAGTGTCAAAAGTTGTCCAGCTCATCACACTGCGAACTGTCGTTTTAGACCGTGAAATGTGTGGGAATCAACGCCACAAAGACGCACATTATGTCACATCCTAAGGCTTTTTCGCGTCAAACTGAACAGTATTGTGCCTGAAATACGTTTCTCGGCCACCCATAATTTCGGGCGTTGTGGTTCTGACATCCATCGCAGAGCAGTTGAAAGAAAAGATGAAATGTGGGTAAGACGAAATGCGACGACTTGCCTATCGTGTTACGCGTCCACGGTGGGATTGGACAGAATTGTTTAAAATGTGGTGACAGTGTGATATCATTAACGCACCTTACACCTCACGTGGCCTTCCAGGCTCTGGCCTTTTGGTTTTTCCCGAGTACGACACCTTTCCCTTTGAAGCCAGCGCGAGGGTGACTTCGCAAATGCGCCGCCAAACAATTTCATCATTACAGAGAAAAGTAGAAGGAAATTCTGAGTACATTTCAAACGTCTACATCACAATGGCAGACAATTACAGTGTTTTGAAAGGTGATACTTTAATTGTGTTGTGAAGGGCAATTAAGGAAGGGTTATAAATTGTAAGAACGTTTTACAAATCGTTCGCAGTTCAAAATTTACATATCAGAGAGATTATAGTTTGAGATATGGTGTTTGCTTCTAACGTCACCTGACGGCTTATCATGTTTGCTTTTAATACACCGCACTGCAAGAGCATGTTTGGCCTTTTATATTACGTAAGAAGATCAGTTTTGAGCAAATACTGTTTATCAATTGCATTAAGACTCATAATTCGACTTAACGTGTCACCGATGCTTACGCTACATCTTGTTACTGTATAATAGCTATTTCCATCCATTCTTATATTATTTCTTGTACCACAGTTCTTAGGATGTCGTACAGCGAAACGTTTCAGGAGTAAGAATTAAAGACTTTTGGTGACCAAGAACGAAGTCAATTATTTGAAAATGAGAGATGTTTCATCAGAATGAAGAAGAGCATTTTATGGTCACCCTAGACATCATTCACAGACTGTAAGTCATTTGCAGTACCAACGAGCAACAATGTATGCATACCCGATGCACTATCGTTAGTTAACTTCAATTTTTAGATTGCACACAGCTCTGTGAGCTGGTGCTGATTGTACAGCAGTGTGAAGTACAAAGTGGTGCAACTATGTTATCTGCGAAAGCGATATGCAACCTACAACACCTTTAAGCAACTAGGAGGAGTGTAATGTGTCCATAGCCGCCTACGTATCTATTGCGGACTCTTCAACTTTTCATTCAGTTTTTACATTTTCATACTTCAAAATCTGTATGTAAACACCTGTTATACTGTATGAATGGTCAATCAGTTATGTATAACTACCTACGGGATTGTTGTTTCCACCGCAACGTCGGAAATACTGCACAGCTGACGAGGGGACCATCAGACTTATTAATCACTAATTTCTATGAGACTTAGGCATATTGCAGAAGGACCTCTTCTGATTATCCGGCTACCGAACTTTCACTTCGCGCTCTGTGTTCGCTGGTGATGCACCGCGTCTTATACTCATCCACCGCGGCACTCGTGGACACAGCACAAAATTTTTTACACCTGATTATCGGCGTATAGGAGTCCGAAACCTGTCGTATTCTAAATAAAAGGACCATTAAAACAGAATCGGTATTTTCGACCTCTGCTGTAATGCCAAGTTGCGGATGTTTCTCAAACAGGATTGTTTACTATACGTGTAAATTGAATCACGATTCGGAAAAGCGAGCTTAGTGTAGCGGCAAAGATTCACGGTTACCTGCTGGCGGTATGGGAACAAAACTAAATCGTGTACTTTTTTTTAACTTCATCGTACAGAATTCCATTACATAGTACATGGCTTGGAAAATTATTCAGAAACAGTAATTTTCTCCGTAATAAGTTCATTAAGAAACCAATCACTGCAGCACACTTCCTTCAAATGTGTACTCCGTTTGTAGATCGTAGTTAGACTTCCAAGTACTGGAACAGCTGCAAACAGTGGACAAAGATGGATGAAGCAATACTAGCTGCGGAAGAAATCTAGTTAAATACTCATCCCTAATTTTGACCTCGACTATGTAATTAATACCAGTATCAATCGACGTACTATAGATCCCTTGCAGAACAAAAAATGAAAACCGTTTTGAAAAAGATCAGTCATTCCTACACAGCACAGTATACCATAACTATGTGTTTGTGAATTGCTAAGGGACAAAACTGCTTAGGTCATCGGTTCATAAACTTACACAATACTTAAACTAACTTAAGCTAAGAACAACTCACACACCCATTCCCGAGGGAGGACTCGAACCTCCAGCGAGAGGGGCCGCGCAGTCCGTGACATGACGCCTCAAACAGCGCGGCCACTCCGCGCGGCACCATAACTGTATTAGGAAAGATATTCACTTACGTTTTCTTACGTGGGCAAGAACTATATTGGAAATATGGTTGGAATGTTTATAAAAGAGTTGACTCATAAATTTAAAATATCGGGGAAGTTCACGAAAGGCTATACGAAGAGTTCTTAAAAATCTATAATTCTTCCATACGTGGGGGAAGAAAAATATGTGTAGAGAATTGATCCGTGCTGATGGCAGACTGACACTTTACCGTTAAATCTTTGTAGCTGAAAGAAAAGCAAGCACGAACACTCTAAAAATTATTCCATCGAAATATGCGTTCATAAAATTTGTGTGGTGTTCTACGAATTTGTGTTTCTGTTTCTCCTATCAGATACTATCCGTAGCACTCTACATCCACAGAAAGAGAGTAAGGAAGACTATTATGTAATCTACTCTGTAACAAACGGAATACATATTTGAAAATCAAGTGTGCTCTAATGACTGATTTGTTAATGAAATTACTTCGACATAAATGACTAGATTTGAATAATTTTGCATCACATATCCTATTTAATAATATTCTGTACGATGAAACTGAAAAAAACATAAGTGGACAGTATTTGAATGTGTGTCGCCAGCGTGATGGCCGTGAACCTTAACCACTGCATTACGTTCGTTTGCTTGAAACACACATAACGTTGTGGATACAAGCGGTGCAGATAAAACTTCAATATCAATTTTCTCGGAAAATTGAGGCCTTCTAATGAAAATCTGCTATCTATGTTCTCACGACAGGTCCCTATATTAATTATGACTGGTCTCAATCTGTGATAAGCAAGTCCAATGGTCACCGTAAGAGTTTCATAGACGAGGTATTACCTGAAATACATGGACATCAGTACAATGGGTGCTCGCTTCATTACTCTCGTGTGGCTTGGTAAGTGCTCACCTAGTTCTTTCCTGGTCGCTGGATAGAAAGGAAAGGTATTAACTGTCGGCCTGATGCTACCAGACGTTATTTGTCTGTTTTAAGCTCAAAGATAAAGTCTGTGCTCAAGTTCAAAAACGAAGAGAATTTAAAATACCTTTTAGCTTTCTTGAGTCCGACGATATGGAAGTACTCCCTTCTGACCAGACGTCCTTACAACGGTGACTGCAATAGTGCACCCTTCTGCAAAATGCGGTGGTTTTTAGAACATGTCGTCTTATAAAAGGAATATTGTGGAAGCATTTAAAGTCACTTTGCTTTGTGCTTTTGCTTTATTTTTGCCGTAGCTATTGGCGTAATTGTACATTGTATATCTCTAAATCTTGGGATAAAAACACTTGTATGTTTATCACATTCAGTCTAGTTATTATTTAAAAATCAATTTCTGTTTCCACGAATCTTCCGTTCCCTTAAGGCCGTGGCAAACAGAAAAGCAGAACTGTTACCGTATTTAACCAGGGAACCATACTGAGACGGCGTGCCCTTGACGACCAGTTGGTTGAAATGTTCAAAAAAATGTTCAAATGTGTGTGAAATCTTATGGGACTTAACTGCTAAGGTCATCAGTCCCTAAGCTTACACACTACTTAACCTAAATTATCCTAAGAACAAACACACACACCCATGCCCGAGGTAGGACTCGAGCCTCCACCGGGGCTAGCCGCACAGTCCATGACTGCAGCGCCTTAGACCGCTTTTTCTTTTTTATCTCATTTTGTTCTATATTGTTCGTTGAATTTGTTCGTGGCGGACGTCCGATGACACCCGTCCAGGTTGTTCTTTCATCAGTTCACTCAGTTTTTTTTTAATTACAGAGGGTAGCTAAACCCTCTGACCGAACACGCTGAGCTACCGTGCAGGCAAATTTTTTTTTTGTTTATTTTTTTTTTTTTTTTTTTTTTTTTTTTTTTTTTTTTTTTTTTTTTTGCGGTTACGCTATACCTCCACGCGTCCGCTCAGCTAATCCCGCGCGGCTTCGGTTGAAATTCCAACCACAAGGAGCCAACTGTGCTCATAACTTTCATAAATTAACTCAACTGCTCAGAACTCCTTAATAGACTCTTAGCTTCCTCAGATGGAATTACCCAACAGGTGAACGCGACAGTCCTGTAAAATTACACGAATCTCCGCATAAAATAGAATCAGTTTGATATTCAGAAAGAAAGCTAAATCCTACGTTCCAGGTTTCTTTCATGTCGAGGATCAGAGAGTAAAACGCAGATAGCTCGTCTCTGCCATATTTACTATACTAAGACTAGATAACACATATTTCCATTTTAAAATTTGAAATTGATATTTCTGTAGTCCATATAGAAATGATAAGATATTGTGCGTCGTGAAGTGACGACTGTCTTGCAATTAATATTAGTGATTACAACATTACTTTAGTTTAAATAGTTCAATAATAACGGACAGAAGTAGAGCTATTTTTATACGCTCTAATTTGATCTACACACTTTTTTTGTTTTTTCTCTGTGTCAGTCTTCACGCAAACACATCACATAACTTACAACCAGATGTTTTCTGCAGAGTAGTAACTGTGCCACAAAGTGAACTACGTCTGTAGCATAGACTTCCCGTTTTGCGTCCAAGCATCACAGTTCAACATCGGGCATGGTGTTCAGAGGAAAATAAGCATTAATGGATTGCTATTGCCAGCCGTACTTCGAGGTACTAACCAACTTAAAAATATACTACTCCTAACAGCTACAGTTATTAGTCTGCAGATGAAGTAGCCTCTGATGTACCGGTAATGTTATCCAGTTGCCTGTCCTCAGTCACTAAAAAAAATACCTACACTTATACCCACTATCACCTATATAATACAGATAGACAACTTAGCTGAATCAGCCTGTATAACGTGAAATCCCTTGACGACGGACATAGCAAGTAGGTCCGACACGGAAGTAAACAAATATCATATGATATAGTATTTAGGAGCATTACTTATGACACTGTAGTATATCTGGAAGAACACATTTTCAGACCGTCGCATATTCACCTCAAACGTTTATGGTACTATCTCTGTGTTCACATTTAGTTAACTCTAAATGGAATCTTTTGTCAATGGCAAGACCTATTCTCTTCACCATCAATGTCTACTACCTGTCTAAAGAACGCTCCACCGGAACGGTCCTTAACATTGATTATTCTCTGTCTTTTCGCATATTTCATTGACTGTACGTTTGTAGAAAGATCACATTCTCATGATTTCTCGATTGGTCCGTCAGTGTCGATCTGGGATTTTTATAAACATATTTTTCGATGTAGCGTCGGCAAGAAAAATAAAAAGCTAGAATACTGTCGTGGTGGGAGCGTGGATACAGACTAGTGCCGCAAGCGTACGTGTTTGTCACTCGACACAACGCTGAATAAAACGTGATTCCTAGCTGATGTACACAAGTCCTCATAAAGGTACTATCAGGTGAAAGGCAGACACGCGCTGGCACACATGACACAGTGATTCATGAAGGTCGCCTACAGGACGCTGGTATGAAATCGCATACTTGACCTATCAGGGCATCTGTCAGGCCAGTCAATGGTCCGTTCAGTCCTCAGGCATTTGTGGTGCGACGTACACTCTCGGGGTCTTACATTATTCTTTAATCTTCCACTTGGTACCTTAGTCATGAATAGTATGACAACGCCTGTTTTTAATCCAATTACGTGGAACCGTTGCTGTTGCGCAGCTATGTTTAAAATACTGAGATTGAATAATATTGGGGATAGGCTACAATCCCGTCTCACTCCCTTCCAAACCACTGTTTCCCTATCGTGCCCTCGACTCTTATAACTGCCATCTGGTTTCTGTACAAATTGTATATAGCCTTTCGCTCCCTGTATTTTTCCCCTGCAACCTTCAGAATTTGAAAGAGAGTATTCCAGTCAACATTGTCAAAAGCTTTCTCTAAGTCTACAAATGTTAGAAACGTAGGTTTGCCTTTCTTTAATCTATTTTCTAAGATAAGTCGTAGGGTCAGTATTGCCTCACGTGTTCAAACATTTCTACGGAATCAAACTGACCTTCCCCGAGGGCGGCTTCTGCCAGTTTTCCCATTCGTCTGTAAAGGATTCGTGTTAGTATTTTGCAGCCGTGGCTTATTAAACTGATAGTTCGGCAATTTTCACATCTTTCTTTGGGATTGGAATCATTATATTCTTCTTGAAGTCTGAGGGTATTTCGCCTGTTTCATACATCTTGCTCAATAGATGGTAGAGTTTTGTTAGGCCTGGCACTCCCTAGGCTGTCAGTAGTTCTAATGGAATGTCGTCTACTCCGGGGGCCTTGTTTCGGCTTATGTCTTTCAGTGCTCTGTCAAACTCTTCACGCAGTATCATATCTCCTATTTCATCTTCATCTACAGTCTCTCCCATTTCTATAATATTGTCCTCAAGAACATCGCCCTTGTATAGACCCTCTGTATACTCCTTCCACTTTCTGCTTTCCCTTCTTTGCTTAGAACTGGGTTTCCATCTGAGCTCTTGATATTCAAGCTAGTGGTGCTCTTTCCTCCAATGGTCTCTTTAATTTTCCTGTAGGCAGTATCTATCTTACCCCTAGTTATATATACCTCTACATCCTTACCTTTGTGCCCTAGCCATCCTTGCTTAGCCATTTTTCACTTCCTTTCGATCTCATTTTTGAGAAGCGCTATTTCATCTCTCAAAGCTACCCATTCTTTCTCTACTGTATTTGTTTCCTCCATTCTTGTCAACCGTCCGCTAATGCTCTCCCTGAAGCTCTCGACAACCTCTGGTTCTTTCAGTTTTTCCAGGTCCCAACTCCTCAAATTCCCAGCTTTTGCAGTTTCTTCAGTTTTAATCCACAGTTCACAACCAATAGATTGTGGTCAGAGTCCACATCTGCCCCTGGAAATGTCTTACAATTTAAAACCTGGTTCCTGAATCTCTGTCTTATAATTATGTTATCTATCTGAGACCTTCCAGTATCTCCAGGCTTCTTCCATGTATGCAATCTTCATTTATGATTCTTGAACCAAGTGTTAGCTATGATTAAGTTATGCTCCGTACAAAATTCTACCAGGCGGCTTCCTCTTCCATTCCTTAGTCCCATTCCATATTCACCTACTAGGTTTCCTTCTCTTTCTTTTCCTACTATCGAGTTCCAGTCAGCCATGACTATTAAATTTTCGTCTCTCTTCACTATCTGAATAATTTCTTTTATCTCATCATACATTTCATCAATCTCTTCGTTATCTGCAGAGCTAGTTGGCATATAAACTTGTACTACTGCGGTAGGCGTGGGCTTCGTATCTATCTTGGCACAATAATGCGTTCACTATGCTGTTTTACAGTAGCTTACCCGTATTCCTATATTCATATTCATTACTTAACCTACACCTGCATTACCGCTATTAGATTTTGAATTCATAACCCTGTGTTCACCTGACCGGAAATCTTGTTCCTCCTGCCACTGACGTTCACTAATTCCCACTATATCTAAATTTAACCTATCCATCCCCCTTTTAAATTGTTGAAATTCTAATCAACACATTGTACGAATATGGACTGACTGGAGTATCGGTTGCTAGAATTTGGCTTCAAGTTGGATTGATACAATCGGTTCAATTTGCCGATCAGATTATATTTCAACATAAAAACTGTGGCAGTGTTAGACTCATAGGGTGGTAGGATGCCCTTTCTGTTTGACTGTAGCGTTATTTATGTGAAAGTGTCACAACGTTTTCGAAATGTTCACAAATCATGTAATTGAGACGGAACGTCTATACTAGACTTGTCTATTACCCCAGTCCTACACTCCTGGAAATTGAAATAAGAACACCGTGAATTCATTGTCCCAGGAAGTGGAAACTTTATTGACACATTCCTGGGGTCAGATACATCACATGATCACACTGACAGAACCACAGGCACATAGACACAGGCATCAGAGCATGCACAATGTCGGCACTAGTACAGTGTATATCCACCTTTCGCAGCAATGCAGGCTGCTATTCTCCCATGGAAACGATCGTAGAGATGCTGGATGTAGTCCTGTGGAACGGCTTGCCATGCCATTTCCACCTGGCGCCTCAGTTGGACCAGCGTTCGTGCTGGACGTGCAGATCGCGTGAGACGACGCTTCATCCAGTCCCAAACATGCTCAATGGGGGACAGATTCGGAGATCTTGCTGGCCAGGGTAGTTGACTTACACCTTCTAGAGCACGTTGGGTGGCACGGGATACATGCGGACGTGCATTGTCCTGTTGGAACAGCAAGTTCCCTTGCCGGTCCAGGAATGGTAGAACGATGGGTTCGATGACGGTTTGGATGTACCGTGCACTATTGAGTGTCCCCTCGACGATCACCAGTGGTGTACGGCCAGTGTAGGAGATCGCTCCCCACACCATGATGCCGGGTGTTGGCCCTGCGTGCCTCGGTCGTATGCAGTCCTGATTGTGGCGCTCACCTGCACGGCGCCAAACACGCATACGACCATCATTGGCACCAAGGCAGAAGCGACTCTCATCGCTGAAGACGACACGTCTCCATTCGTCCCTCCATTCACGCCTGTCGCGACACCACTGGAGGCGGGCTGCACGATGTTGGGGCGTGAGCAGAAGACGGCCTAACGGTGTGCGGGACCGTAGCCCAGCTTCATGGAGACGGTTGCGAATGGTCCTCGCCGATACCCCAGGAGCAACAGTGTCCCTAATTTGCTGGGAAGTGGCGGTGCGGTCCCCTACGGCACTGCATAGGATTCACGGTCTTGGCGTGCATCCGTGCGTCGCTGCGGTCCGGTCCCAGGTCGACGGGCACGTGCACCTTCCGCCGACCACTGGCGACAACATCGATGTACTGTGGAGGCCTCACGCCCCACGTGTTGAGCAATTCGGCGGTACGTCCACCCGGCCTCCCGCATGCCCACTATACGCCCTCGCTCAAAGTCCGTCAACTGCACATACGGTTCACGTCCACGCTGTCGCGGCATGCTACCAGTGTTAAAGACTGCGATGGAGCTCCGTATGCCACGGCAAACTGGCTGACACTGACGGCGGCGGTGCACAAATGCTGCGCAGCTAGCGCCATTCGACGGTCAACACCGCGGTTCCTGGTGTGTCCGCTGTGCCGTGCGTGTGATCATTGCTTGTACAGCCCTCTCGCAGTGTCCGGAGCAAGTATGGTGGGTCTGACACACCGGTGTCAATGTGTTCTTTTTTCCATTTCCAGGAGCGTATATGGGAACCCGCCTAAAATCGACATACATGTTGGCCAGCACATCCTACTTTTTTATTTAATTGATCGTGTACTAGCTTAACGCTTTCTGCTCCGCTCGCGCATATTATATGGTCGACACAGGTTTCTTTTTAGCTTTTTGTTTTCACGTAATCGAATTTGTATGTTTTTATGCCCAAAACTCTTGTAAATGTGCACTTTGTGAAAGAGTTGGTCACCCCTTACATGGCTGATAGTCTTTGTCTAATTAAAGTATCCATCCAATTTAAATTAATTTCATATAGCGAGTTAAAAAATGAAACAGACAAATACCGTAAGTGCTTCACAAGATATTTTTATGTATGTAATAGATATTTTTATGTATGTTGTTATGCCCATAACTCATTTGTAAATTTGCTCTCTTTGAAAGAGTTGGTCATCCTTTACGCAGCTGATTGGTTTTGTTTAATTAAAGTTTTCCCAAGCGAGTTAAAAAAAGGAACTTACAAATCGAGTAAGTGTTTCAAAAGACATTACTGACAGTCTTACATCCGGTAATGAATTCTCTAATCTCAAAGGGGAATCGCTTTTAAACCTTGTATCTATTTCATAATCAGTAATGGTTAGTTGGCATAGTAACTACAACAAAATAATTTTAGAAACAGATATTAGGCCTACTGAAAAATTGATGTATGAAGGATCCCTTCCTTTTTCTATAAAGTTCTGACAAAGCCGATTTGTCGTAGTGAGTGTTAAACAGCTTTCTTTGATTTAGTTTACAAACTGAAACACTAAAACTTTTCGCGTTATTTAAGACCACAGAAACATTACCTTTTAAGAATGTACTTCTGCCCCAAAACCAATATTGATTTCGTAATGAAATATATTCATCCCCTATTTCACCCACTTATGAGTTGGATTCCCAGAGACACTGAAGCACGCAATTGTTTATTCCTAATTTAGATCTCAAATACCAATATTCATAGCTGTAGCTTTAAAAATGGTTTAACACTTCTTTCCATGCATTATTCGACCCCTTTAGGGGTGAATTTCCAAAAATGCTGGAAGCCGTATTTGTAATTTATGGCCGAGGGATCAAATACCAATTTTCGTAGTTTTAGCTTCAAAACTGCCTTAATAGAAGCATACTTTAAAAACCTTTCATTTTCTATTTCACCTACTTACGGGTAGAATTTGCAAAAATCCCTACCTAATGCACTATGCCTGCCTAGCATTATCAATGTTTTAACGTTACGAAATATTTTAACGTTACGAAATATTTTCACAAAAATTACCACCACATATTTCGCTCGCATTGGAGTGAAATACCAAAACAGTGAAACACATTTTTTAAATTTATGATCGAAAGCAATAAACACTTTCATACATTTAGGTTCAAAAATGCTTCCATAATATTTCCATAAACCTTTCGTCTCCTATTTCATCCTCTTAGGTGTTGAATTTAATTTCTGACCGAGTAACCAAAAACCAATTTTCGTACTTTTGGCTTAAAAACTGCCTTAACAGCGACACAATTTCATGAAAATTTCCTTCCACTATTTCTCACCATTAGGGATGAAATTTCGAAATATAGTTTTTTAAACAATCCCAAAAGTACAAGATCAACAACCTCTCCGAATTTTATGTTTCTATCCGTAGCTGTTTGAACTGGGCGATGACACTGTAACTCATTGAATCAATCAGGAACTGTTGCTTCATATTTTAAAAACAGGGCAAAACTTTTACTATTCTTCATTCAATAACATAAATTGTTCCATAATGCAAACAAGTATTGTTATCAGTAACAAGAAAATGGAAGCAATAGAAATGAGTCAAAAGAAAAATTAAATTATTTAACAGAATCGTTAGTGTTAATCCGCTGGACGGATTCCATCTCTGGTGCAACACAACTTCCCGAACATTGGAAGCGACGTGCTAACGCACACGGCTATCCGGTAAAATCGGAAAATAGTGGAAAGTAACAAAAATATTTTAACGTCTGCAGTCGTAAAGAGTCGATTGCAGACCGACCAGCGCAACGCTGGGAAACGGCATCGTGAAGACGTTGAAACACGCGCCGATGGAAAGAGCGGGCAGCGCCACGCCGCAAGGAAGACAGCGTGTAAGTAGGCTGTTTAGGTGTTTATGTTGGTAACGCCACGTAGCGCTCTGTATGAAAATCACTGACTGTGCTGTGTGGAGTCGGTGGCTGGTTAGACTCATTGTTGGAATATTCGCTTGTGTAGTGTTGGGCAGTTGGATGTGAACAGCGCGTAGCATTGTGCAGTTGGAGGTGAGCTGCCAGCAGTGGTGGATGTGGAGAGAGAGATGCCAGAGTTTCGAGAGGTTACCATAAGCGGACGATCTGGACGTGTGTCCGCCAGAAAAAGGAAATTTTTGAAGATGGATGTCATGAATTGATATATATATACATATATACATATATATATATATATATATATATATATATATATATATATATATATATAATGACTTTTGAACATTATTAAGGTAAATATATTGTATGAACTCTATCAAAATTTTTCATTTGCTAGCTATGCTTATCAGTAGTTAGAGCCTTCAGTAGATAGAATCTTTTATTTAGCTGGCAGTATTGGCGCTCGCTGTATTGCAGTAGTTCGAGTAACGAAAATTTTTTTGAGGTAAGTGATTTATGAAAGGTATAGGTTATTGTTAGTCAGGGCCATTCTTTTGTAAAGATTATTGAAAGTCAGATTGCGTTGTGCTAAAAAAATATTGTGTGTCAGTGATGATCAGAGTAAGTAAAGAGAGAACTATCTGAGTACGTTCAGTTTTACTCAGGTGTCTTTGTATCAAATAACGTAGAAGTCTACCACCACAGTCATTCATAATTTTTCCAAGGGGACGCTTCAAGAGTTCAGCGCCCCTGTCAACGCTGACTTAACTTTTTCAGGCACATGGATGCGAGACAAATGTCGACCCATATTCCACACTTTTATTTGAACAGTTTCGTAAACTGACGATATACCATTAATTGACATTACGATGGTTTTCAAAACAGTTTTTCGAAAACAGTGATGGTGAGTTGTGTGTACCAAATGGTTCGAATGGCTCTGAGCACTATGGGACTTAACATCTGAGGTCATCAGTCCCCTAGAACTTGGAACTACTTAAACCTAACTAAGGACATCACACACACCCATGCCCGAGGTAGGATTCGAACCTGCGACCGTAGCGGTCGAGCGGTTCCAGACTGAAGCGCCTAGAACCGCTCGGCCACTCCGGCCGACTGTGTGTACCACCACTCTTAAAGTTACATGGCAGTATTTGGCAGAAGATTCACTACAATCTGTATCTTCGTCTGATCAAAGCTTACCTCGAGGTATTTCAGAATGGACTATTGTCCTAGTTTCATCTTTTACCATTTCCTTACAGAAATTCATTACAAAGGGAAATTGAAAATGTCTCGAATTATGTATATCATATTCATTTACGCTCTCATGCTACTGTACAGCACAAACAACGCTCCAAATGCGTAAAACTAATCGATGTTGCATACAGTATTTAATGTAGTGGAGGAACGTTGATGCATGGTGGTAAATACTTTGAAGTCTTGAGTTACTCATGAGATAGTCGCCTTCCGCAGAATAATCTAAGAACCCTGATTTCTATGGTGATTCTCAATGTGTATCATTATCTTAACTGCAATAAAAGGCTGAACCAACAAAATAGCACATTAAGGCGGAAACAATTGCACATTCGGTCACAGTGGGTGGAAGCTGGAAACATTGTGTACAGCACTGGAAGTAACAATCCCCACAGTCGGACTGTTCGGAGCAATGTTACTTCTAGCCCCTCTCGGTTGTAGTGGGAACTACCGCATTACGTACAATGGGTAGTTCGACGCACACAAACACTTTCATGCTGGTTGAGTCAGGACTTCTCAGTTAAGTGATATATTTTTTGTACCGCCCTGCATTTAGGCAAGGAGGAATGGTGGTACACACGTTGTGCTACGTACCCTAAAAGAGTTAACTAGCCACCCATTGCTGGTCGGCGTAGTTCGGTCTCAGACTTTGAGAGCATCACTACTGAGTAGTATCAAGACGACACTTACCCTGCATTCTGCGAGTATGAATAGTATGCAAAGTGAAACTTCCTGGCAGATTAAAACTGTGTGCCGGACCGAGACTCGAACTCGGGACCTTTGCCTTTCGCGGGCAAGTGCTCTACCCAAGCTAAGCTACCCAAGCACGACTCACGCCCCGTCCTCACAGCTTTACTTCTGCCAGTACCTGTGAGGACGGGACGTGAGTCGTGCTTGGGTAGCTTAGCTGGTAGAGCACTTGCCCGCGAAAGGCAAAGGGCCCGAGTTCGGGTCTCGGTCCGGCACACAGTTTTAGTCTGCCAGGAGGTTTCATATCAGCGCACACTCCGCTGTAGAGTGAAAATTTCAGTCTAGTATGCAAAGTGTCTGCATGTAGGAGGCATAAGAAGCACAGGAAGCAAGTTATGTTTGTTTCCTTTTAGAAATTATTCTGTTAATCTGGAAGTGTTATGTAGAGATCATTTTGGATTCCTGCCAGCGGCTATCGCAGCTTTTCTCCTTCCTTGTTTGTGTCGGTGCTGACTCCCACAGTAGCCGGCAGAGCATAACGTACCATCTATTTTGTAACACACAAGGTCTAATTTAAAAACTATTCTGCAGATAAAATCCTGTTTCGTATTAGCAATCCCGATACAGCCACACTAGCAATTGTAATCAAGTTTAAAGCGACGGCGATTGTATCCAAAGGAGATTGCGATATTGAAAAGCATCGTACTGAAGCGAATGGAAACTCTAAAAATTGCTGTTCACCTGCCGTGTTCGGATTAGATATCAGCGCTAGAGATGGGGGAGGAAGAAGGGGTGCAATCTCGTATGCGAGTGTGAATAATACAGGCTTAAGACGAAATTCCGCCGCCCATTTTCTTCGTTAAAAAAAGTATCTGCCAGCTAAACTCGGTTGCAGTTGCAATTTCGCGGCGCGATTTACATATTTATCCGCGCGGCCAGAGCACACGGGGCTGGGCCTGTTAGGCAGCTTAAGGGCGAGGTGTACGCCGGGTTAGTCCGCCGCGCCGCCGGGGAAAGAGGTTACTGGCGCAGGGAAAAAGGCGTGCGAGGGCTCCGCGGAGGGAAGGCGCCGCGCAAGACCGCATGTCATTTTTTAAGAAGATTCCATGAAAGCCAAATGAAGTCGACGGCGGAGGCGGGGGCGGAACGCCGACTCTTAGGATGCGGAGGCGGTGGGGTCGGAGGCGGAGAGGCGGAGCGCTCACCCCATCCTGCAAATTGCGGCACTCCGTTGTCGGCTTAGCGAGCTCCGCGCACCGCCAGCGATTACTTCCAATTAGCATAAAACAATTTGCACCTCCACCGCGGCCTTCACGTTTCCGCCCACTTCACAGCGTCGGCAGGATACTCCTACTGTCGGCAGCTGGACAGTCTCCCTCGTACATTCCTGTCACGAAGTCCTAAGGGTGCTGCATATGTCTCGGACTTCCGACACGCAGCTGTTCCCCACGTTAGTTTTAGTATCTCACTTGCCCTGGTACGCAACCCTAACTACTGGGTGAACCCAGTCTGCCGTTCGCTGTGGCCGAGCGATTCTAGGCGCTTCAGTCCGGAACCGCACTGCTGCTACGATCGAAGGTTCGAATCCTGCCGCGGGGATGGATGTGTGTGATGTTGTTAGGTTAGTTAGATTTAAAGTAGTTCTAAGTCTAGGGGACTGATGACCTCAGATGTTAAGCCCCACATAGTGCTTAGAGCCATTTGAATAGTTTGAACCCAGTCTCCACCAACAAAGTTTCGGAAATTGGTTAGAGATACTTTCTAAGTATTTTAGCATCAAAGCGGGGGTGCCGTTCTACTAAATGTCCAGATTCTTAGTCAACCTTCAGCCCACCATAGGCGACCGGTCAATGTTACCTAACGTAAGTATAGTAAGGGCGTAAGAAGAAACGGGAAAGAAAATATTACATGCCAGGCAGTTCGCACTTACATTAAATATATCAAAAAGCTTGTCCATAATGACATAATTCTGGCTGCTAAACTATAAACCAGCAGTTTATAAATCCATACACGTTATAAAATAGAGGTACGTACCTGTGTATGTGTATGTATTTCCTCCTAAGCCGCTGGACTGAGTTCAAAAAAACTTGCGACATTTTATTCAGAGAATATTCACATATACCACAGGACGTACCAGCAAAGTTATATCTTTGAACGGCACTTAGTGCACGAGATATGACGTCGAATATCGTTATGCATGCAAAACTGTGGCGTCATCCATGACGTTTTAATTTTTCACTTCTATACAGCAAACAATCCTCAATCCACCATAGGAGAACGGTGAATGTTACCTATACAGTAAGGGCATGAGAAGAAACGGGAAAGTAAGTATTACTTGTCAAACAGTTCGCACTTGCACTAAAATATATTAAAAAGGTTTCTCGCAAACAGTATCCTTATATACCGCTGAATGTACCTAGGAAATGTATTACTGTACGACACATAGTTCGGAAACACGACTTCATAACCATTTAGCTGCGTGAAAACGAAACTGCAGGGAGAAATTCACTAGGGATAATGCGAAAATGTGCGTACAACTACGTGTGAAATGAGTTAAATAATTGAGAAATTGACATGACTGTATTCGGGCAAATCCACCGGTAAGAAGCTCATCTTACACCCCGGGAACGATTACAATGAAATTTGATGCACATATTATTTACGATCTGGAAGCAATACTTTGGTGATAAGAACCTCCAAACTCCTATTGGGTAAGGGTTATAACATGGAGAGACAAGGAAGGAAGGTGGAAAGGGACAGAAAGGGGGGAGGAGTAGAATAACGTAGATAGGATGGAGGAGGAAATGGACAGAGAGGGGAGAGGGAGAAATTGATGAGAAGGAGATGGGCAGACGGAGGGGAGGAAGATAAGGGCAGAGAGAAGGCGAAGGAGGAGGTGGACAGACAGGGGGTATGAACAAATGGACAGAGAAAGGGAAGAGGAGGAAATGGACAACAGAGAGGAGACGAGGAGACGGATGGAAAAGGAAAGAGAAGGAGAGAGAGAAGGCAGGAGGAAATTGACACGGAGAGGGGAAGGAAGAGTGCACAGAGAGAGGGGCGGAGGAAAGGATGGACAGAGACTGCTGGAAGGAGAAGATGACATTAGAGGAGGAGGAGGAGATGGAAGTAGAAGGTGGAGGAGCAGATTGAGAGACGGCGTGGGAGGTATAAGATGGAAAAATAGGAGACTGGAATAAATACATATCCGCACAACGCTGGCTACTCAGCTTGTTCTTCTTTATAATTGCACCAGTTCTTACGCAGAACAAACCGTTATAATATTCTCTCAAAATCCTAATAGCCTATCAACTGCGAAATGAAAGAAATAAAAGTTCACAAAATAATTGTTCTCAAAATCACTGCTCGCCTTAAAACACCAACTCTCACAAATGTGCTAAATTCGTTTCGGCGTCACACTGTTTTTTAGTTCTGAACGGAATGGACACGAAAACGTGCAGAGTGGCGCACTTCAAAAAATCTAATCAAAGCTATTTAAAGTCCCAACACGATGTAATTCCTCAAAGTCAATGTCCAGCACACATCCGAATGTTAGTCTGCTGGCATAGTTGGCAGCACACAATTGCACTTAGTCTTCACTCGGCGTAATTCTCCAGCAACGTAGACCGAACCTCGCCGAAAAATTTTCAAAATACTTTCACAATATTACTGCCTGGCCTAAATCACTCTCAGTACATTGTCATCTTCTACAGCTCAGACAATTGATCTAGTGGAGCCAGCGCTTTATTATCGAATACCTAAGTTATCCAATTTCCTCCGCCTTTTATACAGCCAGCAAGATGTCCACATCTACCCCAGACAGAACGTTCGTGGGACAGGTCGGTTGTCCGTCCACTGAACTAACGTCACATATACTCAAAACCAAAAAAGTTTAATTTCATTTCTTCAACCTATTTCGGCTGCTTTATTTTTTTGTCAGGCACTTGAATTCGGTCAGAAAATTCTGCGTCGAAATAATATGGCAGCAGTTTACTGGAATCCTACAGTTCGACGAAATTTCATTTCAAAATGTACTGTTCAGTTTTTACGACTTCACAGGAGTGAGATTTCGTTTAATATAGGACCTCTGCTTGCAAACGACGAGGGAGGCTCTTCTTCTGGTGCTCATTTAAATTAAAATTTGGGTGGGATGGTATGCTGTTCCACTGAAACCAGATACTTTCGTGAAGGGAGCGATATTCAGCATCTACCAACGTTTGCAGCATATTTCTTACGAACGTCGAGTAATATCATTAAATAAAAGATGACAGGAAATAAGCTCCTACTAGTCGATCTTGTAGAATACCGGCCCACAGTTTGTTATGAAGTCACCACTCGCCATTTGATGGATTCAAGTCATCCCCGATATGGGTACTGCAGCGGTTCAAACATTCATCGTGGTTAAATAGGCCTCCTCTACAAGCAGTAGAACCTGTGGAAATTAGGTTCGGCAGTACTCCGATGACTCAGCCATCGATGGATCTGAACTGAGATCGGTGTCGCCCTACTGCTTCCAGAAATTTCATTCTGTAGCTGCGCAATTGTTGCTCATAGTACTCTTCAAATTGTACATTTCATCGGCATTTGATGTTGATTATTGGTTGTTGATATTCCAAATTTTATTGTAATGTAGAACGTTATTCCTTGGAACATTCGTCAGACTTGCGATTATAGCCAGCCCGGTAACAGAACTTTCTTCTATCTTCTTGTTCCACTTTGAAATGATACCATTCAGTTCATGTATGCAGCACCCTTTCCTGGAAGTACAAAATTTGCTCCGGAAAGAAAGGTTTTTCCAAATTTGAGAAACTGTTCCAAGGTAAAGCAATATCGTGTACCTAGGAACAAATACTCTATTCAAATTTAAAAGTGTTCCAACCGAGAAAATTTTGACAATGCTGCATTTAAAAGTATATATTTCACAATATTAACTTTTTTGCATACGAATAATAATCAGTACATAGAATCAAATTAAGAAGAAGTACTGTCAAAAACTAGTTACAAGTTAAATACATTTTGAAATAGAAGATTCTGGCAACCAACACCAATTTCCTCTTCAGATAGAGAGAAAATTGTTCAGACATTAAAGTAACTCAGTTCATTTGCAAATATCGTTGATCCATGGTAGACCGTTTCAAAGTACTAGATGTTGCAGTACCAACAAAGTATAATTTAAGAAACCAAACTTTATGTATTCAGTTTTAAAAATGCACTGAATTTTGCTGAGCATAAATTTTCTCAAAATGATTTGAATATTTACAAATGCTGTCCAAAACACAATGTCATGTCTCACAGCAGCAAAAACAGTAGAAAACATCGGAAACGGCTTGTGGCGGTTTATAATGCGCATTCTGTCACGTGATTCGCAAAATTAGTCATTAGGCTAAGACATCGACGAGGAAACATAATGTGTTCCTGAGTACACTACGCTTCAGGTCCTAATCTGTCCCCTATATACTGATGAAAACTTCAACTGGTAGAAAAAGTTTATTGAGCTATTCGAACAGTCGAGTTCAGCTACATTTCCTCACTATCAGTCCCCGTCACAAGAAAAAAACACAGCCACCTACCATATTCACATATTTCCACACAATAATCTCTTGCAGATTAACTTTCTGGGGAAACTTTTTATTTGCGCATAAATTATTGATTTGACAGTTTTGAGCAGTATTGTTGATCCTTCTCACCTTGTTAAGCATTTTAACCACATTTTCACAATGCATGTATTTGCTAATGAAGTTCGTCATCAATAATACATAGCTATTACGGAATAGTGTCTACACGCTAGAACAAAAACTGTCCTTTACTACGCATTATTAAAGTTATCAGTGGCACAGAAAGTAGTCCAATGTGCAACAACGTTACTTTTTCATCAACTGTCCAGGAACGTATAATGTCTGACAAGTAGAATGGCAAATTTTAAATCTAACCTAAAATCGTTCTTTTAGATAAGTAATTTATTTCGGAAAAATAAAAATAAAATCTTCATCAACCAACACTGCTAATTATTTAATTTATGATGACCAGTTTCGGAAAATCTAAGTTGTCATCATAGAACCTTACGCAAATGCGCCTCAATGTCACCATCTCGTATATCGTGAGAAGTCGTAAAAACTCATTGCAGTAACATAAACCTTACGCAAATACACCTCAATGCCACCATCTCGTATATCGTGAGAAGTCATAAAAACTCATTCCAGTAACATGCAGAAAGTGATACATCGCCGTGTCAATAACAAAAAAAGATTTACGTAAAATATCGTTCATATTGGCCCGAGTGCGCAAGCTCATTTTCACACAACAGGTGAAACAAGATCCCTCATTTATCTGTTGTGTGAATATAATCTGGTGCGGTCGGTGCAGTATACAGATTTTCTGAAAATCTTGTTTCATTATTGACATACCGATGTATCACTTCGTCCATGTTTCTGGAAAGACTTGTTTCGGCTTCACACGATGAACTGCACGTACTAAGGAGATGCATTGAGGTGTATCTGCATAAGATCTGATGATGACAACTCAGATTTGACGAAACCGGTCGTCTGAAATGAAATTATAATTATCGACCTCAGCTGTTCCATTTTTACTGCTACATTTCATATTATTCTAGTTGCCCACATATTTGAGTGACGTCAAGCACGTATAAATCTATTTTGTAGACGAATTTTTGTTTAATAACCGTTACGCTGTATAATTGTAGTTGCGTGTGTAGTACTGAAACAATGTTCTTTAATGTTAAATTTAGGATAGCATACCACTTAGGAACTGCCACATGATTTTCATGTACCCATCCACTGAAATTAATAATATATATACATGTCCAGTAAACTGTTTCACTTCATATCATTTTAACAAAAGTGTCTTTCAGACGATCTACGGCACATCCAACTAACTAACGTACTACTTAGCTAACCACATGTCCCATCACCCTTCCTCAGTTTACAGTGTGTGAACAATTCTTTGTCGCTAAATTCGATTACTACTGGCAGTGATAAATTTTATCCTACTAGAAATACATCAGTTGCGAATCTTTTCTTTGTACACCAGATTCCCAAATACTGACTACTACTGCACTAAATATACATTTTAAGCGGACATCTGCATGATACTGTCCAAGCAATGGTCTATCCTCGACAAGCATTCACAAACTGTAAATGCCACTAAGGTCACAACACACATGATTTTTGAAGTAGAGCCATCTACGTTTGTGCGGCACGAATTCTTTTATTCTGAGACAATTAGACTGCGAACACTTGACTTGCGGTCCAACATCTCGTCTGAGCCGGCCGCTGTGGCCTAGCGTTTCTAGGCGCTTCAGTCGGGAACCGCGCTGCTTCTACGGTTGCAGGTTCGAATCCTGCCTCCGGCATGGATGTGTGTGATGTCCTTAGGTTAGTGAAGTTTAAGTAGTTCTAAGTCTAGGGGACTGATGACTTCAGCTGTTAAGTTCTATAGTGCTTAGAGCCATTTTATCCATCTCGTCTGAAATATTCATTTCCGTCGCTGACCTATAAAATGCTGAGTTTAAGATATTGTGCAATGTCTGTGATTTTGACCAGCGAGTTCTGCGACACCAAATGGTTCAAATCGCTCTGAGCACTATGGGACTTAACATCTGAGGTCATCAGTCCCCTAGAACTTAGAACTACTTAAACCTAACTAACCGAAGGATATCAGACACACCCATGTCGGAGGCAGGATTCGAACCTGCGGTCGCGCGGTTCCAGACTGAAGCGCCTACAACCTCTCGGCCACACTGGACGGCCGACACCAAATGGTTAGTAGATGAAACAGACAACCGTTGCCGCGCGGGATTAGCCGAGCCGTTCAGGACGCTGCAGTCATGGACTGTAAGGCTGGTCCCGGCGGAGGTTCGAGTTCTCTCTCGGGCATGGGTGTGTGTGTGTTTGCCCCTAGGTAATTTAGGTTAAGTAGTGTGTAAGCTTATGGACTGTTGACCTTAGCAGTTAAGTCCCATAAGATTTCACACACATTTGAACATTTGAAGATAACTGATATGATATAAACCCGCTGAGGGTTATGTGTCCACGTTTTGTTTGTTGGGCTTATACCTCGGGGAACTCGACCGACGACTGTTTAAAGCACAAGTGACTAGCATTATCACAGAATCACCATCCATTGCTGGTGAAGGAATGAAGTTAAGCCAGCGGCCAGATATGATACGTATCTGTCTTGCCAACGTCTGAGGTTATTTCCTTGGTCCTTACCGCTGCCGTTCTCCGCTAGTTACCTCTGTTGGTCGCTAGCTGCAGTGCTGGACTGCAAGATCCGCCTATTTCGAGGCTTTCTTCTTCCCTTTAAAATCTGTTTCCATATATAAATCTCAGTATCCCTGAACTAATGGACGTGGCAGTTCTTCTCCACAGCGGGAACCTACAGTCAGCGCCACACAGCGCGTGGACAGCCATAGTCAGTTCCCTTACCTGTCGCAACCTGCAATACAATTTGTTTCGTGATATTGCTGTTTGACCGGGCGTCCCTTCATTCCAACATAGACTCAGGTAAGATTATAGGAGATTTCGTCGATAAGCGTAGATTTGTAATACAAACTTAAGACTTGGTCACTTATATTGTCCATTGAGACAGTTGTACCGAATCATCATAATTAGAATATAGCTACTCAAGGACGTCTAGTGTGGGCTGGATGGCAACGAAACTTGGTAGATATATTAGTGCATTGACGACGAACCGATTTACGCTGGAAAACAAATTAGTTTCGGTTTTAGCCACCAGGTACAAAAATGGCGCTGTACACATTTCGTATGACGTCCACGCTGTCATTTGAAAACCCACAACATGTGTGAACAGTACGGCTATCGAGAAAAGTGATTGTGCACTGTTAATGAAACTTTTTGCATAGACGACAGAAATTACAGGGCTGCATTGAGGTAGTATCGCTGACTGAAGGGTATAAGGGGAGGCCCTATGTCTTTAAATGTTTTAAAGACGATGATACTGAAATTCGTAAACAAGGGTGGAGAGGTGTGGCACCTGGAAGAGGAAAGCGTTTTACCCCGCGGAAACGCTGTTGCCGTAATTGACCACACAGCACGTACCTTGGGTAGGCTAGTGCACATGCAGTGTCACGAGAATTGTCCACCGTTTGGTCAAAAGTACTGAGGGTTATGCGGTCTGTTTTACGGTGGTGCCCGTACAACATCCAGACGGCGCGTCAACTGAATCCTCATGATCTCCAGCAACGTTCTGAATTTGTTCTTCGGTTTCTGGCACGGATGGAAGTTGATTACACGTGGCTGGGAAATACGTTATGGAGTAAGGACGCACATTTTACACTAAAGGGTGCAGTGAACACACTGAACTGCCATGTGTTGTGGAAGAACAGCCAGTGCACTCGCCGTATGTAACTGAGTGATGTGAATTCACAACCACTCTTTATTCTCCAAGGTTCTTCTTTGAAGACAATACACCCAGTTGGCCTCTCAGGTGTACTGCCATTTCGGCACGTTTTTAAGACCTTAAAAGTGCAGACACTACTTAGTGTAGAAGTCGGAAATGTAGCAATATTAAGCACATTCCTTGTTGTGAAAAATTTGGTGGTAGATTGCATTATCGGAGTCGACAGCCTACGTCAATACGGATGCAGCATAGATTTTAAAACAAGAAAAATTTGGTTAAATGTAAATAAACAAGAAATTGAATTGGACTTGTTGAAAAAAGAAAGCCTTACGAGAAAATATAATAGTGGGATCAGTGTGCAAGTAATCAGGACGGCACAAAATTCTAAACAGCACGTAATTAATGAGTTCCAAGTGAAAGGAGATTTCGGTCAATAAGTGTATGAGAAGTTAAATGAATCCGACTGCATTATTGAAAATCAGAAGAAGCAGCTCAAAGAATTATCATTAGCGTATAAAAACGTGTTTGATGAAAGGCCAGGAGTTATTAAGGGATACATATGCCATCTCTACGTTAAGCCGCACGAAACGTATTGTAGAACTTTCTATCCTGTTCCCTGGAGGTTAAAGGCTCAAGTTCAGAAAGAAATAGATCGCATGTTGAAATGGGGTTTGATCGAACCCTCTACAAGCCCATACTGCTCCCCATTGTTGGTCGTGCCAAAAGCACGTAATTCATGCTTTCGCAAAGCAAAACAGTGTGGAAGCCATTGTTTTCATGCAAGATGGGACACCACCTAATGTCGCTCGTCCATTGAAAGACCTGCTTAATGCAGCCTTCCACGAACGTGTTATCTCCACAGGTTTTCCAGATGCGTGAGCTGCAAGATCACATGATCTGAAACCATGTGACTTCTAGCTCTTGGGGTATATGAAAGAACGCGTTTACCGGGAACTCGTTCGGTCCCTATCTGAAATGAAGGCAACACGTTGCTCAGATTGCACCTGTCGAGGTCTCGGGTGTTCATACTGAACAAATCGTATAAGTGGCAGTTAATAAGAAAATCAACAGTATACGTTCCTCACTTGTTTGACCTTTCCTTTCCACGTCCCGTTCCTAGTCCATCAAATATGGAGACATTTCTACAAGTCTTTCTTGGATTCCCAGCGCCAGATTTGCACCTGGTGACCGAAATTGGATATACCCTTTATTTTTCGTCGTAACTCTGTGCCGAATTAAAGCATCATAATACTTAAGTTTCGCTGCCATGCTATAATTACAATCCACACTGGACATCTGTGAGTAGTTGCACTTTAATTACAGCCAGCCGGTGTTCATCTTGCATTCGCCACCGTATCGGAGCATTGACATTGCAGAGTGCTTCGGTTTCACATCTCCGGCATTCGTGGGCTTTAACTATCTTTACGTAAAAATATTGTTTATGTTACTGCGGTCTTCTGACGAACTGTTCTTCAGATAACATTTTCTTTCTTCGCTCCATCAGTCTCAGCACAGAAACACTGCGTCTGTAATGTACATATTCACGAAAGTCATTTTCAGTGCAGACATGAAATGAATGACGTCATTATTTCAGTAGCGAGTCCATCAGCATTTGCAGTCTGCGCTGGCTGGTTTGCAACGGCGGCCAGTTTCACACTCGGCGGCCGGGCGCCGTTACTCACACTATCACAGTATAACGCGCCATAAACTCCCGCCTCATAAACGGAATGAAATTGTTGGCAGTATTGTGCGGTTGACAGGCGCGAGCCCTCTATGCCGCTCACATAAAGTGCGAGCCAACTGTCATGGCCGCAGCAGTAAAACTTGGTAGGAAGAGCAGTATTAATATGCAGACCTGAAACTAAACAACTCATAGGAAATTCGGAAGCGTCAAGCGCAGAGTACAAGACGTTAATTAGTACATAAAATTTTCATCTCAGCAAATGGGTTTTGGAATTAACTTCTAATAAGACGTAAGAGTGTCATTCGAAGTATCTAACCGCGAGCCCAAGTGCGTCTAGGGCCGATTATGGGGACGATTTTGTGGCCACTCATGATATAAAATAGTTTGTCCTTCTATGAGTTAACTACCATTAATCTGTGACGATCCCCCAGAGCTATTAAAAACTGCAATAATAATTTTGTCCAGAAACTTTATTAGGCGAATTATAATAGCTCCTGTTCTGACTCCAAATGAATTACTTCCAGCAAGTGGCGTCCCACAGATCTACCACAAAATCTGAAAAATTTATAGTCATACATAAAGACTGTTAGTGACACACAGGATAGTGTACCGACGATAATGAAGGTTATGTGAATTGACGCTGATAGTAACAAAGCAACAGCAAAAATACTTATAGCCATTTTCTTGTGTTTCCGAAAGAAAGTCCACGATTTTTCCTCCAATTTAATTCTGGTACCGCTGCTAAGATGAGTAAAATAGATATTACTATAAATGGCGTTCAGAAATATCTGCAGTTGTTAAAACTGAACGATGTTCAAAGGCCCGATAAATCGCTGTCAGGCTCTATACCGAATCTATGGTTTACTTTGCTCATTCTTAACAATAAATTATCCATATATCCGTCAAGCAAAATAATGTGCGCAGTGGTTGGAAGAAATCACAACTAACACCAGTCTACTAGAAGGGCAACAGAAATTATCCAAAAAACTATCGTCCAGTATACGTGAAATTCATTTGTTGTGGAATTTTATATCACATTGTGACGCCTTGAAAACAACGACCTCTTCTGCGCCAACGGCCGGGTTTCCGAAAACCTTCTTCCTATGAAACCCGACATGCGCTATTCCCACATGACATCCTGAAGGCTGTGGATCAAGGCAGTCAGGCAGGTGCAGTATGTCTCGATTTTTGAAAAGTATTCCACTCAGTACACAAACACTAATTATGGAGATATGATTGTGTGGGGTATGAGGCAAAACTTGTGATTAAATTCCCGATTTTTGGAAGGGAGGATGCAGCATGTTATCTTGATTGAGGTCCATCGACAGATGTAGAATTAACTTCATATGTTTGGGTTTGGGTGTGTGAATTCTTGCTGCTCATATTGCATATTGCTCATATTGCAAAAATTTTCATAGTTACCTCAGACTGCAGTCGTGCCTAAAGATGAGGACAGATTCTGGTTCATGGGTTTTATGCTAGGGAAGTGCGATCTGACTGCAAACGAAAGCACTTTCAAATACTGTTGCAACCCATTCTAGGATCTTGCTCAAGTGTGAGAGAGAGTGCTAACAAGGGATAGTGAACGCATACAACGAAGGGCAGTACTATAATCATAGGTTTCTTTGTCCAGTGGGAGAGAGTTACTGAGATGATAAACATGAACTGGCAGAGTCTTGAAGATGAGGAAAACTATGGAAGCCTATTTACTAAGCTAAACGAAGCGGCTTTAAGATATGAATCTAGGAATATACTACAACTTCTACAGTACTGCTCCCGTAATGCTCGCGAGAAACATATTAGACAAATTAAAGTTCATGCAGCGGTATTTTAGCAACCATTCTTCCCGCACACTACAAGTGAATGTAACTAGTAAGTTGAACATTTGGAAGTACCCGCTGCCATACATTTCACAGTGGTTTGCGGAGTACTGGCGTAGATTGTATTGTACCACTATCAAATCTTATAAACAACTTTTATTATTGTTACTTGTTTGGGTTGTCACAGGTAATCATTACACACAGCAAGTTTTTCATAGTATTCGTGTGGATACACACAAGACCAAAATCTTCAACTACTCTATGAAACGTCAAAAACGCAAATTCGGGGACGGGGGCTGAAAGCTATTGCTCAGACGTGGTCTCATCAACACTTCCGTTCCGGAGTAAAGTTTGATAGGAACGTGCGAAGCAATGGGAAACGCTACGTCAGTAGAATTGTGAAACGTAAAACCTCAGTTTCAGCGGTTCTAAATCCTCCACTCATTTATTCAGTGACCATACTGTCACCGAAATGGAAGATAACAAAGAGATGGCGGAAATGATAAATTCGGTCTTTCGAAATCATTTGGTTGCGGAATTTCGTACCATGATCCCTCTTTCAGTCATCGTACGAACTTGGAAATGGCAGATACTGAGATAACCGATCGTTGAAGAGAAAAAGAAGTACAATCGCTTAGTAGTAGGAAAGCATCAGGACTAGATGAAAATAAATAAATGTCATGCGGCACCACGGCTTGGTGCAGGTGTTTTACTTGGATTCCACTTCCGCAACTTGAGTGATCAGGACCAGATGAGATACCAATAATATTCTACAAAGATTATGCGAAATAAGTAGCTCTTCAAACAGCAGTTTATCGTAGATCACTGGAGCAACGAAGGGTACCTACCGACAAGGTACAGAGAGTAGGTCATTTCTGTTTTCAAGAAGCGTTGTAGGACAGAGGCACATAGTTATTATGCCTAATTCGTTGACGTCAGTCTGTTGTAGAATTGCGGAACATGTTTCATGCTAAAGAATGATGACTTTTTGGGGATCGGTAACCTCATCTATAAAAATCAACGTGGATTCCGCAAACAAAGGTCTTGCAAAACTCAGCTCGCTCTTTTCTTAAAGGACACGACATTCGCAGTTGACTGTAGAAATAACTTATTTCACAGTTATAGTTTCGACCTTTGAACAATTTTCAAGTGGTACTGCAAAAGTTTTCTTTCAGCACATGTCAGACTTTAAAATATTCTGTCGCGTATACACATCGTTATCAAAAACAGGCCTTTCGACTGTGATAATCTTGTGGCGATCACATATATACATGTGGAGAACCTTAAAATCTGACGTATGCTGAAGCAAAATATTTTGCAGTACCACTTGGTAATGGCTCAAAGGCTGAAACTGAAATTGGGAAGTAATTAATTTCTACAGTCAACGGCAAATATGACGTCGTTTAAGAATTTCTACAAGGCTGTGAAACCAGACGATAAGAAGTTAATCAGTTCGCTCTGCTCTTCCATGAGTTCTGTAGAGCTATAGATAACGGCGGTTAGGTTGACACCGTGTTAAAAAAAAAAATGGTTCAAATGGCTCTGAGCACTATGGGACTTAACTTCTAAGGTCATCAGTCCCCTAGAACTTAGAACTACTTAAACCTAACTAACCTAAGGACATCACACACATCCATGCCAGAGGCAGGATTCGAACCTGCGACCGTAGCGGTCGCGCGGTTCCAGACTGTAGCGCCTTTAACCGCTTGTCCACCCCGGCCGGCGACACCGTGTTCCTTGACTTCAAAAAGGCATCTATCCCCGCCCCGCACATTAGTGAAAACAACACCAGCTTACCGAGTATCGGGCCAGATTTGCGACTGGGTTCAAGACTTCCTTGCAGAAGGAGCTCAGCACGTGGGTTTTAATTGAACCAAATCAACAGATATAAAGGTGATTTCCGGAATACCGCAAGGAAGTGGGACAGAAGAGTTACTGTTTACAAAGCATGTAAATGACGTAGTAGAAACTGTCAGAGACTTTTTAAGAGTGTTTGCAGGTAATGCGGTTGTCTACACAAAAGTAGCAACGCTAGAAGGCAGTGTTGATTTCCAGAAGGATCTGCAGAGGACTGTCGAATGGTACAGGATCTGGCAGTTGACACTGAGTGTAAACAACTATAACACATTGCTCTTTTATGGGAAAATAAATCACTAAATTCAGTACGAGGCCATTCACTAAAAGGTCATACTTCCGCTTTACGGAATCACTCCAAACGTAGTCGTTTATGTTGTGCAGTTAATGGCAGCCTGC
Source organism: Schistocerca americana (assembly GCF_021461395.2). Classification (NCBI taxonomy): domain Eukaryota; kingdom Metazoa; phylum Arthropoda; class Insecta; order Orthoptera; family Acrididae; genus Schistocerca; species Schistocerca americana. The sequence continues at coordinate 402,168,610 of NC_060125.1, forward strand.
ACAGGGGACAGTGGTGATACATTTGTAAACCCTCGTTGCCACTTTCGTAAGCACTCGTCGCCAGTTTCGTAAAGGCTTCGTCGCTGCTGCTGTGGAGACCGAGTTTGTGAGTTCGTGAAATGGCTCCTGGTATAGTACACCGCTAAGACAATTTCTCCCTGCCTCTATTACGCAGCTGTGCCCCAGCATAGGAGAACGATGGTTCTACAAAACTCCAACAAATTAGTGACAAAGCCACACAAAAGAGTTAAAAAGGTTTACTTATCTTTGAGATTAGTTGAAGAAGGAAGTTTGCAACACAAATCAAAGAGAAGACCTCAATGGCTAACTGCAAGTAATCGTAGGCCAACTTCACAGTACATAAAAAAATTCAATTTACTTCTAAGAGTTCAGTAAACGACGTTCCCTGTCTACGTCAGCCTTGGCCGATGATCTATAACCAAGTAGGCAAGAGCTGCTCTTCCGTCTTCGTAGTAGGCTTCTACCCATGTCGTCCGCTCATTGCCAGATTGTTCTCCGACGGCAATTGGCCGAGGCGAAGTCGATGTCTTCATCCTGAGCGCCGCCCATGGCAATGGTGGCACTCGCGCAAGTGTCGAGAATCTATGGCACTTGTACGTTCAAATGGTTCAAATGGCTCTGAGCACTATGGGACTTAACATCTGAGGTCATCAGTCCCCTAGAACTTAGAATTACTTAAACCTAACTAACCTAAGGACATCACACACATCCATGCCCGAGGCAGGATTCGAACCTGCGACCGTAGCGGTCGCGCGGTTTCAGACTGAAGCGCCTTGAACCGCTCGTCCACACCGGCCGGCGCACTTGTAAGGTGCCTCTTACGCGAGGAAGACATTTTACCAGTTGTAATAAATTATTGTCTCTTATTGATGTATTCACTATAGTTACGAAGTGCTGTAGTCCGTAGCCGGCCATGAATCGGAGAGCATTTCCCACGCTGGCCCGCTAGGTGACGAAACGATCGACCATATGTCGCGCATAATGGGGTGGGGGGGGGGGGGGGGACTCGGCGCTGGACCGTAGCAACAAGCGTTAGCCTTGTAAATATACATGACGGGAAGTACCACCATCTTGGCGCCAAAGTCACCGATTTTGTCTATTTATATTTAATAATTAAAGTCATTTATGACAACATGAATTCTAGGAGGAGCCTCTGGATGTTTAAAACTATTTATCATAATTTTGCCCCGTTAACATTCACAACCGTTCATTAACTAATGCGTATCTTAGTACGTACGAACTTGATCGCAAATCCACGAACTATGACGAAACTAGTTAGAGATACGGACTGCACGCCGAAGTCGGCAGTCGGCGTTGAGAGCTCTTCCTGTCTTGTTCGATAGTAGCCATGCTCTCGGTAGTGACACGAGTGTTTCATTAATGATCTAATAGGAATAAAAGTGATATTACGGCATTCTGAATGTTAATTTCGAGTAAATAAAGACCCCAAATTTGATCGACAGCAATTTCAAATAATTAGCTTACACCGACAGAGACATCCAATGCGCCAATGAAGAATCTGCAAGGGAGGACATTTACGAGAGCTGCACCGCGCACAGATAGGAGGAAATCCGACGACACGACCCACCAAGGCGGATCAAGGAAGGTCCGACTTACATTCGCAAATTCCGGGTGGAAATGCCGACCAGTCATACCGTACGTCACATATACCACCCTCTACGTACTCGCGGCTAAGCTGAGTAATAACAGCATCAGTTTAGAAGCGGGGGGATCTTGCACACTGGCAGCAGCTCGCAACTTTGCGCCTGTGGTGGCTTTTCCCTGGGTGTGTGTGTGTGTCTTGTTCGGATGACGCAGCAGATACCGCAGAGTCCAATACTCGTTCTCCGACGGCAGGTGCACATGTGACAAGTGGACGACAAGCTTAGTGTACAGTCCCTCCTTTGTGGTGTACGATCCTCCTTTGTAGTGGTCAGACGTGGTCGACGGAAACCTTGTCGTCGAGTATGACTGCCGTCATCCTCGCATAGAGTACATCACGCCACTGTCGCATCTGAATGTCCTACAAACGTGGATATTGCGCGATTCGACGAGCTAGACAATGAGCGAGATTTCAAACTCTGTCACTTGCTGATAAAGCGGTCCCAGACGAATGCGTGGCGTCTCCTTCTCCTTCACAGTGATCACTCAACATCTCACTGTTTTCATGCCTCTTATACGGGGTGTTCAAAAAGTCTCTCCGCAACTCCATATACACTCCTGGAAATTGAAATAAGAACACCGTGAATTCATTGTCCCAGGAGGGGGAAACTTTATTGACACATTCCTGGGGTCAGATACATCACATGATCACACTGACAGAACCACAGACACATAGACACAGGCAACAGAGCATGCACAATGTCGGCACTAGTACAGTGTATATCCACCTTTCGCAGCAATGCAGGCTGCAATTCTCCCATGGAGACGATCGTAGAGATGCTGGATGTAGTCCTGTGGAACGGCTTGCCATGCCATTTCCACCTGGCGCCTCAGTTGGACCAGCGTTCGTGCTGGACGTGCAGACCGCGTGAGACGACGCTTCATCCAGTCCCAAACATGCTCAATGGGGGACAGATCCGGAGATCTTGCTGGCCAGGGTAGTTGACTTACACCTTCTAGAGCACGTTGGGTGGCACGGGATACATGCGGACGTGCATTGTCCTGTTGGAACAGCAAGTTCCCTTGCCGGTCTAGGAATGGTAGAACGATGGGTTCGATGACGGTTTGGATGTATCGTGCACTATTCAGTGTCCCCTCGACGATCACCAGTGGTGTACGGCCAGTGTAGGTGATCACTCCCCACACCATGATGCCGGGTGTTGGCCCTGTGTGCCTCGGTCGTATGCAGTCCTGATTGCGGCGCTCACCTGCACGGCGCCAAACACGCATACGACCATCATTGGCACCAAGGCAGAAGCGACTCTCATCGCTGAAGACGACACGTCTCCATTCGTCCCTCCATTCACACCTGTCGCGACACCACTGGAGGCAGCCTGCACGACGTTGGGGCGTGAGCGGAAGACGGCCTAACGGTGTGCGGGACCGTAGCCCAGCTTCATGGAGACGGTTGTGAGTGGTCCTCGCCGATACCCCAGGAGCAACAGTGTCCCTAATTTGCTGGGAAGTGGCGGTGCGGTCCCCTACGGCACTGCGTAGGATCCTACGGTCTTGGCGTGCATCCGTGCGTCGCTGCGGTCCGGTCCCAGGTCGACGGGCACGTGCACCTTCCGCCGACCACTGGCGACAACATCGATGTACTGTGGAGACCTCACGCCCCACGTGTTGAGCAATTCGGCGGTACGTCCACCCGGCCTCCCGCATGCCCACTATACGCCCTCGCTCAAAGTCCGTCAACTGCACATACGGTTCACGTCCACGCTGTCGCGGCATGCTACCAGTGTTAAAGACTGCGATGGAGCTCCGTATGCCACGGCAAACTGGCTGACACTGACGGCGGCGGTGCACAAATGCTGCGCAGCTAGCGCCATTCGACGGCCAACACCGCGGTTCCTGGTGTGTCCGCTGTGCCGTGTGTGTGATCATTGCTTGTACAGCCCTCTCGCAGTGTCCGGAGCAAGTATGGTGGGTCTGACACACCGGTGTCAATGTGTTCTTTTTTCCATTTCCAGGAGTGTATTTGTTAGCCGCGCATGCCGTATGCCGCAGTGAATGTAGCAAAATGAATCTCAGCGAAATACAAGTTATTAATTTATTGAATTTTCATTTTTACTTACAAATTTTCACATTAAATGTTGAAAGTGTCCCCCCTGTTGTTGAATACACAATTCAATTCGTCTAATCATGTTTCCAAACACAAGCTGTAACATTTCTTCTGTAACAGAAGCAGTGGAAGTGGATATTGCAGTTTTCAGTTGATCGATGGACTTTGGACGGTTTTTAGAGACAGTTGAAGTCAGGTGGTGTTAGGTCAGGCCATCGTGGAGGCAAAAGTCCCTGTGAAATTGTGCGATCACCAAAAACATCAGCAAGCAGTGACATTGAAACGCGAGCTGTATGCGAGATCCCACCTTCTTGTTGAAAATAACTGTTCAGTATTTCACTTAACACAAGTTCTCCTATGATTGGGTACAGAATATCACTGCAGTATCGTTGTGCGTTTATTGTTCCGTTGAAAAATAAGGGACCCACAATCCGACGTCTAGAAATTGCAATCCAAACTCCTGTTTTCACAGAATGAAGTGATTCCTCATGAATACACACTGGATTTGCAGTACTCCACATACGAGTATTTTGTGAGTTCCTGTACCCGGAAAAATGAAACCATTCCTCTCCAGTGAAAAAAGTTTCATTAAGAAAATCCCTTCCAGTCTGCTGAACGAAATTTTTGACCATTGACAATAATGCATTCTCTTTCCATGATCAGTATTTTTCATTTCTTGCATGACTGTCGCTTTGTATGGGAAAAGTTCTAATTCTTTCTTACAGTGTGTGGGCTGTTCCGACACTAACATCGATTTCCTGGGTCAGTTTTCTTACTGACTTGTTCCGACTCGTGGACGTTTTATAGGAAATATCGAGTAGTTTATCCTCAGACAAAACTCTAGGAGGATCACTTCCTGGTGCATCTGTCACTGAACCAGTACTTCGAAATTTGTTAGTCAAATCTTGCACAGTATGGCGATGTTGGAGTGTTGCCTCCAGGAAAAATGAATTAAATGTTTGACGAACTGAAACTGTGTATTTACCGCCAGCTTTGAACACTTGTTGGACTAGAAACACACGTTCTTCAATGGTTTGCATTTTAACAGTGACAAAAACGACACAAACGAACAAAGGAACTAAACTTAAACGTTCACGTCAACACACAACGACGTACACCAATGCTACTACGGACGCTGGCTGATATAATCGAAACAGTGGAACGTTGTGAGAGTCCACTTGAAGGGTAGTAACCCAGGCAGGTGAACAATCATACGGCACGTGCGGCCAGGGCCGGCGCAAGGCACGTTCGGAACGTGCGACCACAAGGGGCGGCGCTTTCCGAGGGGCGGCAAGGCGGCAAATCTGCGGCCCACCGCCCCTTTTTTATTTTTTATTTTTTTATTAGGGGAGTGAGCGGCTTCGGGAACTGTGGCATGGCGCCTCGACTACCTGCCGGCCGCCCCTATTGAACAAGGGGAGGGAGGAGGACTAATTTGTTCCTTGCCACTGTCGCAGCACCGTCGTGTTTAAGCCGGAGGATCAGAGAGGGAGAAGCAGTCTGGCGCCAGTATACTTATGAGTGGAGCGCTGCCTGCCTGTTAACGCGCCGCGCGTTTACTCACAACTAATTTTGCAGAAGACGAAATCTAATTTGGAAATTCGAATGCAATGTTCGATACTGGGGTTTCATGTTTAGCCGGAAGCAATTTTGCTAAGCCCTTCAATGGAAGTTTCCGAGTGTTTTATTATTACCGCATTATGGAAAAAAAATGGTTGAACATTACTACAGTCAAACATGTCCAACACCTACAATGGCTAGAAGTATTCCGAATGGGTAAATACGCTGCGAGTAATTACTAAGGATAAAGACAGCCGCGCGGGTTAGCCGAGCGGTGTAGGGCGCTGCAGTCATGGACTGTGCGGCTGGTTCCGGCGGAGGTTCGAGTCCTCCCTCGGGCATGGGTATGTGTGTTTGTCCATAGGATAATTTAGGTTCAGTAGTGTGTAAGCTTAGGGACTGATGACCTTAGCAGTTAAGTCCCATAAGATTTCACACACATTTGAACATTTTTGGATAAAGACATTGCTAATAAGCCTTGCATAAGTTGGGTTTCGACGTATTTTTGAAAATTTTTGCTATCCATTTCTGAATGATAGTCGGACGTTTTGGTTTTTGAGCCATGAAACACCTGTCCCCGCCCGCATAAACAACAACTAAACTCTGACGGGCACTTTTGTTTGACAATGCTACTCGCACACTAGATGTAAGCACATATTAAAAACTTTGAGACTGGCCACTCAGTGGCCGAAACCTAGGTAGCTCTGAAAGGTAAAAACAAAAATTTCGATTGATTACTGACATTTCCTACCCCGTACACTCTACTAGTCCTTGCAACAACAATAAACACGAACAATACTAATGCACTTTTATGCCCGTTTCACTTGTCACAGATTTGCAACTGTAATCATTTACACACACGACGATGGTGAGTACATTTACTAGGTTACATAGATATCTGACCTTACCTTATAGGTGCTTCAGTTTTTTGTGAGGCAGTCTTGCTTTGTGAAGCCCCTCTCTAACTATCCAGTACGCACGACTCTTGACCGCTAACAGAATAGGCCATTCCCGCTGTAGGCCCTACGCTGGAACTGCATGCAGGTGGCGACCTCTTAATTAGGTCTGGCGTCCAGACTGGCAGCCCATTTGACTATGGTAAACTGCTCCACGTTGCCGGCTATTCGCACGTGCAGTATTGCCAGACCGTCGTGCCGGCACGACTGCTGATCGAGATTGTAACTGACGGCGGCCGTCCAGAATAACGAGCCGGAAATTACATTCCGGCATGGCGTGCGCTCGCCGCGCTGCCTCTGGCGCTTCTCCGGAAACGGCCGACGCTCGACAAGGCAGAACGGCGTGGCTGCTGTCTGCTCCGCGTTTACAGCCGCCTCGTAGCTGATTCACTCATCCACAGACGGACGAGCCTGGCTGACTTCACCGCTCCCGTGGAGATAGTTTTTCTTTCTTTCTCCAAATGCCAGGTCCTGAAGAGAAAAATTCCTTGCTTGGTTTCTAGCGTGCACTATACCGCAGCCTGTTTCTGAGGTTGCAACATCCCCCTCAAGCATAAACCCTAAAGGCACGTTAACAAGCCTTAGGAACTGCATACTGCCGGCAGCATGGCCCAGTGATATAGCCGCACATGGCGCACCGACACACTGGACAACCTTACCGACAACTGGCTGACTGGAAATGTTCACAGAAATTCTATTCGGTGCCGGAAGTGTTTTCAAGAGCAACAGTATGGACAGTGGAATGGATGAAACTGAGTTGGTGGAAAAGTGTGGATCTGTGACTTCTGCATTACTCAAGGAAAAAAATCAGCAAGCGAGAAGGACGCCGGACTTGGTGGATAATTTATTAACGAATTTTTTAAAAAATAAATCGCTTTTAATGCCTAGAGCGCTGTTTTCCTATTATAACTAATGCACGATAACTAGTGTCGGTTGCTATCTACAAACATTTTCTGATCGTTCGACGGTCTAAGGCGCTGCAGTCATGGACTTTGCGGCTGGTCCCGGCGGATGTTCGAGTCCTCCCTCGGGCATGGGTGTGTGTGTTTGTCCTTAGGATAATTTGGGTTAAGTAGTGTGTAAGCTTAGGGACTAATGACCTTAGCAATTAAGTCCCATAAGATTTCACAAGCATTTTCTGATCGTTCGAAATGGCTTGGTGTTTACAAATGCACGTAATTGCATCACTACAGCTAATGATCCTTTCCAGCGCATATTCAACGCTTTTTTATATTTTGAACGATGTGAATATGGCTGTAGATAGCAACCGAATCTAGTTGTCGTACTTAAATTGTTACCGGAAAACTGCAGTGTAGGCTTCAAAAGTTCATTACTTTAAACGTTTTTTTATGTAATAAACTACATTAAGACCGCCGTCTCCTTCGCAACAATGCCAGGCTACACATTATGAATAAATTCGTTGTTAACTAAGCAAACAGTTTCCGAAATATCAAGTTGTAATCTGTTACATATTTCAGACTGTTGAAATACGGTTTTGAACATCCATATACGAGAAAAGTAATTCGTCAAAGAATGGAAATACTACCACATTAAGAAAGAGTGTATAACAATTAAAACCGTTATCATGTTCGATTTCCTGGGCATGATGGTTGCCCATGACCATGTTGTAATCCAGGACAGAAAGAAGGTCAACATTTGCCATAATGGCCTCTGTCTTTTTTATTCTATTCCAGGTCTACATTTCAGCTGACAGTGCAGCTATCATCAGTGCGTTGTAAGTCATCATGTAATGACACACATTCCAATTTAACTCAAGCATGTATATGTATTAGCATGGGAATAATCCTTTACATGCCTCTATTACATTGGACAGTGTGTCATTATAGTTACTTTCAATCTACGTGACTACTTATAACGCACTGATGATAACTGCATTTTGAGTTGAAATCTAAATCTTCAGTGCAATAAAAAGCGATTCTGACCTTTCTGTCGTGAATTACAACCAGTTTTTGGCTAATGATGATGCATAACAAAGTTTCATGTAGTTCACTTCTTTAACATGCGCTTGTCACTGATTTGTCTTTTTATACCAGACGTTGGCAACGCATTGCTGGAAAGACTCGACAAATTCATGAACGTAATTTGACGTAACAATCAAATGTTTATGTTAATATTTCATTGTGGTTCACTATGAATTTCATAACATGGATGCTACACATCTAGGCCTAAGTTGAGAGAAGTGAAAAGTAAAGCGAAAAAAGACAGTAATAAAAAAAGGAAAGTTGATAAGTAGCTGCCCGTGAAGACGGAAACACACGTGCTGAAGCTTACAAAATGTTTGAGAAGTCCTTAAACCTCTGTAGAATCTATTATGGCTCATTAATACATGCCTTCAACTACGACGGTAGCAAACAGAATAGGCTCTTTCAGATCCCACAGCTTTGGTCGTGGATGTACGTGTCACATTTACGGAATTCATGGTTCTCCAGTTTGCCCGCTTCTACATTCTAGTAACCACCAAACAAATCGTGTACCTCTGGCTACGTGCGCCATCTTTCGTACGGAAGCGAAATAATATTGTTAAGCTGATCAGATCACGTGACGATACTGCAGCGCTGTCGACGAGAGGAAGAGGAAACAAGATTGTTGTGAGGGATCACCGTTTACAGACAAGGACATCTACATCTACACGACTACTCTGCAGTTCACACTTAAGTGCCTTGCAGATGGTTCATCAAAACATCTTCAGGCTATTTCTCTACCGTTCCAATCTCGAGCAGCCTAGGGGAAGAATGAAGACTTAAAGCATTCCGTATGAGCTCCGATTTCTCTTAATTTTTTATGATAATCATTTCTTCCTATATAGGTTGGCACCGATAAAATATTTTCGCTTTCAGGTGTAGACATGGCCCGACCATACGTAATATTCTGCACTCTTGGTGGTCAACACTGGCAGTACCTCAACCATACCTCGATAACTGTCCCGTAACAGCTTGTTTCCTCAGCAAATATTGTCCGGTTATACCGTGGTATTCCTGTGTTTGAAGTTTTATTGAAGCAATGCAGACAGCAAAGTTGTTGCAGCCACATATTGCAGTAAAATATGGTCGTAACTTAACATAAGTAACGAGAAGTGGACGCTTTGCCAATTAGCTGAATACAAGCACCAGGGAAACATCGAAGTTAACTTCATTGTAATGATGATATGATTACAGCCAATGAGTGATCAACTTCCTCTATCAGGTATGAGTTATTGTTATTAACATACGTAATTAAAGATATAGTGTTTGGCAGCCATTGCGCGGTTTTGTAGATCCATAAACTACTCCACGGGAAAATACCGTAATGCATGAATCACTATAATGTTTACAATGTAATTAAATATAATATATAGGGCACGCATATGACAAGGTACGTCGGAAGGTGTTCATCCTCTATTATTTCGTGAACACCCATAAAAAAAAGGAAGAGGGTCGCGTTGCTTCAGGTGAAACGAAAATTCTTTCCTTCCAGGCCTGTTACAAATAACGGAGCGGCGGTTTCAGTCTCCACTAGGTTTCGGTGGACCTAGTTTACACACGTTGCGAAAGAATGCTGACCGTGCATGCATGGGGCGAAGTGGTGGAAGTCGTTGGCTGAACTACGCAGTTTTGGGGCATCCTAACTTTCTCGACATGAAACCATCATGAACATGTGTTTGTAGGTTAGGGGGTATTCCAATCAGGGCATCGGGAAGCGGAGGACGGAGAAAATTTTGTTTGCGGGTGACAAGGTTACGTTTAATCTGTACATCGAAGAAGTGAAGACGGCAGAAATTAATAGGCTCAGGAGTGGGATTATAATTAGGATGAAACGATTATAATCCTCGCTGTACTGGGGTCTGTTGCCTGGAATGAACAGACGGGTGACCAGAATAGTACATGACTAACAGTCTAACATTTCTTGCTAAAAGAAGACTATTAGTAATAAACATAAGCCTCAATTTGAGTAAGGAATTTGTGGAATACATCTCTAGGTCACAAAATTATGTGGGACTGGACAACGTCCTGTGGAAAAACGTAAGAAGTCGAAGCGCGTGAGATGTGGTTTTAGAGAAAGATACAGATGGACTAATGAGAAATGAGGTTCTCTGGAGAATCTGCGAGCAGGGGAATTTGCGGAACCATTCACTTGAGAAAGGGACCACGTATTGGGATATTAGGGAATCACTTCCGTGGTACTAGTGAACGAAAAATGTAAGGAAGACGGTGATTGGAATATATCGATGACATTTGTCGTATTTGCTACTCTGAAATGAAATTGCTAGTACAGGAGATGAATTTATCACGGCACGCATCAAACCAGCCTGAACGGCGGGGAGAAAAGCTTTACGCGCAAGGGGGACAGTTATTACAAGAACGAAGTGCAACGCAATTGTGTGCTTGAACAGTTCTTTGCGACATGGACAACGAGGCATTAGTAGTGACCGATTAGTAAGCACCCCTTTCTTCCAGTACATGCTCTTAGCATAACATGAAGACGTCGTGAAGAGATTCAGTATATAGTCAGCTTCCTGAAAAGCACAGCCGCACAAAGAATACAACGTGGATTTAGAGGTGAAAAAGTTTATAAACACTGACGTCGGAAAGTCTTATACAACGAAACTCTCGGAATGTATGTTACCACAAACATCTGGAAGAAGTTTGGCAGTTCTCGACTCTTGTATTCTATGTAAATACTGTAGAAACGAATAAGTCCCCATTTACAAAATCATTATGTTTCTGGTTTCAATTTCAATTAAAGTGCCTAACGCTTTACAGTAAGTTTCCCCATACTGCATCTTCTATTGAGTTAAGATGTTAAACTCATATCAAATGATCATGGACATCTGTGCTCCGCTAAGGGTAAAAAAATCTCATCAGTCATCATGTTAGTTCCTTACTAAGTTCACAGGGCTAAAAAATTAGTCACCCCTAGAGAAATCATTACAAGCATCATTTAATTCCGTGTAATTTCGCACCTGGATTTGGTAACCGCCTGGATTTGGTTACGAACGGAGTCTACAAGGATGTGCAAGTACGCCGCATCCGGATTAAGCCACTCGCTGAGGAGTTGCTCCCGGAATTCCAGCAAATTGCGGGGATGCTGATGTCGGCGTTTTAGCCGCTGTGCAAAAATATTCCACAAATTTTCTTTGGGCTCAAGTCAAGTCGTATGCAGGCCGGTTAAGATGTAATGGGTGGGGGAGTGTTGAGAAAACCATTCACATATTCTTTCAACCAGATGAACTTTGCTGTTGGGTCTTTATGTGCGTGCGTGAGCAATGGCTTCTTGCGAGGTGACAAACACCAAATGTTAGTTTCACGCTGCTCCGGACTCAATGTTTTCTCACTAATAGGTTGCGTTGGGCCTTCATTCACTGCACGCTGCAATTCCTGTCGGGCTTGGAAGCGAATTTGACTGACAACCCGCTAAACACGTCTCCAGTCCCTCTGAGACACGGTTTTTCATCGACCACAGTTCTGATGATGTGTTTGTAGACACGTTGAACAGTCTGCTGCGAAACACCAACAAATCTAATTGCACTCTCCCTATGGCCTTGGGCACACGGAATGCGATTGTCCTTTTTCACCACTCTGTCAGTTCCGAGCATTTACCGATGTTTACGTACAATATCCGCTTGAAACATAAATTTCTCACTGTCGCTACTGCATACATAAGAGGCACGTGACTCGCCATGTGTGAAGGTTCAACGATTCATCAGTGCGTGCGCACTGCTTTGATGAATTTGTTGCCCACTGGGCATACCAGTCAAACAGTGTACATATGTAACATGCTGAAAACGCAGGGTATTTAGGTTTCCACTGCAGAAGTGTCTCTTTTATCCTCGTAATGTTGGAACGTAGGTAACCTGGATGATCGGAAATTCTCAAAATCCGGGAACTGAGAAGACAGTAGAACAGCGTAGGTTAAAGAAACACAAAGAAGAAATTTTCAAGTAAATATATACATTAAACATTAATTTGCACATTTTTCGACTAGATATTGGAAAAATACACAAGGATTTTAAACATTGAAATAATCAGATTCGTAAGTCGCTTATGTGCACACGATCAAGTAGACGTATGGCCAATGTTGCTTCCGTCTGACTTTCCAGATAAACTGTTTTGTTTAGTCCATTTACGTTGTTGCCTCTGTGCGTTTTATAATACCTTTAAAATGAATGTCAACACATAATCAATACAACCGTTATTCCTTCAGATGAAAAGTCGGCCGTAATTTCGTTAGCAAGAATCATCAGTTTGAAACAAAAGTTTCCCGTTTCCTTACCTAATTCTTCTAAAGTAACACCAAAGTATCTCCAACATCTCATTTAACAAAAAAATATTTCAACAGTTGTCCTTTATCCCTTCAATGAAAAGCATTAAACTTTTTTCCCATGAACACTACCAACGCCTTTCTCCTTTATGTCATTTTGCGCTCACAATGAACTGGCTAATACGCCACTGCACAATTCAGCGTTAACGTATAAAAGGACACCCTGTCGGGATCCATGTACTGCTGAATTTTAATGTAACAGTTATCACCGCCTAGTTCTGTCAGCTATTATCTCCGGAGTTTCAAATACCGTACGCTTACTACACTTAAAATAATCGATCCAGAATAACTGTTTCCTTTCTTTCATCTTCACCTGACTTTTTTCGTTTCTCAATTGAGTTGGCATTTTTATCAGGGTGGTGAGAAACAATCCAAAAATCCTTTAACGGTGTTGCAGAATAGATTGCGCTGAGAAAAAATTCGATACGTAGCAACGTTCCCAAGTTAATTATCATTGAAATTAATCAATCTGGCTTTTCCTCGCACAAATTCTTGCGGCTCACAAAATACAACTACCGCCAGTTGTTGTCACAGCGTAGATGATAGTGGACGAGACTGGTGAGCCTTTGGATCACCGCACGTCCATTTTTCTGTATCGTTCCCTTGTTCGGTGCTAGTAAACCAAACGACGGGGCCCTTAGCGACGCGGTTGTCAGTCGTACAAATTCCCAATCGTTACACTATTCAGTCTCGTCATTTTCCCGAATAATGATGAAATTATGAGGACAACACAAACATAACAGAAACACCCAGTCCTAGGGCGGAGAAAATCTCAGACCCGGCCGGGATCGAAACCGGTATCCCGTGATCCAGAGGCAGCTACGCTAACCACTAGGCCACGTATGAAACGTCCCCTTAGAAAAATTATAAATGACTGTGCTTAAACTGACACACAATATTTTTAGCGCAACGCAATCTGACTTTCAATAATCCCTACAAAAGAATGGCCCTGACTAACATTAAACTATACATTTCACAAATCACTTACCTCACAAAAATCTTCGTTACTCGAACTACAGCGAGCGTCACTGCTGCCAGCTAAATAAAAGATTCAAACTACTGAAGGCACTAACTACTGATAGGCATAGTTAGCAAATGAAAGATTTTAACAGAAAACAAGCAATGTATTTTCCTTAATAGTCATAATATATATAGCAGTTCATGACATCCATTCTTACAAATGTACCGTTTCTGATGGACACACCTCCAGATTATCCATTCTCAAAAATCCGCCATCTCACTTCCCCACATCCACCACTGCTGGCGGCTCACCTCCAACTGCGCAACGCTACGGGCTGTTAACAGCCAACTGTCCAACACTACAATGACCAACGACAATGCAAACCAGCCACAGACTGCTCACAGCACAGCCAGTGATTTTCATACAGAGGGCTACGTGGCGTTACCAATAAGAAAACCTAAACAGCCTACTTACACACGAGCTGCGCACGAAACCAAACGAAGAACACGTTCGGCGCCTCCGTTTCTGACGGGCAGCTTGAATTGGCGCCTGCAACAGCCTGACTGTCTAACTACAAAGCTAATTAACGGAATGTTCGAATTTTTCTCTTAACAGTTATACCTCAGCACAACCTACCCTGCAACACTCTTACATGCTTTCCAGACTGTTTCTGACCGCCCAGTGCATCGTTTTTAGTACTGTTAGCGGCATTTTGTGGCTGGATGCTTTTCCTGACGCCACCATTCCATCTTTGGAAGAGATCTATTCGCCAAACACGTCTGTGCCTTTGGTGAATCTCATGTTCAAGTGTGATAATGTTTCTACATCTACATACATATTGGAGGTAGTGGGAGCGTAGGCCTACTGCTGTCATCTTCAAATGCCGGTTGTCTAAATTTTCTCAATGGTATTCCCTGAAAAGAACGTCGCCTTCCCTCCTGTATTTCCCATATGAGTTCCCGAAGCACCTCCGTAACGCTTCCTTGTTATTCGAACCTATAACAACTCTAGCAGCCCGCCCCTGAAACACTTCTATGTCTTAATTTTATTTGATCTGGTATGGATCACCAATTTAGTATTGGAGGGCAGCGTGGAGGGTAAAAATCGTAGTGGGAGACCAAGAGATGAATACACTAAGCAGATTCAGATGGATGTAGGTTGCAATAGGTACTGGGAGATGAAAAAGCTTGCACAGGATACAGTAGCATGGAGAGCTGCATCAAACGAGTCTCAGGACTGACGACCACAACAACAACATGGATCTCAAACACTCAGGCACTACTTAGAAAAGATCGCAGTAGTGTCTTATATGCGGTCTCCTTCGCGGATGAACCACACTTCCATAAAATCCTCCCAAAAAATCGACTACTCGCCTTTTCTGCCTGATCTTAACATGCCCATTAAACTACATGTCCCTTTGCACCGTTACGCCCAGATATTTACACATGACTTTGTCAAGCAGGACAGTTCTAATGCTGTATACGAAATTTACAGGTTTGCTTTTCCTACTCATCCGCATTACTGTTTTTTTACATTTAGAGCCAGTTGCCATTTATCACTTCAGCTAGAAATTCTGTCGAAGTCATCTTGTATCATCCTACAATCTCCAATCTTCGACCCCTTCCCGTACACCACAGCATCATAAGCAAACGCAGACAGCTGCTCACACTGTCCACCAGATCGTTTATGGGTATAGAAAATAATTACGGTCATACCTCCCAGGGGCACCCCTGACGATACCCTTGTTTCTGGGTTCTCTTACTTAAGAAGTCTTCGACCACTCACATATCTGAGAACCTGTTCCTAATGCTCCTACCTTTGTCAACAATCAGCAGTAGGACAGTCTGTCAAATGCTTTTTGAAATACGGGAATATGAAAACTGCCTGTTGCCCTCCATCCATAGTACGCAGTATATCATGAAAGAAAAGGACAACCTGTACTTCACACGAGCGATGTTTTCTAAAACCGTGCAGATTCGTGGACATAAGCTTTTCGGTCTCTAGGAAATATTTTATATTCGAACTGAGAATAAGTTGTAGATTTCTGCAGAAATCAGATGTTAAAAATATTGGTTTGTAATTCTTTGGGTCTGTTCTTTCACCCTTATTATAATCAGGAGTCACATACGCTTTTTTCTAGTAGCTTGGAATATTGGCCGGCCGCTGTGGTCGAGCGGTTCTAGGCGCTTCAGTCCGGAACCACGCGGCTGCTACGGTCGCAGGTTCGAATCCTGCCTCGGGCATGGATGTGAGTGATGTTCTTAGGTTAGTTAGCTTTAAGTCGTTCTAAGTCTAGGGGACTGATGACCTCAGATGTTAAGTCCCATAGCGCTTAAAGCCATTTTGATTTGGTTCAAATGGCTCTGAGCACTATGGGACTTAACATCTCAGGTCATCAGTCCCCTAGAACTTAGAACTACTTAAACCTAACTTACCTAAGGACATCACTTACATCCATGCCCGAGGCAGGATTCGAACCTGCGACCGTAGCAGCGGCGTGGTTCCGGACTGAAGCGCCTAGAACTGCTCGACCACAGCGGCCGGCCATTTTGCTTTTTTGGGACTTTGCGCTCGTCGAAGATTCATGATAGCTACAAGCTAAGTAATGGACTAAGACCGAATTGGGATTCCATCTGGATCTGACGACTTATTCGTTTTCAACTCTTTCAGTTTTTCATTTGCGCTTTCTGTTTTGAATCAAGAGCGCAATAGCCTTTGCTTCGTCAGCATTTTTCGAATTTCGGTGCTACGTCACGGAGGGTCTTTTTCGTCCTTCATCCGCTTACTAAGTTCATACTTGTCGAGAGCACGATTTACGATCTCAACATTGCCCATAGTTCCATGATGTCCATCATACTGGAAGTAAATAAATGCATTTCATTACCTAAGTGAAATGCTAACTACTGCTTATCTGCTCTTTCTAGCAGAATCACTCTTCTAGACTTCCCGACTAATTTATTGACTTTCATGACCACAGTCGCTATGATGACCTCATGATCACTAAACTCCACCTATAAACTCACACCATCGATAAGGCCCGGCCTCTTAGTAGCTACTGAACAAGTTGCTAAGATTTTGTAATTGTATGAGTAGCCTGTATCTGATGGATCAAATGGCTCTGAGCACTATGGGACTTAACATCTATGGTCATCAGTCCCCTAGAACTTAGAACTACTTAAACCTAACTAACCTAAGGACATCACATAACACCCAGTCATCACGAGGCAGAGAAAATCCCTGACCCCACCGGGAATCGAACCCGGGAACCTGGGCGTGGGAAGCGAAAACGCTACCGCACGACCACGAGCTGCGGACGCCTGCATCTGAGCCGGGTCGTGGGTACGAGCCAGCTGTTCCATGGTTGGATGTGGGAAACCGCCTAAAAATACATCCAAGCTAGCCTGCTGCCAACCACCCCCCCCCCCTCCCACCCCCCCGTGAGGTGGAGACGACACGGGGCCGGCTGGTCTTCCCGTGTCTCGAAAAGTAGGAGCTTCAGCGCTCCCGCCTATCAGGCGGATGAACCGGTGATCATGATAAATAAGGGTCGGATAAATGAAGCTGCACCGTACATCAGCTTTCGCTTTCGAAACTGAACCGTGTCACATCGTCGATTACAGAAAGTTGTTATCGAACCGACATTAGGCTGTTATTAAAAACAGTACCTGTGCAGTATGCATGTACTGTATAATCACTGGACAAAGAAAGAGGGACAGAACAGTCACATCAGGAGAAACAGACGGACAGGGAGTAGGGCTTTTGACGCGATATCAATAAGATATTAATATACCGATATTTTTTCCACGCTTTGTCGATATATATGCCGATATTATTTCCCTGATACATTGCCATATCGACGTCAAAATGGCTATGTCGAATGCCGATATTTTTATTTTATATTACATTTCTTTTACCAATTTTCGGAAATATTTGTTCGTTTGAAATTTAAGTAGAACAGAATTTCACTATGTGCAGGAATTTTCCTACTTTTTTAGCTTTTGCCGGCCGCGGTGTCCGAGCGGTTCTAGGCGCTTCAGTCTGGAACCACGCAACTGCTACGGTCGCAGGTTCGAATCCTGCCTCGGGCATGGATGTGTGTGATGTCCTTAGGTTAGTTAGGTTTAAGGAGTTCTTAGTTCTAGGGGACTGATGACCTCAGATGTTAAGTCCCATAGTGCTCAGATCCATTTGAACCATTTGAATTTTTTTAGCTTTCATCGCGTCCAATCTTTCACTTTGAGTGTAAGGTAAATATAAATGGCACAAAAGTAGAAGAAATCCGATTGCACTGGGGATTGGCGGTGTGAGTGGATTAACAAGATTTCCTATGTGAAGAAATGGCACACCGGTAGTATGCTAGTGTGCTATTTCTTCACTTCAGCATTCTTCAGTAATAGTTTCTGAAAATGATGAACAGAAATCTAAATGAGAAGATTGGTCTTTGTGGGCGGAGACGTGTGAGGAGGAAATGCTGACGTAATCGGCGATCTGCGCTACCAACAGAAACTGAAACGCTTAGCTTCATCAGGCAACTTTGACAATACAACAGCTAGGTCACTGGCATCGGCAGAAACGAAGCAATAGGGACATCGATATTAAATGTTCCGGATAAATCCGACATGAGACGAAACCGATCGACAGATCCATTGGACATCTACTGTTGTGTCACATGCATACAATTACCAATGTTAGCAAAGTAGTTATCGCCAAGCGTGAACGTGCATCGTTTTCCTTTCAGCTCTTGCTGTAAGGGGATAGGAAGGTTGCTAGTTTCTTAATGTACAGAATACCTAATAATAAATCAGTACTTAAATATATAGCTCTAAATTTGGTAGTACATCTACAATGCTTTTATAGGCAGGTAAGTCGATATATTTTCTTTAGATACATCGATACATAAGTACTTTATCTCGATATATTGGTCTCACGATATTTTTAAAAATATCAACAGTAAGAAGTGAAACTCTCGAAGTAATTGCGGTCACCGACAGAGAGCGTTGCCTCTGGGAGACAAGCCGTACCCCTGCGTACTCAGAGGGAACTTCGGCGACTGGAGGCGAGGCGGCAAATACGGAGATGGGAAGTCTTGTCGGTTGGTAACAGCGCCATTAGTCTAGATTACGGTGCATGGATTTGGACTGCATCCACCATGAATGTTGAACATTGGAACAGATTATCAAGTTCGTGGCGTAAACAAATGCTATGTTAACTTTGGGGATCTTCAAAAGGCATTGAGAAGTACAACAAGGGTATCGATATCATGTCACACCGGTAGGAAGTGTTTATGTCAGTGAACATAAATGAATAGGCTTCCTTACCAACGTGTTTCCATACAAATGTAATCTATAAGCCAAAGAATTAATGCGTTCTGCTAATAAAAAGTAAAACTGGTAGCAAGACGAGCTGCTCCGAACTTTGGGTCTTATTCACTAGTACATCTAGTTAACTTTAAGACTAGAGACAGATGATACTAGAATTTCCGGGAATCTGATCGATCATAAAGGGAAGGTAAGTATTAAGAAGTCATCTTAACTTTTCCATTGTATAGGTTAAAGCCAAAGGAGAATGTCTTTTTGTATAAAAATTATCTTTGACATAAGCCTGTTAATAACAAAAGGTCTTATTGAGCATTCTGAACTACAGTGACAATAAATGTTTTTCTTTTTAGCTTGCTTGCATTTGTTCAAAAATGGTCCAAATGGCTCTAAGCACTATGGGACTTAACATCTGATATCATCAGTCCCCTAGACTTCGAACTACTTAAACCTAACTAACCTAAGACATCACACACATCGTACCCGAAGCAGGATTCGAACCTGCGACTGTAACAGCAGCGCGGTTCCGGACTGAAGCGCCTAGAACCGCTCGGCCACAACGGCCGGCGTTTGCATTTGTGCTTCTAAAAGGTTCCATAAAGTAATTTCATACATTTTTAATTATGAAAAGGTTTTCCTGCCTGTGGAGGATGCTAGTGTAATGTGATTGCATTTATGTACACGCAATTGTAAGTGGGTTTTATTAGTTTCGTATACAGTCTGCCCAGTCAAATGTTTGTGCACTTTCTAATATATAAAATTAAATTCATTAAGAGTGATGAGCACTAATAGTGATGTGATAGAGCAAGGTGTTACTGTAGCGCAAAACTATATTCACGAAGGGCTGCTGAGTGTCAACTAAAGTGTTTTAATTATTATTTTTTTCACAAACGGTAATCATCCCGTACATTTACCAATATCCACGGCTACTCCCATGTCGGAAACAGTGAAAATAATTGTCATTGCAGCTGAAACACGAGTAACGTATGCAGCTACGAATCAAATGAGATGGGCAGCTGCATAATTACGTTAAAAAAATTCGGAAATAAAATAAAAAAAAATCCTAATGCAGGTCTTCTGGCAACGGTATTGAAACTGTTCGCGCGGATGGATATAGTAGCCCTACAAGTGAAGCGATTAATGTATATTAATCTGCGAAGATGAAATGGTTGTTTTCAAACATGTTTGTCCGTATTACGTGAATACAATGCCGTTTGTGAAAACTGCAACTCAATGAAGAGGAGGGCGCAAACAGTATGAAAATCACAGGTCATTCAAAGCATGGCCCGGCGAGTAAACGGTTATAGTGACAGAGCGTCAGCGCATACGGGCCTTCCTCTGTGGCGAGCCCCGGACCGCAGTACAATGCAGTTAGGCTGGGCACACACTCTGCACAATGGCCTGCGTGGGGGCGGTGTCGCTGCCAGTCACAGATAAAACGCCATGTCGGCGTCAAATGGTGCGCTCCATGTCACGGGATTTTTACAGCGGCTAATACTTGCTATACAAGAACGTGGTTTGCCTCATCACGAAATTACTGCTCACACATGGTATAATGTGACTAGCGTGAAACACACCTATATAGCAGGGTCAGGCAACCACCCGCAGGCGATGTGGTAGCGACAGGGTCTTATCTCCTGGTTTTCTTTCAATGTCATGGGTTAATTTTGAGTTCTCTCCACAGCGTCTCATGGATCGTGGGTGTTCTATCCACCTAACAGAGACAGTTTTGTAGATTCTCGTTGACGATGGTTATAATCTCGCACCGGGGTATATTCTGATGCTTCTCTCCCATAGTGATCAATGCTGAAGGTTCAACCCTTAAGCCGCATGTGCAATCGTCACAGCCACCTATACTGCATAGATACAACTAGACACATACTCCACATTTCGTGCGAGAAATGCAGTATAGAGGAAAACTACTCCAAGTAGCAGACAGTGGTGCCGTTTACCGAGAAAAAAAAAGTCATCACAAGACCAAAACCAATGGCAAAATTTAGACAAGATATTTATAATGCTAGTTCCGTCTTGTGTAAATGGAAAGGGAGTGCAGCTGGCCAAAGACGTGAAGAAAATAAATACCGTCTTCATTTTTTATTTTATTTGGCTACCAGTTCCCGTGCCTCATTGGCATCATCTTCAGGCCCCTACAAAGGTAGCTAGATAAGTCATCTAAGGGTCCATGCTATTATAGGCATCACTAGTTTCAGGTGGCTTCCGTAGAATTATAAAAAAAATCTCTGTACACTTGGACTCTCCACACCTTTAACGTAGTTAGATGTGTAGAACTCTACGGGAGTGGGTGGAAATCAATGATGCCTATAATAGATCAGACGTTTAGGTGACTTGCTACGCTTATAGGGGCCTGAAGATGGAACCAATGAGGCACCGAAACGGGTAGCCAAATAAAATAATTAATAAAATTACAGCTGTAGATAATTATTTGCTCAAGATTCAAAAAATGGTTCAAATGGCTCTAAGCACTATGCGACAACATCTGAGGTCATCAGTCCCCTAGACTTAGAACTACTTAAACCTGACTAACCTAAGGACATCACACACATCCATGTCCGAGGCAGGACTCGAAGCTGCGACCGTAGCAGCAGCGCGGTTCCGGGCTGAAGCACCTAGAACCGCTCGGCCACAACGGTCGGCCTGTTTCAAAATACCCGTAAACAACAAAAGGAGTGAGGTCCTCCACGTGAGTAGGGGAGGCAGGGGCATATTTAAGGTGCGTTTATACCTATGCTACTTTACGTGCGCACTAGTCGCATGCAGCCGTTGCACACTTCATATCAGACACGGAGACACCAGCGTCTACTTGCTTGTGGGGCAAGCACAGCCACACGTCAACTAGCCGCAAGGCGGACACGTGTAAACGCACTTCACCACACAGGGTACGTTTACTCAGAGCACTTTTCTCGGGTACCATTCTTGCAAGAGCGCTACCGACAATGGACTACTGTTACTGCCATCTATTGAGATATCTCACAAAGTTCACGGCACCAGCAAGGCGAACGTGTTTGCGTGAAGAACTTACTTGTGCTTTAGTGCAAGGTGAGTTAATTTTGTTGTTCCAATGTCGAAGCTCTTAGGGAGATTACCTATCAGAACTGAGAAAAGATAAACATATGTCGGTTTACAGATGATTATTCTACGTTACAAGGTACACTGTTATAGGCTAATCTGAAAGCCAGGAAGTCACAATTCTGATTTCAAAACAAATGCAAACATTGTGACGAGGAATATTTGCACTTTTCCCTTGGTGCGCGTTGACGCACTGTTTTGCATAGCCACTCTAACTGGTACTCCAGTCAAAGAAACTCTAGGGCAACACCTGCTGGCCGTGCAATCTTTCTTTGTTTTATTTTTTTTAAAGCTAAGGCACAGAAGAGTAAAAGGTAGAAACTGCAAAAAATAAGGCTATTTGAAGCTAACGAATCTCAATCAGAAAGAATTAATTCTATACGAATAAAATGTACAAATCTGTATGAATTACTAAGGGTCCAAACTGCTGAGGTCATCGGTCCCTAGCCTTACACACTACTTAAACTAACTTCATGCTAAGAACAACACACACACCCATGCCCGAGGGAGGACCCGAATCTCAGGCGAGAGGGGCCTCGCTCTATGCGAATAATAGCTGATAAGGGCAAGAAATTTATAAATGAAAGATTAAGGATAAATGTGAATAGGCCTACTTACGGTTTTGTCGTTAGTGTTGTGTCCAAAGAAAGACTTTCAGATGGTAACTCTCCAAGCTATCCTGTCTTCTGCCAACCTCTTCAGGCGACGTAATTTCCGCTTCCCTTTATGTCGTCTGTCGTCTTGTAATTTCCTCCTTCCTCTTAATCGTCCCTCATAAACTACTACTTCCGGAGAGTCTGCTAGCAAGCACGCCCGTCTTAAACAGTGTTCACTGCAGTTCTTCTTCCTTTCTCTTATAACCTACAGCAGTCTGATGAAGAGGATGAACACTGCCTTCCTATTTACTACTTCAAACGATACAACCATTCAAAACGAAATCAAGAATGGGTCCAGTGTTCTAGACGGAAAGATAGGCTCACAAAGATTGAGTCACAGAAAACACACTACTTTTTGCATGCATAAACTGCAACTCGGACAGCGATGAGGAATAGGCCTTTAAATAATATTCAGACTTCTATGTAGGCCTTATTATGCTAACAGGTGGAATATTGTAATGAATTTTTATCGGCAGTAAAACTGTTGGGATTTACAATATTAATTGGTGTAAGGTTTTTTAGCATCATACCGCGTCCTAATGTAAGTTGGAGAAACCGCTATGACTTTGTATGATATTCAGAAAACTTTTGTGTCAACTAGCTCTGGCCCTGAAAACTATCTTGTTTATTCATTATTCTGTTCCATAATATGCGTAAATGTGCTCCCACAGGAAAGCAAACCTGCCCCATACAGAGCAAGTTCACGCACTCCACTTGAGCATTTGCTAAACTCACATGACCTGATGCAGGCTGCATCTTTTCCAATCAGGATGCAGGGAAACAGTAGCACAAACATCGACAATATTTTTATTCATTATTAATTACTAAACGGCCTTTCAGACCATGACGCGCAAATTTTAACACTAAAAAGTTTATGTGCTTAAACAAATTTCTGTATAATTACAAACTATGTAGCAAATCTAATACAATGGCAATAGAGAGTTCATTAAACCTACTAAAGGAACAAAAGTGGCAGGACGTTTATGGAGCTGATAACATAATGGCAAATATAATGCTTTCCTTAACACATTTCTCATGCTCCTTGAAAATTGCTATCCTTTAGAACGTTCAAAACAGGGTACTGGCAGTAAAAGGCAGCCTGAGTGGCTGACTCGTGTAATAAGGATACCATGTAGAACAAAATAGGTAGTACATCAAAATGTTAGAAGCAGTCATAATCAAGCTACTGTAGCCCATTACAAACAGTATTGTAATGTGCTTAAAAGTGTTAGCAGGAAAGTTTATGGTACGCAAATAGAAAAGCTAATTCACAGAATAAAATTAAAACCGTATGGTCAGCTGTGAAGGAAGTGTCTGGTCAGCAGTACGAGATCGAAGATATAAAGTCAGTTAGTAGTAAAAATATTTCTGTTACTGGTAAGTCAGATATGTACAGCATTTAACAATAATTTTCTGAGCATTGATGCTGAAATAAATAAAAACTTAGTTTCTACAGGGAATAATATAACGCTCTGGAAAAATGTCTTTTCGAGATTGACGTCTGAAGTACCTCTCTGTGATACTGAGAAGGGGGAGATTGAGTCAATAATTAAATCAGTGAAGACTAAGGGCTCTCATGGATATGATGGAGTTCCTAGTAGAATATTAAAGTACTGTGCTGCACATGTTAGCCCTGTACTTAACCATATCTGTAATGTTTCCTTTATTAATGATCAGTTTCCTGAACGATTAAATTATGCAGTAGTAAAGCCGCTTTACAGAAATGGACAAAGGGACAATGTAGAAAATTTTAGATCTATTTCTACGCCATCAGTATCTGCTAAGTTATTGAAAAGGCTTTGTATGTAAGGATAATTGATCATTTTATTTCACATAATTTGCCATCAAATATACAGTTCCGTTTTAGAAGTCGTTTAACAATTGAAATTCCTATATTCTCTTTTCTCTGTGAGGTATTCGATCGGAAAAACAAATGGTTTCGACTGCTAGGTGTCTTTATTCATTTAACTAAGGCGTTTGATTGTGTTGATCACAAAATATTGCTACAGAAGTTGGATCATTATGTAATACGGGGAGTAGCTCACAATTGGTTCACGTCTTACATTAACAACAGATAACGAAAAGTCATTATCCATAGTGCTGAGAGTGGCTGTGATGTGGGGTCTAAGTGGGGCATGGTGAAATAAGGGGTGCCCCAGGGATCAGTGCTGGGGCCACTCCTGTTCCTCATTTATATAAATGACATGCCATCTAGTATTACACGTAGTTCTAAAAAATTTCTTTTTGCTGATAACACTACCTTGGTAGTAAAGGACACTGTGGTCAACATTGGTCTGTATCAAATAATGTAGTTCACGACGTAAGTTCATGGACATAAAGTTCAAAATAACATGGGAAAAGGGGCTATTCTTGGCCAAAACAAGTACCAAATATACGCCATAATTTCAGGCAGAACTTTCTGAGAGTTTACATTTGGAGCACAGCATTCTATGGTTGTGATTCATATTGGGAAAATCGGAAGAGAAAAAAAATCGAAGAATGTGAAGCGTAGTGCCGCAGAAAACTGTTCAAATTATGTGGGCTGATGTGATAATAAATGCGGAGATTCTCTGAAGGATCGGAGAAGGAAGTAACATATGGGAAACACTGACAAGAAGGGGCAAGATGGTGAGACGATGGACATGTGTTAAGACTCCCGGTAATAATCGCCACAATACTAAAGGAAGCGTAAGGTTAAAAGCCGTAGTGGAGAAAGGAAATTAGAATACATCCGACAAACAATAGAGGACATAGGGTGCTAGTGCTACTCTGAAAGAGCGGGGGAGAGGAATTCTTTGCGGGCCGCTGTGTCTGAAGGACATTTGCATTTAACTGTACAGACATTGTCAAATACAGACACTGGATTTGCCGAATCATCAAGTCTTACCACACATTAAGTTTCCTCCCACTGA
Source organism: Schistocerca americana (assembly GCF_021461395.2). NCBI lineage: Eukaryota > Metazoa > Arthropoda > Insecta > Orthoptera > Acrididae > Schistocerca > Schistocerca americana. The sequence continues at coordinate 402,194,120 of NC_060125.1, forward strand.
TGACACTCAGTAATAATTCGTTCCAATGGACGAAAGAATATAATGACGAAACTCTTTACTTTTCATGTTACAGGTTCTTGGTTACATAGGACTCCGAGGAAACAACTATTCGGCAGTTTTTTAGCGTCGTTAAGTGTGGAGTGTCAAAATTATAGAGCGAGACAAAGGATGAATACAGTAAGCATGTTCAGAGGTGTGTCGGTTAGAGTACATCTACATCTACATCCATACTCCGCAAGCCACCTGACGGTGTGTGGCGGAGGGTACCCTGAGTACCTCTATCGGTTCTCCCTTCTATTCCAGTCTCGTATTGTTCGTGGAAAGAAGGATTGTCGGTATGCTTCTGTGTGGGCTCTAATCTCTCTGATTTTATCCTCATGGTCTCTTCGCGAGATATATGTAGGAGGGAGCAATATACTGCTTGACTCTTCGGTGAAGGTATGTTCTCGAAACTATAACAAAAGCCCGTACCGAGCTACTGGGCGTCTCACCTGCAGAGTCTTCCACTGGAGTTTATCTATCATCTCCGTAATGCTTTCGCGATTACTAAATGATCCTGTAACGAAGCGCGCTGCTCTCCGTTGGATCTTGTCTATCTCTTCTATCAACCATATCTGGTACGGATCCCACACTGTTGAGCAGTATTCAAGCAGTGGGCGAACAAGCGTACTGCAACCTACTTCCTTTGTTTTCGGATTGCATTTCCTTAGGATTCTTCCAATGAATCTCAGTCTGGCATCTACTTTACCGACGATCAACTTTATATGATCATTCCATTTTAAATCACTCCTAATGCGTACTACCAGATAATTTATGGAATTAACTGCTTCCAGTTGCTGACCTGCTATTTTGCAGCTGAATGATAAGGGAACTATCTTTCTATGTATTCGCAGCACATTACACTTGTCTACATTGAGATTCAATTGCCATTCCCTGCACCATGCGTCTATTCGCTGCAGATCCTCCTGCATTTCAGTACAATAGTTAACCAGAGTGGCACAGGCATGCGAAGAATAGCCTATTTTTGGTCGTGGCTAAGGACCAGCAACCCCTACGAGGCGTACTGGTGTGTTACCAAATGAATTTGGCATTTCTCGTTCTTTTCTGTGTGTTATCGTCATTATACTAAACTTTAGACTTTCACGGCTGGAAATATCATGTCCATTATAATTATCCGAGCTGTTATGCCGTGGTCGGTTGACGAATTTTGTCTCAATTCCCAACGTTTCGTCTCCGACTGCGGGAGACATCGTCAAGGAAGTTCGTAGGTCGATGGAAGGTCCAACACACCCACTGGCTCGCTACTGACTGACTGTAGCTAGCCAGTGGGTGTGTTGGACCTTCCATCGACCTACAGACCCCCTTGAAGATGTCTCCCGCAGTCGGAGACGAAACGTTGGGAATTGAGACAAAATTCATAAACCAACCACGGCATAAAAGCCCGGATAATTATAATGGACATGTTATCGTCACTGTCTGACGTTTTCCCCATCTTAGATTAGATCTGGAGAGAAAGTCTATCTAGCCTCAAGTTTTTCGTCTTTGACGACATACTTGGAGTGCGCGTGACCGTTCCATTTAGTGTGATGTGGTGCAGATCACTTCAACCCACAGGACCTTAGTCAGACGCAGTGTGATAATTTTTGGTTTTGTAGTCGGTTCAGGGCTTTCTTATGCTTCTTAGGGTTGTATCCGTTTCGAATAATGTTTGTACTTATTAGGAACTGTGTAAGACTTTTGCCGATGGGATAAGCGAAATATCTTTAGTCTTACTCTTGTGACCACGTGAAGTTGTTATTTTTTGTGATCAGTACAGTGTAATCTTTTTATTGCATTTAGGTAAGCATTATTATAACCATTGGGGCAGAGATTAAATTGCGAGGTGTAGGGAAGTTTGACATAGCAGGGAATTTCTGTACTCTGTCATTTTCTATGCCAGTAAACTTCTGAGCGTGTAAGTAGGCTATTTAGGTTTTTTTATTGGTAACGCCACCTCTGTATGAAAATCCCTGGCTGTGCTGTGTGCAGTCTGTGGCTGCTTTGCATTGTTGTAATACTCGCCATTGTAGTGTTGGGCAGCGGCAGCTGGATGTGAACAGCGCGTAGCGTTGCGCAGTTGGAGGTGAGCCGCCAGCAGTGGTGGATGTGGGGAGAGAGATGGCGGAGTTTTGAAATTTGTCATGAACTGCTATATTTATATATGATGATATCAAGGTAAATACATTGTTTGTTCTCTATTAATATCTTTCATTTGCTAACTATCCCTATCAGTAGTTAGTGCCTTCCATAGTTTGAATCTTTTATTTAGCTGGCAGTAGTGGCGCTCGCTGTATTGCAGTAGCTTGAGCAGCGAAGATTTTTGTGAGGTAAGTGATTTGTGAAAGGTATAGTTTAATGTTAGTCAGGGCCATTCTTTTGTAGGGAATTTTGAAAGTCAGATTGCGTTGCGCTAACAAAATATTGTGTGTCAGTTTAAGCACAGTCTTGTATAATTGTTAAAAAGGGGACGTTTCATATGTCGACCCTCAGCCGAGGATACCTCACTGGAATCTTCTGATTTTTTTCTTGTAGTTTGTGTAATTAGTGTAGCTATTGTTTATTGCTAGCGCGTAATTGTAGAGAAAATCTCCTTTGTAGTTGTAGTTTTTCATTGTTGTACAGTAAAACAGTTGTGGCATGCATGTAGATTTGCACCAAGTATTTCGCAGCTGCAATTAACTAGATATCATTTTCAGTGCTATGTTAATATGTTCTCTTATTTTTGATCTTCAAATTGTGTTTTTCTGTGTTGTCGTGTGAAATACTGTGACAGTAATGACGTGTGAAAAACGTAATACTAGGCTCCAAAGTAAACTGAGAAATGACAGTGAAGACGAAAGCAGTGTGTTAGCGCCGCAGAGTAATGAATTAACTAATGTTCAAAGTAGTAATTTGGTAATTGCGCATAGGGAAATGGAGCGGGCGGCAAACAATGGTGTAGACAGTGAAACAGGTAGTGAACAGGGAAGCGTTATCGATCGATTGGTCGGCAACAGCTCGCCTCAGGAATCGGGAATGACAGAACACAATATTGCAAATACTGCAGATTCAGGTTTTGGGTCATCACCGCTTTCTCAAATAAGTCAAGACACATTTTCCACTTGTCAAAATGTGAATGTTGCCGGTGCAAATTCACTGCCGAAAAGCACTGAGGAACATGTTTCAGACACCAGTGCATTGTTATTACAATTAATGCAACAAATGGGACAAAAGCTTGAAAAGTTAGATACAATGGAACAACATCAGAGACAAACACAGCAACAGTTAGACACAATGGGACAAAATCAGAGACAAACACAGCAAAAGCTTCAAAAGTTAGACACAATGGAACAAAATCAGAGACAAACACAGCAACAGCTTCAAAAGTTTGACTCATTGGAACAAATTCTTGAACAAACGCGTGAAGATTTAACTACTGAGTTACATAACATTGAATCGAAATGTCAAAAAGTCTGTAATGACGTAAAAACACAAATTTGTGAGCATTTTCAACCTATTTTTTCGCGGCATGAAAATGCATTACAGAATCACGAAGCAGCCATAAAAGAACTGCAAATTATTGTTCATGAAAATCATGAGACCTTGCAAGCTAAATTTGACTCAGTTGCATCTACCGATTCGGTTACGCAACTTGCAAAAACTCAGGAAAACTTCAAGGACACAGTAGATACTCTGAAACTTGGTTCAGAAAAACACACTGAAGAAATAAGTACACTATCGGAGAAAGTAGCCGAACTTTTGGATCAGTTCACTAATTTATCTACGAAGGTAGATGATAATCTGATTGACGCAAGACCGGTAGTCTTTAATGACACGGAAGAGTACGAACAGATTAGGAAATTCAAACAAAATCAGAATCAAATTAATACACAACACCAAAGAGAAATCCGGGGAGTACAAGATCAGCTGACACAGGTAATACAAGAATTACGTATTTCAGAGGACACTCGCGCTCCAACACGGGAAGAGAGACTTAGAAATACGGAAAAGCCACAAAATAATAACACAGGGCATTTCGGAAGTTATGAAAGAAATTGGCAATGTGCACCGAATTTTGAGATGGAACGGCCGACACGACCTAACAATGACCGATATGCGACTCGCCGACATGATGATTTTGACTATAAGCTGTTCATTACTACACGTAAATTCAAAACATTTAAGAATTCTGGCAACGACATTCATCCACAAGCATGGCTCCATCAATTCTCTCATTGTTTTCCTCCCAACTGGTCGTTGGAACACAGATTAGAATTTATGTGTGGCTACTTAGAGAATGAACCAGCTGTAAGAATGCGATCGGTCATTCACGATTGCCACAGTGAAGGAGAATTTTACCATGCCTTCCTCTCAGCATATTGGTCTCAAGCCACACAAGACCGTGTAAAACATAGCATCATAATGATGAAACATTTCGAACAATCTGAATTTTCCAGTCTTGTCAAATATTTTGAAGACATGTTGCATAAGAATCAATATCTTTCAAACCCATACAGCCCTTCAGAACTCATCCGCATTTGCTTAATCAAATTGCCTGAACATTTACGACGCATTATTTTAGCAGGACGTTGCAAAGACGACATTGAAGCCTTTCAGGGGTTGTTACAAGAATTGGAAATTGACACTGACAATCGCGGAATGCGGAAACAGGAACACAACAATCACTACAGGTCACATCCGTCACAATTCCGTGACGACAGAAGTAATAACTGGACACAACAAGCCTATTCTTACAACGCAAATCGTGACCAAAACAGACACCACCCGTACGACAACCGTTGGCAGAGTAGTAATAATTACGGGGAAAGATCACCTCTCCGCGGTAGTGACTATCACAGAGACAATCAGAGAAACAGACAATATGGGAACCAAAATAAATACTATCAAGGGAGACAGAATAACTTTAGACGCAACGGACCAGCGCGCAGTTACGATTTAGGGAGAAATTCTCCACCACTTAACCGACAAGAAAGAAACTACAGGAACTACCGACATGACGACAGACGATATATTCGTAACGACAGACCTGAATTGCATCAGAACTGGCGGGATTCAAACAGAGCAGGGCCCTCTCGAGGAGGTGAATTTGTAGAAGTTAGGTCTCCAAATCCCAATAACGACGCGCGCCAACAAAGAGACAATAGGCAATGACTTACACCGCTGGCAGCCACAAAACGTTCTTATGACACTAACGACGAAGCTGCCGTAGCTAGTAATTACGTAAAAATGGAAGACATTAGGGACATCTTACTGCAGGAACACGACGTAAAACATAACAACATTGCATATCCTGTGATTCACATTACTGTAAATGACGTAAAATTTACGGCAGTACTTGACTCTGGCAGTCCCATTTCAGTAATCAGTGAAACAGCCTTTAGCAAATGCAACAAATCGAATGATTTCCCCACACTTCCGTTACGTAAGATTAAATTACAAGGTGCAATCTTTGGAAAAAGTGTAGATGTACGCCAACAAACCAATTTAGAATTCTTTTGTCAAAGCCACAGCTTCTCTATGAACTTTCTCATTGTTCCATTATTGTCGACGGAAATTATATTGGGAGTAGACTTTTTGAATGAATACAAGGCAATCTTAAACTTTCACGATGCTGAAATAAGTTTAGAGAAAGAAGGTAAGTCAATAGCTTTGAAATTTGAAGACTGGCTCTCAAACCATGATGAGGAAATTAATCGGCTTTACGTTCTGTTAGACAACAGTTCGGAATTTTCTACGGAACTAGACACTAACAATCACTCTGCAAGTACTGACAGGGATGATATCGACGGCGCATTTGACACTAATAAGTTAATTCAGAATAAAATTCAAACAATTGAGAATTGTAATGACACTGATAGGCAGGACCTTTTTGAGATTTTACAAGCACATTCCACAGTTTTTACTCATAAAACAGGAACAATCAAGGGATTTCAATACCAATTTCGTGTTCGTGAGCATACTAAATTTTGTGTTAGACCATACGTAATTCCGGCGCATTATAGGGACCGTGTTAGAACAGAAATACAATCTATGCTTAATGAGGGCATTATTGAGCCTGCAGTAAGCTCATACAACAATCCATTACATGTTGTTGAGAAGAAAAATGGATCGATCAGGCTTGTCTTAGATTCGAGACAAATCAATACTATCATCATTCCTGAAACAGACAGGCCGCAGACGATGGAAGAACTTCTTCAAAATTTTAATGGTGTAAAAGTGTTGTCTTCCATTGATCTCAGATCCAGCTTTTATCAGATCGAACTTCATCCAGAATGTAGAAAATACACAGCTTTCCTTTGTTTTGGCGTTTGTTATCAGTTTCGGAAACTTCCTTTTGGTTTGAACATTTCTTCGGCAGCATTCATTCGTGGGTTAAATTCCATATTACCTGAGTTCTTAAAACGTCACATCACCTTATATGTGGACGATATTCTGATAGCAGAAGCTTCATGGGAACAACATAATCGCATCCTCAACAGTTTGTTACGTATTTTTGCAGAATCTGGAATTACAGTTAACTTGGAAAAGTCTGAATTCGGTAGGACAAAGGTGAAGTTTTTGGGACATATTATTTCTTCTGAAGGGATTCAGCCGGATCCTGAAAAGTTAGAAGCAATCAGAGCCATTCCAGTTCCATCCACAAAAAGACAAGTCCGCAGTTTTCTAGGTCTCGTAAATTTTTACCGTCGTTTTCTGAATATGCAAATCCTTGTTACACCAAAACTTTGTTCTCTCACTGGAAAAAATACTATTTGGAACTGGGACGAACAAGCATTGTTGGAATTCAATTCTTTGAAAGAAGCGTTACTTCACGCGCCAATCTTAGCTCATCCAGATCTGTCACAAGATTTCTGCCTTAGCACGGATTCTTCTAAAGTCGGTCTTGGTGCCCATTTATTTCAAGAAGCCATAGAAAATGGCTCTACCATTCAGAAAACCATTGCTTTTGCTAGCCGAGTGCTAACAAAATCTGAAAAAAATTATTCCGTTACTGAATTAGAAGCTTTAGCTATCGTTTGGGCATTTAACAAATTCCGTTTCTTTCTTTCTGGTAGGCACGTAAAAGTATACAGTGATCATCGTGCATTACAATTTCTTATGTCTTCAAAATTAAATCATGACAGGTTAAAACGTTGGGCATTGTTTCTGCAAGAATTCCGCTTCACAGTAGTCTACATTCCCGGCAAGGAGAACATCGTTGCGGACGCACTGTCACGCGCACCGGCTGGGCTTGAGAAAAGTAACACAGAAGGCAACCTCGAGAAAAATTTCAGTATTCTTTACATTCAGAAAGTCGCCTTTGAAAACTTCATCACCACATCTTTAAAGGACATTGCTCATGAACAAGATAAAGATCCGATTTGGAAAGACATCAAGAGCAAATGGCATGAAAAGACACACACACAGATTCGGCATTATTATCTGGTTAGAAACAACATACTGTTCAAACGCTGCACTGTTGATGACAAGCTATGGGTACTTTGCATTCCTGACGATTTTGTTAATAAGCTCATTTGGTACATTCATTTCAGCTACGCACATTTTGGTCCACGAAAATGTTATCATATTCTTCGAACGACTTGTTATTTTAACAATATGGAAAAGAGAATTCGAAGAGTCTTGTCTATTTGTAAACTTTGTCAAAAGGCGAAACCATCTACTATCTCACATCGTGATCCGTTGTTTCCTATTATTCCTTCTAAATTAAAAGAATTTGCTGCTGTTGATCTCTTGGGACCCCTTGTCAGAACATCCAATGGATTTTCGTACGTTCTAGTCGCTGTTGAACTAACTTCAAAATTTGTTTCTTTCACTCCGTTACGTAAAGCCACTGGACGATCTGTATCCAACGCCTTTGTTAAAAATTTCTTACGTGAAGTTGGCCACGTTGCTAAAGTCATTTCAGATAACGGACCGCAATTTAGATCTGCTGTTTGGTCACGCACGCTTCGGAATCATAAAATCAAACCTGTTTTTATTTCATTGTACTCACCACATTGTAACCCCTCCGAACGGATTATGAAAGAAATCAATAAGCTTTGCAGACTTTATTGTCACAGAAAGCATCAGCATTGGGACAGATATTGACACTTATTTCAAAACGTGCTGAATGAAATGCCTCATGATTCCACTGCTTTACCACCTACTCTTGTACTGAAGAATGAAGAACCACCGAACAGAATCAGAGAGCTTGTACCTTTCCCGAATACACGTAAACTTCGACACAAAGACATAATTGATTTGGCTCTTAAAAATATAAAATCTGCAGCAGACAAAAGGAGAAAACTACACGGTAAAGCAAATGCAAAGAAATTGTATATTGGTCAGAAAGTTCTCATTAAAGCTCATTCATTGTCACATAAGAAGAAACACTTGAGTCACAAATTCTTTCTAGTTTACAATGGACCTTACAGAATCCGACGTATACCACATGATAATTGCGTTGAAGTTGAAACTCTGCGTACTAGGAAGAGTAAAGGTTTACACCACATTTCACATGTAAAACCGTTTATTGAAAGATAATCTGCTTTTTAACTTTGTCTTTGCCATAAAACTTTTCACTTTACATTACTAGTATGCTGTGTCAGACTTAAGAAACTGTTAACATACAACAATGTTTGAAGTTAAATATCCAGTCTAGAACCTAGAGAACATTTTTAAACAGAAATTACGAATGCATTGTTATAATGAACGGATGACACAGTGTTGTATTTGTACATTCTTGCTTGTTAGTTGCACGATTACGTAACGACTATAAGGCTCACATACTTAGAACATATACTGGCACTGCTAATGAGATTTTCATGCAACATTTTGCTTTACTTGAAAGTACATTTGGGATTTAAAGTACTTTCTGTGAGATTAAAGATGACTTAGTATTTGGTTTCTTTGACAGCTACACGGTTATATTACGACATATCCTTCTGCTGGGTGCCTGGTCATGTCGGCATATGGGGCAATGAACAGGCTGATCGGGCTGCCAAGGAGGCCTGCAGAGAGCAGGATGTGGTCCAGTGTCCTATCCCCTTGCAGTCAGTCATCGCTGCACTCCATAGGAAGTGCATGGAGTTGTGGGAGGCCGAATGGCTGGCGGTGTCGGCCAATAAACTGCGGTCGGTAAAGTCAACCACTCGGCCGTGGCGTTCCTCCTGTCGGTTGCTCAGGCGGGAAGAGGTGGCCCTCACACGTCTGCGGATTGGGCACTGTCCTGTGACGCATAGCTATTTATTACGGCGGGAGGATCCTCCGTTTTGTGCCACTTGTGGTGTGCACATCTCTGTCCGGCACATTTTAATCGACTGTATTTTATACCGTGATGCAAGGGCAGAAGCACAGGTTGTTGGGGATCTCCCTTGTATTTTAGCTGACGATGAGACGTGTGTGGCAAGGGTTTTTAAGTTTTGTGATGTGTCTGGACTCTGGCCTAAACTTTTAGGCTGGAGGTTTTAGTGTGTTGCAGAGTGGCTGACTCCTCCCTTTTTTCCTTGTGGTCAGCCAGCCACTTCCATCTGCTCCAATGTTTTAGCTCTCTCTACCATTTTCTTCCTGTATTGTCCACGTTTTACTGCTGACGCCCTGCATCATCCCACACTTCAGTGTGGGTGAGCCCATTTTTTCGATGATTGTTCCCCGTGTTCTCTGTTCCGTTTTATGTCCCTGTTCTGAGGTTTTCTTTTTTCTTGACACCCGTCTCACTATGATGCTGCACGGGCGCTGAAGACCTTGCTGTCGTGCGCCCACAAACACCTCTACTACTACTACTACTACTACTACTACTAATGTGTGACATAATTTACATTGTTGCTTTTGCGGTGTATTTGTTTTATATCTGCACAGTTTTTCTGAATTCTTCTGGAAAGCAAAACATGTTTTATTAGTAACTTTTGTGGTATAGCTACAAGGAGACAGCCTTTTCCATAGCACAACAATACGTTACAGCACAGTACTTTCATCATCACAACAATAAGCGTAATAACTAAGATATCTCTACGCAAAGCATTTCACTTTTGTTTATCATGAGGTAAGTACATTGGCTTCTGCAGAACTTAGCTTTCGGAGGAAAATAACTACGACACTTCCACAGAGATTATCTTACAGCAAGATACACATTTAGCGCTACAGGACACGCATTTCAGTGATTAATTTTGTACTTAAAATATTTATTTTTAAAGAGTTTTGAATTACAAAGAAAGTTTTCCGTGATACATTTCATTCCATTGCTGTAATCTGTAACACCTGAGGACATAATTACATTAATCCTCATGGGGGTACACGCTTACTTTGTGTACCATGTGTGTGGCAACCACAAGGAACCCTAGCTAATATGGTATTTGCTTATACAACTTTACACATCGGTACCATATTTCTCCAACACATAATTACACAGCTATCTGATCATTTAACTGAGAGATAAACATGTTTTTTTACGTCAGTGACACATGTTTACGTAATTACACCGTTGGATAACTTCACACTTACGAAATTGTATTTTGTCTGTACTGTGTGAACTCTTCATATTTTTTCGGAACCATTGTGATACTATGAGAGCTTTGAATGATGTATTTGGTATGGATTCATGATTTTTAAAGTACGTTTGAGGCAGATGACACTTTTGACAGGAGCAGAGAATTTTTTTAATTATTGGAGGAAGCTACGACGATTTTGAGATTTGACTGAGGTGTTATGATGTTATTTTTACGACGACGATGTGTATTATGCTGCTGAGGTATGTTTATGATTAATAGGCTGAGGCTATATGAGTTATTTGATTATGCTTCATATTTATAATGACGAAATATTGACCAGTGTCGATGGATACGTATATGTGTAATAAGGTAAGGAGTAATGAATAGTGGGTAGGGACTCTTGACTTGTGAAACAGGATGTTGGAAACCAAGAATCGTACTTTAAGAGTTATGAAGTGTGCGTAAATGCGTGACTGTATCACAATGCTGACGAATATTTTATTTGGACACTTATATTTATAGGATTTTCTTTCTACAGATTTGCAACGCTAATTCTTGACCTGTGAAATATTTTTATGTGAGACGGTCACGGTAGCGGAAACTGCTGTCGTAAATATTTCCGTAAGAAAGTTAAGTGACCACCTGCACGTAATGCGTCGTGGGCACCCAGCTGTGTCGGATGCCTGGAGAGAGGGCCATTGGCGCGTGCCTTTCAGAGCACAGGAAGGAAAAAAAAAAGGGAGGCCATTGTCATTCCTTTAGAGAAAGCATCGCAAATCCGACACGCTAATTACTTGGAAACATATCGTACTCTCTGATATTTACTGAAATGCCTAATGAAATGACAAGAAATAGTTTGTCTACACACCTGACTATGACTACTGTCTTTCTAGATGAGAGATTTTTTTACTACTTATGAAATGCCACATGACTATTGAACGATGTTCTTACGCTTTGCTTTGTACATAGTTGCTTATTTCATTTGATATCTAGTTTCTAGCTGTACTGCAGCATTGGTTAAAATAAAATTTTATAGATGTACTAATATAAATATTTTCTGTCTACAGATCGAGTATATAATAATTTTTTTCAAAAAAATGAGGGAGCACAAAGCGACATTTACCTTCACAGGAACTGCATTTATAATTTTCTTTTCAAGTACTTGGTAATTTCTTTTGTAAAATAAATTGTGATGCATCACTCTAGTGTTAAGATGTGACATAGGTATTAGACATGGCCATTTTTAGTGTAATATTTTTTTTCTGCTTGAGCTATGTCATGTTTAGATATAAGCTGCTGTTTGCCAGGCATAGTGCTACTGAACTTTAATTTGTGTTGCTCTGCTAAGCCAGATTTATTTGTTTGCTGCGCATTGCCTCATATTAGTTGTAATGTTGAATTGCTTGGTAATTTAGATTTAGTGTAGCTTGCTTTGCGATTTTCCATTTTTTTAATTGCTGTTTATATTAATTGTTTTATGTGATGCTGCATTGCCTCGTTCCTTAGTTTAGCATCTGAGCTCAGTAGATTTAAGTTAGCTTAAGAGGAGGTAGACTATATAAGAAACTGACTATGGACAATATGAAAAAGATTTGGGCCAAAATGAGTATTGTACACTGAGAAATAATTATATTGAAAGAAATATGAATAGAATACAGAAAGCAGGTATAGATAGGACTTTTTGGGAATAATGATGAATGAAGGGAGATCTCCAAGAAGTAAAGAAAGTTTTGTTTGCAAAATACTGCAGTACAACAAACACTGTCCTTTCCTTTTGTGTTATCCCACTATATGTTTGTGTACCCTTGTGTATTTGTTTTCTTCCTGTCTCTGTGTAGTTTCATAGAATTTTTTTTTCTTTTAATATTAAGCTACATTCACTATGATGAGGAATACTGTTATCCTCGAATATAATTGGCATTAATAATATGTTATTTACTTTGTAAAGATGTTAGACATTATTTATTCTGGTTTGTTGCTCACATGTGAAGGTGATGTTTCAAAAGTTCTTGTGATCTTTATGTATTTACTTATATCTTAATTCCTGTAACACTGATGTATATGTCTATTTCTATTCTTTTGTAAAGCCCATTTTACTACAAATGTTATCTGTATTGTTATGTTCTTTAATGATGTATTTTGTACCTTTGTAATTGTATTCTCATGTTATAAAATTGTAATTGACAGCAGTTCATCTTATTATTAACTTGTAAGTTACATTTCACTGCACACGTTTCTGTTGGTCATAGTATATGGACAATATGTGAGAAGTAGGGACTGATAGTGTTTGCACATGTGTTAATAATTCAGCAAGGGACTGGATAACAGCATTGCTGGTTCTAAGGGCAATTCCAAAAACTTTGTGAGTGCACAAGTGGTGGTTTATGGACTTGCTATATTCTCCGCAAGACTCTTCGATGGTGAATGTGCACCTGCACAATCGCAACAGATGGCTGCTGGCCATCTCTACAAGGACTACAGTGGGTCTGCACCTCTGGTGGCCCACCAATACCATTATCTCTACAAGGACTACAGTGGGTCTGCATCTTTGATGGCCCACCATTACCATTATCTCTACACGGACTGCAGTGGGTCTGCACCTCTGGTGGCCCACCAATACCGTAATCTCTACCAGGACTACAGTGGGTCTGCTCTGTGATGACCTACCTAACAATATTCTTCCAAACTTCGAATGACTCTGCTGTGGGTTTGCTCTGTTGTGGCCCATTACCTGTCTGCATGGCGAGTCAGCACTGTCTTTCCGTTGGAAGGACAACACTACTTCTTCAAGACTGCATGGAAATCCACTACGTCTGTGTGCATTGTCTTTTACTGCTCAGACTTAGAGAAAAACTCTGCATTTTTACTGTGATGAACAATCTGGACTGTCTTTATGGACTGTGAGAAATTTTTAGCTTCTGACCAACATTGTATCAATAAGTGTGTGCATTTGATATCTTTGTTATTGTAATTATGAAAAATTTTATCAAATCATCATTGGCCACTGCCCAAAGAAATTTTGTAAAATTTTTTGTGGGGAGCATGGGGGCTATGTAAGTAGGCTGTTTAGGTTTTTTTATTGGTAACGCCACCTGTGTGCAGTCTGTGGCTAGTTTGCATTGTTGTCTGCCATTGTAGTGTTGGGCAGCGGCAGCTGGATGTGAACAGCACGTAGCGTTGCGCAGTTGGAGGTGAGCCGCCAGCAGTGGTGGATGTGGGGAGAGAGATGGCGGAGTTTTGAAATTTGTCATGAACTGCTATATTTATATATGATGATATCAAGGTAAATACATTGTTTGTTCTCTATTAATATCTTTCATTTGCTAACTATCCCTATCAGTAGTTAGTGCCTTCCATAGTTTGAATCTTTTATTTAGCTGGCAGTAGTGGCACTCGCTGTATTGCAGTAGCTTGAGCAGCGAAGATTTTTGTGAGGTAAGTGATTTGTGAAAGGTATAGTTTAATGTTAGTCAGGGCCATTCTTTTGTAGGGAATTTTGAAAGTCAGATTGCGTTGCGCTAACAAAATATTGTGTGTCAGTTTAAGCACAGTCTTGTATAATTGTTAAAAAGGGGACGTTTCAAGCGTTATTGCACTCTTTCGGTTGTTGGTAAAATTCGTTTGTTGGGTTGAGTAAGCCATCACTTGTTGCTGAGTCAATACAGAGAAATTTTATTTACTCGAGTCAGAATCTGTACAAAATTCTATGTGACCGTACAATTTCAAAAGATGCAGTCTCAACAATTTACAATTAAAACAATTTCCAATTGAAACAATTTACACAATTTTCATAATGAACTTATGATCTTCACTCAGAACTGAGCAACTTCATTGCCTTCAGCCTTCATCGCTCCATGACTCTTGACAGCATCGACGGTGGTACAGGTGATACACTGTCTGTTCTCCTCCGCTTTCACATTGTGTCGGTCCGTTTTGGAAAATCACAATTTGACAAGGTTGTCCCCGGATTTACCAGCACCTGATCTCAGCCTGTTCTGTGATCCCCATCTACTTCATGGTGTATATCAGATCAAACAATAGTCTGGCAGCAATAAATCTAGTCTATAGGTGTCTGTTTCAACATATAGAGTGCAGCGGTGCAGTTTCATTCAGTGTTCTTTTCATGAGCAGAAACGTACCATACAGGGTACCCATAAACCCCTGCAGAGAAACAGAGGGCCATGGCGGAGGTTTTGCTGACTTGAGGATGGGCTCCACAGTTACTGCCAGTGGTTTTCGAATGATGTTGTTTCGGGCTGACGCTCTTACCTTAGTGTTGACACAGTGTTTACGCTATGTTAAAAACATGTCTAACCTTAAGCCAAGATATTTAGACGTATAACAATGTTCCAGTTGGGTACCTGTCCAATTAGCTTTTAGTTTTATTTTTGACTGTCTATTTCGGAGGTGGAAGACGAAGACCTGTGTTTTCTGAGGTTTAGGACTCACATTGTGCTTACCATAATACTCATTGTAAATTCTCAATGCTATTTTAAAAATATGTTCAGTCTATTCAAATATTATGCTAGGGTTTCTAAAGCAATATCGTCAGCATATATGAAGCTTTTGCACGTGCTTGGCCTTGGTTTAGACTGATATATTCATTAAAAGGTGCAGGTACAAAATTCTTCCTTGAGGCAAACCATTCTTTTGGCTGTGCAGATTGTTTGAGATACAGTGACTGCATGTTATGATATTAACAGAATATCAATCACAGGGATCGAACGGTTCAAACTGAGCATTTCACATATCGTATAAAGATGATATAGGGGTAAAATACGTTGTTAACTTTTGCGGTTGGCTAGTTCTTTCCCAGGGTTCAAGATGGCAAGTACTTTGCATTTTATCTATACTTTGAGGGATCTCCTTCTCTCGCGAGCAGTTGTTAAATAATTTGATAAGACATTCCATGGTCACTTGTCCAAATTGTTTTATTTGCCCCAACCGTATATCACCCAGGACAGCTACATTATGGTTCTTGCATTTTCGAATGGATTCTTGCAATTCTGCTTCACGAAATTCGTGAGAGGGATCATTAGTTTCCAGTTCAGTTTGTCGATCTTCGATCCAGGATTACATCTGCCCGTTTCCCCATTCATCAGAAGGTGTGAGTTATTTTCTGAATAGCATCACTATTCAGCCTACGTAGTATTCTCCTGCCATCTGACTGCTTTTTGTGATGTCCATAATTTATAACATTGCTGCGAGAGTGTTTGCCATAGTAGAATGATAGACATTTTCTGACCGTTTCTCGTATCTTTTTCTGTAAAGTGTAAGAGGTAAGACCAAGTGCGTAACATATTATCAAATGTGCATATAACAGGAATAATCTTCATACCTACAGCTACTGATAGAGCTTTTAATAGATTGCATTTGGTACGCATTTACTCGACCACTGAAGTGTGGGGTAATACTGTGCGCAATGGTTTGGTATGTTGTATAATCCGACAGTGCTACAAGTTTATTTTTTGTTATAAATATACGATTCCATACATAATGGCAGATGTATAAACGCAATCAGAGAAAAAGCAACACTTCACAATTTCTTCAATTACGGCATACAAAGTAGTGCTGAAAGTTAAAGATGAGTATCGGAAGATCAAAGAAGACGCGCGGAAGATCAAACAAAACGCAAAGATGAGAAAACAAAAAATTCTAAGAAGGAGAAATTATGAGAGATAACTTGAATTTTCGTTATTCTTCACTGAATCAGACTTGATCATTCATCTTGATGGTATGAATGCTGGTTCGGAACAAGAAGTTTGTTTAGTGAGATAAACTGGAAAAAGACAGAAAAATATGGAAGTGACAAAAACTTGCTCTTATTGGAGCCATTCAGAATGCAGTGGATGGGACAGTTCATATAATTATTTGTCGGATATATGTCTAGGCAAACAGTAAATGTCTCAAGCTCCGATTGAGCTTGTTCGTTTAGTTAATATTTGGTTCTATAGTTGACAGTTACTTGTAATGTTTTTAAATGTATCCTAATTCAATTCATTTATCACTATAATAAATGAAATTGTAAAACTAACCGCATAAAGCATAAAATTAAACATCCTACTAGCCCTATTTTAACCCCACTTGATGCGTCTTTTTTCACATGATGTTCATGTAAAATGACCTAATGGAAAAATCAGGATAGATGTGTATCATATAAAAAATAAGTATCGAAATACCGTATTCTCTTTGCAGTGACTCAAGGACAAATAGATGAAAGTTTCTGATAAAATTCCGTGACCTTAAAAATAAAATCTTATGAATAACAATAAAACTCCCTTAAGTGAATGTCATCCTTAATAAACGCAGTTGAAAGCCGTGACCGTTCTTCTATAGGGTAAGAATAATAACCGCTAACAGCCATGATAGAGCGTTATTGCATTTGACTCACGATTGGCTCCAGGCTTGTGCACACCTTCTGGTAGTTTACGTTCAAATGGAAACGAAATGGTTACTCCATTTATATGCAAGTACACTAATACTCGTCTTTTCAACACGTGTTAGTTAACCACTTCATTTGTGTCCAGTCATCATCACATGATCTACTTCTTATTTAAACAGTGAATTTCGATAAAGATTGTGAAAAAACGTAGAAGTATGTAACTACCTGAAGAAGGGCACAAACTCGAAATCGGTCATGTGTTAAATAACATCGCCTTCTATTGTGACTGGCAGCAGTCATTACTCTATATGCTAAAATTCCCTTCAGGTGTCAGAAACTTCACCGTCCTCCTCATTGGGAATGAAGAGTGTAGCCTATCGAGTAAACAACCTAGTTTAAAAAAAATAAAATTGCTGGGTACTTTGAAAGACATCGAAAATGACGGTTCCGTATTTTGTACGTTATCCACATTTCGTTGAAAATTATATACCGAGATATGTAAACCGAATTAATTTGATTTGCAATGTTCTACACATTTATTTCTACTAAGGATTACCCAAGTACTCTTTTCATTTGTCTTACCGACAATGATTGCTAATAGCTCAAGTAATTATAGTAGTTTTATTTCTCGAGAATTGCATTTGGCTGGGCTGACAATGTTACAGACAGTCAGCACAGTGAAACTGGCGGAAGTGCACAATTAACGTAAGCTGTAAAGAAAGGTTACTTCAGGTATGAGGGCATTCGCCGATGGCTATTGTGTGTAGGGGTGAGGCTAGGGGGATGCCTGTGGAGAGGCACGGCAAGACGCTGCTGGCGGCAACGCAACTTCCCTGTGTAGGGAGGCAGGAGACGTAGGCGGTTTGACCGTTGCTCCCACATCCCAAAAATTGAGCAAAGAAAAGGTACTTATCTCTGCTGGTGGCCACTCACAGGCTTCGTGTAGTGACGGAGAGGGAGCGGAACGCCAGTCTGTCAATAGAAAGACAAGGCACCTCTATGCGCCACGGTATCTGTAAAAGGAACAGGAAGAGATGGAAAAGCATTTACGACCATACGCTCACGGCAGAAAGGAGTAGGGATTTCATAAAGTAAGACCGTAGCTTTCTCGCCTCAAAATACTTATAACTGCGCCCTTGTGGAAAAAGCAGATAGGAATCTTACCAGGTTTGCAGAAACCTGCTCAAACAACTTGCTTGTTATAGTTGAGGTCATGTACCCCTACGGGTGCGAAAATATAGGCATTCGTTGGACAAAGTGCTCGGACGCAGTACTTTATGGAAAACTGTTGAGAAGCTCTCCAGCCGGAGTCATGGGAATTTTTATTCTTATCGTGTGGGAGGACGCTCCAGAAAATTTGATTCTTGTTACCGAATAACTGTTAATAGTACAGGGTGTCCGAAGAGACTTTCCCTGATTACATAAATAGATAACTCAGCCTAGAAGTAAGATACAAATATGAAACTTGTGTTGAATTGTCTTCAACTATCAAAGTTTTATTCTGTTTTAGGTTCGCAGTACGTAAGTAGTGGATGAGGTTCAGTGCCCAAGAAGCCATGTTAACCAATCAGGAGAAGGCACAGTGTGTCCTGTGGTACCATGAGACACTATCACCAACCACAGTGCAGAGACACTTCCAGACGACAGTTGGAAGGAATCCACCTGATGTCAAGAGCATTAAAGCATGGTATGAGAAGTTCAAGATCACAGGATCGGTTGCTGACCTTCCGAGGTCTGGTCGACCAAGAACCTCAGCAGACAGGGTGGAAGCTGTAAGGCAGTCTTTTCTGTGAAGTCCGAAGAAATCGCGCAGAGCCTCACGTGAATTACGGAGGCCAAAAAGCTCTCTCCATGACATTTTAACAAACGTATATTGTTTCGTGCACACAACGTGCAAATCGTTCAAGCCTTGTTGCCCAATGACAGCACACGTCGATATGACTTTGCGGTCGAAATGCTATCACGTATTGAAGACGATGATGGTTATCTCAGACGAATTGCCTTTTACGACGAAGTGACCTTTTTTGTCAGTGGAGTAGTGAATCGCCATAATGTGCGCATTTGAGGTTCACAACCCCCTGGCGAGATATGGAGTGCACCAGAGGCAGTCCAAAGGTGAATGTTTGGTGCACGCTATTGCACGATCGAATTATCGGGCCATTCTTCATCGCTGAGGCTACCATCACATCTGCAGTGTATCTGGACCGTATGCTGTTCCTCAGCTGCTTCAGTATCACCCCGATGTCTTTTTTCAGCAAGACGGTGCACTGCCTCATTGGGGATTGGACGTCCGTTCCTATCTCGATATGACCTTTCATGGGCGATGGATTTGGTGGCGATGGGCCCACGGTTTGGCCTCCAAGCTCTCCTGAAATAATCCCATTAGACTTCTTTTTATGGGGTTACGTCAAGGACGAGGTTCACCGAATACGTGTACCAGATCTTGAAACCCTGCGGCAACGGATAACCACAGTCGTTGAATCGATCCCTCCAGTGATGTTGGCTAATTTGTGGACGGAAACTGAATACCGCCTAGATGTGCTACGTGCTACCTAGGGTGCTCATGCGGAAGTTTACTGATGTGTGAAAAAAACTTTGATAGTTTGTAAACAATTTGACACCAGTTTAATATTTGTATCTTACTTCTAGCCTGAGTTATCAATTTATGTAATCAGGGAAAGACTTTTCGGACACCTTGTATTATTTTCGATTGCTTTGCCGATGACTGGCGGACGCTACGAGCGATGATAGGTAGGGCTGAAAAGACACTTCGGTCTCCGCTTGCTGGAGAAACACTACGAATACTGCTCGCAGACTATGGTTTCAGAGGTAGCTCAGCGTGTTTAGTGATAACGCCGGCTGCCCTCTGTAATTAAAAAAAAATACAACTGAAGAAGGAATCAATGATGAAGAGCAACCGGGTGTTGTGTGATGTCCGCCCAGACCAAATGCCACGTACAAAAATGAACAAAATGAAGAGAGCGAGAAAAAAAAGTGGTAGCATCTTTGATTAGTAATGAAAACGTCATCCGTCCCGAGTTCGAACCTTGCTACTGTTTAAATTTTGCATAAAATTGTCAGCAATGGCGGCCAAAGACTTCCTGCATAAGAAGTCACCCTCGTTCTGCCAGGGGCCTTGTAATCGATGGTGGAGGAGCGGACATAGGTTCGGGCGACTCTCTTTTGAGCTTGGTGTGGGAAACCATTAAACACGTTATTATATCAATAAAATTCACTAATTTCAAAAGCGATTGTTTACTTACTGCAATGGTCACAAATAAAGTACAGTATAATTTCTTGGTCTACACAACCATCTACACAATCAACCTGTACCCACT
The DNA here is from genome assembly GCF_021461395.2 of Schistocerca americana. Taxonomy (NCBI): domain Eukaryota; kingdom Metazoa; phylum Arthropoda; class Insecta; order Orthoptera; family Acrididae; genus Schistocerca; species Schistocerca americana. The sequence continues at coordinate 402,214,345 of NC_060125.1, forward strand.
CGTTACATTTAGTGCACTGTACCCATTCTTCTTCACAGCATATTGCACAATCTATGCTCTCGTCCGTTGTTAGTCTCCACCAAATTCCAGCTTTTTTTTGTCGCTTCCTATTTGTTGCATAAATATTTGATCTGTTTAGTTGTTTGCTTCTGTTACATGGATCTGACGTGTCTCTATCGAGCGCCTGACCATACTTCACGTCTCTTTCTGACTTCCTTTTCTCTGCTCTTTGTGTTTTATTTTCGATTAATTTCTTTTTTTCTTCCTCCAACTGCCGGCCGGTGTGGCCGAGCGGTTCTAGGCGCTACGGTCTGGAACCGCGCGACCGCTGCGGTCGCAGGTTCGAATCCTGCCTCGGACATGGGTGTGTGTGGTGTCCTTAGGTTAGTCCCATAGTGCTCAGAGCCATTTGAACCATTTGAACCATCTTCCTCCAACTGTTGCTTGTAGAACGAGGACTTACGAACTTCACTTCTGTGTCCGTTTGTTTCTTTCTTGGACTTCGACAATTGAGTGTTTTGCTGCAGGAGAGAGTTTCTAAAACTACATTCATGAAATGAGATGATACTGAACTAGAACGATTACGGGTGTTCACAGTTGACAGGGAAGCGATTGGTAGATGAGAGATTCTCTGCCGTTAGACTCTGAAACGTGAAGAGGAAGATTTATTATTATTTTTCCCGCAATGTTCTGAGTGGTCGGTACAGTACGAAGATCAGGCAATAAAAACGACACCGATTTCGTATTGTTTAATACATGATGTCTTGAAAGTTTTACGGGTATAGTAGCCATAAACAATACAATTGAAACAAATATGAAAAATTCAATTACTCACCTCATAAATGTGTACCACAGTCTTTAAACTAACTACTTGCATACTCCTCTCACGCAAACGTCATTAAACGTTTACAAATCACAAATAACAGGGCTAAATACCCGACGTATCGTGAATGGGATCATGTTGAAATTCAATTCACACTTGTGTGTGGTGCCACCTAGTACCCGAAACGAGAAGTAGTTACGGTACTATACTTTAAGACGGTCGTTTACTTTACATAGGTACACTATGATCTTGCAGTAAAAGCTTAACTGGTCTGATTTTTGTGAGAAAGAACGAAAATAACCGTATCTTCTTCAGGGCAAATTTATTTACGTATAATCCGGGAGGCCTGTTTTGCATTGGATCTCATGTAGTGAATTTCACGAGCATGTGCTGCAACCATTCACATTTCGTATTTCGACGGCAAGTGGTAGCAGCGGAGCAGGTGCACTTGGCCACGTGGGCCTGATACGGTATCTACACAGCACAGCCTGGTGCTGGTGCTGCCGCTGCTGCGGTGTCCGCCGTCAGCCCCTCGTGGAATTTACAGTAACGGCGCCTCACTGATTAGGCCGCAGGCAGAAACGGGAGCAGCCGTTTGCGCAATTGCTGCTTACGACAAACGCGCGCGGCACACAGGCCGACCGCTGATCGCCTCTGATTGAGTCTGTCGGCCGGCGCCCCGTGCTAATAGAGGCGCAGTCGTGCGCGTCTCCTCTCATCTCTCTCTCTCTCTCTCTCTCTCTATCTCTTTCTCTCTCTCTCTCTCTCTCTCTCTCTCTCTCTCTCTCTTTCTGTGTGTCTGTGTGTGTGTGTGTGTGTGTGTTTTGTATGCGCGGCCGGGTCACGAAGTCAACGACCGCGTCAAGGACAACTAGAAACAGCCTACTGTACCGCCAAACATTGCTAATTATGGCATTCGATCCTTACATCTTGGCTTCGATCTGGGCAAAACTGTAGTCTTTCTGTCAAACTCAACATACATGATGGTTACAATTAAAGTGCAGCTAGCCACGGAGGTGCTGTGTGGGCTGTAAGTATGGTAAGGCAGCGAGACCTGGTAGACATGCCAACGCATTAATGCCGAACCGATTTACGCTGGAGAAAAAAAAATAGTTCCAGTTTTGGCCACCAGGTGCAAATCTGGCGCTGTACACTGTATGTCGGTATGGCAGCCACGCTATCATTTGACAGGCCATAATGTGAATTAACATCTGTCGAGGAGACAGACCGTATGCTGTTAGTGTAACTGTTTTATGTGAACGGCCACAATTATAGTGTTGCACTGAGAGAGTATTGCTTTGAGAGTCTGAGGAGAGTCTCGACGTCAAATGATTTAAACAAGATGATAATGACACGGGGAGCTTGGAGACGAATCTATCCACCTGTAAAAGGAAGACATCGTATCCCGGTGGATATTATTGACGAGGTTGTTGTTGTTGTAACCCTGGATAGTGCTAGGGCTCCTGCAGAGTTACTAGAATTATTCATCCCATGGTCGACAGTACTGAAAGTTTTGCGGTCTGTTTTATACTGATACCTGCACAGAATCCAGACGATACAGCATCTAAATCCTCATCACCCACAGCAATGTTCCAAATTTGCTCTTCCCTTTCTGGCACGTATCGAAGTTGGTGACATGTGACCAGGCAATATTCTATACAGTGACGAGGTATATTTTACACTACCAGATGCAGTGAATACACCGAACAGCTGAATCTTGGGTTACTGTTAAACCACAAGCTGTGCACGAAAAGTCGTTGTACCCGCCGCATGTGACTGTATGCTGTGAAATCACTACAGTCGTTAGTATGTTCGTTCTTCTTTGAAGAGATTTATACCCAGAGAGCCTGTACCGTGACGTATGAACGTTATCGATATCTTCATACGCAGCCTATGCTTCCTGCTTTGGAGGAACACAACTGTATGCAAACCACAGGTAGCTTGCAACATGGGCATGTTGCTCGACCACTGGAAGATCTACTCAATGCAATCTTCCGCGAACATCTTACCTCCAGAGATTTTCCATGTGCAAGACCTGCAAGATCGCCATATCTGAATACGTGTTACTTTTGACTCTGGCGATATGGGAAAGGAAGTTTTTACCAGGGACACCTGATTTGAACGTAACCATACAACAACACTTTGCTTATATCCCACCGGAACCACAGCGAGAAACAGTTGTTCACGCCGTTTTACGAATGCCGTACCTCGTCGACGTCTCCGGCGCTCATATTGAATGAATTCTGTAAGCTGCGGTTGGTAATACAATCAACATGTCGCCGTTCTCACTTGTTTGACCTTTTCTGCTCACCTCTCGTTCGTAATTGTATGGAGGAACTTCTGTACGTCAGTCTTATATTCAAAGAGACAGATTTGCAGTTGGTGTCCAAAAATGGAAATAATTTTTCCTGTGTATATCGGTTCCGCATTAGAGCATCGGAACATCTACCAAGCTACGTGGCCGTGCTGTAATTACAGCCCACACTGTATCTCTGTGAGTAGCTGCACGTTAATTACAGCCAACCGGTATCTTCACATACGACTATGCTAATATAAGTTTTTCCACTTAAATGCCTGAAAACTTTCGCGTAATTCTCGTGTGCCTGCTCAACAACGGAGATTATATCGCAGTTGCTAACTACTGTGGTGTCTCAATGCTAGATGGAAGATACCATCTTTTAACCAGAATAATAGGTGAGTCCCGGTCCGAATTACTGACAATCGGAATTACAGAAATGTTTTACAGTGTAAGCTGAGATGAAGGAAATACAACACGAATTGCAATTTCTTCTCCGGTATGGGAATCATCTTGAGGCAGGTTCTACAACTGAACTAATGATCGTGAATAAAATGCCAGAAGCATTTGTACTTTTCTTCCTATTTTAGTCACGATCGGCTTCTGTTTTTAATAGAAAAAACTGCATCTGATGTTAGCATTTTATTCAGAAGAATTTGAAAGACTCTACAGCATAATTTAAAGCAACTAATGTGATGATATGCAAATAACGAGCAATCAGATTTCACAAATTAAAGTTACAAAGCATATCCAAAAGGTACATTAAACAAGTCTGATATAGCATACTGGACATATACATTAAATTTTCTTTTATTTTCGTTTTTCCCTTCTCTCGTTTCGGTACAGGGTCGGCTTGTCAGTGTTAGTGTGTTTTGACTGGCGCATGCCCTCCCTTTTGTCATCATCCCCCGCGAGACGTAATCTGTGTATCCGATCTGTCTGCATTTAGCGTAGATCTCATGGTTAAGTGTGATACCTCTTCTCTTAGGGTTTCCGTATTGTATATCAAAGGCAGGACGTGTATACCAGCCTAGAATATACTCATTTGGGTGAGAGAAACCGCCTAAAAATCACATCCTTCGTCGGTAATTCGCGAGGAGGTTTCGGTACGGTTTCCTGTGTTCCGGAACGACGTACATTAACGTCCCCGGTTGTGCGGGCAGATCTGCATATATGGTATACATTACTGTATGTATTCAAAACTAAAAGTCCGCACTCTACTGGATATTTGTATGTTGTATTAACTGTATCTTCCCATTTATTTGCTACTGTCATCTGTGTTGGCAATGATTTGATCCACATCAGTCAAAGGGGCAGAGCGTCTATTCTGAAGCCATTATCAGTATTCTATCAGATGTTGTTGCTGTGACAGTACTAATAATGGTTTTAAGAAGGGACTTATTTGCAGTAGAGATTATTCTGTGCACTGTTCTTTTGCAGTGATTGTCACATCTTTTTTAATGTATGATAATACTTTTGGTAATCCTATTCAACGTCAATAAAGTTGCGAAGTGTGTCCAAAGACAAGTCCCCTTTTCAAAAATAGTCTTTAATTCTTTGCTAAGTACGACGTCTGCACTTAAACACACATTTTTCTGAACAGGTATCCAGTGATAGTCTTGAAATCTTTTAGTCTAATTTATGCGTAAATATTTCCACTGCAGCTTGTAGCGCGAACCTTCTTGCAGGAAATCTGACAGTGCGCTATTATTTGTACCAATTGTACAGAGAATCATGAGTGGAGGTCAGTTTTGGTACAGTTGTCCGTTTTTGGTTTCCGACAGTTCGTCTTGTTTCAACGTAAAAAACAAAATTATATTGAGACTTTAAAAATTAATCTTACCGATGTCAAAGTGTGTCACGACACTTTAAGCAGAAGCTCCTACTTTGACTTTACCAATCGCTGTCATTTTATCTTCTACATTTTCCGATTTGTATTTATTCCTTACACTCATCTACGTAAGTTACTGTAATGTCATGCACGACACTTAAATACGCTGGGTTTTAACACAGCCCGCTATATGGTTACAGCAAGCGAAATGAACAGACTTTGACTCCGTTGCTTGCTTGTGACCGACAATGATGCACAAGTTACCCACCCACTATAGGCTACGAGTGAAGCGAATCGAAAGGGAGGGGAGGTGATCTTCATTTTATAGTCAGTGAGGCTCTCTTGAATGAGGTCTGCTAAAGTAAGATGACGTTTCACATCGCGGTATACATTAGCATGGATTTACTGTATGTGATTCTATGTATGTGATTATTTCTTAAGACCTTTTCTTAGTCACGATATATGTATAATTCTTCGACTATACGGCTGTACATTGAAATCAAACAAGATAAAACCCTTCGTCGTTCTTCTGATGTTACTTTAAGACGAAACGAGTTGAGATATAAGGTATACAGAAATTAAAAAACTGAGAAAACTTAAATTCGGAAAATTATGTTGGCATAACTAGTGTCGGCCAGTATTGCTCTTTCAAGATATAACCTACATAATTAATAAGCACGTTGTAAACAACAAGTTGTTTGTCTGTAATACCTAGATGCTGTGTAACTATACTATTACTACCTTACGTCCGCACTATTGTGTTCCAGTACCGTTCGGATGTCTCGTTTTATATACGTTCGCCATTATGAGTTACTTCATGATACTGCTGAAGGAGCTGAACTTGTCGTACGTGTTTTTTGACATCTACTTATATCGTATAATTTATAGGTATAGGCATAAAATTTTAGCGTTTCATTAACCAACCCATTAGTCAAACCCATAGAACGGCAAGTAAACGGCCCAGTTAAAAGCCTAAATGACAGCTTCTAGCTTACGGCGTGTGTATTGACGTTTCTGTTAAACGTTGACAAGAGCCATATAAATCGAACTAGTGTCATTCCAATTTAAGTTTTTTTCATCAACTAATGAAATTAAATAGACCATGTAGATCTTTAACAATCTGTAGATTTAGAAATCTCCATAACTGTCTCAATAATAATGCTCTCGTTTGTGATGTTAAATGAACAAACACCGTCTGGATCACAATTTCTTTTCCTTAAAGATTATAGATTTCGATCTGCCCCGCTGATCATCATCAGACCTGGCGCATCAAGGAGCACTTTGTCAACAGTGATGTGAATGAGACAAACCTAAGGTAAAAAAGTCTGTAAATTTGCGGAACAGTGCGGACGGGCAAGTATGTAATCCCAGCCTCGGCTCATGGGCTACCCCAGTGATCAGCAGTCCCGATTCATAGCAGATGGGCTCATTTGACCAAATCAGTTGTGTTAGCTTCAACATGTCTGCTCGAATCATCTGTGCTTGCTGTCCTAGTCTGTGAGAGATAGCCGATCAGTTCATGGGGACTAGCTCATTGGACCAGCACTCCTGGTTCATCGGAGCTCGCCTATATGACCGGAAATCATGGTACGTGAAGGCTCGTCAATATGACTATACACTTTGTGGATCGGCCATGTGATCATCAAGACCTGGATTAAGGGGGTTGGCGCATTTACATAGAGCCATAGAGTTATATTAGATACATTATCCTTGAACCCTGTAAGTATATATTCAAATTACCGCTTTATGGAGCGTAGGTCACTGAACTGATTCCTTGGGGAATCGTCAATTTTGTCATATCCACGCTTTTATCTCCAAGATGTTAGTCCGCACTCTAGGAGTGGGTGTCAAGGTCTGTGGCACCAAAAGAGTAACGTTAGTACCTGTACATTCTTGAAGGCCAACCCAATACAATGTCGGGGATAAGGTAAATGAACGCTGATAACACCATATAAATAAATAAACAATGGTATAGCACATTAAAAGCCTTCCACGTCGTTGACGATTCCCTATTTTGCTTGTACAAAGTACGTCACACGAAACAGACAACATAAAACATGAGTTACACTCGTTTGGGCGACCATAAATGTGACCCGGTGCCGTAAAAATGTACCACGCCCTGCAGGCGGCGTAAAGCCCGTGTCGGAGCGCGGCGGGCCGGCTGTTGACACTAGCGCTCATTGTGTCGCGTTGAAACAGCAGAGCGCTCGTCGGGGGCCTCATATACGTCAAACTCATGGGAGCAATAAGCCCGGCATTGTTCCGGTAATTAATCGCGTTTGATTCGCGCGTAATCTTTCAGGCAGCCGCTCTGGTAATTGACGGGTGCGCCCGCCGCGTTTTACAAGCGCCGCCGCTGGGCGCTTTTCTGATGAGCCACTCATTAATTTTTGTTACCATCCACGTGTGCTCAAAATATCGCGACCGCATGTGGCCATCGCGCCACAGTACGTCTCAGTCCCGTGAGAAACATGGTGACACACTCAGCGTACCTTGACCGTTCCGAAGTCGCAAGCCTTGAGGCTGACAGTGTTGAAACTAGGAGGAATCCTTGTCTCCAGAAAATGATGGTTCATTCAACAGTGCGAAGAACTCAGGTTTTCATCAGTGGTTTAGGTTTGTTCTTTCGGATGGATAAAGCCCTCGGTCAGACCTATAGAACGGCTACTATACTGTCCAGTTAAAAGCCCGAGTAACCACATTTTGCAGCGCGGACAGTTGCTAGACAAGCAGGAAGAGAGTCAATGATGTTCTGTAAGAGACCGATAAGGATGTGCAACCATTCTGACACTAGTGCTGTGGCCAACTGCGCTTGGTTTCTCGCTTGAGGATCCATGGCGCCAACAGACCGATCGAGAGGGTCCCATAGATTCTCGATCGGTTTTAATTCTCAATTGAGTTTAAATCCGGGCGGTTTGGTAGCCAGGGAGCACGGTAAACTCAACCTGGTGCTCTTCGAACCACGAACGTACACTTCGAGCAGTGTCACACATTGCATAGTCCTTCTGTTAGATACCATCTTACTGAGGAAAGACAAAATGCGTGTTGGGGTGGACTCGGACCCCAAGGAGAGAAGCGCATTTGTGTCAATGTATTGTGTCGTCCAGAATGATTAAGTCCCCTAGAGAACGCCCTCCCGGCTGTACAGACGACTGTTGCAGGCTGTGGGATTTTCAGACATTTCACGCCGCACGTGCCAACAGCCACCTATACGACAGAGTATAAAGCGCGATTCGTTCTTCAGTTTCGGAACTGTCACGCGTATTTCAGTCTTCATCGCCGGTGAACAGGAGTCCATGACTGCAGCGCCTCAGATGCATGAACCAGGTGCCTGCTGCGGAAAACCATATCCTGCTACGTTTCCTGAACGGTTGTGGAGGAGACACTGTTGGTCGCCCTTGGTCCAACTTGAAGCAAAAATGTTCAAATGTGTGTGAAATCTGATGGGACTTAACCCCTAAGGTCATCAGTCCCTAAGCTGGCTCAAATGTCTCTGAGCTGGCTCAAATGGCTCTGAGCACTATGGGACTTAACATCTGTGGTCATCAGTCCCCTAGAACTTAGAACTACTTACACCTAACTAACCTAAGGACATCACACACATCCATGCCCGAGGCAGGATTCGAACCTGCGACCGTAGCGGTCGCTCGGTTCCAGACTGTAGCGCCTAGAATCGCACGGCCACCACGGCCGGCCGTCCCTAAGTTTATACACTACTTAACCTAAATTATTCTAAGGACAAACACACACACCCATGCCCGAGGGAGCACTCGAACCTCCGCCAGGACCAGCCGCACAGTCCATGACTGCAGCGCCTCAGACCGCTCGGCTAATCCCGCGCGGCCCAACTTGAAGCAGTTGCTCAACAGTTGCTTCGCCAGTTCTCATCTCCGCAGCCGTTGTTCACGTCGTCATCTACGGCCAATGGTGCACCACAGCTCCCTCGTCGCCGATTTTGCATAGCACCATTTTGCCGTGCTCAGTATACACTCCTGGAAATGGAAAAAAGAACACATTGACACCGGTGTGTCAGACCCACCATACTTGCTCCGGACACTGCGAGAGGGCTGTACAAGCAATGATCACACGCACGGCACAGCGGACACACCAGGAACCGCGGTGTTGGCCGTCGAATGGCGCTAGCTGCGCAGCATTTGTGCACCGCCGCCGTCAGTGTCAGCCAGTTTGCCGTGGCATACGGAGCTCCATCGCAGTCTTTAACACTGGTAGCATGCCGCGACAGTGTGGACGTGAACCGTATGTGCAGTTGACGGACTTTGAGCGAGGGCGTATAGTGGGCATGCGGGAGGCCGGGTGGACGTACCGCCGAATTGCTCAACACGTGGGGCGTGAGGTCTCCACAGTACATCGATGTTGTCGCCAGTGGTCGGCGGAAGGTGCACGTGCCCGTCGACCTGGGACCGGACCGCAGCGACGCACGGATGCACGCCAAGACCGTAGGATCCTACGCAGTGCCGTAGGGGACCGCACCGCCACTTCCCAGCAAATTAGGGACACTGTTGCTCCTGGGGTATCGGCGAGGACCATTCGCAACCGTCTCCATGAAGCTGGGCTACGGTCCCGCACACCGTTAGGCCGTCTTCCGCTCACGCCCCAACATCGTGCAGCCCGCCTCCAGTGGTGTCGCAACAGGCGTGAATGGAGGGACGAATGGAGACGTGTCGTCTTCAGCGATGAGAGTCGCTTCTGCCTTGGTGCCAATGATGGTCGTATGCGTGTTTGGCGCCGTGCAGGTGAGCGCCACAATCAGGACTGCATACGACCGAGGCACACAGGGCCAACACCCGGCATCATGGTGTGGGGAGCGATCTCCTACACTGGCCGTACACCACTGGTGATCGTCGAGGGGACACTGAATAGTGCACGGTACATCCAAACCGCCATCGAACCCATCGTTCTACCATTCCTAGACCGGCAAGGGAACTTTCTGTTCCAACAGGACAATGCACGTCCGCATGTATCCCGTGCCACCCAACGTGCTCTAGAAGGTGTAAGTCAACTACCCTGGCCAGCAAGATCTCCGGATCTGTCCCCCATTGAGCATGTTTGGGACTGGATGAAGCGTCGTCTCACGCGGTCTGCACGTCCAGCACGAACGCTGGTCCAACTGAGGCGCCAGGTGGAAATGGCATGGCAAGCCGTTCCACAGGACTACATCCAGCATCTCTACGATCGTCTCCATGGGAGAATAGCAGCCTGCATTGCTGCGAAAGGTGGATATACACTGTACTAGTGCCGACATTGTGCATGCTCTGTTGCCTGTGTCTATGTGCCTGTGGTTCTGTCAGTGTGATCATGTGATGTATCTGACCCCAGGAATGTGTCAATAAAGTTTCCCCTTCCTGGGACAATGAATTCACGGTGTTCTTATTTCAATTTCCAGGAGTGTATTTTAACGAGGAACGCACGCCAACAATTTACAGACTTACCCGTTTCGGATGTGGTTCCACCATTGGTCTGAAAGCCAACGATCATATCTTTCTAGACCCCAAATAAATTCCCCCGTTCCCGCTTTACGACAGCGACTGCACTGTTTTTCACACCCGCACTATATATACCCTCCACTGCTAGTGCTGCCACCTGCCATTTCTCAATGGTTATTTCCCGTTGACGATGAACATAGACAGTGGTCACATGAACGGACTGCACCATGAACATGAAAGGCTTGAATACTTTTCTTCTGCCTTTGTTTTGCATTGGTGCAGGGTCGAGGATGTTATTAACAGGTTTGGCATAATTTAGAAGACGGTCGCATGGCCTTCCTGCCGCCATCCCGTTACCCCCGGGAAGGAATATTTGCCTGCGACTAGTGTCTTTCATGTGAAAGTGAGCGGAAAATTTTCTAAATGTGTTCGAGTCGTCTAGGTGAGGTGGGAGTTGGGTACCAGCCCGATATTCATCTACTGGGATGTGGGAAACCACCTCAAAACCACATCCAGGTTGTCCAGTACACCAATCCGCGTCGTTAATCTGCCGGCACGATTCGATCCGGGATTGGAGCACCTCCCAGTTCCATCTTCCGGGAAGTGGTGCTGTAACCCGCGTAGCAGTCCGGGAGGGTCGTGTGTACAGCTCAAATTAACCATCATTATGATACATACAAAATTTATATAGCAATACTCCTGCTGGCGCCTCCACATAGCAGCAGTAAACGGATATAGTTTGAGTACTAGAATTAATCATCTAAATGTATTTTCGTGATAGTGACGTAGACGAATTTTTACAATTTTGACTTTACAAGCCGTTTCTGAAAGCAATTGTGTGTAATTTAGCCTTATGTGGAAGTGAAAACTGAACGATGAATCTTTTGAAATGTGCTGCAACAGAAGTTTATTGAAAACTAGATGAAAAGTAATCAAGTACTAAATGGAATTGATGGAAAAGATTTTTGTGGCACAAGTTGGCTAAAGGGAGAGGTAGTTCGTCCTGGAACATGGTGGAAAGTGTGTATGTGAAAGGGGTGAGGGAAGGGTGGGGAGTTTGGTCAGAACTGTAGAGGAAGACCAAAACTTGAATACAAAACTAGCCATCGGACTGAACATCAGTCCACCTTTACCACACCACCACCACCACCACCACCACCACCACCACCACCAACAGCAACAACAACAACAAAACTAATGCGTTTCAAACGATGCTGCTTTGATGACTGCATACATATTACCCACAATTTAAATGCAGAACTGGCCAGTGTTGCAGCACGGGTGTGATTATGATGAGACACAGGGACATAAAGTAGTTACGGCGAACATACCAGTATCCCTACAAGTGAACGTTGCCACACGTTACACATGCACACCGACGACCAAGACAAGGTGGCTGCTGCCAGATGGCAGATTGGGTGCTGGCTCGAGCCGTAAAGGGCAATTTTTACGGCAAAGGAAGTGCGTAAGTAGAACCATCCCGAAAATATAGCCACAAATGGGGAAACCCATTGACATATGAAACTCTTACAAAGTGCACATGGAAATTTCATTTAGCACTAGATTATTAATTATCGGATCTACCAATCTAGACTTCAACAAACTTATGTTGCAGCACATTTCGAACAGCGAAGTTGGTCAGCTTTTCGCGTTCTACTGCTGAGAGCATTTACAGCATTTACGGAAGGTGCTGAAGATGTGGGACGACAACACGTTATCACAGAAGGTCGAGATCTGAAGCCTTTTTTTTTTTTTTTTTTTTTTTTAGAAGGTAGAGCTGGCAGAGGCTGCAAGTAAGATAGGGCTGGGCGTTTTAGCTGTTAGTGACATTGGGGTAAGGGGTGAGAAAGAAGAGGAAGTGGGAGAATACAAGGTCTACCTGTCAGGACTCAAAGCAGGAATAGCACAATGGGGTGTAGGGCTTTACATCAGGAAAGAAATGGAACCCATCGTAGTTGCAATAAGGTATGTAAACGAACGACTGATGTGGATAGATTTGACAGTGTCTAGCAAGAAAATTAGGATTCTGTCAGTAAATTCACATTGTGAAGGGACAGATCAAGATAAGATAGATAGTTTTTATGAGGCACTCAGTGATGTAGTTGTTAGAGTAAAGGACAAGGACAGTGTTCTGCTCATGGGTGATTTTAACACCAGGATTAGAAATCGAACAGAAGGGTATGAAAAGGTTATGGGTAAATTTGGAGAGGATATGGAGGCAAACAGGAACGGGATACAATTCTTGGATTTCGGTGCCAGTATGGGCTTAGTAATCACAAACTCCTTTTTGAAACATAAGAACATTCACTGGTATACTTGGGAAGGCAGGGGAACCAGATCTGTCATTGACTATATAATAACAGATCAGGAATTCAGGAAGGCTGTGAGGGACACACGTGTATTCAGGGGATTCTTTGATGGCACTGATCATTATTTAATCTGCAGTGAAATTGGGATTGTGAGGCCGAAAGTGCAGGAGGCCAGGTTCATATGTAGGAGGATAAGAGTGGAGAAACTTCAGGATAAGGAAATCAGGCACAAGTACATAACAGCGATCTCGGAAAGGTACCAGATAGTTGAATGTAGTCAATTACAGTCATTGGAAAAGGAATAGACAAGGTACAGGGACGCAGTACTAGAAGTGGCTAAAGAATGTCTTCGAACAGTAGTGTGTAAAAGTAGGATGAAGCAAACAGCTTGGTGGAATGACACTGTCAAGGCAGCCTGTAAAAGGAAAAAGAAGGCGTATCAAAAATGGCTACATACTAGAACTCAGGTAGACAGAGAAAGTTATGTTGAAGAAAGAAACAAAGCCAAACAGATAATTGCAGCATCCAAGAACAAATCTTGGGAAGACTTAGGAAACAGGTTGGAGACTATGGGTCAAGCTGCTGGAAAACCATTCTGGAGTGTAATTAGCAGTCTTCGAAAGGGAGGTAAGAAGGAAATGAAAAGTATTTTGGACAGGTCAGGAAAACTGCTGGTGAATCCTGTGGATGCCTTGGGCAGATCGAGGGAATATTTTGAAGAGTTTCTCATTGTAGGTGCAAATACGATCAGTAAAGTTTCAGATTTCGAGGTAGAATGGGATAGGAATGATGATGGAAATAGGATCACATTTGAGGAAGTGTAGAAAATGGTCAATAGATTGCAGTGCAATAAAGCAGCTGGGGTGGATGAAATTAAGTCGGAACTCATCAAATACAGTGGAATGTCATGTCTTAAATGGCTACACAGGATAAATGAATTGGCCTGGGAGTCGGGAAAGGTCCCATCAGACTGAACAAAAGCAGTAATCACACCAATCTTTAAACATGGAAACAGAAAAGATTGTAACAACTACAGAGGTATCTCTTTAATCAGCGTTGTGGGTAAAATCTCCTTAGGTATTGTTGAAAGGAAAGTGCGAGTATTAGTTGAGGACCAATTGGATGAAAATCAGTGTGGGTTTAGGCCTCTTAGAGGTTGTCAGGACCAGATCTTTAGCTTACGGCAAATAATGGAGAAGTGTCATGAGTGGAACAGGGAATTGTATCTATGCTTTATAGATCTAGAAAAGGCATATGACCGGTTTCTTAGCAGTACGTTATTGTCTGTTGTACGAGATTATGGAATAGGAGGCAAAATTTTGCAAGCAATTAAAGGTCTTTACATGGATAGTCAGGCAGCAGTTAGAGTTGACGGTAAATTGAGTTCATGGTTCAGAGTAGTTTCAGAGGTAAGACAAGGCTGCAACCTGTCTCCATTGTTGTTCATATTATTTATGGATCATATGTTGAAAACAATAGACTGGTTGGGTGAGATTAAGATATGTGAACACAAAATAAGCAGTCTTGCATATGCGGATGACTTAGTTGTGATGGCAGATTCGATAGAAAGTTTGCAAAGTAGTATTTCAGAGGCCGGCCGGTGTGGCCGTGCGTTTGTAGGCGCTACAGTCTGGAACCGCGTGACCGCTACGGTCGCAGGTTCGAATCCTGCCTCGGGCATGGATGTGTGTGATGTCCTTAGGTTAGTTAGGTTTAATTAGTTCTAAGTTCTAGGCGACTGATGACCTCAGATGTTAAGTCGCATAGTGCTCAGAGCCATTTGAATATTTCAGAGCTAGATCAGAAATATAAGGACTATGGTATGAAGATTAGCATCTCCAAAACGAAACTAATATCAGTGGGAAAGAAATATAAACGGATTGAGTGCCAAATAGGAGGAACAAAGTTAGAACAGGTGGACGGTTTCAAGTGCTTATGACGTATATTCTCACAGGGTGGCAACATCGTGAAAGAACTGGAAGCGAGGTGTGGCAAAGCTAATGCAGTGAGCGCTCAGCTACTATCTACTCTCTTCTGCAAGAAGGAAGTCAGTACCAAGACTAAGTTATCTGTGAACCGTTCAATCTTTCGACCAACTTTGTTGTATGGGAGCGAAAGCTGGGTGGATTCAGATTACCTTATCAACAAGGTTGAGGTTACGGATATGAAAGTAGCTAGGGTGATTGCAGGTACTAGTAGATGGGAAGAATGGCAGGAGGGTGTCCACAATGAGGAAATCAAAGAAAAACTGGAAATGAACTCTATAGATGTAGCAGTCAGGGCGAACAGGGTAGATGGTGGGGTCATGTTACACGCAAGGGAGAAGCAAGGCTACCCAAGAGACTCATGGGTTCAGGAGTAGAGGGTAGGAGGAGTCGGGGCAGACCAAGGACAAGGTACCTGGATTCGGTTAAGAATGATTTTAAAGTGATAGGTTTAACATCAGAAGAGGCACCAATGTTAGAACTGAATAGGGGATCATGGAGGAATTTTAAAAGGGGGGCTATGCTCCATACTCAATGCTGAAAGGCATAACCAGTCTTAAATGATGATGATGATGATGAGTCATCAGTCTTCTGACTTGTTTGATGCGACCCGCCACGAATTCCTCTGTTGTGCCAACCTATTCATTTTAGAGTAGCTCTTGCATTAACGTCCTCAATTATTTGCTGGATGTATTCCAATCTCTGACTTCCTCTACAATTTTTGCCCTCTACAGCTACCGCTAGTACTATGGGAGCCATTCCCTTATGTCTTAATAGATGCCTTATTATACCGTCGCTTCTCCTTGTCAGTGTTTTCCTCATATTCCTTTCTCTCAGCTTCTGCACAGAAACTCTTCATTCGTTACCTTATCAACGCACCTAATTTTCAACATTCGTTCGAGGCACCAAATCTCAAATGCTTCGATTCTCTTCTGTACCGTTTTTTTTCACAGTCGATGTTTCACTGCCATACAGTGCTGTGCTCCAAACGTACATTCTCAGAAATGCCTCCGTCAATTTAAGGCGTTTGTTTGATACTAGTAGACTTCTCCTGACCAGGAATGCCTTTTTTGACAGTGCTAGTCTAGTATTGATGTCCTAGCTCCGTCCGTCGTTGGTTACTTTGCTGCCTACTTAGCAGAATCACTTATTCCTCCTCATTAAACTGTTCATCCCATTCAAAAAAATCATTTAATTCTTCTTCACTTTCACTCAGGATAGCAATGTTCGCAGTTGGTGGTCTAGTGACTAGCGTTGCTACCTCTGGATCACGGGGCCCCGGGTTTGATACCCGACCGAGTCGGAGATTTTCTCCGCCCGTGGATTGGATGTTTGTGTTGTCCTCATCATCATTCGGGTTGTGACGAGACTTGAAATGGAGAGATTGGAACCTGTACGGGCGCTGACAACCACGATGTTGAGCGCCCCACAAAACATCATCATCATCATCATCATCATTATCATCGTCATCAGCTAATCGAATCATTAATATCCTTTCACCTTGAATTTTAATTCCACTCCTGAACCTTCCGTTTATTTCCATCATTGCCTCTTCTAAGTAGAGATTGAACAGTACAGGCGAAAGATTATGTCCCTGTCTTACTCCCTTTTTAATCCGAGCACTTCGTTCCTGGCCCTCCATTATTATTATTCCCTCTTAGCTCTTGTACGTATTGTATATTACCCGTCTCTCCCTATAGCTTACCCCTTCCTCAGAATTTCGAACGTCTTGCACCATTTTACATTGTCGAACGCTTTTTCCAGGTCGACAATTCCAATGAACAGGTCTTGAATTTTCTTTAGTCCTGCTTTCATTCTCAGCCACAACGTCAGAATTGCCTCTTTCGTGCCTCTACCTTTTCTAAGGCCAAACTGATCGTCATCTAGCATATTCGCAGTTTTCTTTTCCATTCTTCTGTACATTATTCTTGTCAGAAACTTCGATGCATGGGCTGTTTAACTGGTTGTGCGATAATTCTAGTATTTGTCAACTATTGTAGTCTTCGGAATTGTGTTGATGATGTTTATACGAAAGTCAGATGGTATGTCGCCAGACTCATACATTCTACAAACCAATGGGGAATAGTCGTTTTGTTGCCACGTCTCCCAGTGATGTTAGAAACTGTGATGCACTATTATCTATCCTTTCTGCCTTTTTCGATCTTATGTCCTAAAAACTCTCTTAAATTCTGACTCTAATAGTGGATCCCCTACGGTGTCTAAATCGACTCCTGTTTCTTCTTTCATCACACCAGACAAATCTTTCCCCTTATAGAAGCCTTCAGTGTGCTCTCTTCACCTATCCGCCCTCTTCTCTGCTTTTAACAGGGGAATTCCCTTTGTACTCTTAATGTTACCTTGCTTTTAATTTCACATAAAGTTATTTTTACTTTCCTGTATGCTGAGTCAGTCCTTCTAAAAGTCATTTCCTTTTCGATTTCTTCACATTTTTTATGCAGCCATTTCGTCTTAGCTACCCTGCACTTAATATTTATTTCATAACTCAGCGACTTAAATTTCTGTATTCCTGAATTTCCCTGAACATTCTTGTAATATCTTTCACCGATCATCTAAGGTATTTCTTCTGTAACGCATGGTCTTCGCAGTTACCTTTTTTGTATCTACGTGTTTCTTTCCAGCTTCTGTGATTGCCCTTTTTCGATATGTCCGTTCCACTTCAAATGATTTTTCTTTTGTTATGGTTTTAGGGCGCAAAACTGCTACGGTCATTAGCGCCCAGTCTGTGACTTAGGAAAAGGTAAAAAAACGAAACTGGAAACCAGCAGCAATGGGAGCGAAACTCAAAAAAGTGGGGAAACCAAAAACAGAAGGAAAGCTTAAAAAACCACTATAGAAGGGAGGTTGTTTGTCCCCATAAAGAGCTTCAAATAACTGACGTCATCTCACTGGCACTAATGAACTCGAGAACGCGATCGGCTGAGTGCGTGTCATCTGCTAAAATGGAAGATATTTCAGGCGACAGCTGTAGATGAACGCGTAACGGAGTAAAATAGGGCCACTCAAGTAAAAGGTGTCTAACCGTCCGCAGCTCAGAGCAGTGGGGGCATAGTGGGGGAGGATCACCCCTTAAAAGATGTCGATGGCTAAAAAGACAGTGCCCTATCCGGAGTCTAGTTAAAATTACCTCCTCCCGACGACGCGTTCGGGAGGAAGAGGTCCAAGCACAGGGAAGAGCTTTCACGTCCCGCAATTTATAATGGGGAAGTGTCGACCAATGTGCATGCCATAAAAGAGTAACACGACGACATAAAACGCTCCGTAGGTCGGCGAAGGGAATCGTGCGAATAGCTGGTTGAAGAAGAGAGACTGCAGCCTTGGCCGCTATATCGGCCGCCTTATTTCCACAGATATCAACGTGTCCTGGGATCCAGAGGAACGCCACAGAGACGCCCCCCCATGTGGAGCAAGTGGAGGCAGTCCTGAATTCGGTGGACCAGAGGGTGGACAGGGTACAGAGCTTGGAGACTGAGAAGAGAGCTGAGAGAATCTGAACAGATAACATACTGTATCCGCTGATGGCGACGGATGTATTGGACAGCCTGGAGAACAGCGTAATGCTCCGCAGTATAAACCGAACACTGGTCGGGAAGCCGAAATCGATTTGGGGTGTCGCCTACAATATAGGCACTCCCTACACCTAACGATGTTTTCGAGCCATCAGTGTAAATAAATGTGGCTTCCTTCATTTTTGAACACAGAGCAGCAAATGCCGGACGATAAAAATGTGAATGGGTACCATCCTTGGGAAATTGACAAAGATCACGGAGCAGGCAGGTCCGGGGACGGAGCCAAGGCGGTGCTGTACCCGAAGTTGTCAAGAAGGTTTTAGGAAAGCGGAAGGAAAGAGAATGGAGCAGTTGACGGAAGCGGACTCCCGGTGGTAGTAGGGAGGAAGGGAGGCCAGCACACCCTACATCCAAGGAGGCGTCGAAAAAAATCTCATGGGCCGGATTAGCAGGCATGGAAGACAGATGGCTAGCATAACGACTCAGAAGGACTGCTCGCCGATTGGACAGCGGAGGTTCAGCAGTCTCAGCATAAAGGATTTCCACAGGGCTGGTGTAAAAAGCTCCAGACACTAAACGTAATCCACGGTGGTGGATAGAGTCGAGACGCCGAAGAATAGATGGCCGAGCAGAGGAGTAAACTATGCTTCCATAGTCCAATTTCGAGCGCACTAAGGAGCGATAGAGGCGGAGAAGGACCACTCGGTCCGCTCCCCAGGAGGTACCATTCAGGACACGGAGGGTGTTGAGGGATCGCAGACAGCGAGCCGAAAGATAGGAAACGTGAGAGGACCACCACAGTTTTCTGTCAAACATAAGACCCAAGAATTTAGCGACGTCCGAAAACGGAAGGTTGACAGGTTCTAGATGTAGTAAGGGTGGAAGAAACTCCTTACGACGCCAAAAATTAACACAAATGGTCTTACTGGGAGAAAAGCGGAAGCCTGTTTCGATGCTGCAAGAGTGGAGGCGATCGAGACATCCTTGAAGATGTCGTTCAAGAAGGCTGGTCTGTTGAGAGCTGTAGTAGATCGCAAAATCGTCCACAAAGAGGGAGCCTGAAACATCGGGAAGGAGTCAGTCCATAATGGGATTTATGACAATGGCAAACAGTATAACATTCAGCACGGAGCCCTGGGGTACCCCGTTTTCTTGGGAGAAAGTATGGGAGAAAGTAGAGATCACCCGCACTCGAAATGTGCGCTCTGCCATAAATTCGTGAAGAAAGAGGGGCAGCCGACCTCGAAAGCCCCAAGAGAACGTGTGCGGAGGATGCCTGTCCTCCAACAAGTATCGTATGCTCTCTCCAGATCAAAAAATATTGCTACTGCTTGGCATTTCCGGAGAAAATTGTTAATGATATAAGTGGAGAGAGCAACAAGATGGTCAACTGCAGAACGATGCTTTCGGAATCCGCATTGGGCAGGTGTTAAAAGACTGCGGGACTCCAGCCACCAAGCTAAACGGCAATTCACCATACGCTCCAAAACCTTACATACACTACTTGTGAGAGAAATGGGGCGATAGCTAGAGGGGAGATGTTTGTCCTTTCCAGGTTTCGGAACAGGAACGACGGTAGCTTCCCGCCATCGTCTGGGAAAAGTACTGTCGGTCCATATTCGATTATAAAGGCGAAGGAGGTAACGCAGACTATGGTTTGATAAATGCAGCAACATTTGGATGTGGATACCATCCGCTCCTGGGGCGGAGGAGCGAGAAGAAGAGAGTGCATGTTGGAGTTCCCGCATGGAGAAAACAGTATTATAGCTTTCGCGATTTTGAGAGGAGAAAGCAAGAGGTTGCACTTCCGCTGCACGTTTCTTCGGGAGAAACGCTGGCGGGTAATATGTAGAGCTCGAAATCTCAGCAAATTGTTGACCCAATGAGTTAGAAGTTGCGACGGGGTCCACTAACGAATCATGCGCGACAGTGAGCCTAGAGACCGGGGAGAAACTAGGCGCGCCAGATAACCGTCGAATTCGACTCCAGACTTCCGAGGAGGGAGTGAAGGTGTTAAATGAGCTAGTAAAGAAGTTCCAACTTGCCTTCCGTCTATCGCGGATGACGCGACGCCATCGCGCACGGAACTGCTTATAGCGGATACAGTTGGCCAAAGTAGGATGGTGGCGAAAAACGCGAAGAGCACGTCGCCGGTCACGTATTGCGTCACGGCATGCCTCGTTCCACCAAGGAACTGGGGGGCGCCGGGGCAATTCGGAGGTGCGTGGTATTGAACGTTCCGCAGCTGTAAGAATAACGTCTGTAATGTGTGTGACCTCATCGTCGGCACTAGGAAAGTGACGGTCATCGAATGTCGCTAGAGACGAAAAAAGTGTCCAATCGGCTTGGGCAAACTTCCAGCGTCGCGGGCGCATATATGGCAGTTGAGGCTGCAGTCTAAGGACACATGGAAAGTGGTCACTGGAGTGTGTATCATCAAGGGCGAACCATTCGAAGCGCCGAGCTAGCGGAACAGTACCGACCGAAAGGTCTAAATGAGAGAAATTTGTCTTGGAGACAGACAAATATGTAGGGTCCCCAGTGTTGAGGCAAAGAAGATCCGCTTGGTGGAAGACGTCTAGCAATAGTGAGCCACGCGGACGAGGATGTGGAGATCCCCATAGCGGGTGGTGGGCATTGGAGTCCCCAACCAGCAAATAGGGGTGTGGAAGCTGACCAAGAAGATGAAGGAGATCAGCTCGTGCCATTGGTGTGGACGATGGAATGTATACAGTACAAAGAGAAAAGGTGTATCCAGCGACAGCTTGGAAGAAAATGGAGAGTATCATGGAGAAGAATCATGACTCTTCCATGTGCTGGAGTGCCTTCAACAGAGGGGATATCAAATCGGACGGACTGGAAATGGGCGAGAACAAAGTGGTCGTGGGGACGCAGCTTAGTTTCCTGAAGACAGAAGATGACCGGCGAGTAGGATCGTAAGAGGATCGGCAACTCATCCCGATTGGCTCGAATGCCGCGGATATTGCAGTGGATAATGGACATAGCGTGAACAGAAAATGGAGGAATGGGACCAAGGTTGCCGTCAACTCAACGACTGCTCAGAGCTTGCGACCGACGGCATGGAACGGCATTTAGCCGAAGGCAGAAGATCCATAGGTTGTTCAGGAGCAGCTCCTGCCACCAGCGATCGGCCGGTTGATCGGCCGCCAGCAGTGCACCTCGGTGACACAGAAGACGGCCGACGCCAGTTACCGCCAGGTGGTGCTGTAGATGAGACACGCCTTGGTGGAGAAGGAGAGGAACTATGTTTCTTAGTAGCCTTCTTGGAAACATGATGTTTAGATGAAGGAGGAACCGATGGTTGTGAAGCTGGGGTACGTAAAAAATCTTCACGAGTATGCTCTTTTTTCGATGTCTTGGTGTCTGACTTTTGGGCTCGAGATTTAGCAGAACCCGATGAACGGTGAGCCATAGAGTGAGCAGGCGAAAGTGGGGAGGTTGAATGGGCGATCTTTGCGCTGGCCGATCTGACGACTGTGGCACTAAAGGTGAGATCACAAGTCTGCATGGCCACCTTCTTTGTTGGCCGAGGAGAGGCAAGGACAGTGCTGTATTTACCTGTCTGAGGCATAGTGGGCTTTCGATTGGCGAATAATTTTCGAGCAGCAAAGGTAGACACCTTTTCCTTCACTCTGATTTCCTGAATGAGCTTTTCGTCTTTAAAAATGGGGCAATCTCGAGAGCAAGCGGCGTGGTCACCCATACAGTTGATGCAACGAGGGGATGGAGATGGACAAGCACCCTCATGGGCATCCTTGCCACACGTAACACATTTGGCCGGATTGGAACAGGACTAGCTGGTGTGATTGAACCGCTGACACCGATAGCAACGCGTAGGGTTTGGGATGTGAGGGCGAACGGAAATTATCTCATAGCCCGCTTTGATTTTCGATGGGAGTTGAACTTTGTCAAATGTCAAGAAGACAGTACGGGTTGGAATGACGTTCGTGTCAACCTTTTCATGACTCTCTGAACAGCTGTTACGCCCTGGTCAGACAGGTAGTGTTGAATTTCCTCGTCGGACAATCCGTCGAGGGAGCGTGTGTAAACGACACCACGTGAGGAATTTAAAGTGCGGTGTGCTTAGACCCGGACGGGGAATGTGTGTAGCAGTGAAGTATGCAGCAATTTTTGTGCCTGGAGGGCACTGACTGTTTCTAACAACAAGGTGCCATTTCGTAATCTGGAACAAGACTTTACAGGACCTGCAATTGCGTGGACACCTTTCTGAATAATGAAATGGTTGACTGTGGAGAAGTCGTGACCTTCGTCAGACTGTGAAACAACAAGGAACTGTGGCAATGATGGAAGGACTGTCTGTGGATGATACTCATTGAACTTACGCTTGTGAGCAGACATAGTAGAAGATGAGGAAACCATTGCGAAAGTATCCCCCATGATTACCGGCGTCTCCGATGGCGCGCTCCTTCCTTGTGGGGGCCCTCTCTGAAGGCACTCCCGCCTTAGGTGATTGTTCACACCTCAGGTCACACCTCCCAAGAAACGGATCGAGAGACCAATCGGCACTTTCGGAAGGTATCAGCTCGGGTAATCACCCCTCCCTGGGCCTGGCCGTTACCAGGGGGTACGTACGTGTCCTACCTGTCTACCCGGGGCGGGGAATTACGCGTTACCCCGTCACCGGCTATGCATGGAAATGCGTGGGTCGGCCTTCAGACACGCACAGGGAGGAAAAAAGAGAAAGGGAAAAACAAAGAAAGGGAAAGGAAAGAAGAGAGGTCTCAATCGCCACAGTGGAGAAAAGGGTAGAGAGAAGAGGTAAGGAAAAGAGAAGGACAAAGGAAGGATGAAGACATGCAAGCAGAGAAAGCGAAGAATGTGTGACATTTTCGAGCATCCGTCTCCGGACGTAGGAACAAAACATACTCCCAGAGGGGGAGAGAGGGAAGGAAAGTGGTGGTGGTGAGAGGAGGGGGGGGGGCGAAGATGGGGGATAGGGAAGGATGCTGAAAAGGAAGGTATGCAGCCCAGAAAGGGAGGAGGGCCACATTAGCTTGGGGTCCTGTGCTCGCTACGCACGTATTCACAAAAGAGTTGTGGACCCCCTGGGGGGCTCTTCAAATGTAGCCTACTGAGCTACTCCTTACTGCTGTATCTATAGTCTTATAGAACTTCAAGCGTATCTCGTCATTCCTTAGTACTTCTGTATTTCACTTGTTTGCATGTTGATTCTTCGTGAATAATCTCTTAAACTTCAGCCTACTCTTCATCACTACTACATTGTTAACTGAGTCTATATCTGCTCCTGGATACATGTTAAAATCCAATATCTCATGTCGGAATGTCCATCTGACCATGATGTAATCTAACTGAAATCTTTCTGTATCAGCTGGCCTTTTCTCCAAGTGTACCTCGCCCTCTCGTGATTCTTGAACAGAGTATGAGCTATTACTAGCTGGAATTGATTACAGAACTCAATTAGTCTCTCTCCTCTCTCATTCCTTGTTCCAAGCCCGTATTGTTCTGTAACCTTTTCTGAAATCCTGGCGAGCGGCTCCTCGAAACATGCATGGCGTCGTTGATGCACGACGATGGGGATGAGAACTACTCTATCCCGGACGTTCAAAAATGGTTCAAATGGCTCTGAGCACTATGGGACTTAACTGCTGTAGTCATCAGCCCCCTAGAACTTAAAACTACTTAAACCTAACTAACCTAAGGACATCACACACATCCATGCCCGAGGCAGGATTCGAACCTGCGACCGTAGCAGTCGTGCAGTTCTGGACTGAGCGCCTGAACCGCTAGACCACCGCGGCCGGCCCCGGACGTTCACCTAGAGTTCCGTAGGACCTATAGTAGTAATCGAAGGCACCATTGCAACTGAGGACTACGTGAACATAATACATGCCTGATATCTTCCTCAAACGAGGAAGGCCAAAATCGTTTTACGGTGGTCTGAGCAGCGCTACAGTGAGCTCGACGTCTTGGTCACGCAATATGCCTGATATTAATCCGATGGAACACATCTGAAACGGTATCGAGCGCCAGCAATGCAGCCACAGAATTAAGGACTGTGGCTTAAAGGAACTTCTGACATTTGCCTAGACATGTGGTGCCATATACCAAGGACATCTGGAATCTGAGCCACGGAAAATCGCTGGTGTAATTCATTTATGGGTGTACTGACTGGCTATGAAGCAAGTAGTCACAACGATTCGGTTATTCAGTGTATACAGTGTGATTTTTTGTCGAGGACACCAACTTTAAGGAAGATGGACAAGGCTTATTGTATCTGTTTGATGTAAGGCACCCTCGTTCTTCAACGACTGAGTCGAAAGTTAGCCTACAAGCAAAAGTTGTTCTGATACTTCTGACAATGGAATGCATGTATCAATAGTTTGTTGATAAGCCTGTATGCTAGGTAACTTTCAGAGGTGGTAGTGTGGACCAATGCAAGAAAAAATTGTCTGGTGAATGTGGGCCCTAAAATGCTTCCCTGAGGAACTCCAAAAAGTTTTCATCTTTACTAAACTGAAATACATCTCTTTTACTGCGAGCTGTGTGGTTTCCATATTTTTAGAGGAGACAGTAGGGACCAAAACAAGAAAAAATTTACAGTAAATAAGGACTCCGTAATACACACCTTAGGAGTGTACTCAGCAGAAGAGATGTGCTTCGAGATGAAAAGACTCACAGCTCTTAAGGTGTGCCTTTTAAATATCATGTTCATTAGACATTTTTTCCTTGTTTTGGTTCGTATGCCCACTTCTGAAGGTTGTCTATGCCACTAACTCAGCAACAACAGTACTGGAACATGGATTCCACTGTCACTGACATCAAAACGATCTTCACTTACGGCTTCCGACTCGCTCAGTTCCGAACCAGAGCCCGTGAACTCAAATTGATACATTTGTCCTTCCCATCGTCCCACAAATTTTTGAGCACCATCAGGGAACTGACTTGTACATTAATTCTCCGCATAGAGTTTCTTACATTGACTGATAATTTTGTTTCACGATACTTCTCACACACTGTGGTGAGATATTCGCAGTGTAAAGTGCAAGAATCACTGACCCATTTAATTCCTATTATTCACTTTTCCATTCAAATCTAATGTTCTTTGGAAGTGTCGTCTCGTTCGCACAATTGTCGACACATCTGATTCAGTATCTCTTCAAAAATACAATCCTAGCAAAATATTTTTTCTGAGATATTGCTTGCTACGCTCGAATCCAGTTCCGTGCAACAAGAACTGTGATGTTTTTGCAAAATTCTTATTATTTTGTATTGTTCAAATTGGTGCTGAGTAACACATTTCTCCTTATTGTGAATGGAACATTTATAGTTTGCACTTGAATCCCACTCTTACCAGCATCGGTCCCCTCTGCGGTGAATTCCACGCTACCGATTACACAATTTCAACTATTTGCATCACGTTTACTGTGATTACTGTAATTCCTTTTTCCTCCTTGTCATCCATTAGTTTAATAACGTTAACAGCAAGCATTTCCTTCATTGTTTTCCAAATTTGCCCAGCGGGGCAAATTAATCCCCACTACGGTCAGGTGTATGGCTCGCTTTGTCGAGTAATACTAAACCCTACCTTGGTGACTGCTTTCTACTAGCCAAACGGGAAGGATGTTGGTTTTAGGCGTGGTATTCTCAGAGACAATAGGGACGAATTCACTTTCTAAGGCCGTCCAGTCTGCCACAGTTTCCCATGGTCTGCATGAGGTAGGTGGGATCAGGCCTAACTGGCATGGTTTTTCCTCTTTCTATTTTATTTATTTATTTTTTTTTTTTTTTTGTAACGTTGGAGAGATTCTGGTGAATGCAACGGATAGAGCAGCTTTTTGACTACTTTTGAACCCATCAATTAAGTACCTATTTAGGTAACCCCAAACACACTCTTCCTAAAATTTTGAAACTATGCTACGTAAACCCGTTGGGTGGTTAGTTGGCATACCCTTGGGGGTGAGTTACTATAAACTCATATGGATAAAGAACTTAGATAAAACAGCAATTTTCGAGAACAGCATTTTACTTTATGAAAAACCTGTGGCAACTTATTTTTCAAAGAATTCTTCAATAAATAAAGTCCTTGTGAAGAAATAATACTTGAACAGAAATAAATTCTGCTTACATGTACAAACAACGTGCTGGAACAAACGAATAATTCTTCAAGAAAAAATTCTGCTTATTATTATACCCGCCTGTAGCTGTTGAAATACAATTAATTCAATGTTTTCAATCAAAATAAAATTTAGGAGCTGTGCGCTCGTTTGTTTGAACAGGTGGGTTCAATTTCCACCAGTGTTACCTCGTTAGTACCAGAGTGAATCATCCTCGTCTGGCCAATTCCGATTTGTCCCCTTTCTTTACTGCACCGGAAATCTCGTTGCCATTTGTCGACAGTCTCCCCAGTGTAGCCACGGGCACGTTACATCACGAAAAACAAAGTCGTTTAAGTGTTTTCATGGTGATCAGGAGACCATTGGTATCGTTGTCAGTTTAGTTGCATTTGAATTTAGTTCCATTTGAACTATTGCTTTAGAAATGGCAACTGACCCAATTACTATGCCAGTTAGCCCCGAAGAGATATCAAAAACAAAATGTTCGCCACTCAATCCCGTACATCAGAGACAAAATTTTAGAATACATACATGCAACCACAGATAACCACATTTTCGAAGAAGCTGTCAGCAACGGCTGAGTTCCGTCTACAAGTTCACTAGAATAAGAAATTTACTGATTGATCATAAAAGTATGAAACAAGGCTACTTTTTTCGTGACGCCTACAAGAAGAATGACATTACAGTGGATGGTGCACCTTTACATACACTCCTAGTTACCACCATAATAGCGCTCTGGCTCCATGGTGTCAGCAACAAAAAGAGTGTGCCAAGCAGCCCCTTGCATCAACCAACCTCGGTCTCCCCTACCAGCTGTACTGGCGGTTAACAAAGGAGAAGGAACCAATTCTGTTGATTATTTTATATTTCATTATTACATTCGACATCCATAAAAGCCATTATTACTATTCATGTAGGTAAGTCGTTCCGTAACATTTAAAAGAAGGGACTGACCAAAAACACTCATGCTATAAGTTACGTTGTCGAGATTGCCAATGCTTCACCCGTATTTGAAGAAGGGTGAGCTAATTCAGGAGAAGTGAGGTTATATTTAGGGTGGTTAGTGGTGGGGGATACGCCAAGAGGAATTTCGTGCTACATGCGAGAGTGAAAATTCCTCCGTCCCCGGCCGCCTCATCCCGTAAGTAAATTACAGCGCAAGCTGGCTCTCAAAGCAATAAGTATCTTTAATATTAATTAGACCTTTAATGACTGCAAGAAGTTTTCAGGAGTCGATAGCCCTTTTCAAACGAAATCAGTTTTAATTAATACTGCTTGCAGGAATGCTTGAGCGGTAATTAGGTCGCAGCAGAAGAACCAATGTAGTAATTCAAACAGCCTCATTTGATTTTACAACTACTTCTGAAACGAGTTTTCAAAGCACTTTCACTTATAGGTATTTGTTTTTGTTAAAAGTACGATCTACCGTAATGAATTACAAGAATCCTCCACCTTCAAGCCCAGCATACCGAAAGTAGAAAAATTTGCTTTATTATAATTCCAGTCTTCAATCATTATCTTTATTTGTGATCAACTTACTAATTTCGTTCGGCAATGACCACACGTGGAGGTATATAAGCACATAGAGGTACCCTAATTTACAAAATACTTCTAATTATACGATTGTAAAGCAGAGAAAACTACAGAACAAATATATTTATGTCAGAGTAAAAACGTGTTTCATTGTACATATAACGGCGTTACGTGTGATGGTGCCGTCAGAATCATTAGCCATTTCGGCTTCAAAATTATGGTATCTAAAGAGCATCACTGAAGCGTACATACATACTGCGTACGAAGAGAGATTCATTTTTATTAGTCGACCACAATATTATTGCACCTGGCAGTGGCGGTGCTTCGGTCAGCTTATCGTGAGGTTTTATCGTGGTATTTCAGGAGGACACACTGAACCATTTTATAGTTTATGAACAACCATGCTGAAAGCATTCATGATGCGATGCGTTTTCCTTATCACTGCGCCTGTGTACTGTAACGACACCGCATGTTTTCCGTATTCCCATAACGATTACGGGGGGAGGGGGGGGGGGGGGGTACAGCAAGTGCAGTAATATCGCGTAGTGCCTTAGTACTGCCGTGGTAGTGGCATGAAACCCTCCTCCATCCAAGCTCACTGGAAGTCGCCGCTGCACGTTAGAGTATATGGTTTCAAAGAAGTACATTTCTTATATTCAAGTATATAAAATGTAGTTTATATTTTATAAAGGGAAATGTAGTACATAAAGCGAAACTGCCTGTGCTTACATGTCATAATAAATGTAATGAGAAAGGAGATTTTATTAAAACGAACGCAGTGTCTTTACTCAATCGAAACAGTTGCATTACAGAAAGAATTACACCTCACTAGTGAAAACATTATCAAATATGGACCAATGTTCTCACGCGAGACCCCCTTCAGACGCAAACTGGCAATAAAACACAGACACAACAGTACAATGGCATCAAAATGTCGAGGTACGACACAGCATCAAAAAAATTGTTCAAATGGCTCTGAGCACTATGGGACTTAACATCTGTGGTCATCAGTCCCCTAGAACTTAGAACTACTTAAACCTAACTAACCTAAGGACATCACACACATCCATGCCCGAGGCAGGATTCGAACCTGCGACCGTAGCAGTCGCGCGGTTCCGGACTGAGCGCCTTAACCGCGAGACCACCGCGGCCGGCGACGCAGCATCACTGCCACACGTCATCCATACAATAAACATACAGTAGCAATATGTTAAAACAAGAGTTACAAAATTATACAGCCTGAAAATATATAATAACATATATGCCGCATCAGAAATTCAACTGCACCGTACAGTATAGCTGTTCGTGACATATCAAATGTTTGGCGAGTAAATAAAGCAAATTTTATAGTCCGCAGGCTACGCACGTGCGTTTCACTCTTTAATCAAGAATGGATAAAAGGGCTCACAGAAAAGCAATGGGGCTACGTAAATAAACTACTGCGAAGCAGTATTGTCTACTCCTGTGAACATGAATAGGTTTTTATTACGTAATAAATTGTAAGTTTTGTATCCTATGCACAATATCTTTCTACAATGCAACGGTATTTAAACACACACACACACAGAAAAAAGAGAGGAAGAATTAGGGAAAAAGAGAAAAACTCTCCAGCTTGATAAATACAACCAAGGAAATTCAGCGATAGCAAATACTGTGTTCCCTCAATCCGTTCGACAATACGAGAGCCTCCAAGAGCGATATTCCAAATAAACGATTAAATATTAAAATGTCGTAAGAGACAAGAGCCTCACCATGTCTTACCTGCTTATAAAACCCAAAGCGTAACTATGAAAACGTTTATGTTATAGATATCCTGAAGTGTTGGCCTGTGATGCATCTATTTTCTTTGTATGACAAGTGCTCAACAACGATACATCACAAAGAATTTAATCTGTGGACGTGGAACAAACTCGCAGTAGTAGGAAAAAATATATCTCTCGATATGTTATTCACACATCGATGTCGAAGAAGTCATTCTTTACATTCTATACACATTATAAATGACATCTATAGATATACGACGATTTCATTTTTTTGTGTCAAAGACATATTGTCGCAGTTTTAAATCAAGAGTACATTGTTCCCCTCTCACGGTTTTGACAGGGGGTTTAGGCCCCTGACGCTCCAGGGGCTCATTACCATAATATCCTGCTCCACATTCACTTGTAGGGAATGACAACCACGAAAAAGTAAATTCTTGGCTCCACTTATAATAAATATTCAGGTTAGATCGCTGTTTCTTGAACCACTTCACACAGGTAACTCATTTCGACTGATGCCATCATCAGAAACTGTGAATACGAGGAATAATTTACAATGAGCAGCATATATCTACCCACCTTAATGGTTACATTTACAATGAATATCGTAATTACAATAAATATTATTGTCATTACACTAATTATAAATAGATAATAGTGTCAATAAAAATGATATAAAGTAGCTGGTAAGGATTAGTACTTTGGGACAGCATCAATATGTCTAATTATCAACAATGCGTAATGCTCGTTATAAGGAAAAATGCCAGTTCCTTTCCATAAGAAGATAAAAGCAGCATGAATGTACAGTGGGGTGCAAGTGTTCGAAATTAAATAAAATGAAATAAAATAAAAATCAAATGCAGAGCACATGCACCAGCACTTTCACTTCTGTAAAAATGGTAACTTTTGTGTAGTTCTGGTTTGAAATATTCAAAATGTATTTGATAACTGGAGGAAACGTTTTATACGAAAAAAAGTAATGCAGTTGGGCATAATAGGAAAATAAGTGAAAAATATGAAATGAGAGAAAGATAAAAAACACGTGGCATATTTTGTTTGATAGAAGCTTCCGCCATTTGACTGTGAATTACTATTAACTTATTTCATTTGTTTCACAAGGAGGTACACGAAAGGAGCCTCCCCGAAGAGTGCGATTGAGAAAAGCAATCGGGCGTATCCTGGACGTCAAGAAATGATGGCTGATTCTTTCACACCAATAAATATAGAATGAATAGCATCAGGCAAAGAAGTACTGCTACATGAACTTTGTCGGCAGCACCAATGTCACGTACAGTACATACAGGAAACACACATGTGCTGAGATATGCGTGGACAGAAGAGTAACGGAATGCGCTTTGCCATCGAGAGACCACACGATAAATACGAAAGCGCTATCTTAGTTCATCCAGACATCCAAATTCTATCCACAACACTCACGGAGGAAACTAACATCGAAATCCTTCCAATAGAAACAGCTAATTACTCCATTTCGTCTCTCTACAAACCACCTGGTGAAGAGTACCAACAAATTACCAAAATAAGCACGTGAAGACAGATATTTGCGATTTCAACGGGCATACTAACATTTGGGTTTTTTGATAATGAAGATGAAAATCGGGCAGCAGTACTAGAGTGCGCAGAAATGAAAATTTTGATCTGTCAACAATTGTACAAATTGAGTTTTATATATGTTACGTTCGTTTTTGATACGAGAACAATACCAATTTCACACAATCGTGATACCGGCTTTGAAGCCACTCTCACGTGCATATGGATATGTCACGATTTATGTGATCCGTCTGAGAGACATGTCACCGTCGAAAAAATATATCACTGGGCTTATAAACCATTCATAGTACTACATGACTCTCGTGAATAGAGAAGAAATGTAATATGGCTGACACTGTCCACAATGAGTAACTGCTAACAAACAGTATGATGTATTTAGCAATCAGTACAACGCTGTGACATGGGTGGATGGATGGATGGGTGGATAGATGTGAGGCCATGAATGTAGGTCACAGCGACGTATAGATTGTTAAATACGTAATACTGTGTTTTAATGCTTATACACTGCGCGCAATAAAATCATATCACGTACCTTCGATATGAACCCATATCCTGTAACACAAGTACTGGTTTATAAGACCAGAAACAGGTTTTTTCGACGGTCATATGTCACTTTTACAAGTGAGATACATAGATTGTAATATTTCAATATGTACTTTAGAATGGCTATAAAGTCTTTACTATGACTATGTAAAATAAATGAATCGTCATTTAGAATCAAATGCTGGAAATTTCTTTCTAAAAGCTTTACATATCTGTCGTCCGCCGCGAAGGAAAAATCACTAACTTTGCGTATTTGTGGAACAAAAATAGAAGTAGTGTAAGAGCATATGATTTTACCTCAAATTATGTGGTCTGTAGTTTTATGTAACTTTGAAGCAGGAAGAAACATGAGATGAGATGTTAACAGATTCTTTCGTAAATCGTTCATAAAATAAAATACATCTACAAGGACCACTTCAGGTGAAGGGTATCAGTTACTGATGGTGATGTTTGCCGAAATGCGTCAATCTTAGCTGATTCATTAAGCTGCGGTCAAGGCTGAACAGTCATTGTATGTCCGAACGTCGTCACTCACCTCTACCGACAGTAGATTCCGGGCGAAAAGTGCGATATTTCGTATCATATCACGTAGAATCTTGCAAGCCGTAGCCATCATTTCAAATCTTCCGTTGCGCTGCCAATACCGCCAATGCGTGGGAAAGCGAACGCGTACTTATTTATGCTTCGTAGTTTTGCTTTTAACCAGTAAAGTGTAGATCGCAATTTTTCCACTATGCTGGTTGGAGTACGAACTTTTTATCGTGTCATCATAAATGAAAAATGAAGTCATTGCGTTGAACCGCTAGCTGATATTGAAGTAATTAAGTAGGAAGCACTTGCTGAGCTGGAAAATGACTGCGGACGAAATCGGCCACAATCCGTTGAAAGTACACTACTAGCCATTAAAATTGCTACACCACGAAGATGACGTGCTACAGACGCGAAATTTAACCGACAGGAAGAAGATGCTGTGATACGCAAATGATTAGCTTTTCAGAGCATTCACACAAGGATGGCGCC
Organism: Schistocerca americana; assembly: GCF_021461395.2. Taxonomy (NCBI): domain Eukaryota; kingdom Metazoa; phylum Arthropoda; class Insecta; order Orthoptera; family Acrididae; genus Schistocerca; species Schistocerca americana. The sequence goes on from NC_060125.1 coordinate 402,247,102, forward strand.
GGTGGCGACACCTACAACGTGCTGCCATGAGGAAAGTTTCCAACCGATTTCTCATACATAGACAGCAGTTGACCGGCATTGCCTTGTGAAACGTTGTTGTGATGCCTCGCGTAAGTGGGGAATGCGTACCATCACGTTTCCGACTTTGATAAAGGTCAGATTGTAGCCTATCGCGATTGCGGTTTATCGTATCCCGACATTACTGCTCGCGTTGGTGGAGATCCAATGACTGTTAGCAGAATATGGAATTGGCGGGTTCAGGAGTGTAGTACGGAACCTCGTGCTGGATCCTAACGGTCTCGTATCACTAGCAGTCGAGATGACAAGCATCTTATTTGCATAGCTGTAACGGATCGTGCAGCCACGACTCGATCCCTTAGTCAACAGATGGGGACGTTTGCAAGACAACAACCATCTGCATGAACAGTTCGACGACGTTTGCAGTAACATGGAGTATCAGCTCGGAGACCATGGCTGCAGTTACCCTTGACGCTGCATCACAGACAGGAGAGCCTGCGATGGTGTACTCAACGACGAATCTGGGTGCACGAATAGCAAAACGTCATTTTTTCGGATGAATCCAGGTTCCGTTTACAGCATCATGTTGGTCGCATCCGTGTTTGGCGACATCGCGGTGAACGCACATTGGATGCGTGTATTCGTCATCGCCATACTGATCACCTGGCGTGATGGTATGGGGTGCCATTGGTTACACGTCTCGGTCACCTCTTGTTCGCATTGACGGCACTTTGAACAGTGGACGTTACATTTCATATGTGTTATGACCCGTGACTCTACCCTTCATTCGGTCACAGCGAAACCCTACATTTCAGCAGGATAATGCACGACCGCATGTTGCAGGTCCTGTACGGGCCTTTCTGGTTACAGAAAATGTTCAACTGCTGCCCTGGCCGCACATTCTCCAGATCTCTCACCAACTGATAACGTCTGGTCAATGGTGGCCGAGCAACTGGCTCGTCACAATACACCAATCACTACTCTTCATGAAGTGTGGTATCGTGTTGAAGCCGCATGGGTAGCTGTACACGCCATTCAAGCTCTGTTTGACTCAATGCTCAGGCGTATCAAGGCCGTTATTACGGCCAGAGCTGGTTGTTCTGAGTACTGATTTCTCAGTACCTATGCACCCTAATTGCGTGAAAATTTAGTCACATGTCAGTTCTAGTATAATACAGTTTTCCAATGAATACCCGTTTATAATCAGCATTTCTTCTTGGTGTAGCAATTTTAAAGGACAGTAGTTTTATTTCACCGGACGAAATAACACACTTCAGGTACCCTTACATGAAACGAGAGATTTTTAGTAATTCTGCATTAACGGGAGGGGCTATTGAAGTGGTGGCGATATAGGTCCCCGCCGCGGAAACGGGTACAGGAAAGGTGGAGAAAACTGTCCGAAAAAATTAAAAACGTTGTTTAAAACTGACCGGGAGGGCACGCGAGTTCTTACACTCCTCTGTATGCGAGAAGATGCATCTCCCCTGTCACAGGGTAAATTCATCGCTGTATTATCATAAATAAACGACCAATACGGAACAACCATCTATCACTAACATGGTTTGTGCGGCGTGAGTGCACCTGGTTAATACAGCAGCTTCCTACGCATCTCCATCATGTTCAACAATGGAGATCCTGCTGCTGCTCCGCGACTGCATTCTATCTCAAAGACTGCCGTGAGATTACTGAAGAATCTACGCTATTTAACTGAAGGCTTCCGAAGCTTGCCGATTTCTAACTACTGAGGACTGGAGCGAGACGCGAAAGTTGAGGAAGTGAGCGAAAAAAGGTTAAGAGCATTTGCAATTTATTCATCCGTCCAGACAGTACTTCTGCTGTTTCCAAGATTCGGTAAGGGCTATCTGAAGAGAAAAGGCTTCAACCCTTGAGTATTTGAGTAAAACACATATCAAAAAAAGTTTTGCATCACCTCGCTTCCGAGAGTTCAGGAACCTGTACAGAAAATTTGAATAGAGATCAACATAAATATCGTTACCGCGCTTTCTATCGCTCATGAAAACCATACACTGCATGTTGTACCACCATACAACGAGACCTTCAGAGGTGGTGGTCCATATTGCTGTACACACCGGTACCTCTAATTCCCAGTAGCAGGTGCTCTTGCATTAATGAATGCCTGTATTCGTCGTGGCATAGTATCCACAAGTTGTGCACCATGGGGGCGCGAATTGTCGTGCATGAAGACGAATGCCCCGCAAATATGTCGCCGATATCGTTGCGCTGTCGGCAGGAAGATGGCATTCGCGTATCTTACAGCCGTTACGATGCATTCCATGGCCACCAGCAGCGTACGTCGGCCCCACATAATGCCACTACAAAACAGCAGGGAACCTCCACCTTGCTGCTCTCGCTGGACAGTGTGGCTACATCGTTCGGCCTGACCGGGTTGCCTCCAGACACGTCTCCGGTGATTGTCTGGTTGACGGCATATGTGACACTCATCGGTAAGCAGAATGTGATACCAAACCTGAACGGTTAATTCGGCATATTTTGGGTCCATCTGTACCGTGTTGCATGGTGTCGTGGTTTCAAAGATGGACCTCGCCATGGACGTCGGGAAAGAATTTGCGCATCATGCAACCTATTGCGCACAGTTTGAGTCGTAATACGACGTCCTGTAGCTGCACGAAAGCATTATTCAACATGGTGGCGTTGCTGTTAGGGGGTCTTCCGTGCCATAATCTTTAGGTAGCGGTCATCCACTGCAGTAGTAGCCCCTGGGCGGCCTGATCATGGCATGTCATCGACAGTTCCTGTCTCTCCACCATGTCCGAACAACATCGCTTTGGTTCACTCCGAGACACCTGGACACTTCCCTTGTTGAGAGCCCTGCCTGGCACAAAGCAACAATGGGGACGTGATCGAACTGCGCTATTGTCCGTCTAGGCTTGGTTGAACAACAGACAACACGAGCCATGTACCTCCATGCTGGTGGAATGACTGGAACTGATCGGCTGTCGGACCCCCCTCCATCCAATAGGCGCTGCCCATGCACGGTTGTATACATCTTTGGGCGGGTTTAGTGACATATCTGAACAGTGAAAGGAACTGTGTCTGTGATACAATATCCACAGTCAACGTCTCTCTTCAGGAGTTCTGGGAACCGGGGTGATGCAAAACATTTATGTGGTGTGTGTAATATTACGAGAGGCGTTTTCCGTAAACTAAATCGAACTCTTGTGTAAGCAAACGTATGTCCTGCCTTTGGCTATTAACTACACTGCTTAAGGATCTCGTAAGACCACTGAAAGTTTGCCTTACATATTAGGTATTCTGTGATACTTTGCTAACCACTGTTCTAAACCTTTAACCGAAGTAGTTCACGTACCAAATCTCAACACACAGTCGGCTTCGCTTTACCAGTCATTCGCGCTTACACGTCTCTTCATTTGACTTTAATTTCCTGTCAGATAATGCATTATGTGTCTCATCTTGAAATATGTGCTGACGATTATGGTGCGGAATTTAGCAAACGTATTGATATAGAGGAGCTAATTAACAAAATGGTAGCTTGCATGTTACAGGAAAGAGGGCTGATGAGGTGGGCTGGGATTGTTTCCCATTCGGATATATGTATATTATTTTCTGAAAATATAAATTATGAAATGCTTATGTTAACGTCTACATATCAATGAGAATATTTGTGTCAACACTATAAACTACAGAATCCTGTGAGGATGGGTAAAGCAGACTTAATTTTAGCTATATTATCAATAGAATACGACACAGCTGCTAAATGTGTCATCAGTGACATATCAATGAGTTTGGTTCACTCAATCAAGGAATGCAAAGGAAAATTGTAATAAAAGCAGAATCAAGGAAATGGGTATTTTGTCAACTCTTGGAGGGTGTTTTGTTTTAATTTGCAGTTAACAATTTATTAACTATTGATAAGTTATGAAATACAAGTAATTTCTGTTTTTTTATATAGCATTTCACTCAGTCTTGCGCACAATCTTGCCATGTTCGCACATGTTTATCTACTTAAAAGGCCAACAGTACAATGTTGCAGCGCGAGATTAGCCGTGCGGCCTAGGGCGCTGCAGTCATGGACTGTGCGGCTGGTCCCGGAGGAGGTTCGAGTCCTCCCTCGGTTGGTTGGTTGGTTTGTGGGATTAAAGGGACCAGACTGCTACGGTCATCGGTCCCTTTTTCCAAGTACTAAAAACACCCACAGAGAATAAAAACGATGAACAGAATAGAGCACAGACGACACAGAACAAGAGAAACTGAGACAAAGACCAGACAAAACGAACTAAAATCACACAGAGTGTGACGGTGGTTGGCCAACCATAGAAATAAAAAAGGAAAAGCCAACCACTTAAAACACATTAAAAAATCAGTTTAAAACCGGAGGCCAGAGGCCATAATCAACACAAAACAATAAAATAAAACAGAAACACTCAGATTAAAGAATAAAAACCCCCTGCCCTAATAAAACGTAAAACTAAGGCAGCCATAATAGGGTCATCAGATAAAATGGCAGGGAGCGTATCAGACAGCGCAAATGTCTGCCTGGCCGCAGCTAAAAGGGGGCAGGTCAACAAAATGTGGGCCACTGTCAAAGCCGCCCCGCAGCGACATACAGGAGGGTCCTCCCGGCGCAGTAAGTAACTGTGTGTCAGCCGGGAGTGGCCAATGCGGAGCCGACAAAGGACGACTGAGTCCCTGCGGTTGGCTCGCATGGATGACCGCCACACAGTCGTCGTCTCCTTAATGGCACGGAGTTTATTGGGCGTGATCCGATCGCGCCATTCAGCGTCCCAAAGCGCCAAAACATTTCGGCGGAGGACTGCCCGCAAATCAGCCCCTAGGAGGCCAACTTCCAGAGACGGTTGTCTCTTGGCCTCTTTCGCCAGGCGGTCAACATGTTCATTGCCCGGGATACCGACATGACCGGGGGTCCACACAAAGACAACAGAGCGGCCGCAACGCGCAAGAGTATGCAGGGACTCATGGATAGCCATCACCAGACGAGAACGAGGAAAACACTGGTCGAGACCTCATAAACCGCTCAGGGAATCGCTACAGATAACGAAGGACTCACCTGAGCAGGAGCGGATATACTATAGTGCTCGAAATATGGCGACCAGCTCAGCAGTGTAAACGCTGCAGCCAGCCGCCAAGGACCGTTGTTCGGAATGGTCCCCTAGAGTTAGCGCATACCCGACACGACCAGCAACCATCGAACCGTCAGTGTAAACAATTCCAGAGCCCGGATACGTGGCCAGGATGGAATAAAAGCGGCGGCGGAAGGTCTCTGGAGGGACCGAGTCCTTCGAGCCCTGTGCCAAGTCGAGCCGAAGGCAAGGGCGAGGAACACACCACGGGGGTGCACGCAGAGGTGCCCGGAAAGGAGGTGGAACAGGGAAAAACCCAAGCCCGCAGAGAAGCTCCTTGACGAGTACGGCGATCGGACAACCCGACCGGGGCCGACGGTCTGGCAGACGGACGACTGACTGCGGGGACAGGACACGGTAATTTGGATGATGCCCGGGCAAGCTAAAAACATGGGCAGCATAAGAAGCCAGTAATTGTTGGCGTCGTAACCGCAGTGGAGGGACACCTGCCTCAACAAGGATGCTGTCCACAGGGCTGGTGCGGAAGGCAACAGTGGCAAGTCGGATCCCGCTGTGTAGTATTGGGTCCAGCACCCGCAACGCAGAGGGGGATGCTGAGACATAAGCCAGGCCCCCAAAATCCAGGCGGGACTGGATTAACGCCTGGTAGAGCCGCAACAGGGTAGATCGGTCGGCGCCCCAGCGGGTGTGGCTCAAGCATCTCAGAGCGTTTAGATGCCGCCAACACGCCTGTTTGAGCTGCCGGATATGAGGCAGCCAAGTCAACCGGGCATCGAAAACCACCCCCAAAAACCTGTGTGATTCCACCACTGAAAGAAGTTCGCCGGCAAGATAAAGCCGCGGCTCCGGGTGGACAGTGCGTCGCCGGCAGAAATGCATAACGCAGGTCTTGGCTGCCGAAAACTGGAACCCATGAGCTACAGCCCAAGACTGCGCCTTGCGGATAGCACCCTGTAGCTGACGTTCAACAACTGCATTGCCAGGAGAGCTGTAATAAAGGCAGAAGTCGTCAGCATACAGGGAAGCAGAGACAGAATTTCCCACGGCCGCAGCTAGCCCGTTAATGGCTATTAAAAACAGGCAGACACTTAAAACAGAACCCTGTGGCACACCGTTCTCCTGGACGTGAGTGGAACTATATGAGGCTGCGACTTGCACGCGGAAGGTACGATACGACAGAAAATTTCTGATAAAGATCGGCAGAGGGCCCCGAAGACCCCATCCATGAAGCGTAGAAAGGATGTGATGACGCCATGCCGTATCGTACGCCTTCCGCATGTCGAAAAAGACAGCGACCAGGTGCTGACGGCGGGCAAAGGCAGTACGGATGGCCGACTCCAGGCTCACCAGATTGTCGGCGGCGGAGCGGACTTCACGGAACCCACCCTGAGACGGAGCCAGAAGGCCCCGAGACTCCACTACCCAAGTCAAGCGCCGGCTCACCATCCGTTCGAGAAGCTTGCAAAGAACGTTGGTGAGGCTAATGAGGCGGTAGCTGTCCACCTCCAAAGGGTTCTTGCCTGGTTTCAGAATGGGGATAACGATACTTGCCCGCCATTGCGACGGAAACTCACCCTCGACCCAAATACGGTTGTAAAGGTCGAGGAGCCGTCGCTGGCAGTCCACTGAGAGGTGTTTCAGCATCTGGCAGTGGATGCTATCTGGTCCAGGAGCGGTATCAGGACAAGCGGCAAGGGCACTGCGGAATTCCCACTCACTGAATGGAACATTGTACGATTCTGGATGGTGGGTGCGAAACGAAAGGCTCCGACGTTCCATCGGCTCTTTAATGGAGCGAAAGGCCAGGGGGTAGTACGCAGAAGCGGAACTCATAGCAAAATGCTCTGCCAAGCGGCTTGCAATGACGTCGGAGTCTGTACAAACTGCTCCATTCAGTGAGAGCACAGGGACGCTGGCAGGGGTCCTATAGGCGTAGACGCGTCGAATCTTCGCCCAGACCTGCGATGGAGTGACATGGAGGCCAATGGTGGACACATACCGCTCCCAGCTTTCCTTCTTGCCTTGGCGGATAAGGAGGCGGGCCCGCGCACGCAGCCGTTTGAAGGCGATAAGGTGGTCTACGGAGGGATGTTGCTTGTGACGCTGGAGCGCCCGCCGGCGATCTTTAATCGCTTCAGCGATCTCAGGCGACCACCAAGGCACAGCCCTCCCCCGAGGGGACCCAGAAGAACGGGGAATGGCAGATTCGGCGGCAGTAACGATGCCGATGGTGACCGATTGAACCACCGCATCAATGTCATCACGAGAGAGAGGCTCAATAGCGGCAGTGGAGGAAAACAAGTCCCAGTCAGCCTTATTCATAGCCCATCTGCAGGGGCGCCCAGAAGAGTGGCGCCGTGGCAGTGACAGAAAGATTGGAAAATGGTCACTACCACACAGGTCGTCATGCACACCCCATTGGACAGACGGTAAGAGGCTAGGGCTACAGATTGAAAGGTCAATGGCGGAGTATGTGCCATGCGCCACACTGAAGTGTGTGAAGGCACCATCATTCAAAATCGAGAGATCGAGCTGTGACAATAAATGCCCAACGGTGGCGCCTCGACCTGTTGCCACTGACCCACCCCACAGAGGGTTATGGGCGTTAAAGTCGCCCAGTAACAAGAAAGGTGGCGGCAATTGGGCTAACAGCGCAGCCATGACAAGCTGCGCGACATCACCCTCCGGTGGAAGGTAAAGACTGCAGACGGTAATAGCCTGCGGCGTCCACACCCTAACAGCGACAGCCTCTAAAGCTGTTTGTAGAGGGACAAACTCGCTGTGAAGAGAGTTAAGGACATAGATGCAGACGCCACCAGACACCCTTTCATAAGCTGCTCGGTTCTTATAATAACCCCGATAGTCCTCCCTCGGGCATGGGTGTGTGTGTTTGTCTTTAGGATAATTTCGGTTAAGTAGTGTGTGAGCTTAGGGACTGATGACTTTAGCAGTTAAGTCCCACAAAATTTCACACACATTTGAACATTTTTTTAGTACAATGTTATCAGGCAACTGGGAGTGGCTAAGTTCCATCAACGTTTAGATTTTTTGTTTTCAGTCTCGTGATCTGAAAAATATTATGTCTGCTTCGAATAGATTTGATTACGCCAAAACTCATATCTGTGGCCCCCTTTCAAATATTTGCCACTATTTAAAAAATCTAAGAGAGGTTATAAATTTCAGTACATTATTACCGAATCAAAGTATCAGTAGCTGCTAGCAATGATTTCTCATAATGTACGAGGGCGTGATGAAAATTAATGCCTCAGAATTTTTTATTCTCTTTTTAGTGTCGGTTGAGGTATTACATGCCATGCATATTACTCGGTCGAATTTCCCGTTTCCCTGACGCAAGTTGCAACGCTCTGCCACTAGAGGTCTCCAAATTGTAGCGTGTAACATGGTGATGTGTAATGTAGCTATGTCGATGAGTGCATTAATCGTTTTCTAACAGCAGTTAGCAATTTAAATCCATAGAAGAATGAAAATTGTGTACTTCGATGAGTGTATCGACATCAGTAACGTGCGACTTTATGTTGTCCTTGTTCATTATAAAGGAAACAGTGTGCTAATTTCGACTTGAGTGACAGGGCATGATGTGGACGACGGCGTACGGCAACAGGCTACTCGTCGGTATCGGTTTCATGATCAGAGAAAATCGTCTACCAGCACTGACACAGGTCTCACTAAAGTATGGCATATCACGAGAGCGTGTACAGCCCATCACTGCATAAACTGCGGCGCAGAAAAATATGTCGTCCTCGTCGGGTGTTTCAAGTGCTCATCTCGTGAAACATCATTTATTTTGCGTTTTCAGCGTGGGGGTAATGGGTACCTTACACTGTGACAGGTGATGAAAGCTGGGTTCACTATTTTGAACCCAATAACAAGAGAGCTTCAACGGAATTGCGCCAAAGAATCGCCGAAAACAAAAGGATTCGAGACCATACCAAGAGCAGGCAAATTCAGAGTCATAGTGTTTTGGGATGTTCAAGCTGTGGTGCACTTGGAATTCATGCCTAAAAGCATCACAATAAACACAGCAAGGTGTTGCAAGCCCATAAGAAAACTAAAAGCTCGAATTCGTAGAGTTCGTCCACACATGGAGCAACCTCTTCTTCAGAATGACACTGCCAGATCACACACGACAGCTGAGACATCTGTACAATCCGAGGCCTTGGGTTCAGCGTCATCGAACAACCCCCATGCAGTCCAGACCTTGCCCATCCGATTTTCAGCTGTTTCAAAAACTTAAAAAACCTGTTCGAGAACTTCAGTTTGGTATTAACGAGGCGGTGCCAGCAGAAATGAGTCCGAGCCTCCGTCGAAAAGGTCAACCATTCTAGGTGACGATAACAACACACAGATGTGTCGTCGGCAGAAATGTGTTCGTCGCCAGGGTGACTGTCTTGAGAAAACGTTTGTAGACATGAAAAATAAAAAACGTCGAATATCAATAAAGTATCCTTTATTTCGAAAGCTTTAGACGTTTTCAAGTAATATATTCGAAGATATTACTTCTCAGCACGCCTTCGTATGAATTCACATTAATTTCATCGAAATTCAGTTTCGTACATTAATTTAAACAATGGAAAATCCAGGATGGAATAATAATATTGCGAAAATGATAGCCGGCTGCTGTGGTAGAGCGGTTCTAGGCGTTTCATTCCGGACCCGCCCTGCTGCTACGGCCGCAGGTTCGAATCCTGCCTCGGGCATGGATGTGTGTGATGTCCTTAGGTATGTTAGGTTTAATTATTTCTAAATCTAGGGGACTGATGACCTTAGATGCTAAGTGCCACAGTGCTTAGAGCCAGTTGAACCATTTGAACGAAAATGATAAATTGGTACTCACGATATAGCGGATATGTTGAGTCGCAGAAACGCACGACGAAAAGACTGCGAAACTAGCTAGCTTTCGGCGTAAAGGCCTTCTTCTGTATTGTATAACATATACATTTACGCAACTGTAACTCAACACAGATTGGGCTCGGCAACCAGAGACAATGGTCATGTGTGTATGGATTACAGCATCGTGAATTTGTTTGTGTATGTAGACCAAATCGAGCCCCTTTTGACCGAAAGCTTACTTCAAATGGCTCAAATGGCTCTGAGCACTATGGGACTCAACTGCTGAGGTCATTAGTCCCCTAGAACGTAGAACTAGTTAAACCTAACTAACCTAAGGACATCACAAACATCCATGCCCGAGGCAGGATTCGAACCTGCGACCGTAGCGGTCTTGCGGTTCCAGACTGCAGCGCCTTTAACCGCACGGCCACTTCGGCCGGCAAAGCTTACTTGTTTAGCAGTCTTTCTGTTGTGCCTCTCTGCGATTTAGCCTATCCACTATATGGTAAGTAGTGATCTATGTTTTTAGTAATGTTGATTTTATTAATTTATTACGTGAGGAACTCTCCTGATTATTATCGTATGGGTCTACGTAAATTTGTACATACCTCATCTATTTGATTCGTAAACCAAATGCCATTTTTTGCCTGAGGCATATTCCTTCCTTAGAAGGCTTTGTTCTGTAGGTATACAAGAACATAAAAATTATAAAATCCACTCATTTACGTTTAATTTATTGTTCCTTTCGCATCCGGTATAAGGGTATTTTACATTATTGATTGCCATTTACTTTTTTTAATGATTAAGTCCTGAACCAAAGTTTAGTTCGTGGAAAAACAGGATTTTGGCGCTGAAGTGAAATACACGAGCACTACTTTAGGCGCTATTAAATCGCGCCGCGACGACTTTCCGCTCGTCTCCCTCATTCTTTATGCATTCCCCTTTCATCGCGAGATGTAATATTTCCTGGCAGCTCCTTATAACGAGCTCTTCATGTCTTCGTAACGCGTGTTTCGCTGCTAATCCCCTACTTGAACTCGACCTACTGGAATAAATGTCTCATTTACAACACCAAGTAATTAGTAACACCCAGTAATCATACTTCACGTTACATGCATCACAGTCTTAGTATACTGCCTACAAAGTATCAATAAAAGCAAATCGATCGAGGAATGAATTTAGACCACAGTTATTTTTATAATTACGTTGGAAGCAATTCAGATATTACCTACACCTTAGGGGTAATTGAATATTATGAGCTTTTGCATGCATGTGGCGCATATTTATAAGTAAGTATTGTATTGTATGTAAGTAAGTATTGTATTGTACGTAAACGGGGGCCTAGAAACGACGGAGAGGCTCCGTCCCCGCCGCAGCCGCAGTGGTCCACAACCCGGCAACGACTACCGCAGTCCACTTCACCCCTCCGCCGCCCCACACCGAACCACTCTTTCAGGGTCAAGTAAGAAATGTTGGTTTACCACGATATACTTCACAAGCGATTCTGAGAAATCGGACGTCCTACTCCTGCGTGCACGAAGCCCATGCGAGTGGTCTGTACGTATGCGAGAGACAGCGTGCAAATAAACTTCGCACAGCTTGGCGGAAACAGGCTAAGATGGCCGATGCCGCCTCGTCTAATGTCACAGCCGAGCGCTGTCCGCTGTCGAATGGATGTTGCTGGCTCGCACTCACATGCGCATTCTCTGCGAATTTACAGCGTGTGCGATGCTGTTCGCTTACCACTAGACGTTGCACTTACTTCCTCTTTCCGATCACAGTAATTAAAGTTTTTAGTTCATTTGCTCGAATTACTCGTGAAGATACAGTGCGTCTATAAGTTATCTTTACAATTTAACACTTTAATAACCTTCAAACTATACTAGGTATTAACGAACAGTTTTCGACATTTGTGCCGCGCATGATTAGCCGACCAGTTCCGTTTCAGCCGCGCTCGCGAGTGGCCGCTGTTAACTGTTGCGCTGCACTTCAGTGTTTACATTGCTGTACTTGTGCTTCGCCGAGTGCTGTCCGCCCGTTAATCTCCGTGTTCGTTCCTGTTCCTTGTGATCTGATCGCTCTTTCTGGTCTTGCTGCTGCTACGTGAAATTTCGGTTGTTTAACCGAAATTGCTTCGCTGAATTAACCATGGCTACAAACCTCAGGAAGAATACTCTGGTATTTGCGTTTTACAAGGAATCCCGTCCTGTTCAGCCGACATCCTTGGAAATAGATGACTGGGTTACACAGGTAATTGGACTAAATTCTGAAACCGTTCATACCTGGCAACTGGATCAGGAAAAATACTGTGTTTTTGTCAAGTTCATCAGTGCTTCGACTGTTGATAAAGTGTTACGAAAGTGGGGCTATGAAGTAGATTTTGTGCATAGAAATGGTTATAAAAGTAAGGTTTCCATCTATAGAGCGGACATTCATTACAAAACCGTTCGTGTCTTGAATCTTCCCACTGAAATTGAAAATGATAAGATTAAGGAAGCTCTTTCAATCTACGGAGACGTTAAAACAATTGCAAATGAAAGATGGTCGCCTCGCTTTAAACTGCAGTGTTTTAACGGGGTCCGCAGTGTAGAGATGGACGTTAAGACGAATATTCCGTCCCACATAACTGTTTGTTGGTATAAGGCACAAATTGTTTATACAAGTCAGGAAGCTACATGTCATTTATGTAACGAAACCGTCCACTTCAGACAGGAATGTCCGCGGTGAAACTGTTGTTCTTAAAAGTAATTTGATACAGCGTCAGAAGCTTACCTTAAATGAACTGTTACCAAAGAATAGCCCGGAACAACTGGTTGAGGATGTTAACGCAGCAGGCCAAACTGATGTGTCCCTTCACGATAACAGTCAATTTCCCCCGTTAACAACAAAAAGAAACCCTGTTGCCACTACTCGTGAAATTGAAATGCAACCGAAAAAACGACCTCTGGAGATAACTGATAGTTGTTCAGAGGACGAGCTGTCTTGTCCCACTCCCTCACTACGCAAGCAAAAACAGTGCGATGAGCAGGCAGAGGAACCTGAAGGCAAAATGCGAATAGAAACTAATGAACAGGAAGATAATACACATACGGTACCAGAAAATGAAGGGGGTGTAAACAGCATTAATTTGCAAGAAACAACAGGTGCAGTAGCCGATTGCAAAGATCAGAATCTATCTGATATTAAACAAATTCAGGGAGAGGTTGCAAAACTGCAGTCTCCATTTGTTTCCCTCGATCAGAAAGTGAGTGAAATTAATAAAGAACGAGAAAGTGGTGGCCAAACTGAAATCACGGTCAACACCTCAGGGCAGGCGCCGGCAACCGAAATTACGAAAGCGTATGCTGCTGCTCCAGATAAGCCGCGAAGTAAAATACCGACGCAACCAAATGAGAATGTAGCTCGTAACCAAGGGAAGGGAAAATCCGGTACGGGCGACCCAAGCCCAAAGAATGTTCAGTCCGAAACGGTCGTACACGAATCACTGGAGTAAAAATCAGAAAGTTTACCAGGAAACATTCTGCTTGCGTTACAAGAGAAAACATCAGAAGCAGAAAAAAACGGGACAGTAACTAATAAACAGATGGAAGTGTTATTCCATGATCAGGCTTCCGAGAAAACTGTTACACCTTAGCTGAACCCTGAACCAAAGGAAACTAAATTAGTTCATCAAAACAACTACATAGTGAAAACACAGTGACGCAATCTTATTCTGTCACCACTATAAACATAAATAAAATCACGACCGGCTTGAAATTATCGGCCCTTAAGGAATTTTTTTACGAATCCGCGACTGATATTGCCCTATTACAAGAAGTTCTAGTTTCGGAGTTGGTACTTCCCGGCTTTGTCAGTTACATAAATGTGTCTCCCGAAACAAGTGCTGGCACAGCTATTTTGGTGAGGGAAGGGATTACAGTAAGCGAGGTGGAACGACTGGAATCCGGAAGGGGAATAGGACTAAATATCTATGATGTGACTATCATCAACTTGTACGCCCCTTCAGGAAGTTCTCATCGAGCTGACAGGGCACGTTTCTTCAAAGATGACCTGATATACTTGTTAAGGAAATCGCCAAGACAGTTATTACTAGGAGGTGATTTTAACTGTGTTTTAAATCGAAAAGACCAGTTACCTAATTTTAATTTCTCAAGTGAACTAAAACTACTAGTTACTGGTTTAGAATTAAAAGATATATGGGAAATCAAATACCCCTCCACTGTTGAGTTCACTTACGTCACGGCAACATCACGTAGCAGGATTGATAGACTATATATTTCTAAAAATCTTGAAACTTCCGTGACAAAAGTAGAAGCCATTCCTACGTACTTTTCAGACCATTCAAGTGTCTTAGCTTGCATAAATCTAAAAAGACAGCCGGTTCACCGATTCAAGAATCAGTGGAATTTGAACCATTCCTTGTTAGTAAATCATGATTTAGAAGATCTGATTAAAGAAACATGGGCAATATGCCTGCGAGCCCGTAGTAGATATGCCACTGCTATTGACTGGTGGGTTAAAATGCCAAAGCCAAAGTTGAAGAAAGTTCTTATTCAATACAGTGCCCAGAGCGCAAGGGAAATGAAATGCACTATAGAGTATTACTATTCCGTTTTGAGAGATCTATATCATCAAGTTTCAGCAGGTTCCTCACTTCGGATAGCAGACATCAAAAAAGTCAAAGCCAAGTTACTTAATATCAAGAGAAGTCAAATGGAAGGGTTGAAAATAAAATCGAAGGCAAATTCGGTGTCAGAAGATGAAATTAGTTCCCTATATCATTTAGTGAAGCATACGAAAAACGGGAGAAGAACTTTTATTGATGAAATTCGAACAAAACACGGTACGACTCTCAGAACCCAGCAGGATATCATGAACGAGATTTATCGCTACTATTGCGAGCTATATTCTGTACATCAAAGTAGTGATGCTTCCTTGGAAGAATTCCTTGACATCCTAGCCCCACAGCTGACAGAAGATGACAACGAAAATTTTCTCGAGGTTGTCAGTGAAGAAGACGTGTATGAAACTCTGTGCGCCTCACCACCAAAAAAATCCCCAGGACCGGATGGTCTGCCAGCAGAGTTTTACATCCGTTACTGGCCAATAGTAGGTGCGAAAATCACGGACATTGTAAATGAGGTTATTCAGGGTAAAATGATTCCGGCTGAGTTTAAGGAGAGTAAAATTGTTCTGGTGCCAAAAAGTAATGGAAAAAAAGATTTAAATAATTTTCGTCCAATTTCACTGCTGAATTCTGATTATAAATTAATAGCTATAATAATAATTTTCGTCCAATTTCACTGCTGAATTCTGATTATAAATTAATAGCTATAATAATAAACAACTCGGCTATGCTGCGCATGTCAACACCTGACGCATGCGCTGTAGGATGCCAGTACATTTCACATGCGCGAGATTCGGCATAAATACCGCGACTGCACCTGGGCTCTTCAGTAGTTGTGTACTCACCTGATGATGGCCGGACGCCTCTGGGCCGAAATATCGTGGCAGAATGTCGACGGGATCCGGCTGCATACCCGGAAATTATTAGAAAAAGATAACTCATAACATTTTCTTACCTTCCAGGTGAAATAATTTTGTTCAAAATATTAAAATGTGGACGCCAAACGGGAAATCTCAGCGTGTGGACTGGTTCACACAGACGGCGTTCAATACCCAAGGGCAAAGAAACTTTCGAGCACTGTGTAGAAGGCAACCACTATCTCGACCAGGCTCCGATTACGTCGTTTAAGGATCAGGCTGTGTTATCCATAAAAGGGGCGAGTCGTCCATCTACTTCAGACGCCAACAAGGCACGGCACTCATTTGCAATGAGTCCGACAAAATCGGAGCGTGCGGCGGCCAGAGACTTGGAAATGAGGCGATCAACAGTGCACAATATCTTGCATAAGAGGTTACATCTATATCTACATCTTTAATAGAAGCAGCTGTATCTGGCATTAAAGCCTGCGGGAAAACCTCAGTGCTGACAGTTTTCAATGGATATGCTAGGCAAGATAAACGAAAGCAATGATTTTTTGGAAAATATTTGTTTCTCCGATGAGGCAACGACTCATGCACACAGCAGATTGAATCGTCATAATGTTCGTGTATGGGGTTCACAGCATCTTCATATTACACGTGAAATGGAGGTAGACAGTCCCAAGATCAATGTTTGTTGCGAACTGATGAACAATTTAATTGGGTATCCGATCTTTTTCATCGAGTCTTCCGTCAACGGTGTTGTTTAACTGGACATCTTACAAGACTTTGCTGTGCCACAATTGGAACACCTGCAACCCGATGTCATATTCTAGCAGAATATAGCACCACGCCACTGGTCCCTAAATGTCTGTCAATTTCAAGACGAAAATATTCCGGATAGGTGGATTGGACGAGATAGTCCAATTCGATGGCTGCCATGATCTCCCGTCTTCACACCACTAAGAGTTCTCCCTGTGGGGTTTTGTAAAGAATCTGGTGTACCGAAACGAAGTTACAGATCTATAGGACGGCACTTATAGGCACGCATCCGCAATGCCTTTGAACATTTCACCATGCAGATCTTGACTCGTACGTGGATCGAAACGGAATTCCAACCACACATTATCGTTGCCACTAACGGTGCACACGTTCACACATAGTGTAAGACGTGTATATTTCTATTGTCTATTGTCAAACCACAATTTATGAAAGATGTTTATATTTTATTAATAGGATTAAATAGAAATTATTAATATTTGTCATGTTGGAAATAATTGTGGTAGCAGGGAATGTCTGCACCAAAGTATTGGTGACAAGAGAGACCGCAAATTGATATAATTTTAAAAAGGGCGGGAGAGACCGCGTATGGATACATTTTATGAAAAGAGCGGGAAAGACCGCGCATTGATACATTTTGTAATGCTAGCAGGGTTTGTCTGCAGGAGAAAGCATTGTTGGCGGGAGAGACCGCACTTTAGCGTTCGTAGGAAGTCAGAAGTAAGCGAGAAGTGAAGCGAGTCGGTAGCAGGTCTGAAGCGAGAGGTTGAGAGGAGCGGTGTGCCTACCAGCCACCAGTTATGATTTACAAGAGATTGTAATCGGATGTACAGAGACATCAGCTAACTATTATAATAAGAGGAACTAATATTATTGAATTAATTCTTTGAGAAACTCAAGACTACTGAAGGTAAGTTTGCGCATTGCTAGTTGTAAGATTATTGTAGAAAGTAAGTCTCATTTGAACGTTTGTAAAATCATTTCATTCAGAATATAATTAACTTTTGCCAGCAATATTGCATTTCTAATTATAATCTATCCCAAAAGCCATCAACGTAAAACTTTGCAAAATTTTATTGTTGTCAAGAAAAAGTTTAACTATGAATTACGTAACTTCAGTCAAATTAATTAAAGAATAACGTCAGCTTTGCTAATAAAGAAGAACGTCAGCTTTGGTAATAAATACAGCCACTTATTATGACAGCCCACCAGCAGTTAATAGAGTATAGTAAACCAGAGTTAGTATATTAATGTCGTAGTTCGATGTAGTAGTCAGATGGCGATCCAGGAACAGTTTTGGGTTATTGCAGATTTATTTTTTATTTTATTTATTTATTGTTCCGTGGGACCAAATTAAGAACTCTCCATGGTCATGTAACGAGTCAATACATGAAATTATAACATGATAGTAGAAACAGATAAAATGAAATATAAGAAACGTGTTCATGCGACAATTCTTACGTTTAAATAAAGAAAATCAACAATGTAACACGGGAATTTGCTTAATTTTTCAGCTCTTTCAGGAGCTCCTCGACAGAATAGAAGAAGTGAGCCATGAGGAAACTCTTCAGTTTGGACTTAAAAGTGTTTGGGCTACTGCTAAGACTGTTGAGCTCTTGTGGTAGCTTATTGAAAATGGATGCAGCAGAATAGTGCACTTCTTTCTGCACAAGAGTCAAGGGAGTGCATTCCACATGCAGATTTGATTTCTGCCCATTATTAACTGAGTGAAAGCTGCTAACTCTTGGGAATAAGCTAATATTGCTAACAACAAACGACATTAAAGAAAATATATACTGTGAGGGCAATGTCAGGATTCCCAGACTATTGAATAGGGGTCGACAAGAGGTTCTCGAACTTACACCACATATAGCTAGAACAGCCCGTTTCTGAGCCAAAAATACCCTTTTTGAATCAGAAGAATTACCCCAAAAAATAATACCATATGACATAAGCGTATGAAAATATGCGCAGTAGACTACTTTTCGTGTTGAACTGTCACTTATTTCAGATACTGCTCTAATGGTAAATAAAGCAGCATCTAGTTTCTGAACAAGATCCTGAACATGGGCTTTCCACAACAGCTTAATATCTATCCGAACGCCTAGGACTTGAACTGTTCCATCTCGCTTATAATAGGCCCATTCTGTCTCATCAAAATATCCTTTCTTGTTGAATTGTGAGTTATGAGTTGGAAACTGCAAACACTGAGACTTACTGTGATTTAGCATCAAATTATTTTCCACAAGCCACGAACTTATTTCATGAACTACATTATTTGATAATGTTTCAATATTACACACAAGATCCTTCACTACCAAGCTGGTGTCATCAGGAAACAGAAATATTTTGGAATTATCTGTAATACCAGAAGGCATATCATTTATATAAATAAGAAACAGCAGTGGCCCCACGACTGAGGGCCACACGACGACGACACATTCTATGTTTGGTCGAAATAATCCGAAAATCACTTAAAAAATCAGCAATTAAATCTGTATGCGAAGATTGTGAAAGAGAATAAATTTCGAAGGGAAGATTTCATTTGTTATTATTAAGCAAGAGATAGAAATCCTTATATAGTTTATGGTAAAATGGAAGGTTATCATTAACAAATGAGGTATAGAGGAGACGGGAAGGTTTCAATAGATGTGTATGAATGTGGAAACAGATCTTCATGTGTTATCTTATCACATGTTGAAAACCACTGGTTAATATCTAGTATAGTTCTAAAGGCATTAAAGTCCAAAGTTGTAAGGATAATTTGTGGACACATTGTATATCACATAGCTGGGGTGAAGGTATTAGTTGACAAGAAACTAAGTTGGCAGTTATTCTCACTTGCCATATTCCCCAATGTACATATTTCTCATTCTTCTGTCCGAAAGATGTTGCGTTGTCAGAGCAGTCTTAGCTGCAAAGAGACTGCGAGCATTAATTGATCAGCTATTCATTCACACGAATTTACATTCAAAACCTAAGTCAGTGGCGTTAAATTGCTTCCCATATTCGTATATTACTTCCATTGTCATTGTACCTAATTACACTCAATTGAAGCCATAAAGTCTGTAAATGAGTCCAACAACCGTGTTATGGCACTTTATATCAAAAGGTTCATGTTCATAACATAGATTGTAGAACTACCGTTATCAGTTTCGGCCATTGCTATCTTCAGATTTGTTGCAAATAGAAACTCAGTGGCCTAATAATCTCAGTGCAAATGCTTGATGCAATTTATACTACAGGCCTAGTGATACATAATAAAAATAAAAGTATTACCGTCATGAACGGCCATGCATACCAGCCACACGTACCACAAAAATATTCTGATGTAAATAACGCCAGTATCAATAACAAAGTAAATGCCAGTAGTAGCCTGGATGCGTCCTGTACTTGTATGAATGACTGAGGTTCAGTAGAGCACACTAGCGCTAGGGTACATGACTAACCAGTATCATAAATTCAACAGTTACACGCAACATGCGTGGTTTTTAATTAAAACTAAACATTCGCAAAAAGAGCCTCTATCGTCGAAACATGAAGTGACGTACAACTGTGAAAATAAAATCCACGCTTAAAATCCACATAAAACGCGTCAAGAGTAATAATAGTTTGCTGGCCAAAGAAATGGCATATAATTGTGTGACAGGCAAATTAAAAATTTTAAAACGACGTCTCCTCCATTAATCTGACAAACAATGATATGCCATTTCCTTTGCCAAGTTAGGAGACTCACACATCATATGATGCTCTTCACACCTTATATGAAGATTTTAAGTATAGACTTTATTTCCAAATATTGTCTGTCAGTTCTTGTTTTATTATCAGACGCTCATTTTGCAGTACAAAATATCCTGCTGGAAGAAAAATTAGTTGACCTTGTAAGACGACGACGATTTTGATAAGATGACGGCATACGCCACCTGGAGGTTAATTTATCTACTCATACTTGTTTGAACATAGTCCGTGAACAGAAGGTAGTACCAGAGAGCCATGTGTGCGTAAACTTTAACAGGGAATGCACGCAGCAAGAATGTCCAGTGTGGTGCAAAAGTGTGAAGCAAGCAGGCCACCACGCCACAGAGATGCACTTCTGCTTCCTATTACCAACTGAGCGGGTTTGGAACGGGTCAAATTGCCGTCTTCCGAGTGGCGGGATGGTCCCTTCGGAGGACTGTCATACAAGTTGGACGTGCTGCCTCAGTTGTGGAATGAAGTTGGTATCAGTGATCACGTGAACATTCTCACACCTAAAACGAAGTTCTGGACGTCGATCACCACAATGCCCGAAAGGATTTCCGAATTGTAGGGGAGCTGTTGCAGATCGTACAGCTACCACGGCACAGATAAGAGGGCTTGTGAGCCCAGACGTCTCAGCACGAACTGTTGCGAACCGGTTATTGGCAGTGGGACTATGGCCACACACACATCTAGCCTGCCCTCCATTCACTACACACTATCGACGTACACAGCTCGACTAGTGCCGTCAGAGAATCACATGAAAGATGGAATGGCGCACGGTCGTCTTCAGCGATGAAAGCGAGCTCTGTCTGCATGCAAGTAATGGTCGCTTGCGCATACGACGTACATCTGGTGAGCACTGTCTCTATAGAGCGCATTCGTCCCGGACACACTAGCCCAATCCCCGGCCTTATATTAAGAATTCAGAATGTTGTTAGACCCGTTCTTTTGCAGTACTTTGCAACAGGAAGGTTGTGTGTGTTGTTCCAACAGATTCACGCTCTCCCACACACTGCTCGTGAAACTCAAAGTGCTCTTCAACACGTGCAGCAACTTCCCTGGCCAACACGATCTCCCAGTCGGGAACCGCGCGACTGCTACCGTCGCAGGTTCGAATCCTGCCTCGGGCATGGATGTGTGTGATGGCCTTAGGTTAGTTAGGTTTAAGTAGTTCTATGTCGCAGGTTCTAAGTCGCAGGTTCGAATCCTGCCTCGGGCATGGATGTGTGTGATGTCCTTAGGTTAGTTAGGTTTAAGTAGTTCTAAGTTCTAGGGGACTAATGACCACAGATGTTAAGTCCCATAGTGCTCAGGGCCATTTTGAACACGATCTTCGGACTTGTCTCCGATCAAGCTCGTGTGGGATATAACGGGACAAGAAGTGACTCGTTCGACTCCTGAACCAACCACTTTTACAGACAACGTGAAAATGAGGAGCAGGCATGGAATAACGTATCCCGCGACAGTATTCGCGATCTGTGCGATCGACTGGATGCCAGAGTCAGCAGCTGCATTGCCGCCCGTGGAGCTACACTACGTACTAATGTAGATGTTTCAGCATGGGTCGATACCTGGTACATCACAACCGCTTGAACTATTGATCTGTAAATGTAATTTCATGTACTCAATATACCCTGTTGAAACAATAAATCTTGAGCGAATTGGTAACCTCTAAAAGGGTGCACAAATTTCCTTTCCCGCCAGTGTAATTGCAATTATTGACTACGCCTATTGTAAATTGCGTACAGAATTTACTGTACTGCTTTCTCGTATACCCTAGCCCTAGTGCCCTCTCTGTCCTCAGTTATTTGTGTAAATGCAGAGTGAACCTAGGCCAGTACCAGTACTTGCTGTGTCTAGGTATATAGATATTGACGTTAATACTTACAACAGAATATTTTTATGTTATGTATGGATAGTATCCATGGCTATTCATCACGATAGTATTATTATTTTTCTTATGTATCACTAGGCATGTTGTGTAAAATGCTTCAGTTAATTGAAATTAGGTTGCTACGCCTGTTCGTAACAGAACTGAAGATGGCAATTGCCGAAATTGTTATACAGTATTGTAGAGTTTATATGACCAAGACGGAGCTGTAGAAACAAGTAATTATACTCGTCTGCTCGGGTAATACTTGGGGCGTATCAGGTATAGTGTGTACAATTTCTTCACAGAAAACGCGGAAAATCGACTGCTAAAATGTAGATCTAATTTTAAATGCATTTAAATGCTTGCCCGGCCTAATAGTACCACTACACTGTGACGAAGCTGCATGGCTTCCATTTATTCTTACAAGTGAGTCTGTCCAAAGGATACACATACATTTAGATCGGCTGCGAATATGTTGTAGTGTAGAACAAAATAAGGGACTCATATTTTTTTGTACGTGCCGATAAGGAATTTCAACTAAAAACATTTAAATGAAATTTGTATGGTTCTTATGTAAGTTACAATGGTGCATCCAGATTTGTCGAAAAAGTAATTTTTTTGACAGCCCTTCAGTATTTCTTTGACCCAGACAATTCTGCTCTTTCTCATTATTGCACAGATTTACAATAATGCTACAACAATAATGTTCGAATAATTTCAAATAAAACATAATTAAATCTGAAAAGATTACAACTTAAAATTTAAAAAAATACAAAATTAAAAAATTAAAAGAAAAGCTATACATATGACAATGTAGGTAGAATATACATTTTGAATATATTTCACTGAAAATGACTTATTAAAGAACCCAACATGATAATTGGCATTGAAGCGGACACATACAGCTCTTGTGTACAGCGATTCAGAGATATTTGTAGATTATTTCTGACAAATCCGCCTTTGAAATAACACTTCAGCATATATGATTGAATTTGGTATTAACGATGCTACAAGTTTTGCCACTAGTCAAATGAAAAACGAAACTATGCGAGTAAGGGAACTTAGGAAAGAAAATGACTTCTTCTACAAATGTGAGTGCACCATTGTAATGTTCGCTAAAAATCATAGTACTTTTATTTGAAGTGTGTATTTATTATAAATGAAAAAATAACTCCGTTATGCCTGTTATGCATTCACGACTAAACCACCGAACCGATTTTGATAAAGTTTCATATGGGATAACTCGAACGCTGAGGAAGAACATAGGATACCTTAGAAAGTGTGTAGTACAATGTATTTATTGATGTGAAGAACGCAATACGAACTGTGGACCGATTATTACTCTTTGAAAAAGCAGTTTATTCTTTGACCTTCGAACTTCGTCACATCTGTGAAAATGCTTTTATTGTTTGATATGTTCTACATGATACGATTCGACGTAATGAATACAATCTTTATACAGTCCTGTAGGTGTTTAATCCGGCGCAAGTCACCGAAGTGGCATCAAATAAAAAGACTTGCACCAAGCCCCCGAACATCCCAACCGAGGTCTCTCAGCCTGAGCCGTATGTACATTTAAAATTTCATTTTACTGATAACCGAGCTCATCCGTGGGTAACAGCTAGAACACAATGCCTATACAGTCCTCAACATGTTTAATCTATGATAGTCAATACTTGCATACTAATATTATAAACGCGAAAGAACTCTGTGTGTTTTGTTCTCGCGGCTAAATCATCGAACCGATATCCACGAAATTCGACGTGAGATATCTTGCACCCTAATGAGCAAGATATACTGCTTTAAAAAGTGTTTAGTACGAGATATTTATTGATTTTAAGATTATTACGCAAATAAAGGAAAAAAATATTTACTCTTTGAAAAAGCTAGTTTCTCTTTCACTTTTGAATTTTATTATATTTGTGAAAGTGATTTTATTATTTTACATGTTCTACGTAATGTAATTCAATGTAATCAGTACAATGCTTATTTAGTTCTCGACCTGTTTGATTCATAATTCCATACTAACACCAGTATTATTAATTGCGAAAGTAGTTCAATCTGTTATGTTTTCACAACCCTAGCGCGGAACCGATTCCTCTGATATCTGGTATGGAAGTAGCTTGAACCCTGAGGGAGATCAGAGGTTACTTCAGAAAGTTATATTTTTTGACTATTATCAACATTTTGAAATGTGGTATACGTGAGTGGCATGCAGAGATGCTGGCGTGATGGCCGGCGACTCTTAGTGTCTAGAGATTATTCTGTGACAGCGGAAGTCCGATGTTACTGTGTGCGTGGTTTATGATATCGAATTCCTATACTATCTGGCAAAGCTGGACAGTTTTGGTCGACGTACAACAACAAAGTCGGACGTTAAGCCGGAGAACCGTATTTAGAACTATTGCTATAAGTCTCGAGATCGTAAGTATGATTTAGTGCACAGTTATAAGAGAGCTCAAGCTCCGAAAGCTACTCTAATAAAGCAAACGTGGAAGCGATCTCATTTCCGTCGGAACTTGGCTGTAAAGGTCAGGCGGCCTTAAGAGCTACAGAGACATTACAACGGTCAAAAGACCGTCACATCTTAGACGCTGAGAGTCACACGTCTCTTACAGCTTCCACGACGCTTAAAGAATCACAGCGACGGCGTTATTTCAAGGCTGTACGACAGACTGGCTGTACTGTAACCCTATACGTCACGATTTTTTTTCCTAAAAGAAATCATGGCTTTGCTATCCAGTTCATCGAACTAAATTATGATTTTTCAGATGTATAAACTATTCCGAGGTGTACCCCAAAGGCGGATACAAAGAGTCCTCAAATGATGACATTGTGTTCAAGTGAGTGCTGTATAAATCTAAAACTCGTATTTTATTTCATTTTATTTCACCAAAATACACAAATTTCACAAAGCTTACTTAATGATTACATACATAAACTATGGTTTTACACTTGCGAAGAATAATAATCAAAGAAACCATTTTTCTTTCTATCTAGACATAAGTGATTGTTACATTTTACACAATAAAATTTGGTTTTGCGTTTTCAACCCGGTTTCTTGCACCTGTCAAATGATGTATTGTCACTGCCCACTGGAAGATGCCCAACGTTATCCAAACGAGCGTCAGCTTCTGGACGAACTTCCGCACTGACTCGTTTTGAAGTACTTGGAGATGGCTTTGGACTCTCACTAGTGGGAAATCCCCTTTTCCTGTCAGCTGGCTTATCTATTTTTGTCAGTACTTTGACCACATTTGTCCTGAAGTGAAGGAAGTCAAGTGTCTTATTCAGATGCGTTTGTCTCGTACTCAGTCCATGCATTTACACATGCAATATCAACTGCATGAACAAACATGACTGTCGAAAACGTGTTCGGCTTCAAAAGCAGCTAGCTAACTTCGTGTTGCCTTCGGCTGCAAAGCCCGCTAAATGCCCCACAGGCGTGGCTGTCGCCGTGCCATGTCCATACTTAAAACACGTGGACAGACACCAAACTTACAAATCTTGATATTCAAAGATTCCTTTCAGTCTGTTACGATTAGAAATGGATTTATTTTATTCAATTTTAGGTTGGCTGCGATGTAACAAATTCGTACACAACAATAACATTCTCGCCGAAAATACATTGTCGTTAGGATGGGACGAGTATTTCGTGATTATCTCACTGTCACTTATCATACTGTTAGCGGGCTTTGCGTCTAGGCTTCTCAGCTTACAACATACGGTATGATATAAAACATCTAACGTTACATCCATTATTGTCCTCTTGTACAAAATTATCGCCAGGATCATTGGATACATTTCATATGAATTAAGGAACTGTATAACTTCTTCCTCGGTAAGTGGCCTTCGTCTGTAAGACAGACTCGGGCATTATGAAATCACCGTAAGGTAGCTAAAAGGACAGCGAAATAAAGTCCTAAATTTCGATGCTATTACAACCTTTCAATCAGAATGTCCTCGTTTGGAGACATATATAGAGTTATAAATATATCACTTACTTTGCATTCTGTAATACAACTTTAGTTTTCACCTTCAAGAATGCACCTTTCTACGCACAGATAATTTTGTTTTACCTGAACTCAGAAGGTATTAACCGGTTGATGGAAGGTTTCGTTTTGTGGTACCACAGATTGACAAGAGATGTCAACACTGTTCTCAAATAAACTCTCTTCTTGTGACAATATGAGGACAACAATCACAAATGTTAAAATTTAAGGAATTTTAATATACAAAACATTTATTTAGTATGTCCTAATATGAGGACGACATGACCTAAAGGGTTAACATTTGGTGAGTAGGAGGCTGCATTTAATAGTGATCTATTAACTGTCTATGTCAATCACAAATTATTCGTCACAGGGTATGGATAAAAATGTAGACAACATAACGGATTAAAGATGAAGGAAGAATCGGTTGGTACGTTTTGCTCCTGTGACAAAATATCACATACAGTGCTAGGTGAGCCAGAGAAAACTATATAAACTACGCGAAAGTAATGAATCGATGCATCTTTTAAATACTGGAATATAATACACGCTTTCAGAATCGGTATATAGCAAAATAATGGAAGGACATTCATTACGTTCTTACAAATACTCCGAAGTTGCATTCATTTTACATGCATACGCCTGTACACCACTACATACACAGACATCTCGTAAAATCACAGACATCTGGTAAAATTACTATCGTAGTTACTATCAGTCATCACAAAAAATTGCTAATATATGATAGATATAGCGGGTAGCAGCTAGTATATGTACACTATGTGGTCAAACGTATCCGGACACAACCCAAAACATACACTTTTCATATTAGCGGCATTTTGCTGCCACCTACTGCCAGGAACTCCAAATCAGCGACCTCAGTAGGCATTAGACATCACAGAAGAGCAGAATGGGGCACTCCGCGGAACTCACGGACATCGAACATGGTCAGGTGATTGGGTGTCACTTGCGTCTTACGTCTGTACGTGAGATTTCCACACTCCTAAACATCCCTAGGTCCCTGTTTCCGATGTGATGGTGAAGTGGGTGAAGTGGAAACGTGAAGGGACGCCTACAGCACAAAAGCGTACAGGCTGCCATCGTATGTTGACTGACAAAAACCACCGACAGTTGAAGAGTGTCTAATGTGTAACAGGCTGACATCTATCCAGACCATCATACAGGAATTCCAAACTGCGTCAGATCCACTGCAAGTACTGTGACAGTTTGGCGGGAGGTGAGAAAACTTGGATTTCGTGGTCGAGCGGCTGCTCATAAGCCACACATCACGCTGCTAAATGCCAAACGACTCTTCGCTTGGTGTAAGGAGCGTAGACATTGGACGATTGAACAGTGCAAAAACGTTGTGTAGAGTGACGAATCACGGTACACAATGTGGCGATCCGATGGCAGGTTGTGGGTATGGCAAATGCCCAGTAAACGTCATCTGCCAGCGTGTGTAGTGCGAAAAGTAAAATTCGGAGGCAGCGGTGTTATGGTGTGGTCGTGTTTTTCATGGAGGAGGAGAGCACCCCTTGTTGTTTTGCGAGCATTATCACAGCATAGGCCTACATTGATGTTTTAAGCACCTTATTGCTCCCCACAGTTGAAGAGCAATTAGGGGATGGTGATTGCAACTTTCAACACGATCGAGCGCCTGTTCATAACGCACGGCCTGTGGCGGAGTGGTTGTACGGGAGTAACATCCCAGTAATGGACTGGCCTGCACAGAGTCCTGATCTGAATCCTATAGAACACCTTTGGGATGTTTTGGAACGCCTACTTCCCGTGGTCTAGGGGTAGCGTCTTTGATTCATAATCAAAACGTCTTCGGTCCCGGGTTCGATCCACACCACTGCCTAAATTTTGATAAATAATCAGCATTGGCGGCCGAAGACTTCCGGCATAAGAAGTCAGCCTCATTCTGCCAACGGCCTTGTCAAAGAGGGCGGAGGAGCGGATAGAGGTTCAGGGCACTTTCTTGTCCTAGGGGTGGGAAATTGCCCCTAAAGGCGGAAGAATCAGCAATGATCAACGACATGAGGATGCAGAAGGCAATGGAAACCACTGCATTAAAGACACGTAACGTGTATCCACATGTGGCCTGTAATTGAAGAAGTGTCGTGATAATCTCTCCATTGGCAAGAGATTCCGGAATAGTACCCCATTCGGATCTCCGGGAGGGGACTGCCAAGGGGGAGGTTACCATGAGAAAAAGATTGAATAATCTACGAAAGGATAACGCTCTACGGGTCGGGGCGTGGAATGTCAGAAGCTTGAACGTGGAAGGGAAACTAGAAAATCTGAAACGCGAAATGCAAAGGCTCAATCTAGATATAGTTGGGGTCCGTGAAGTGAAGTGGAAGGAAGACAAGGATTTCTGGTCAGATGAGTATCAGGTAATATCAACAGCACCAGTAAATGGTATAACAGGTGTAGGATTCGTTATGAATAGGAAGGTAGGGCAGAGGGTGTGCTACTGTGAACAGTTCAGTGACCGGGTTGTTCTAATCACAATCGACAGCAGACCAACAACGACAACGATAGTTCAGGTATACATGCCGACGTCGCAAGCTGAAGATGAACAGATAGAAAAAGTGTATGAGGATATTGAAAGGGTAATGCAGTATGTAAAGGGGGACGAAAATCTAATAGTCACGGGCGACTGGAATGCAGTTGTAGGGGAAGGAGTAGAAGAAAAGGTTACAGGAGAATATGGGCTTGGGACAAGGAATGAAAGAGGAGAAAGACTAATTGAGTTCTGTAACAAGTTTCAGCTAGTAATAGCGAATACTCTGTTCAAGAATCACAAGAGGAGGAGGTATACTTGGAAAAGGACGGGAGATACGGGAAGATTTCAATTAGATTACATCATGGTCAGACAGAGATTCTGAAAACAGATACTGGAATTGTAAGGCGTACCCAGGAGCAGATATAGACTCAGATCACTATATAGTAGTGATGAAGAGTAGGCTGAAGTTCAAGACATTAGTCAGGAAGAACCAATACGCAAAGAAGTGGGATACGGAAGTACTAAGGAACGACGAGATACGTTTGAAGTTATCTAACGCTATAGATACAGCAATAACGAATAGCGCAGTAGGCAGTACAGTTCAAGATGAATGGACATCTCTAAAAAGAGCCATCACAGAAGTTGGGAAGGAAAACATAGGTACAAAGAAGGTAGCTGCGAAGAAACCATGGGTAACAGAAGAAATACTTCAGTTGTTTGATGAAAGGAGGAAGTACAAACACGTTCCGGGAGAATCAAGAATACAGAAATACAAGTCGCTAGGAATAAAATAAATGGATAGGAAGTGCAGGGAAGCTAAGACGAAATGGCTGCAGGAAAAATGTGAAGACATCGAAAAAGATATGATTGTCGGAAGGACAGACTCAGCATACAGGAAAGTCAAAACAACCTTTGGTGACATTAAAAGCAACGGTGGTAACATTAAGAGTGAAACGGGAATTCCACTGTTAAATGCAGAGGAGAGAGCAGATAGGTGGAAAGAATACATTGAAAGCCTCTATGAGAGTGAAGATTTGTCTGATGTGATAGAAGAAGAAACAGGAGTCGATTTAGAAGAGATAGGGGATCCAGTATTAGAATCGGAATTTAAAAGAGCTTTGGAGGACTTACGATCAAATAAGGCAGAAGGGATAGATAACATTCCGTCCAAATTTCTAAAATCATTGGGGGAAGTGGCAACAAAACGACTATTCACGTTGGTGTGTAGAACGTATGAGTCTGGCGATATACCATCTAACTTTCGGAAAAGCATCATCCACACAATTCCGAAGACGGCAAGAGCTGACTAGTGCGAGAATTATCGCACAATCAGCTTAACAGCTCATACATCGAAGTTGCTTACAAGAATAATATACAGAAGAATGGAAAAGAAAATTGAGAATGCGCTAGGTGACGATCAGTTTGGTTTTAGGAAAAGTAAAGTGACGAGAGAGGCAATTCTGACGTTACGGCTAATAATGGAAGCAAGGCTAAAGAAAAATCAAGACACTTTCACAGGATTTGTCGACCTGGAAAAAGCGTTCGACAATATAAAATGGTGCAAGCTGTTCGAGATTCTGAAAAAAAGTAGGGGTAAGCTATAGGGAGAGACGGGTCATATACAATATGTACAACAACCAAGAGGGAATAATAAGAGTGGACGATCAAGAACGAAGTGCTCGTATTAAGAAGGGTGTAAGACAAGGCTGTAGCCTTTCGCCGCTGCTCTTCAATCTGTACATCGAGGAAGCTATGATGGAAATAAAAGAAAGGTTCAGGAGTGGAATTAAAATACAAGGTGAAAGGATATCAATGATACGATTCGCTGATGACATTGCTATCCTGAGTGAAAGTGAAGAAGAATTAAATGATCTGCTGAACGGAATGAAGAGTCTAATGATTACCCAGTATGGTTTGAGAGTAAATCGGAGAAAGACGAAGGTAATGAGAAGTAGTAGAAATGAGAACAGCGAGAAACTTAACATCAGGATTGATGGTCACGAAGTCAATGAAGTTAAGGAATTCAGCTACCTAGGCAGTAAAATAACCAATGACGGACGGAGCAAGGTGGACTTCAAAAGCAGACTCGCTATGGCAAAACAGGCATTTCTGGCCAAGAGAAGTCTACTAATATCAAATACCGGCCTTAATTTGAGGAAGAAATTTCTGAGGATGTACGTCTGGAGTACAGCATTGTATGGTAGTGAAACATGGACTGTGGGAAAACCGGAACAGAAGAGAATCGATGCATTTGAGATGTGGTGCTATAGACGAATGTTGAAAATTAGGTGGACTGATAAGGTAAGGAATGAGGAGGTTCAACGCAGAATCGGAGAGGAAAGGAATATGTGGAAAACACTGATAAGGAGAGGGGACAGGATGATAGGACATCTGCTAAGACATGAGGGAATGACTTCCGTGGTACTAGAGGGAGCTGTAGAGAGCAAAAACTGTAGAGGAAGACAGAGATTGGAATACGTCAAGCAAATAATTGAGGACGTAGGTTGCAAGTGCTACTCTGAGATGAAGAGATTAGCACAGGAAAGGAATTCGTGGCGGGCCGCATCAAACCAGTCAGTAGACTGATGACCAAAAAAAAAACTTCCTGCCCGGCCTCACGACCGACATCGGTACCTCTCCTCATTGCAGCACTCCGTGAATAATGGTTGTCATTCCCCAAGAAAACTTCCGGCACCTAATTGAACGTATACCTGCCAGATTGAAAGCTGCCATCGAGGCTACGAGTGGCTAACACCATACTGAATTCCAGCATTTCCGATGGAGGGTGCCACCAACTTGTAAGTCATTTTCAGCTAGGTGTCTGGGTACCTTTGATCACGTACAGTACGTATGTGTGTCACCGTTTCATCTGTATTCATTTAGAAACGTTAAACTCCATTTTTTAAAAGGGTAATTTCACCCCCTCAACAGCAATATGGGCAAGTATGAAAAATATGTGCCACTAATTTTGCTCTACACAGCTAAACATTCAAAACGGAGAAAAATAGAAGAATATCCGCTGAGTAATTTTTCTTGTTAGCTAATTGGTAGGACGACTCGCCTGCTGCGCTGTTCTCAGCGAGTGGCCGTTCCCATGGTGGGAAGTGAGGCCAGCATAATTTATGACAGGAAAAATGTTAGCTGCTAATGGATCACAACGTGTATCAGGAGGGCGACAGAAAATAAGTGTCCGGGAGGTGCAGAGATCAACCACATATGGGATTATGTATTACAGTTTACAAAATGGACATCGACACTCAAGAAACGTTCAAAACAAACCATTAACTTTTACAATAAAAACTGAATGAAAAATGGCCCACGAAAGTGATCAAAGAAATTCAAACCATCAACAGCGAAGGCGAACTCCTTGGGAGTTACAAACCGTGTAGGACGTTCAGCTAGGTATCTACTCTTAAGGAATTCATATAGAATCATATTGGTGTAACGGTGTGATGAGAACTGATAGAATGTGATGGCATGCATCCGAATGCGAAACTGTCTGCCGTGGAGCTTACCGTGAAACTGGCTATCGCAGATAGTGCGATAATATATTTTATAGGCGCGGAAAAAAAAAACATCCAGAGGCACAATTTGTCCAGCAATTCCAGGTTGCATGAATTGCGTTGTCACGCAATTTTAGGAGGGATGTTGTTGTGGTCTTCAGTCAAAAAATGATTCAGATGGCTCTAAGCAATATGGGACTTAACATCTGAGGTCATCTGTCCTCTAGACTTAGAACTAACCTAAGGACATCACACACATCCATGTCTGAGGCAGGATTTGAAAGTGCGACCGTAGCAGCAGCGCGGTTCCTGACTGAAGCGTATAGAACCGCTCGGCCACAGCGGCGTGCCGCGGTCTTCAGTACAAATACTGTTTTGATGCAGCTGCTCATGCTAGTCTATCCTGTGCAAGCTTCTTCATCTCCGAGTAACTACTGCAATCCACATCCTTCTGAATCTGCTTACTGAATTCATCTTTTGGTCTCCCTGTGCGATTTAACCGTCCACGCTTCCGTCCGGTACGAAATTGGTGGTCCCCTGATGCCTCAGAGTGCGTCCTACCAACCGATCCCTTCTTATAGCCATGTTCTGCCATAAATTTCTCTTCTCCCCAATTCTGGTTAATACTGCCTCATTAATTGCGTGATACACTCATCTAATCTTGAGCATTACAAAAGCTTCTATTCTCATCTTGTCTGAACTGCTTATCGTTTCCATACATGGCTGCAGTCCTTACAACCACTGTCAGAAAGGGATTCCTGACACTTGAATCAATACTCAATGTTAACAAATTTCTCTTCTTCAGAAAAGCTTTACTTGCCATTACCAGTCTACATTTTATATTCTCTTTTTTATATTCTCCTTACGTCGACCATCATCAATAATTTTGCTTCCCAAATGGCAAATCTCATTTACTGCTTTAAGTGTATCATTTCCTGATCTAATTCTCTCCGCATTTAATTCGACTACATTCCATTATCATTTTTTTAATGTTCATCTTCTATCTATTTTCAAGACACTGTCCATTCCGTTTAACTGCTCTTTCAAGTCCTTTGCTGTCTCTGACAGAATTGCAAATACCATCGGCGAACCTCAAAACTTTTATTTCTTCTCCCTGGACTTTAATACGTACTCCAGTTTTTTCTTTTGTTCCGTTTACTGCTTGCTCAACATACAGACTGAATAACATCGGGTATAGGCTACAACCTGTCTCACTCCCTTCTCAGCTACTGCTTCCTTTTCGTGCCCCTCGGCTCTTATAATTGACATGTTTGCTGTACAAATTGTAAGTATCCTTTCGCTCCCTGTATTTCACTCCTGCCGCCATTAGAAGTTGAAAGCCAGTGTTCCAGTAAACATCGTCGAAAGCTTTCTGTAAGTCTAGATCTATCTTCTAAGATAAGTTGTAGGGTCAGCATTGCCTAGCGTGATCCTGCGTTTTTCCTTATTTGAAACTGATCTTCCCCGAAGTGGGCTTCTACCATTTTTGCCATTCGTCTGCAAAGAGTACGAGTTGGTATTTTGCAACTGTGACTTACTAAGCTGATAGTAGTTTAACTGACATCTGTCAGCACCTGCTTTCTTTGGAACTGGAACTATTAAATTCTTCTTGAAGTCTGAGGATATTTCGCCTGTATCGTACATCTTGCTCACAAGACGGAAGAATTTTGTCATGGCTGGCTCTGCCAAGGCTACCAGTAGCTCTAACAGAGAGATAGTTTGCTCTTAAGCATTATTATTTTTATACGCAGATCAAGACTCATGCAAAAGCAGGTTATTTTGACGAGATATTGGCCAAAAGCAGTGCTCATGCCATAGCTGTAGCTCTCTTACGCCCATTTTCCCATTATTGCTTGTTATGCGGTTAATATTCCCTACTGCTGTTGCAAGACAAACCACACTAGAAAGAATCGTAGGTTAGAGCACCTGCAACCTCTCGGTGCGCAATAAATAACTTTACATCCAATTTACCATCCGGATTCAAGTCGTAGTAATTGTATTCAAACGCCTTTAGAGACTTATGTTAGCTGATCTTGACAAAACTCTTTCGGTACCTCTAATTTGCAGCGTTCTCTTGATATGCATTCCTCTTAAAATCCCGATTGATCGAAGATGAAAACAAATTCCTTACTTAACAAAGGGATAAGTCCGTTTATTTTATCTACAAATTTTCGGACCGATTCTGCAGTTTGCTGTGCATCGTCATGTTGACTCTTTGGTTGAAATTTCATTATCCTACGTCTTATCATTCTACAGCACTGTCTGTCTTTATGCAACCATCACTGCTTCCCTTGAAATCACTGTAATCTATTTCGAGCGCAGTTTGATGTGCATAATGTAGTAGGTGCATAATGTTTTAGGCATAATGTTGTAGGTCAGTATTACGGACATCCTATAAAATCATCGAGCATCCTTGAAACATGCGAACATAAGTTTTTGTAACAAGTGTGCCTGCCTTATCCTGCCTTGAATGCATTGCACGGTCATATTGCTGTAGACTCATTTTAGATCTGTTCATAATTGTTTTTTACTATGCCGCGGATGATTTTCCATGTACGTAATTATATTTAATACTTGCTTCTTGGACAACGATTGTTCTTTACTACGTTTGACTTGAAAAGGGATTTCTGTCTCCCTGTTGCAGAAGGATGATGAACTACGTGGCTCGACACCTGTTTCAGTATCACTTTCGTACGTTAAGCACGTATCGTCATCATTTTACTACTCATGTCTATTGTCCGAACCGTCGAGCATGTACGACACCACACATTCCACTGACTCATTTTTCATAAACGCTCATATTTCATCTCTCCCGTCTTTCTCACTCTGAGAAATTTCTATGATTCCTTTCCGACGAAATGTCAACTTCGGCAACTGTTGTTATAGATATAATGCAATGTTTCCTTTGTTGCCATTGCTCTGCTTTGTATCAACACTGTAGCACTGTCGTGGATTACTCGTCGACTAAGCAGTTCAAATACACACCGTAGCCTCATATTGTGCTCACCAGTTGATACCTCCACTTCCGCCCACTGTTGCCATTAGCAGCCACTGTTGCGGTTGCACGGTGGACAATTGTAGGCTGTCGTATGCTGTAAACATCTTTGGTCCTTTGTGATCTTGAACTAAAGGGGTTTCTAATTAGGGCCCAAGACATCAACGAGAGCCTCTTATTCCTCAAGATACTATAGCAGTACTCTGGCCTTGAGACACGTGAATCATCTGGTTCTAAAATGCCTTAGCCATCGGGGATTATATCAACCATGAAGGGGTGCAGTTGTTCCGTAATAATATTATTATTTATGAGGTTCGCAATTGTCATAGTGCCTTAGAATACTATCACAAATCTTATGAAATCTCACGTGAGTATCCACCACAGCATAAGACTGCTGCCGTCGCCCTGTGTCCGTTGCGCAGTACAAGTTTCGAGCAGCCGTTAACTGGATAACGCCGTATCCGGAGACGCTCGTCGAGCCATTGTAACAAGAAGCGTGATTATTCAGACCAGCCGACATCGTTCCATTAGTTCGGTCTCGATGATCCGGCGACCACCGCAAGTTTAATTGAGGATGTCGTGAAATACGCGTGGAAAAAAGACATCTGCTTCCAAACGCCTGTTCGACAGTATATACTCAAGTCTGTGTCTGCACTAGCAATGCCTTCTGTCGTCAGATTAATCACAGCTCGTCTCCTCCGCAGCTTTGCAGAGTCAGCTAGTCTCAGACCTCAGTGTCCTGTTACGAGGAGTGAACGTCCAACACCCTACAGCTGGCCTAACCAAGATTTGGGCTCCGGAACGCGCTCGCACTCCGCGAGCGCAGCTTAGTCGGTGCAGGGCTGCGGCTTCCAAAACCACTGGGCTACTCAGAGTAGTTATTAAAGTGAGACGGCTGTGGCGGCCGCAGTGGCCGAGCGGTTCTAGGCGCTTCAATCTGGAACCGCGCGACCGCTACGGTCGCAGGTTCGAATTCTGCCTCGGGCATGCACGTGTGTGATGTCCTTAGGTTAGTTAGGTTTAAGTAGTTCTAAGTTCTGCTCCGAGCCATTTGAACCATTTTTTGAGACGGTTGTATGCCGAAGGTTGCTTAGGCGCAAACATAGGAACAACACAAGACGGCTCATTCTAAGAGGCAAATACGGCAGCCTAATTTTACAAAATAATGACTTTACTAATCTAATCAAAAGTACATTAAGCAATACTAAAACGATGAGCAGAAATACAGTAAACCTTACATACAGGCATTTAACCTAAGGCTATGACGTTTATAAATTTACACACGTTTTAGGTTATATAATTCGCATTAGGCGCCAAAGGGATCCACTGACAAACTGCAGGTGGCCACACTAGTAGCGAAGGGTATCGAGGGACGCGGAAAAGGGTGCAGTAATGCGGAAACAGAGCGATTCTGGCCACAGGTGGAAACATTTCCGAAACGGCTAAGTCTGTAAACATTTCACATGCCACAATGGTTGAAGTAAACTGCGTATGGAAAAATGGTGCTACCCAACAACGGTGCTCAGCAACTACGGTGCGCCACGGGCCAAAAATGACAGTTGTGAATAATAGCTCCGGAGATGTGTACGTGTCAATAGGCGTGCAATTGTTGAGCAACTGACGTTCAGAGGAACTTATGGGCTACCAACAGTGTCTCCTCAACAACCGTTCAGCGAACGTTGGTACGCATGTGCCTCCACAGCAGACACCTCGTCCATGCGTCCATGCTGACTGCTGTTTATAGGCGACGAAGCCTGGAATTTGCACGCTAGCTCGACTCTGGGCGCCCACTGAGTGGCGACAGGTGATCCTCCCAGATTAATCACGTTTTATGCTCCAAAAGACATATGGCGGCCGTTGGCGTCTACGGCGTGAAACATCTGAGAGCCACAATCGTCTGAAGGATTCAGGACAAAGGTCGTTCCGTTGGTTAGATCAGCATTCTGGAAAGCGCAATGGATCAGCACTAATATGCTTCTATCCTTGGGGACCATGTCCACCCCTATGTGCAGTTTGTTTATCCTCGGCAGAATGACATCTAGCAGCTGGACAATGCAACGAGGCAGACAGCTCGCATCGTACGTGCGTGGCTCGAAGAGCGTGACAGTGAGTTCACTGTACTCCCCTGCGCACCAAACTCCCAGTATCTAAACCCAATCGAGAATCTGATGGATCATCTCCGGCAGGCTGTTCGCGCTATGGATCCTCAACCGAGAAACTTTAGCGCAGCTGGCCATGTCGCTCGAGTCGGCATGGCTCCACATCATGTCGGTACCTTCAAGAACGTCTCGCAGCGCAAGCAGTTGACAGATGTTCACATTAACGTGACTGGACGCTGTACATCTCTAACTATAGTTCGTGATAGTGATAGAAACGCATGTAGTTCCGCAGATTAATATCTGCCCAACAAAAACGCTTGAGTGACTTTCTCAGTTTCATAACAGAAAAAGAAGTTCGCACATGTACGTTGAGCCAAAGACTGAAATAACGTTAGTGACTTTTCTGTACAGTCGAGGATATTACCCTTGGGATAACATTTTGTAAGACCCTCTATTAATACCAAATTGGACAAACAGCTCAATGAACAAGGAGCTACGCGTACGACTATAAGCTCAGGATGGATGTAACTAGGTGATACATCAGCAGCCAAAACCGAATACTTAAATAACGGAAATTGCAACCAACAGCTGTATTGTAATTCAAAAGTTGTTAATAAAAACTGCTACCCGTTTCGATGTAAAAATGGGTGACCTTCAGGCCCAAAGCGCCATCTGTCATTAGTGGAATTGTTACTAAATGTTACTGAATCCAGTTAGTTTTGGCTCCGCTTTGTTGGTCACACGTGTTGGCGTAATGTGCTTAATCAGCCGTACCGCTTCCATTTGAAGACACTCTTGGTCTTTATCATTGTGATTTGTACGCTGATGGCAGATCACGTTTGGGACCTCAAGATGGCGCTTTTACACGTCGAAACTGGTAGCGTGTTTTGAATCAACGATGTTTGAATTACAGTGCAGAAGCCGGTTTCAATTTTTAATTATTCAAATACTTCATGTCTGGCGGTTGTCCCACAGTCCTTGATGGATTACCAGAGTAAACCGAAAACAGTCTGACAAATCTAAGCCAGTCGTTAATGTACAATCTTTGAATCTCTTTGAAAATTCATGACGAAAGTTTACTGAAACGCAGTCATTCATGCCTGGTCCACAAAAGATCGCTTGAGTTGAAGGAAATTTTCCATGTCATGAACTTGAAACCAATTTTTTCATGGCATTCATTTTTGATCCATAGCATGTCTTGTATGTCATATTCTCCCATTGCACTAAAAGACTTAAAATGAAATAATTGGTGATGTCGACCATAAAAGATTTTGCCACAGCTTTATTTAATTTTAACTCAGCTTTTAGTCCCTAATGGTTACGTTAAATTCATCCAGCATTTCTCTCGTTCATTAGAAGACAAGTGCATCATATTGTCTTTGTGACTGGTATTGTAAGGATGTTTCAATAGATACTTTTCCAGCTGATAGAGCGATGACGTACTAAGCACATTGCATTGTCTTTAAATTATACGAAAAGTAGAGCAATGCCAATTTAGTGTTGCGTGATGTGGTTTCTCCACTTTTTCTCCTTTTCGACAAGTACGTAGACGCAATAAAATTCCTAATGCAGAGCGTAAATATAATGTCACGCTGTTATCCGACTCGCTTTAGCGGCGGGCGGCTGCAGCCTTAATTTTCCCCTTCCTCCGCCCCCCCCCCCCCCCCCCCAATTCGGAGCGCTAGTCCGAGCGACACCGGAGCGCTCGCTTTCGCAAAACGCTTTTTGGCCAGATGTGGCCTTTACTACAGGATTTGTTCTCTACTAGGAGGCCTGAGGGATGCACGCTCTTAAAACATACTGACAGTACCATCGACTCGGAAGTTACAAGAGGTACTGTGATTGACGTAATTGTCAAAGCGCTGTAGCCAGTAAACAGTATATATCCACATCAACAGGTTGCCATTGTAGACATAATGTTTCGACTCATCAGAACATATTTAAGACACTTACGCATTACGTACATACGTCTCCAAAAACACCTGTGTAAACGTGTTAATGTTTGGAAGTTTCTCTACTGCAAGTGTCTGTCAATCGGAAATAGTCCTTATATAGAGCTTTATCGTAAATTAGTAGTGACGTATAGTTGTTCCAGCGCCAATTGGTCCTTCCGCGACGTTATGGGACACGAAGTTATGGGGCACGATTTACAGTAAATGAATAACAGGCCTACTACTCCCTTCGTTATCACTCTATTTTCAGATGTGCAGGGATACTTGCAGTACAGTATCGTGCTTTGTTGTAAATACCGCTGTGCACAATCAATTAAAATGGGTTCCTCTCTTTCAGTTTTAGCAAACTTAATTTTAATTGGCAAATTATTTGCTTTTTTCCGCATAAGCCATGTAGGACATAAGCTGTACTATATTTATAAAATTCGCGATGTGCAACATTTCCTCAAAATATTTTACTATAACAGGTATGTACCACCATTAATGTAAAGCCGATCGATTTGACTCACGAATCGGGCTTTGTATTTGTTGCATAAAAATCAGAAAATTCATGGTCTGAAAGTACACTAATTTCCTCTCCGCAAGCGATGTTTCAATGCTTGGAAAACACCACTAAATTTGAGTATCCTAATCTGCTGATAAGCCATTCTTGCAGGCCTACTTACCTTCACTAGGAATTTGCGGCGATGATCTATGGCCTAGTCTCCAAATACACCCACCTGAAACAGAAAGTATTTAATTAGTCATCTGCTTGCTCTGTATCCCACAAAGGTCTCGGTACAGGTTATACATGTGGCTGGCGACGTTAAGCAACATAGTTTCAGTGTACACATTCTTCAGAAAATAAATTTCTAGTGATAGTAATATTTAGAGAAATAAAATAGGTAAATGGTGAAAAAGTCAGAGCAAATACTTATCACATGACAAATAAATATATTTCTATGCGTAAAGGTTTTCTGTCAACGTGCTACATTATGTTCCTCATTAATTTCATTCTGTTATCTGTTGTTGAGCGATAATGTGTTCAGCGTTACATAGTTTACACTGCAACTTTACTCTGGATGTAGATGTTTAGTTTAGCCATGAAGTCATTACTCTGCAATCAGGAGAAACGGACATATAGTGTTTCTGAAAATATAACAACCAACCGCGCAAAAAGATTCCTTTCCGCACGAATTTCAGGAAGTAAGTAACCACGTCTGACTCATAGGAAATGTATTTCACTTATCGTAGTTGTTCCAAATTTTCCAAAAAACTGTGGAGCAGATCTGAGAAAATGAAATGAAATGATAGTATGGCATTTACTGGCCGGGCCATCCCCTTCGGGGTTCGGCCGCCGCAATGCAAGTCTTTTTAGTTGACGCCACTTCGGTGACTTGAGTGTCAATGATGATGAAAATGATGATGAAGGACACACAACACCTAGTTCCCTGCCGGGAATCGAACCATGACTGTCGTATTCGACTACTAAATGCTATGAAGGTGAATAATTTCGTTATGTAAAGATTCTGATTCATAATAGATCATTACGAGCTTGAAAATTTTTTTATCATCTTAGCATATATGCGTGATTAAACTATTTGTTTCCATGTATACTCTATGTAGTGCCACTGAGTGTGGTTACAAAAATAAAGTAGTTATTCAGCAAATGAAAACTCAACATGACTGTCAAGAAATATTTATATGATGTGAGTCACCACCTATGAAATTTAATATATAATAAAACATCTTGAAGACTAATACATGTTTGCAGCAACCGTTCACAATTTAAGTTGCCAAATCAACTTAACTAGCCTTGACCAAAGTCGAATGTGTTCACCTTGGTATTCAGAAGCTGCATATTTAATTTGTTGATCTTCGTAGATAAGTGAGAAAAAGATTCAAAAGAAGACAAAATTAGATAAGTTTGAAAGTTTAAATTGTAGCTCACAATTCGAAATGTCTTCATTACACTACTGGTGGTGGTGGTTAGTGTTTAACGTCCCGTCGACAACGAGGTCATTAGAGACGGAGCGCAAGCTCGGGTTAGGGAAGGATTGGGAAGGAAATCGGCCGTGCCCTTTCAAAGGAACCATCCC
Source organism: Schistocerca americana (assembly GCF_021461395.2). NCBI lineage: Eukaryota > Metazoa > Arthropoda > Insecta > Orthoptera > Acrididae > Schistocerca > Schistocerca americana. The sequence continues at coordinate 402,288,082 of NC_060125.1, forward strand.
GGCATTTACCTGAAACGATTTAGGGAAATTACACTACTCAACAAAACATTAAGGTGAAATTTATTTAAAATTTTGAAGAATTGCATGACATCGAAATTCATTACAAGTGTTGAACAATTATAAACATTTTATTGGATTGAAACCCTGAATCTTATGAACAATTATTTAATTAAAATGAGTGAAATGAATTTTTCAAATCGATTAAATTCTATTAATGTTAATCTGTTGGTAAATTTCCTTGTTGTGGGGTAGGCAAATGTATTCCACCAGATCTCTTTGTGAGCTAGGGTGTTTGCGATTGTAGTGTGTATACCCAACAGACGCAAAACTTAAGTCCCTGTGGTCTGAAAACAATGAAAAGCTCCCTATTCAAGCACGCAAATTTACTTTTAAAAGTGAATGAACCAGTTCTACAAAAGATAACGTCTTATTAAGTCTGAATTTTGCAGAAGTAGGCAAATAATTAAAAGCTAATAGTCAATACACAGGTTAGTTACCACATGACACCACATTTCAATTAAGGGAGGCGTCTAACTATTAAATAAAAATGCACCTATTGTCAAAGGTGCTATTTGTTTCCCTTAACTAGTGATCAAATAGGAAGACTTTCAACAACAAAGCAATGAATGCATAGGTAGACAACAGTTATGATTAATCCCAATCCTGCGCACGTACTGAATATTGCCAATGGTCAAGCGAAGAGCGTATGAAAAAATGCTAATCAAAAATGAAATCGGAAGAACAAAACAGTTCACAGATGCATATTGCATCCTGCAGCTCGTGCAACTAAGTACAGTCATCAGTTACCAAAACGACTAACTCCGCAAAGTTAACAAAAACAGGGCCACCAGAACTATTACACAGAAAGTCAACAGTGGTTGAATCTCACAAAATAAAATACCTGATTTGGCTGCCTGTGCGCCAGCTACGAGGCCCAGTTAATAACAAACAGACACTATCTTCGCATGTGCAGCCTGCGAGGATGCCAGCAAGACCGTCGTTCATGGAGGAAGGAGGCAGAGTGTTCTAAAGAGAAATTCTAACTTCTCTCTTAAGCTCAGGAATAGTTACAAATCATCCACCAGTGATGTAATGAGTCCGAATGCTGTCCAATCTCTAGCCACGTTTTGGCGAAATGGTGACCACCGCCCCATCGAAATTTCATGATTTCGACACATTGTCAGCAAGAGTGGAACGTAACAGCCAAAAATGTTCATAAGCGTACAATAAAAACACATAAGATAGCGAACTCACTTTATATAGGCACATCTAAAATAGTTGTACATCACCCCGATTCCCAGTACTCCTGAAGATAGACGTTGACTGTGGGTATTGCATCACACAGTCCCTTTGAATGTTCAGAGACGTCACTAAACCCGCCCAAAGATGTAAACAACCTTGCATGAGCAGCGCCAATTAGACGGAGGGTGTCCGACAGCCGATCAGTTCCATTCCACCGGGAAGAAGGTACACGGCTAGTGTAGTCTGTATTTCAACCATGCCTAGACAGCCAATATCGCGGTTCGATCGCGTCCGCAATGTTACTAAGTGCCAGGAAGGTCTCTCAACAAGGGAAGTGTCCAAGTCGTCTCGGACTGAACCAAAGCGATGTTGTTCGGACATGGAGAAGTCACAGACAGGAACTGCTGATCACGTACGACGCTCAGGCTGACCAAGAGCTACTACTACAGTGGATGACCGCTACCTACGGATTATGCCTCTGAGGAACCCAGACAGGAACGCCATCATGTTGAAAAATGCTTTTAGTGCACCCACAGGACGTCGTGTTACAACTCAAACTGTGCGGAATAGGCTGCATTAAGCGCAACTTCAGTCCCAACGTCCATGGTGAGGTCCCTCTGAACAACCACGACACAATGCAGCGCGGTACAGATGAGCGCAACAACACGCCGAATGGACCGCTCAGAGTTGGCTTCATGTTCTCATCAACGATGAGTGTTGCACATGCCTTCAAACAGACAACCATCGGAGGCGTGTTTGGAGGCAACCCGGTCAGGCCGAACGCCTTAGACACACAGCCCAGCGAATGCACCAAGGTGGAGGTTCCCTGCAGTTTTTGTGGTGGCATTATGTGGGGCCGACGTAAGCCGCTGGTGGTCGTGAAAGGCGCTGATACGGCTGTACGGTACGTGAATGCCATCCTCCGAACGATAGTGCAACCATATCGGCTGCATATTGGCGAGGTATTCGTCTTCATGAACGACAATTCGTGCCCCCATCGTGCACATCTTGTGAATGACTTCCTTCAGGATAACAACGTCGTTGAACTAGAGTGGCCAGCATGTTTTCCAGACATGAACTCTATTGAAAATGTCTGGCATAGATTGAAAGGGACTGTTTATGGATGACATGGCCCACCAACCGCTCAGAGAGATCTACGCCTCATCGCCATTGAGGAGTGGGATAACCTGGACCAACAGTGCCTTTATGAACTTGTGGACAGTATGCCTCGACGAATACAGGTATGCATCAATATAAGAGGACGTGTTACTGGGTATTAGAGATACCGGCGTGTAGAGCAATATAGACCATCACGTCTGAAGGTCTCGCTGTATGGTGGTACAACATACAATGTGTGGTTTTCATGAGCAATAAAAAGGGCGGAAATGCTTATGTTGATCTCTATTCCAATTTTCTGTACAGGTTCCGGAACTCTCGGGACTGAGGTAATGCAAAACTTTCTTTTATGTGTGCAGGACGAACATTTACATATATCATTAATCTGTTCAAATGGTTTAAATGGCTCTGAGCACTATGGGACTTAACTTCTGAGGTCATCAGTCCCCTAGAACTTAGAACTACTTAAACCTAACTAACCCAAGGGCATCACACACATCCATGCCCGAGGCAGGATTCGAACCTGCGACCGTAGCGGTCGCGCGGTTCCAGAATGTAGCTCCTAGAACCGCTCGGCCACCCCGGCCGGCTTTTAATCTGTAAAATTACACCACAACAAGGAGAGCAACGAAATATTATTATTTACAAACATAACCTTCTAAGAAGGTTGGGTATAAAGTACAGGATGGCTATAGTTCCATGTTCACTACTTTAGTCAGCGTGCACGGAAATATTTTTACTCTGTGATCCAAAACTTTATAGGATTCATGTTTAGACTGTGCGCAGCCGGATTTTCCTTATTAGTAGTGTTAGTGTCATGACTTGCGTTAGGCGCCCGTACTGGTAAGGCTAGGTACGGTTGAAACTGAAGTATCAGTGCGAGTCACAGGTGCACAGTTACAGTCAACTACGTGGTAGACGAAGTGAGCAGGTCTTCAATCGCAAAGCTGTTCCATCAGAACAATAGGAATGGTCCTGCTACTCTTAAGAGTATCGACTTATACGGAGAGGTTCCCCTTCCTTACATGGGTTGAAACCATGAATCTGAAGTTCAGATTGACTGGCAGTTTGGGAATTGCTCCTGGGAGAGACCTATAGACAATTGCGCTAGAAATTGCTGAATGAGGAATTGTTGGCATGGCTGAGAACGCTGTATGGAGTGTGCCACCTTCAAGCAGTGCATAAACTGTCACCACAGCTGAACATTCCATACTCCAGCGTCCGAAAAGCGCTGTGAACAATTTTGAAACAGTAAGTTTAGTGCTGCTTCAGGCTATTGTGGATGCAGATGGCCGTCACATTGCCCAACTTTTGTAACCTGGAACGTAAATGTGGTACGGAATAACAAATGTTACCCTCTCATGTGGAAATTAAAATGTTTTAATCTTTGTCCAAAAGGTTCATTCTCTTACGGTCATTCATGAGGTCCTCACAAGTAGCTGAAGTTTAATTATAACCGCTCTGTACTAAGAGGGAGGAACCGTTTACAGTATAATCTAAACACAAGTAAGAGTAATAAGAAATAGAAGATCGATAAATACAAGGATGTAAGGTGGGGTTTGTTTTTATCGTCACCCTTGATCAAGTTAAACAGCAGAAAACCACTAAAGAAACAGATCTTCAGAAGTGGAATAAAAGTCCGAGTGGTAAAGGCTGTTGTCAGACAACAAGGCACTTCTGGCATGACGTGAGGAAAGGAGATGATTTGAATGAACAGTTTACTTAGCATAGGACGTGGCGCAAGGATTAACAAAGCGAAAACAAAAGTGACAAGGAAGATTGCATAAGATGACCGAAGGAAGGAACCAGATACACTTTATCATAGACAAAGAACAACTTCTATAAAAACATGTTGTTGCTCGGAGGAGAACGACCGTTGTCATGAGAGACTAGCACCTGGAGTGATTTTATAGGGTTCCACTGAAGACACGTCGCGAACGCCTCTGGTTCGCTTAGACGTTAAGGTGTACAACAGGAACTACATATCTGATGCGTCAGGGCCGGTGGCTCTGCCTTGTCCTCGAAGTCTCCGTGACATTATATTTCACCAAGGTAACGTAAGACAGCACATTAGCCACACCCACCTCGATACAGGAAGCGTTGGACTGGTGGCCTGGACAGCGCGTTCTCCAGCTCTTTTGTCGCGGCCTGCATGGAAATTAGTACGATCGGCACAGAGTTCAAGTAGCGTGGAACGACGCTCCCTTATTCGTCGCCCAAGATTACATGGACTCTGTGCCAAACCTGGTTCAAAACTTTCCGTTTACTCGAGTTGGCAGAATTTTGTAGTAAGTTTCGCACTCTGTGTAGATATAAATCATCAGCAGTTCAGTAATTTATTCCTTAACTTTGTATGAGATATTAAATTTCGTTATTTTCTGCTCAGGACAGAAGCGCGCGCCCACATACCCTCACATGCATAGTCTCGTCGTTAATCCAATTCTGTACGTACGAGAGGCATTAAATACGTAATGCAACACAATTTTTTATGAAAGCAGATTTATTTTATTCAGGAGTCCATTACACCATATTATTCTCCCTAGTTTTCAACATTATCTCCGTTTATTGCGACGGCCTTACGCCTCCTTGCTAAGAGGGCCCGTATGCCCGCATGGTACTGCTCTATTGGTCGACGTCGGAGACATCTTGCCGCAGTAATAACCCTCCCGTCATCTACGAACTACTTGCTGCGGAGTGCATCTTTCAGTGTTTAATGGACCAAACAAATGGTAGTGGAAAATGCGAGATTTTGGCTGTAGGATTGATGAGCAAGAACAGGTCAGAGAAGATCTGTGAGATCCTCTCGATTGCGAAGACTTGTATGATGCCTTGTCTTGTCATGGAGAAGGAGAAATTCGTCTGGATTTTTGTGGCAACGAACACGCTGAAGACGATTCTTCAATTACCTGAGGTATCATATTACACTTTAGAGTTGATCGTTGCACCTTGAGGGAAGACATCAATCTGTGACGTCCAGTTGAGCAGAGAATCGTTTAATTTTAATCTATCGATAACCTCGAATGAGAGTGTCCGCACGTTCCAACATTAAAATCGTTGTATGCAGCCACCGGCCGGTGTGGCCGTGCGGTTCTAGGCGCTTCAGTCTCGAACCTGGTGACCGCTACGGTCGCAGGTTCGAATCCTGTCTCTGGCATGGATGTGTGTGATGTCCTCAGGTTAGTTAGGTTTAAGTAGTTCTAAGTTCTAGGGGACTGATGACCTCAGAAGTGAAGTCCCATAGTGCTCAGAGTCATTTTTTGTATGCAGCCGGTCCGTATGCAGGAGACTGGACAGCTTAACACGACCTTCTTGCGATGATGACAGACACCTCGTTCAACGCCTCACCGTGGTATTGTTCGCTGCCAGGTCTCCGTAAATATCCTGAAAGCACCTATGAATTTCTTCTGGTTTCACTCCAAAAGAAACTCATTGATAGCTCTCTGTTTGGAATGCATTTCCGTTACAGACGCCACTTTGGAAGGTAGGTATAGCACCGCCCCCTATCGAAACATCATGCAACTTTCCGGGCGTATATATACTGAAGCGCGTTTATTCCAACGGAAACTGGCCTAGAGAAATACTGTGCTACGTTACTTACTGAACACCCATCGTATATAAGGTGTTCCGCAACCTATTCCAAGCTTACATGGGTTGAAGGGAAACGTTTGAAGTTTTTAATAAGAAAGCGAAGTGAGGAATGTGCTGCTTGCATGTTTAGGAAGATTGAAAATTGGTTCACATTCGATCTTAGTGCTTCATGGTACACGCACAGCTTTGGCCTTTGGGCTCTACAGGAGCCCCTGGCATGGACAATGTTTCTCCAAACTCGAGAATGCGACGCATCTGTGGGTCAAAACTGTCATCCATCGCAGTTGAGAACAGGCCAGTTTCTAGTAGATCCTTTTCATAGCCATACGAAAATGGTATGTCATAATTACAATATAGACTGAAGAGGAGTCCCGTTTCCTTTTTCTTTGCGTGCAGTGGAAGCGGAAGATTTGAAAGTTGTCCAGTTTCAAAATTATGACATTTCGGAAATGGGATCAATAATAAGATGTTTCACAAAAAACACACACACACACACACACACACACACACACATATATATATATATATATATATATATATATATATATATATAGGGTGTTACAAAAAGGTACGGCCAAACTTTCAGGAAACATTCCTCAAACACAAAGAAAGAAAATATGTTATGTGGACATGTGTCCGGAAACGCTTACTTTCCATGTTAGAGCTCATTTTATTACTTCTCTTCAAATCACATTAATCATGGAATGGAAACACACAGCAACAGAACGTACCAGCGTGACTTAAAACACTTTGTTACAGGAAATGTTCAAAATGTCCTCCGTTAGCGAGGATATATGTATCCACCCTCCGTCGTATGGAATCCCTGATGCGCTGATGCAGCCCTGGAGAATGGCGTATTGTATCACAGCCAGCCACAATACGAGCACGAAGAGTCTCTACATTTGGTACCGGGGTTGCGTAGACAAGAGCTTTCAAATGTCCCCATAAATGAAAGTCAAGAGGGTTGAGGTCAGGAGAGCGTGGAGGCCATGGAATTGGTCCGTCTCTACCAATCCATCGGTCACCGAATCTGTTGTTGAGAAGCGTACAAACACTTCGACTGAAATGTGCAGGAGATCCATCGTGCATGAACCACATGTTGTGTCGTACTTGTAAAGGCACATGTTCTAGCAGCACAGGTAGAGTATCCCGTATGAAATCGTGATAACGTGCTCCATTGAGCGTAGGGGGGAAGAACATGGAGCCCAATCAAGACATCACCAACAATGCCTGCCCAAACGTTCACAGAAAATCTGTGTTGATGACATGATTGCACAATTGCGTGCGGATTCTCGTTAGCCCACACATGTTGATTGTGAAAATTCACAATTTGATCACGTTGGAATGACGAAACTAAAATGTGCTCTAATGTGGAAATTTTGCGTTTCCGGACACATGTCCACATAACATCTTTTCTTTATTTGTGTGTGAGGAATGTTTCCTGAAAGTTTGGCCGTACCTTTTTGTAACACCCTGTATATATATATATATGTGAAAAAAGTTTTGCATCACCTCGGTTCTGAGCTTTCCGGAACCCATACGGACAATTGGAACATCATTATATGTTGTACTACCAAACAGTGAGACCTTGAAAGGTGGTAGTCCAAAATGCTGTACACACCGGTAATTCTAACACCCAGTAGCACGTCCTCTTGCATTGATGCATGCCTGTATTCGTCGAGGTATAGTATCCACTAGTTGGCCCAGATTGTCCCACTTCTCAAAGGTGATGAGGCGTAGATCCCTCAGAGTGGTTGAGGGTAACGTCGTCCATAAACAGCCTTTTTCAATCTATCCCAGGCATGTTCGATAGGGCTCATGCCTTCACAACGAGCTGGCCACTCTAGTCGAGCGACGTAGTTATCCTGAAGGAAGCCACTCACAAGACGTGCACGATGGGGGTGCGAATTGTCGTTCATGAAGACGAATGCCTCGCCAATATGCTGCCGATATTGTTGCACTATTGGTCGGAGGATGGCATTCACAAATAGTACGCCGGCCGGAGTGGCCGTGCGGTTCTAGGTGCTACAGTCTGGAGCCGAGCGACCACTACAGTCACAGGTTCGAATCCTGCCTCGGGCATGGATGTGTGTGATGTCCTTAGGTTAGTTAGTTCTAAGTTCTAGGCGACTGATGACCTCAGCAGTTAAGTAACATAGTGCTCATAACCATCTGAACCATCTGAACCACAAATAGTACAGCCGTTGCGGCGCCTTCCATGACCACCAGTGGTGTACGTCGGCCCCACATAACGCCAACCCGAAACAGCAGGGAATCTCCACCTTGCTGCACTCGCTGGACAGTGCGTCTAAGGCGTTCAGCCTGACTGTGTTGCCTCCAAACACGTCTCCGACGATTGTCTAGTTCAAGGAATATGCGACACCCATAGGTTAAGAGAACGTGTTGCCAATACTGAGCGGTCCATTCGCCATGTTGTTTCACCCATCTGTACCGCGCTTCATGGTGTCGTGGTTGCAAAGAGTGACCTCGCCATGGACGTCGGGACTGAAGGTGCGCATCATGCAGCCTATTGCGCACAGTTTGAGTCGTAACACTACTTCCCGTGGCTGCACGAAAAGCATTATTCAACTTGGTGGCGTTACTGTCTGGGTTCCTCAGAGGCATAATCCTTAGGTAGCGGTCATCCACTGTAGTAGTAGCCCTTGGGCGGCCTGAGCGACTCACGTCATCTCCGGTTCCTATCTCCATATCCGAACAACATGTCTTTGGTTCACTCCGAAACTTCTGGACACTTCCCTTGTTGAGAGCCCTTCCTGGCACAAAGTAACAATGCGGACACAATTGATCCTTGGTATGGACTGTCTAGGCGTGGATTAACTACAGACAACACGAGCTGTGTACCTTCTTCCCGGTGGAACGACTGGAACTGATCAGCTGTCGGATCCCCTCCCTGTAATAGGCGCTGCTCATGCGTGGTAGCTTACATATTTGGGTGGGTTTGGTGACATCTCTGAACAGCCAAAGGGACTGTGTCTGTGATACAATATCCACAGACAATGTTTATCTTCAGGAGATCTGAGAACCGGGGTGTTTCAAAATTATTTTTGACGTGTGTATATATAATCTGAGCTCGCTATTTTATATGTCTTGATTCTACGCTGATGATCACTTTTGTCTGTTACGTCCCATTCTTGCTGACAGTGAGTTGAAATCATGAAATTTAGTTGGGGTGGTGGTCGGGAATACATCCGTCTAGGCTACAAACTAAAGTGATTCACTTGGGAAGATTATAGGTAAATGTGTGTGAGATAATTCGTTGACATATGAAATGCTGGTACATTAATAAACGACGTAACTGCCAGAACGTTGATGGAAAGCATGTGGACATGCATGCATTGATTTGTATAGGTGATGGGTTTACACTGAAGCTGTCACCCTATGATGTCCCATGTATGCTCTGTTGGACATAGATGATCTAATAGACCAAGGCAACATGTTCCCACTCTGCAGAGCATGTTGGGTTGTAACAGTGGTACATGGGGGAGCGTTACCCTCTTGGAGATACTCCATGGAATGCTGTTCATGAAAGGCAGCGCAATAAGTCGAATCATTAGACTGACGCACAACATTGCAGACAGTCTGTGTGGGGTAAACACGAAAATGCTCCTGCTGTTATACAAAATCGCACCCCAGACCGTAACTTCAAGTGTAGGGCTCATGTGTCGAGCACATATATAGCTATAGCTTTGGTGCAGGTCCTCACCTGGCCACCATCTAAACAACACACGACCCTCATTGACATCGAGGCCAAACAAACTTTTATCAGAAAGCACAACAGATCTCCACCCTGCCCTCGAATAAGCTCTTGGTTGACAATAACGAAGTCAAAAATGGCAGTTGTTTGACGTCAGTGCAATGTACGCTACGAGGTGTCTGGCTCGGAGCTGTCCTTGATTCAGCCAATTTTAACAGTTCGTTGAGTCACTGTGGTGCCATCTGATGCTTAGATTGCTGCTGCAGATAGAGTACAATGCGACAGAGCCATACCCCAAAAACGTTGGCCTCCGGGTAGCACAACTTGCCTGTCTGATGCCTGGTACTCCTGCGACCGTACAATCTCGCGGCCACCACTGGCACCAGCCATGTACAGTGGCTACATATCCTACCAATTCCTTCTGCAATATCGTGGAGGGAATATTCATATTCTCGTAGCCATAATATCTCTTTCAGACTCGGTGAGGTGTTGATAATGGCGTCTTTGGCGTCTTAAAAGCATTCTTGACTAACATCGACTTACCAGGTTCAATCTCAAAAGTAAACGCTCACGACCGCTAAAGAATGTATTTAATGCAAACCTGATTTGCGTCCTCATCGTGGCGTTAATGAGCTACTCTTATGCGACTGGCGACAAATCTGGAACCATGGAGTCGAAAGTTATAGGCAAAGGTGACAGTAGAACACATTTTCTGGTACTGTTGTTGCTAAGACTGTACGGTAGGCAACTTTCAAAGGTTGTAGTAAACGAAGTGCTCATAGTTCTTCAGGAGAAGCGTGATACACGAACAACAACGTAAATCTTATGGTTTTCTGTTCCCATCGCGATTTTTGATATCGGTGAATTCCCTTGCCCTTTGGGTGCTTGATTCCGTTGAGTACCCATGACAGGTGCGCCCACCAGTATGAGTTAATGGACATTTTTACCTTGTTACAATGCTTGTGTTTCCGCCGGTGGCCTCGTAGCGACCAGCGCAAGAGATATGGCGGTTGGATGAAAATATACAGGGAAATCAGTCACCCTCATGGCGGGATTCGAGGGCGGCCACTGAAATCAGGCACTACGATGGTTTGGTGACTCACCACAATCAACCCCCTACGGAACTGAAAACTACGTTACCAAACAAGTAGCTTATTTGTCAAAATAATTTGGATGATGAAGGGATGCGTATGTGCGATATGCATGATGGTGCACCGGCAAAGTCGGCCGCGGTGGCTGAACGGTTGTAGGCGCTTCAGTCCGGAACCGCGCGACTGCTACGGTCTCAAGTTCGAATTGTGCCTCGGGCATGGATGTGTGTGATGTCCTTAGGTTAGTTAGGTTTAAGTAGTTCTAAGTTCTAGGGGACTGGTGACCTCAGATGTTAAGTCCCATAGTGCTCAGAGCCATTTGAACAACTTTTGCACCGGCAAACACATTCATATGGCTGTCCGTGAATAGGTAGTAAGAATACTTGACAGCAAGCGTATAGGTCGTGGGTCGTCAATACCTTTGCCTTCCCAGTCTCCCGACTTGAACCCGATGGATGTTTCGCATGAGGATATTTAAAAGCTGTGGAGTGTTCCAGACGGGTCGATGAACTCCGTGAACTTAATCTGTTTGTCCTCGAGTGGCTATTTGACATTTGGATCCTGGAGGACTCTGTTATAAGGTGTTCATCAACTCAGAAGTAATAAGCACTACCGGGGAAACCTTTAGTTTCCCGATGTATTATTTTGTGGATTGTTTGCATGTTTCATTGACCGCTACTCATCCTTTTCGTTTATACCTGTGTGTGTGTCTTATCTCCAACTAAAGCAGTTGGAATTCAACCGGCGTAAAAGAGAAAAATCCTTTACTCTCGTATGCCAGACTCGTTCATCGTGTGCAAATTGACACTATTGAAGGAAGAGACGCTGAGAAAGAGAATCGACAAAGAAGATAGATTCTACAACGGGAGAAAAACTGTTGATTACTTCCGAACAATCCGAAACGCAAATGCGTGCTGCACCTCCGGTCAGACGTTTTTTCGTACTGCCGCACTCGGGCAATCCTCTTGCGGAGCTTTTTCTGACCTACAAAGCGGAAGAACACTCTCCGTTATAACCGGCAGCCAGGCAGGCGGGCAGACCCCCGTCGGCTCTCGTTATAAAACCAGAGGCGGGGCTGGTAATTACGGTAACAGCAGCAGACAAAGAGAGCGCAGTGGCGGTGCCTGCCGGCCGCCGGCCGGAAATAAAGGAGAACAGAACCACAGCCGCAGCCGGAGATGAAACCTCATAAAGCACGCTTCTTTCATCCTTCCCGATAATGCCACACCTGGAACTGCCCGCTAGGCCTGGTCATCCTTAAAAAAATCACGATATTTGAAATGCGAGCGTTTGTAGCTGAAGCGAAATCGGGAAATCGGATCCCTGGACGAGCGTTGTTTCAATCTTCGAAAGTAAAAAAAGGAGGAGACAAAGGCATCTTTTATTCTTTCCGCCATTAATCCTCCAGTCAGTTCTACTCAGACGTCTTTGAACTAGTGTAGCATATGTATCAACCAAATGCCTTTGAGGTACTTCAAGAATGGAGCTATCAATTTTGTGAGAGTGCATATATGTGACTCACTCGTACTTGTTTGCGTAATCTGCGTAAATATAATAAAGGTCTACATGGAGCGAGATACGTACTTTTACGCCGGCCGGAGTGGCCGTGCGGTTCTGGGCGCTAGAGTCTGGAGCCGAGCGGCCGCTACGGTCGCAGGTTCGAATCCTGCCTCGGGCATGGATGTGTGTGATGTCCTTAGGTTAGTTAGGTTTAATTAGTTCTAAGTTCTAGGCCACCAGTTCCCTAGGACTTAGAACTACTTAAACCTAACTAACCTAGAAACATCACACACACCCATGCCCGAGGCAGGATTCGAACCTGCGACCGCAGCGGTCACGTGGTTCCAGACTGTAGTGCCTAGAACCGTTCGGCCACTCCGGCCGGCCAAGGTCTGTTGAAGAACATACACTTTCCGAAGGCGTTATATACAGCCTCACAAATAATTATGAATATAACCACAACATCTAAAAAAAAGGTACTTTAAGGATCCAAGTTACAAACTTAAATAGAGATGGCTTTAATATGTAACCCAGCGTGAGAGACACCTAAACGACGAAAAAAAAAAAAAAAAAAAAAGATTAATAATGTTGCAGTATTCTCTCAAGCTGATTACTGCTTCCTTTATGGGTCAGCAAAGATAAATGTGGAGTTAAATTATAACAGCCGTAACCCTCAGAAGAAATGGTATACAATTAAGTGTCAAATACCTCAAAGTTTCGACAAGTTAATATAGGATAGCCTTCTTAAACACAATCATTGAACTAAATGCAGATAAAACTCATAATACCTCATATAATACCTTAAAGAACTGAGATATCTTTATGGTAAAGCAAGAAATTCACCGATAAAGCACTCATAAAACCAGTTTTGACATATACACATAAAACTGAAAGGTTCTTAAAAAATTGTGGAGATGCTCTCGGATTATTCAAAAGGAAAACAATACAAAATCTTTTTCGAGAAATGGCTCTATGAATGGACAATGGCGACTCCTAAAAAAGAAAGAAATATGGGATCTATTCTAGGGAACTGACACTGTGGCAAAGATAACAGTAAGAAACATTACAGTACTGGTGAAGTAATGAGAAGACAGATTCGTCAAAAACGTTGCAAGATGAACCCCAGAATGAAGAAAGCCTTGAAGCTTGACGGGTGGATTTTAAGAAAAGACGAAAGCGGACTTCTTCTTTATTAATTGCCAATTGGGGAGACAATTGCGAAAACGGGCATGTTCGTTAAAATACTATTAATAAACATCAAGGGGTACAAATAGCTTGGAACTGGTTTATAATAAGAATAGTTATAACTACATTAAAAACGAATCTTAATTAGAGTTTAAAAAATTTGTAGATTAATTGGATTTACTTGCCTTACAGTTTTCAATACAACATATTTGAAGAAGGTTGTACAACTGTTTTACTCTTTCCCCTGTATATCGCATAGGGACCATGAGAATGAGCTAAGAGTGAGATTAGTGTGCCTTCCTTCATACAATACATGAATCAAAAATGGATAGTGCCCGTTATTGATATATATATATATATATATATATATATATATATATATATATATATATATATATAAGTGTGAAAATAGATTTGCGACGGTACTTCCCTGTAACAGCACCATTAACGAACAATTTCAGGCTGCTGTAATCCTTAACTGTTGAATCGGTAACGCTTATTGAAAATGCTATCAGTCGAAACATATTTGGTTAGGGCTCTCTTGATACAGCTTCCGTTTCGTTCTATACCAGCATTACAGATTTTCTGGCCTATTAGATTCGCATACTGAGCGAGGAAAGGTTGATTGTGCGCCTCCTTTTAAGCCCAGTTTCCTATCTTCTCCTAATTATTCATACATTTGGTACCCATCCTGGTAACCCCATGGGATTTCATACACTTGGTACCCATCCTGGTAACCCCATGGGATTTTCTGAAAATTACATCATCTTCTTCCAAGGTTTTTTATATTTTCGCGACCATCTACTTCCTATATTCATATGGCCTAATACGAGACCTGAGTTAGATCAACGTCTCTTGTCTAGTTCGCTAGATAAGATCTCCAACCACCGGAAACAATAGAACTGTTCCCAGGACGCCTTTTCAAGATAACTGCACTTTCCCACAAACCTCCCATCAAATCTATCATTTACCTTTCCGAATACCGATTTTGAGTTATACAGATCTATATCGCGCCTTACCATTACTCTTAAAAACTTATCGCATGTGACGTCCTCCAGATGTTCATCCCTAGCCCCGACCTGAATACTGTCTGTTCCTTTCTCTCTATTACACAAGATGATTTGGTTGAAAATGGTTCTCAGTACTATGGGACTTAACTTCTGAGGTCATCAGTCTCCTAGAACCTAGAACTACTTAAACCTAACTAACCTAAGGACATCACACATATCCATGCCCGAGGCAGGATTCGAACCTGCGACCGTAGCGGTCGAGGGGTTCCAGACTGTAGAGCCTAGAACCGCTCGGCCACCTCGGCCGGCGATGATTTGGTAACTATGTTACATTCAGGTACCATGGAGAAAGGTAAATGTATCAATCTGGGGTAAAGGAGCATGGTTTGGAAAGGACCGAGTCGAAGGTTAGAAGTGAATATCGTTCTGATACCTCAAACAGCATAATTCTCCCGCTAACAGCTCTTTGCTTTCCATGTTTTGGCAGGGGGTAGTAAGGACCAACACAAGAAGAAAGGTCCAGTAATCATGGGGTCTAAAGTGCATACCTGAAGAGTCATAAACATTTGTACATATTTTCTATGGTAAAAAACATTTCTACTATTGAACAAGACATCATAGCCCATAAGGTATGCATTTTAGAGCCCATGATTGCTAGACAGTTTCTTGTTTTGGTCCACACAACCGCCTAGTAAAAAATGGAAAGAAAAGAGCTTGGAATCGAAGAGATCGACTATCCGGTATCAGAAAGATTTTCGCTTATAAGTTTCTATACGATCGTTTCCTCAAATCCATACATTAACCCCTCCCCTTCATTCTAGAAAGTTTGTAACTTCATCAAGGAATCACCCTGTGCGCATTATCCTGTCATTAAAGAGAGCAGTCATTCGTTGCACCAAGTGGAAACATTCTACAAGGCGTTCTGCATTTCCTTATGGTCGTCCATCGTCCTTACATGTACACAACAACCCTTCAGCTATGAGTCTGTTAGTGTTGCTGAGAACTAAGCTGAAGGTTGAATCGGGACGATCTGAAAATTGCAGGTCATGGGAGTTGGGTGCTGTACAAGTATATTACGTACTCTGCAAAAAGATGACGCACGGGAGTGAGAGTTTGTTACACAGAGAAGTTTTGAGACTATAGATAATACACTCTAAGAAAAAAGAGCGAGCCCGCATCTCGTGGTCGTGCGGTAGCGTTCTCGCTTCCCACGCCCGGGTTCCCGGGTTCGATTCCCGGCGGGGTCAGGGATTTTCTCTGCCTCGTGATGGCTGGGTGTTGTGTGCTGTCCTTAGGTTAGTTAGGTTTAAGTAGTTCTAAGTTCTAGGGGACTGATGACCATAGATGTTAAGTCCCATAGTGCTCAGAGCCATTTGAAAAAAGAGCGAAGCTCCACGAAGGATTTATCCGAATGAGACGAAAATAGGTAGATGTGATGTACGAGGGTTATTCGGAAAGTAAGGAACGACCGATCGCGAAATGGAAACCACAGTGAAATCCGATGAAGATTGCACAGTTGTGTTGGGCAGTGTCTCTAGTATGCCTGTCGATCGCGTTACGTCGTTCTTTTTAGTTCTGAGCACGCAGGGAGCACATAAAGATACCTAGAACAACAGTGTCTCTCGCCAAGTGCGAGAGCCTGGTGAGAAATTTCGCCTGAAATTATGCAGCTATAACTACATACTTGTCGTGTGTTTTCTTCATCAACACAATTCTCAGCCGCATTCTGCAGGGGTAATGAAGATTCTCCTGCATCGTTTTCAATTGGAAATGTTTGATTACCCACAATACAGCCCGTAATTGTCTCCCTCTGAGTTTCATCTCTGCTCACATGAACCGCTGGCTATGAAGACAACATTTTGGCACAGTCAACGAGCTGTGGGCCAGCGTAGAGAATTGGCGGTAAGCACTGGCGTCTGCCTTCTATAACGAAGGTATTGGAAAGTTGGTACAACGCTACGACAAACGTCTAAGTCGGATCGGTGACTATGGAGATAAGTTGCTGGAGATAAGTAGCTGGAAATTGTAGCAAACTGTTGCAAATAAAACAGTTTTCATTTTCGCTGTGGTTTCCATTTCGCGACCTATCGTTCCTTACTTTCCGAATAGCTCTCGTACATGTTCAGACAAACAAAAGGCGACAGTTTCAGAAAATTTGGATGACTTATTGAGGAAGAGGGGCTTCACACATTGAGCAAGTCAATAACGAGTTGGTCCATCTCTAGCCCTCATGCAAACATCTACTTGGCATGGCACTGCCTGACAGAGTTATTAGATGTCCGATTGGCGCATTAGGTCGTCAAAATCTCGAGATAGTTGCAGGCCCCTGCCCATAATGCTAAAAACGTTCTCGATTGGGTAGAGATCCGGTGACCAATCAGGTCAAGTTATGATTTGGTTAGCACGAAGACAAGGAGTAAAATCTCTGGCCGTTTTCGGGCTAGTGCTATCTTGCCACGAAGGGAAACAAAGCTGGGTGTAGAGTACAGTTAACGTACCAGTGTGACGTAAAGAAGCAGCGCCTCACAGCCAAAGGGGTGCTGCTTCGAAATGAAATGGCATCTCACACCATCAATATTGGCTGTTGGGCCGTATGGCGGGCTGCCGCCAGGGTAATATCCCAGCGTCGTCTGGAAAGTCTCCAGACACGTCTCCGCTTGTTATCGGGACTCAGTTCGAAGCAGGACTCATCAGCGACCACGATTCTAGTCTAGTCCACGGGGTTCCAAACGAAAATGATGAAATATATCTACTTTTTACTTGTAATGAAGAGTGATTTGAAAATGACATGAAATATAGATGCTACAAATCTGCTTGACAATGACGCTTAGTCTAAAGTAGCTAATCGCCCGATTAAATAAACATCGAATTACAGCCTACTGAGGACCATGTTTACTTTTATATATAAAATTCCATACGATACGTCGAAAATGTCGTTTTCTGTATCGCCGTCGTCGTTGTCACTCCAACAATGTATTGAAATGGCGATATACACTACTGGCCATTAAAATTGCTACACCACGAAGATGACATGCTAAAGACGCCAAATTTAACCGACAGGGAGAAGATGCAGTGATATGAAAATGATTAGCTTTTCAGAGCATTCACACAAAGTTGGCGCCGGTGGCCACACCTACAACGTGCTGACACCAGGAAAGTTTCCAACCGATTTCTCATACACAAACAGCAGTTGACCGGTGTTGCCCGGTGAAACGTTGTTGTGATGCCTCGTGTAAGGAGGACAAATGCGTACCATCAAGTTTCCGACTTTGACAAAGGTCGGATTGTAGCCTAACGCTATTGCGGTTTATCGTAGCATGACACTGCTGCTCGCGTTGGTCGAGATCCAATGACTGTTAGCAGAATATGGAATCGGTGAGTTCAGGAGGGTAATACGGAACGCCGTGCGGGATCCCAACGTTCTTGTATCACTAGCAGTCGAGATGACAGGCATCTTATCCACATGGCTGTAACGGATCGTGCAGCCACGTCTCGATCCCTGAGTCAACAGATGGGGACGTTCGCAAGACAACAACCATCTGCACGGACAGTTCGACGACGTTCGCAGCAGTATGAACTATCAGCTCGGAGACCATGGCTGCGGTTACGCTTGACGCTGCATCACAGACAGGAGCGCCTGCGATGATATACTGAACGACGAACCTATGAGCACGAATAACAAAACGTCATTTTTTCGGATGAATCCAGGTTCTGTTTACAGCATCATGATGGTCGCATCCGTGTTAGGCGACATCGCGGTCAACGCACATTGGAAGCGTCTATTCGTCATGGCCATACCGGCGTATTACCCGGCGTGATGGTATGGGGTGCCATTGGTTACACGTATCAGTCACCTCTTGTTCGCATTGACGGCACTTTTAACAGTGGACGATACATTTCAGATGTGTTACGACCCGTGGATCTACTCTTCATTCGATCCCTGCGAAACCCTACATTTCAGCAGGATAATGCACGACCGCCTGTTGCAGGTCGTGTACGGGCCTTACTGGATACAGAAAATGTTCGACTACTGTCCTGGCCAGTTCATTCTACAGATTTCTCACCAACTGAAAACGTCTGGTCAATGGTAGCCGAGCAACTGGCTTGTCACAATACGCCAGTCACTACTCTTGATGAACTGTGGTATCGTGTTGAAGCTGCATGGGCATCTGTACCTGTACACGTCATCCAAGTTCTGTTTCACTCAATGCCCAGGTGTATGAAGACCGTTATTACGGCCAGAGGTGTTTGTTCTGGGTACTGATTTCCCAGAATCTATGCACTCAAATTGCGTGAAAATGTAATCACATGTCAGTTCTAGTATAATACATTTGTCCAATGAATACCCGTTTATCATTTGCATTTCTTCTTGGTGTAGCAATTTTACTGGCCAGTAGTGTATTTATACTTCAGAAAATTTTACCGTCACTGTAAGCAGTTAAATGTTGTTGTACAGATGGTGAAACTTGGAGGGCTACATTGACGTCTGATATGGCCAACTTAAAGTTTACGATCAGCCATTTTTTTCTATCTACGATTGTCTTGATCATAATTGGTTGACTTATAATATCGACTTGATAACCGGTCTCGACTCTTGCGAGACGTGAACAGGACCAGTATTTTTCTGTGAAAGTAAAACGCGTGAAATCGACATCATTGCACAGGTCAACTGATGGGCATTGGATAACAGTTTGAGATATTAGTGTCGTAGCAAGATACCTGTTCTGAGGATGACTCATGAGAGTCAAAACCGGTAAACTGTTGTAAGTCAATCAAACACGATAAAGAAAGCAGTGAGAAGAAGGAAGAAAAAAGAAAATGAGTGGTGGCCAACACTAAAACACAAAACTAGAAATTTCTTTTGAATAGGAAGTTAGGGAGGACTGGAGAACAGCGGAAAGGTGAACTTCTACACGCAGAGGCAGTGGATTCTGGCGGTGGCTCCAGAGACGACAGAACTCTGCGATGTCCGGCTCCACACAGCCCTGACAGCTGGGGTGTACTGTGTGCGGCTGAGTGGCGGCTGCAGCTGCAGCTGTGGCTGACCTGTCAAGGGCCCGACTTAGCAGCCCGACATCGCTAAGCTGCCGTCACAGCAATTGCCACCTGTCGGCGTGCTGTCGCCTGCCGGGGGACACGCGCCCCCCTGCCACTTGAGGCTGAGCCGCCACTCCCCGACCCGACCCGGCGCGGCGCGCAACCGCTCTGTGCCGCTGCTGCCCGCCTGTCCGGCGCCAGTCACTTACTTCTGCAAACACCGTCACAGATTGCCCCACAGGGGGAGCTCTTGTCACCGATTTTAGCGCGCTACGAGGAACTAGACAAGTGGTCGTCAGACTGCGGCCTGTGGTCCGCATGCGGTCCAGATCAAGTGTCGGTGCGGTCCGCGGTTTTCTGCTACATCCACATGGATGCTCTGCAAATCACACTTCAGTGCGTGGCAGAGGGATCATCGAACCACCTTCACAATAATTCCCTACTATTCCAATCTCGAAGAACACACGAAAAAGCGAAAATTTCTTTCCGTGCGAGCTCTGATTTCCCTTGCTTTATTATGATGACAGTTTCTCCCTACGTAAGACGGCGTCAACAAAATATTTTCGCATTCGGAGGGAAATGTTGGTGATTGAAATTTCGTGAGAAGATTCCACCGCAACGAAGAACGCTTTGGTTTCAATGATGTCCACCCCGAATCACATATCCTGTCGGTGACACTCTCTCCCCTACTTCTCGACAATACAAAACGTGCTCCTCTTCTTTGAACTTTCTCGTTGCATTCGGTTAATCCTGTCTGGTAAGGATCCCAGACCGGGCAGCATTGCTCCGAAAGAAGATGGACAAGCGAAGTGTAGGCAGTCTCTTTAGTAGATCTGTTACATTGTCTAAGAGTTCTGCCAATAAAATGCAGTCTTTGTTTTGCCTTCCCCCGACATTTTGTAGGTGTTCTTTCCAATTTAAGTTATCCTTAATTGTAATTTCTAAGCATTTAGTTGAATTTACGGCCGTCAGATTTGACTGATTTGTCGTGTAACCGAAGTTTAACGGATTTCGTTTAGCACTCATGTTGATGACCTTAGACTTTTCTTATTTAGTGTCAACTGCCAATTTTCGCGCCATATAGATTTCATTCCTAAATCGTTTTGCCATTTTGTTTGCCCTTCTGATGACTTTACTAGACGATAAACGACAGCGGCATCTCAAAACACCTAAGACGGCTGCTCAGAGTGTATCCTAAACAGTTGATATAGGTAAGGAACAGCAGAGGGCATATAACAGTACTTTGGAGAAGGCCAGAAACAACTTCTGTTTTGCTACAAGACTTCTACGAACTGTTACCTCTCTGACAGAAAATCACGAATCCCGTCACCTAACTGATACGATATGCCATAAGCACGCAATTTTTGCACCCTATTTTATAATAAGAACAATCTCACATCAGAATCCAAAAACGTAAGCTGACGTTAAGTGTTTCTTTAAAGATTCTTATGGAGGCAGTAATATTTTAGGACGTGCTTACTTTTGACTGTCGTTGGTGAATTCGGCCGTGTGCTAAGAAAAGTTTACCGCTTACCTCAGGAGCAGAGTGGTCTGTAATGTGGCCACTGCGGCTTTAATAGAAGTGAGAGGGAGAATATTTTATTTCTCTTCCTGTGCCGACAATTCGTGAACGTCATCAACTCCCGTCGATCAGCTGTTACGGTGTAAATGTCAAACGGAAGTAACACGAATTCGTGAAAGCGCGTTACAGAGATGGTCATCTTCAAAAGTGGTGTTTGTTTTAGTAAATTATACAAAATCGAAATACGGTTAAGAAAAATGACACGCGAAAGACTTAGTTAAAATCTATCTTTGTGTTTAATGTTGCAATCATTTAACAGTGCTGCTGCCTGCCAAGAAATGGTCACTCTTGTTCTGATATACATCGCCATTGTTGTCAATGAGATTGACAGAGGAAACTTGTTTCACTATATTTTCGTAAACTTTTATTTTTTTATTTTGAGTTGCTGATGAAACGTAAGTCGTTCGTATTATTATTGTTAATTTTTTACAGTATCAATGTTTAAACAACATATTTTTACCTACAAATGTAATTCCTTGTAATTTCTTTTAATCTGATCGTTTCTTCTGTGGATCATTGATGCCGGGAAAATTGCCATACCACTTATTGAGAAAGTGGCCAAGGTGTTTATTCCAGTAACAGTTAGTTACTTGCAAAAAACAGCCGTAATATAACAAATGAACTAACTTCTAAATTTTATTATATATAAAGCTTTCATCCCCCATTCTGTCTCTTTGTGATAATTTTGAGTTAATAAACGTATATTATTTAAAACCACCCCTGTTCATTTATACTTGGCTGATACAAAAGTCTCATTAAAAACGGTCTCCGGCAGCCGTTTCATATTCTTTCAGATACCAGGACATGAAGAAGCCTAGAAAATGTAGCCGCAGATAATATATGGAAACCTTCGTAATTTTTCAGCAACGGCAAAGGCTTTTAGGATCAGTTGAATTTATTGAATAATGTCATGAAGAGAAATAGAAGATAAACATAAACCAAACTGAAACTAATATTCTGGTATGTAGGTGAAATGTGATGCGATGGTGAGGAGAAAGGGTCATCAAATGCAGTAGAAGAACTCTGTTATTTTTGCAGGAAAGTAAGTGACGATGGACGCCGAAGAGAAGATAATAAATGTTCACCTGCAATAGCAAGGAAAGCGCATCAGAAGTAGGAAAATTTGTTATCAGCGAAGATAAATTTCGGAAGCCCTTTCTGAAGTTATTTCCTCGGAATGTGATCTTGTATAGAAGAGCAACGTTGACGATAAGGAGTTCAGACTAGAACATAATGGAAGTTTTAAAAATGTGGTGTTACAGAAGTATGCCGAAGATTAGATGGGTTAGTTGAAATAACTAACGGAGCGGTTCTGAATCTAGGAGGGAAAAAATGGTTTTGAGGTATAGCTTGACTAAAAGAAGTGACCGGCTGATAGGACACCTACTGCAGCGTCGAGGTAATATCAATTTGGTAATGAATGCAGCTGTAGCCTCAATAACTGCAGAGCGAGACAACGGTTTAAGTATAGGAAGTAGGTTCAGATGGATGTAACTTATGGAGATTGTGAAATTTGCGTAGTATACTCGTCGAAAGTGGTAGTGACAATTGGACTGAGACGAGACGGTTGCCCACCTCCAACTCTTCTCAGTCAGATGACCGAGGAGCTATAAAAAAAGTTTTGAGGCTACGCTGGAGCAAGGTCTTGAGGATCATGGTGTATGGAGAAATACCAGGCTTTGTTCAAAGCTTTGTGTACGCGGGAAACAGACTATAAATTGGGTGGAAGTGCATTGTGCAAATTAAAGCCAGGATAGCAATGGAGAAAGCGGTATTTTATTTGAAAATGAGAGTTTTCTGCAGCAAAGGACAACGCGTTGAGGGAATGGCTGATAAAGTGTTTTCTACTGACAGACCCCGTTTACGCCACTAATATATGAACAAGACGAAGTGAGGGAGACTTCTGCGATGTGAACGTGGTGAAGAATGGAATAGAAGTGGATGGGTAGGGTGAAAGCTGAAAAGGTACGGCACGAGTGGAAATCTACACTTACGACTCGTAGAATTTTAGATGTTCACACTACAAATTCTGTCCTTTCATAGGAACCCTGTACGACTCAGCATCGCCAGTGCGACACGATGCCGTTAAGACCGGCCAGCAGGAAACGAAATTGGCGCTAGCACAGGGCGAAACCAACAAGGAACCAACTCGCGTCCGCACGCCACATGACAGGTAAATAGTTCCAACAATATTCCACCACAGAGAGTTATGTAAGCTAGTGAAAGGGCAGCATGAGTCAGATAAGTTTTCGCGAGCCTTTCCTGGCCCAGGCAACGGTGCTACTCACCCCATAAAACAGGATTCCTCTCAAAGTCCATAGTTAGCGACAAACTGTAAATAATTTTAAGGTTTCCCTCTATCATTTCGGTTATGATACGCTGTTCACTGAGCACCAGTGCTTTCACGTCACTTGTTATTGTCGGTTCCTTACAGAATTAATGTCTGACACTTCGTCATTCAGACGCTTTATACTACACGGAAAGCGTCTGTACTACCTTATCTCTGTAATGGAGGATTGTTGCATATTCTTTCCCCTTCAGATTCAGAAACATCAATATTGCAAGATACTCCACTTCCTATAGAGGACCGCGCCATTTTGTTTCGGTTTTGATAACGGCATTCTACGGTTGCATGTTGCAATATCAACGTATGCTACGACCGTAGGCACGTACCTGCATCAAAAAGTAACTCATTTATGCGACGCTACTTTTCCGAGGTGATAACTGAAATTTTTTGACTACTCCATGTACATTTTTAAGAGGATCGTGATGAATGGAAACACCGCCAACAGCTGGTAAAACTTGGTTCCAACAGACCACACTGTGGCTCTCAGGGCTTACAGTCGCATCTTCAAGTGTAATATAAATTATTACATTAATACATCATACATAAATTCAACGTTCTTATCCAATGCAGTATTGAAAAAAACTAGACGAACGAAGGGTAATTGAAAAGGTGGTCCAAGTAATAATCTCTAATAATGCTGTCGGCTGTTCATTGCACTTGCAAGTGTATAACTCAAACTGCACACAGAAAGTGCAGCTTGTAAAAAGAGGCACTGCCTTCATCGCCACCAGAATAAAATCACTGGTTGCCAGTGAAGACTTGGCTTACTTTTGGAAGCTTGACATTCCAGTCCGATTTCACATACATACCTGCAAATGCAATGATTTGAAAGTATATCGATACGATCCAACCCGACAACATTACGAGAGGATATTGCTTAGATCAGCTTGTCTATTATCCTTCACTCGTCTAGTTTTTTAAATACTGACAATGTTCTCAGAATGGAAATATCTTGCCTAGGAACTTTGGGTTCTCCCATGATGGATGAATGTAATAATTTTTTATGCACCTGAAGATGCGGCTGTAGGCCGTGAAACAGGTAGTGTGGCAATTTGAAAGCAAATTTTACCAGCTGTCAGCGGTGTTTTCGTTCATCAGGACCTCCAGCAGCTGTAGATGCCCTGCACACAGAATATTTTGTGCTTTTGAAGAAGAATAGGAGACGTAATTCTTCATTTTATGCAAAAATGTCTGATCAGTCTGCAGATATAAATAACACAGCATTACCGAATAAATATCCTCACATTAGAACCAGTAATGTTGCAGTGAGCAAACTTTGTTGCAAGTTAGAGAGATGCATTGCTTAATGAAAAAAAAATCAGGTTTACTTTATACGAGATAATATCGTGCTTGCATGTGTTACCAGCTAATATATGAGACTCTGTGTGTCGTTTTTTACGCTCTGTTTAAAGAGATGCACTCGCGTCCTGTATTTCCGCAGCATTGCTCTCATTCTTTCCGCTCCATTTCAGACGCCGCCCTTCGGTCCCGCTGCCAGGGACAGAGAGAGAGAGAGAGAGAGAGAGAGAGAGAGAGAGAGAGAGAGAGAGAGAGAGAGGCAGCGAGAGACTAGCAGCAGTATAATTCCCGGCCGCAGGGCAGCTTAGACGGTGTAATGACGGCCGTGGCCGCCATTGAGACTGCGCCAAATCCCCGGCCGCAGTTGGCGGCTCCGGCGGGCCAGCTTAGCGCTGCTCCACGGCGTGCAGACAGTCTGCCCGCGCGGGCTTGTGAGCACAGTGGTGGCCCCTGACAGGTCGGCTGCCCACAACACTCCGCTGCCAAGCGTACTGGCTGAGGCGGCTGCCGGGTGCGGCGAACCAGTTGGCCCGGGAGGCTTCTGCCACTGCAAAAACCTGCAGCCGCTGGGCGTTGGCTCTGGTCCCCAGACAAGTGCGGCGGACATGGGAGTGATATGAGGTGTTACCCAACGGTTATAACTGAAGACGCTACGGAAGGGATCACAGTACCTCAGACCTAGGTTGAAACTTCGACAAACATTTACGGACTTAACTGATGTAGGAACTCAGTTGACCTCGCAAGGCTTAGTGTACCCCGATCTATTACTCCCAAGAAGGAAAAATCCATGGAAATGTTGTAAATTAAGCCCGAAATATTCGAATGGCGGTCAGACACGCTGACAGCTCAGCTGTGCAGGTGCACATAGCTGTAGCCATAACTATTTCAAATACAACACAAACTGAAATACTAAAACTAGACAAGCAGATATTATTTTTTGTTTTTCTGAACTACACTACCCGGAAAAAAAGAAAATCATACAGATAGGTTGGGTGAAACGGAACGAATCTTCACAGGTTGAGAGTGTGTGTGTGTGTGTGTGTCGTCATTTCAGTTTTATCTCGAGTCAAATGTACTCGAACTTGGCTTTATGAGCCCCCTTATCAGTGTGAGCTGCTTTTACTTCTGTTTTTATCCACTTTTTCTTTCATACTCCTAATTTTCAACTTGTTTCGAATATTTTCATTTCGTACTTTATCTGTTCTTTTATATCTCTTCACTGCTCCACTATACCTAATTTCTGATCCTTCTATTTGTTTTACTTGCCTTTCCATAAGCACTTACAATACACTTCCATGCAATACGGTTGACAATGCGACACTTTTTGAAATTCCAGTCATGTTTCTTCCTGTGTATATGCATTTAACTTAATGGGCAGTGTCTTCTTCCTGTTCGTACGATACTGGTCTATTGTTTCTTTCATCAACTACTGCCTTTTGTTCTCACTGAGTATTCTCCACACAATACATGACTTTCCCGTGCTATACAGGGTGAGACAGCTTAAACAAATATATATTCAGAATGAACAAATATAACGAGGTGAGGTTTTTCCACAAGTTTTAGGTGGCATTATGGCGAATTTCCTGAAGTTAATAAGTAATTTTTATCATTTACAGTCGACGAATCATGACCACGATTTTTTCTTTATGGTAATTTTTTCTGTGGTACTCTAAAGAACTTTCTAAGAATTCAACGACACAACATGAATGGGACTTTATCAAACAGTATGAAGTTAATAGCGCCGCTAACCAATGTCCCCCAGTCAGCAGAAGAGGTTCTACAAATGTCTATCCTATTATACCAAATGTAAGCTGACATTTTACTCAGGTATGATTCACATGTTCCCCTGTGCACATGAAGTCCAACGTCTTTGTTCTGCTGTTGTACCAATCAGACAGTTTGCCCATAAAGCTAATGAGACGTTTCCAATGTATTCGACAGTCGAAAAAGTGAATATCGTTTATGGCGAATGTCGCCAAATTATTTGGCATCGGTGCGTTTGTATGCTGTAAAGGATCCAGGTCGTGCTAAGCATTCACAATCTATCTTTACAAATACCATAAAAAAGTTCTAGTGAGGAGAATAAAATACACCAAAAAAGAAAGAGAGAAAATGTTAGAAGTGACCATCATATCACCAACAGTACCACCCGTGGACTAGGGCAGCATCTTTGATCGGTAACCAAAACGACCTCGGTTCCTGATTGGAAATGCGCCTCCGCTTTGGCGGTGTAAGAAACATCACCACCAGTGGCTGTCAAAGACTTCCAGAGTAAGAAGCCACCCCTTATTCAGCCAACGGACTTGTCAAAGAGGGCTGAGGATCACACATAAGTTCAGCGCACTCTTTTACAATTGGGGTGGGAAACTGCTCCTCAAGGCGAAAGAATCAGCAGTTACTAACGGCGTAAGAATGCAGGAAGCAATGGAAACTACTGCATTAAACACACATAATACATCTCAATAGGACATGTGGCTGGAATTGAAAAAGTGTTAAGATTATCTCTCAGCACTGGCAAAAGTTTCCGGACTAGTACCCCATTCGGGTCTCCGGTGGGGGACCACCAAGGAGCAGGTGATCATGAGAAAAATGCTGAATAACTAGCGATATGGTAACGATCTGCAAGTGCGGGTGAGGAATGTCAGAAGTTAGAACGTGGTAGAGAAGGTAGAACATCTGCAAAGGGATTTGCTAAGCCTCAATCTAGATACAGTAGGCATCAGTTAAATGAAAAGGAAAGATGACAAGGATTCGTGGAAAGATCCATATAGAATATATCAACAGCAGCAGAAAATCGTATAACGGGAGTATGATTCGTTAATAAGAAGCTAGGGCAGAGAGTGAGTCACTGACAAAAGTTTTGTGATAAGGCTGTTCTCAATAGAACCGACAAAAAAACTAACACCGACAACGATAGTTCAGGTATACATGTCAACGTCGTAAGCTGAAGATGAGGAGATAAAGTATATGACTATACTGAACGGGTATTTCACTACATAAAGGGAGATGACAATCTAGTAGCCGTGGTGGACTGGAATGCGGTTGTAGAGAAGGAGTAGAACATACGAGAGAATACGGGCTTGGTAACAGGAACGAGGCACGAGAAAAGTTAATTGAGTTCTGCAACAAATTTATGCTAGTAAAAGCGAATACTCTGTTCAAGAATCACAAGAGGAGGAGATATACCCAAGTATACCTCCTGCTCTTGTGATTCACGTCAGGAGATCGGGGAGACTGCAGTTAGGTTACATCATGGTAAGGCAGAGATTTCGAAATCAGATACTGGATAGTAAGACATACCAGAAGCAGATATAGAATGAGATAGCAAGTTAGAAGTGGTGAAGAGTGGGCTGAAGTTTAAGAGACTAGTCGGGAAATATCAGTGCACAAGCAAGTGTGATATGGAAGTACTAAGGAATGAAGACATGTTGCTGAAGTTCTCTGTGGCTGTAGCTACTACAGTAAGGAATAGCTCAGTAGGCAGCACAATTGAAGAAGAAGGTATATCTCTAAAAACGTCAATTACAGAAGCTCGAAAGAAAGACAGAGGAACAAAGAAAGTAATTGCGTAGAAACCATGTGCAACAGCAGAAATCCTTCAACTCATCGATGAAAGAAGGAAGTACAAAAATGTTCAGGGACATTCAGGAACATAGAAATACAAGTCACTTAGAATAAAGTAAATAGGATGTGCAGAGAAGCAAAGGGTAAATAGCTGAAAAGAAAAAATTGAAGAAAAGCAAAAAGAAATTGTCGAAAGCACTCACTCGGAATATAGAAAAGTCAGAGCAACCTTTTGTAAAATGAAAAACAAGCATGATATCACTAAGAGTGCAATTGGAATTCCAGCGTTAAATGCAGAGGAGAGAATGGATAGGTTGGGAGAGTACATCTAAGGCCTCTATGGGGAAAATGACTCGTCCGAAGACGTGATAGAAAAAGGAACAGTGGTTTATGTAGAAGAGACAGGGGATCCTATAAGAATCAGAATTTAAAAGAGCTTTGGAAGACTTAAGAACGAATAAGGTAGAAGGGATAGATAAAATTCCTTCAGAATTTCTAAAATTATTGAGGGAAGTGGCAAGAAAACGACTATTCACGTTGATGTGTAGAATGTATGGGTCTGGAGGTATACCATGTGACTTTTGGAGCAACATCACCCACGAAATTACGCAGATTGAAAGAGTCGACAACTGCGAGACTTATCGAACAGCCAGGTAAACTGTCCATGCAGTCAAGTTGCCAGAAGAATAAAAAAAAATAAAGAAGAATGGTAAAGAAAATTGAGGATGTGTTATATAACTATCAATCTGGCTTTAGAAAAGGTAATAGCACCAGAGAGGCAATTCAGACGCTGTGACTGATAATGGAAGAGAGTCTGAAGAAAGATCAAGATACTTTTTTAGAATTTATCGTCCAGGACAAAGTAATTGACATTGTTAAATATCGCAAGATCTTCGAAATTCTGAGAAAAATAAGAGTAAGCTACAGGTACCGCCGGGTAATATACGGTATGTACAAGGGTCAAGAGGGAGAGATAAGATTTGAAGACCAAGAAGGAAGAGCTCGGATTAAACAGGATAAGGCAGCAATGTATTCTTTCACCCTTGCTGTTCAATGTGTACATCGAAAAGACAGAGATATAAATAAATGGGATTTAAAATTAATTGTGAGAGGATGACAATAATAAGATTCGGTGATGACACTCGTATCCTGAGTGAATGTGAAGAAGAACTGAAGGATACGTTGAATGCAACGGACTGATGAGTACAGAATATGGACTGAGAGTAAATCGAAGGAAGACGAAAGTAATGAGACGTAGCAAAAATGGGAATAGCTATGAACTTCATAATCGCGAAGCAGATGAATTTCACGAATTCCGATACCTGCGCAGCAATATAAGCCATGACGGACGGAGCAAGAATGAGATGAAATGCAGACTAGCATTGGCAAAAAGGACAGTCTTCTATTATTAAAACATAGGCCTTAAATTGAAGAAGTATTTTCTGGCAATGTACATTTGGAGCAGAGGTATGAAATATGGACTGTGGCAGAAACGGAAAAGAGGAAAATCGAAGCATTTAAGATGTGGTGCAACAGAAGAACACTTAAAATTAGGTGGGGTGATGAAGAATGAGGCAGTCCTCCGGAGAACTGGCAGGGCAACGAGTATCCAGAAAACACTGATAACAAGAAGGGGTAGGATGATAGGACATCTGCTAAGACATCACGAAATAACTTCCATGGTGCTAGAAAGATCTGTGGAGAGTAAAAACTGTAAACAGAGATTGGCATACATACACCAAATAATTGAGGATGTAGGTTCCAGGTGCTACTCTTAGACGACGAGTTTTTCACAGGATAGGAAATAGTGGCGTGTTGTATCTAGCCAGACAGAACACCGATGACTCAAAAAAAAGTCACGCTGTGCAAATGTCACTAAGAGGCATCTCGGCAATACGAGAGGCATATGAACCAAAGGAGTGTGCTCAAACATTCTATTTCATCGCTTTTCACCGTCTTCACATTTCACTGCATCAAAAGCATCATGGCAATGAGTTACAAAATTGGTAACAATTCCCCGTCTCTTATGTCTGAAAAGTGGGAAGTTATGCGACATATCTGTGCAAAATTTTGTTTCATTTAGCAGTGTCATTTAAAAACCAAGAGCAAGTCAGTCTTTGCAATATCGTCAGTTAAAAATACACACCGAGTTAAAGAAGTGGATAGAAACAACTCTCTTGGTCTGTCAACCTTCGTGCATAATTTTCAAGACCGTCTTCATTGGTCTCTATTTTATTTGTGGGTACCTAAATACATTCAAGTGTCTCGTGTTCCTAAGATATGTTGCTTCCGTCAGTTTTTGGTAGACGTCCTATTAGACATCTGGCAGTGTGGCACAAATATGACAGATGTCCCCTCGTACCTCCCCCCCCCCCTTCCCCCGTCATCACCAACTTCCGCACATGTAATGAAAGGCCATGTTATGTGAACATGAAGAGAATTCGAACAGTTGTTAAGGAAAAGTGAAATGGTCTGCACACTCACAAAATCTAATGCTTCTATACTTTTGTTTGTAGCAGAAATTGAGACAAGAGGTCTCTTAGGAAAAACCGACAACGCTAAAAGGCATGACATGTATTATAAAACATGCCAGTGCTGCCGTTAACTCCGGATGAAATCAGCGTGCAGTATTGTTTCTCCAGTGTCACTTTACATATATATATGGCTCTGAGCACTACGGGACTTAACCTCTGAGGTCATCAGTCCCCTAGAACTTAGAACTGCTTAAACCTAACTAACCTAACGACATCACACACATCCACGCCCGAGGCAGGATTCGAACCTGTGACCGTAGTGATCGTGCGGATCCAGACTGTAGCACCTAGAACCGCTCGGCCACCCCGGCCGGCGTCACTTGACAGCGTGTAGCAATGCTACAGGTCAACGTTTTGTGCATTTGGTATGATAATCGTGATAATGTACACACACACACACGAACAATACCAGCGTTACATTTCTGCTTACGTCTGGTATAATAAGGCAGACGATTGTTGAACCATTTCTGCTGATAGCAGTAGAGAAAAGTACGTACTTGCATTAGAAGCAAGCAAAGTCGGTGTCGAAACTTGATGACTATAAAATATTACAATTACTTACGAATGTCAGAGATTCACCATATTTTCCGCTATAACTTGGCGAAACCCGAACTTCGATATATTTATTCATTCTGGATATATTTTGGGAGGTGTGACCCAGCTGCCTCACCCTGTGCTTTATTTAGTTCATAAATTCACTTGAAACAAAACCTGTAATGTCATCAACATATAGGAGTGAATTTAGCACTACCACATTGTTTAATTGAACGACGTGTTTATCCTAGAGTTTCATCTGCGAACGACACCGTCAATGTATATATTGAATGGCATGACTATAAATTAAAGCCTTGTCTCACTCCTTTATTTATTGCTATCGGATCCGTATATATCCCTTCTATACCTAAGCTTATTGATGTTCCTTTATACATACCTTTAATTACTGACATTAGCTGTGAAGTGTACTCTAGTATTCTCCAAATCTTTCCTTTAACAATATTATCCAGAGGTATCTCAAAATACGTCGAATTATTGAAACATTTATCAGGAACTATTTCTTTATCTATGCGGCAATGGAAAGAGAATTTCAAGATAAATGCACCGCTATAAGGTGCGTTGCTTGATTAAATAGTTAAAGTAACTGCGGCGTAAATCATTGACCTGCCGTTTGGCCAAATGTATCAAATGTAAGCAAACCTTTAACTAGCGTACAGAACGTATGTTACCCGCATACTTTAAATCCATCAGTTTAGGCTCTGCTGCTGTAGCGGTGAGACAACTTGTATATGTCTGTATTCAGATTTGCGTAATGCATACGATGGTTGAAAAAGTGGACATGGTCTCCGTTCATGGAGATGTCGCCAGAAGGTTACATCAGCATTGTTGTCGGTTGCTGAGTAGTATTCTTATTGGGTAAAGCCTGAATTTTTCGTCTACACACACTTGTTTATAAGTAAAGCGACTCGAAGGGGGGGTGAGGAATAAAATGTGCTAAAAAGTGGAAAGTGTTGACAGAAGTTCAACTGAGATCTTAGCAGTGACTGCACATAATCCACGAGGAGGCTTGAATGTTGGGGTTGCAAATGCTACTTGTCAATGCTATTCATACTTTCCATAATTTGCTACATCAACAGTTTCGCAGTTATTACTTCATCAGTTTTAATTTTTGGTAAAAAGTACAAAA
Source organism: Schistocerca americana (assembly GCF_021461395.2). Taxonomy (NCBI): domain Eukaryota; kingdom Metazoa; phylum Arthropoda; class Insecta; order Orthoptera; family Acrididae; genus Schistocerca; species Schistocerca americana. Next base: position 402,320,573 of record NC_060125.1, read on the forward strand.
TTATCCATTTAGTCTGTACGGACTGCGCACTCCACTCACGAGCATGTAACATGAATATAGCCAGATCTTTGGTGTGACGTCATAAGGGCGTGACTGCGTGTGAGATAGCTCTGTAACTTTTTATATATTTTTACGTTTCAGATACATATTTTAACGGTTTTTGTGATAATATCTACTATATAAGTGACTTATTAGAGGTTTCTTCATTCACCTCTGCCTTTCTTGTGTCGTGGCCTGATATTTGTGAGTGTTTCGTATCGAGCAACTTAACCTCTTACCCGTGTTTACATTCCGCGCTGACCAGTTGCATCTGTAGTACTAATTAATTGTTTCTGTATAGTGGTTTATTTAGGAAATTTAGCAGTCTTCAACCGGTGTTCTTGGTGTTTTCTGGTGAAATAATTTCAGAAGAACTTTTTGGGAACCGTTTTACACTTTCGTTACTGTGTCATTAGACGTTTGATTTTCTTTCTGTCTTAGTCTTTTGTTATATTCTCATTTGTTGTTGATTAATACTGTTAATAATAGTAATTACTTTCCTTTTGGAGTAAGTTTGTGATTATTGTAGTCAGTTTTTTAACATCTCCTTATTGTAGAAGCGGAACTTAGATAAAGTTTTTTCTTGTTTCAATAACTGTTAAATTTTACCATGAGTGAGAAGTGTGGGCTTTGCCGTAGGTTCGTGAGCAGTGGATTGCGGTGTGAGACTTGTTCGAAGTATTTTCACTGGGGGGGAATGCAGTGGGGAAGCCATTGGGCGTTCTGGTGAGATCCTCTCCTAGAACTGCAGGTTATATAGCAATAGTCAGTTGATAGAGGAGCAGGAGCGTGAGATCTGTGGCCTTCAGGTGCAGTTGAAAAACGCACAGGAGGAGCTAGATAGGATGAGGAGGGAAATTGGAGCTGGCTGTTGGCAAGAGATCTGCTAGGAGAAGGAGATTTTAAGATAGTTTTACTATTGGTGTTTGCTATAGATATGACCAACTGTCAGAGTCTAGTGGAGAGGAATCCCTAGTAGGTGTAGGAAGTATGCAGCAGACCTCAGCAGTTATGGTGGCTAGGACAGTTGCAAAGTCGAAGGGAAAGAAGAAGGTTCTGCTGTTAGGTAGTTCTCATGGCAGAGGTGTAGGCCAGCAGTTGCAGGAAGTGTTGGGGAGTGAGTACCAGGTATCCAGCATTGTGAAGCCTAATGCAGGATTGGCTCAGGTGACTGTTAACATAGTGGGGTTATGTAGGGATTTTACAGAAGAGGATCAGGTAGTGATTGTGGGTGGGGCTGGTAATAGTATTGATAGGAATGGGGAGTGTGACATAGATGGTGACCTGGAGAAGATAGCCACTCAGACTGGCAACACGAACGTGCATTTCGTGGGACTGTTTCAGCGTCACGATCGGCCTCAACTAAATACAGCCGTCAGGCGTAATAACATCAGACTTGGGGGTGCGCTGATGAGAGAAGGCATGGGTCACATTTCAGTGGTGTCGGTGGAGTCTATCAGCAGGACGGGTTTCACTAGACATGGCCTGCACCTCAACAGGTATGGGAAGGGGAGGTTGGCAAAGATTATAGGTGACAGCAATGGGGGGGGGGGGGGGGAGATCACTCATGGGAAAATTCCGGTAGTAGTGGGTGTTAGAGCTGCTTCTTTTTTAGATTGAAGTCAGCTGATAGGTATTCCTGCTTAAGGGAAGTCCCTCTAACAAAGGAACCACTTTCGACAAAGCTTAGGTATCCGGGTAATGAGGGAATTAGTATATTTCAACAAAATATACAAGGTATTAGAGATAAAGTTAGTGAACTGCTTATAGAGGTTGACTCTGTTATTATTGGTGTATCTGAACACTTCTTAAAGAAGGAGATAATTCAGAGGCTTCCTTTACCAGGATACAGGTTTGCCGGCAGCTTTACTAGGAGCTCTTTGCGGTGTGGGGGAGTAGCCATGTATGGGAAAAACGGCATCCCATTTGAGTCAATTGATGTTTCAAAAATACTGCACTGAAAAGGTATTTGAATGTTGTGCAGGTGTGATTAAATTTAGTGGAGCTAAACTTCTGACTGTTGTTATTTATAGATCCCCAGACTCCGATTTCACAATATTTTTGCCAAAGCTAGGAGAGGTTCTTGGTTCACTTTATAGGAAATACAAAAAGTTAGCTATATGTGGTGACTTCAATATTAATTGTATAAGTGATTGTGCAAGGAAAAGGATTCTGGTAGACCTCCTTAATTCATAGAATCTTATGCAAACCATATTCTTTCCAACTGGAGTGCATGGGAACCGTAGAACAACCATAGACAACATTTTTGTTCATTCCTCATTAGGTAGAAGAGCATTCTGTTAGCAAAAAGGGTGAATGGCTTTTCAGATCATGATGCACAAATTTTAACTCTAAGAGATTTTTGTGCTCCAACACATGTTAACTATAGTTATTAACTGTTTAGGAAAGCTGATCCAGTTGCTGTACACACCTTTGTAAACCTTATCAAGGAACAAGAGTGGCAAGAAGTTTATAGTGCTGATACAGTAGACGATAAATATAATGCTTTCCTCAAGAATTTTCTCGTGCTCTTTGAAAGTTTCTTTCCGTTAGAACGTTCAAAACAGGGTACTAGGATAAACAGGTAGCTTGGGTGACTGACTGGAGGGATAAGAATATCTTGTAGAACAAAGCGGCAATTATATCGAAACGTTAGAAACAGTCAAAATCTAAACGCAGCAGCCCATTACAAACAGTATTTTAAGGTGCTTAAAAATGTTATTAGGAAGGCAAAAAGTATGGAGTATGCAGATAGAATAGCTACGTCCCAGCATAAAATTAAAACTACATGGTCAGTCGTAAAGGAAGTGGCTGGTCTGCAGAGACAGGTGGAGGATATAGAATCAGTGTGTAGTGGGAATGTCCGTGTTACTGATAAATCGCATATATGTAAAGTATTTAATAATTACTTTCTGAATATAGCAGGTGAACTAAATAGAAACCTAGTCCCAACAGGGAATCATACAGCGCTCTTAAAAAAAAGTGTTCCGAGACTGTTACCTGAAATGCTCCTCCATGATACAGACAAGAGGAAGATTGAGTTAATAATTAAATCACTAAAGACCAAGAACTCTCACTGATATGACGGGGCATCTAGCAGAATACTGGAGTATTGTTCTATGTATGTTAGCCTAGTACTTAGCCATATCTGTAACTTTTCCTTTAGGAGTGGTCGGTTTCCTGGCCGATTAAAGTGCTCGGTAGTGAAGCCACTTTATAAAAATGGAGACAGCGATAATGTTGATAATTTTAGACCTATTTCTATGCAATCGGTGTTGGCTAAAGTTATCAATAAGGTTGTATATACAAGGTTACTGGAGCATTTAAATTCAAATGATTTGCATGTGGAATGCACTTCCTTGACTCTTGTCCAGAAAGGAATGCAGTATTCTACTGCATCCATTTTGAATAAGCTACCACAAGAACTCAATAATCTTAGCAGTAGCCCAAACACTTTTAAGTCCAAACTGAAAAGTTTCCTCATGGCTCACTCATTCTATTCTGTCGAGGAGCTCCTGGAAGAGCTGAAAAATTAAGCAAATTCCAGTGCTACATTGTTGATTTTCTTTATTTAAACTTACGACTTGTCGCCTGAATATGTTTCTTATATTTCATTTTATCTGTTTCTACTATCATGTATTGACTCGTTCCATGACCATGGAGACTTCTTAATTAGTCCCACGGAACAATAAATAAATAAATAAATAACAGTTTACTAACTCTATTAACGCATCTACCTGTGGGCCCCACTCGTCTTTTATAGGGTGCCTAAACGGTGCTGCTTTCTCGGGTAGCCAAACAACAATTCGAGAAAATCACATGAATGGTTTTTATTACAATGGCGTCGTAAGCGATACTAGACATGGAAATAATCAAAGTCCTTCGCTACATGCAATGTCCGTATAAGGATTGGTATGAGGCACAATTCTCATTATAACAGTTAGGATGGCGGCTCTTCTACTCCGGGTCTGCTAGTGCCGGTTTTCTACTGTCCTCCTTCTGCTGTCCTGCCGAGGCTGACAGGAGCGGTGCTTATATTCTCTTCTGCTAGAGACCGCTGCTGTCGTGGTGGCGTCCTAGTCAGAGTGCTATTGGCTGACGTCGTCTCATAGCCTTCTCTGCTCTTGCATTCTTCATCTTCAAGCCGGCGCTTTTCATTACGCCGGAACACTTCCTGCTGGCAGTTTCAGTTAAGTAGGATGGCTGTTACTTTATTTTTTGATGTGCCGGTAAGGACGAAGCCATACAGGCTGATGGGAATACTTTTATGTTACATGACGGCGACCGGTTGATCGTTAAGGGTGGTGAATGAAGGTTTATTTCATCAGCAGCTCGCATTTGTTCAAAGACAACACTTTTATGAAATATTTATGGACTGTGGACCTGCGAAAAAATAAGCTGAATAATTTGTAATGATGAATCAATGGTTTGAAATTTGTATCAAAAGCTGTGACATGGTCGCAGAAAGAGTAGAATAATTTTTTTATTTCCATCTGTGATCACAAAATATTATCTCCTGAGACTACCGGTTTCGGTCAGTGGTGACCATCTTCAGATCTGTTTTAAAAACCTTTCCTACTATAATGGAGCCATAGTCACGATGCTATGCGGAAGACCCGGGTTCAATGCATGGTTCGGCCAGGGATTTTCCCTTGATGTCGGGAATGAAACATGTGGCACTACTGAATCCTCTGTGATGTTTTATACATGTTGCAGTTTTTGTCAACTAGAACTATTTCTCTGGTATAATGATCAGCGTCTAGATATTCCTGAATGGCACCACGGCTGACCCAGTAATCTGTCCCCCATACTGAGTCTTTGTAATTTTTTTCAGTCATCGGTTTTCTGAGTAACCACCACGAATTTTTTTTTCCTGCGCCAACCTCTCCATATCACAACAGAATATGCTGGTCCTCAATTATTTGCTGGATGTGTTCCAGCCTCTGTCTTTCCCTACGTATTTGAGCCTATATAGTTCCCTCTTGTGCCATGGAGGCTACTCCCTGGTGTCTTAACACATGTCGTGTCATCCTGTCCATACTTCTTGTCATCGGTTTCCCTGTATTCCTTTCTTCACCGATTCTGTAGAGAAGCTCCATTTTTCACTAATCTATCAGTCCACCTAATTTTCAACACTCTCCTGTTGCACTACATTTCAAACACTTCAATTCTCTTTCGTTTCCGTTTTACCACTGCTCATGATCAACTGCCATACATGACTGTGCATCAAACGTAGCTCCTCAGAAATTTCTTCCTCAAATTAAGGCCTAAGTTCGATACAAGTAGAATTCTCCTGTCGTTCTTGGTTCGTCGATTATGGGTCATTTTGTTTCCAAGGTAGTGAAATTGCTGCTTTGTGTTCAACAACTTTAATGCTAAGTTTCTCGTTATTCTTATTTCTGCTACTTCTTATGACATTTGTCCTTTCCCGGTTTACTCTAAGTTCATATACTGCACTCACTAGACCGTCCACCCCATGCAACAGGTACTGTAATTCTTCTTCACTTTCTCTGAATACAGCAACACAGCCAGCAAATTTATCATTCACAACCTTTTACTCTGAAGTTTAATCTCACTCTTGAAATCTGCTTTTATTTCCGGCATTGCTTCTTCGATGTGCAAAGTGAATAGTAGAGGGGAAAGACTGTACCCCTCTCTTACACAGTTTCTTAATCCGAGCTCATTTTTCTTGGGGGTGGTCTTCGCGTCTTATTGTTACCGCTTTGTTCTTGTGCAAATACATTAGGTATCTTTCCCTAAACTTACGCCTATTTCTCTTAGAAACTCGGACATCTTATCCCATCTTCCACAGTTCAACGCTTTTTTGTGTTTCGACAAGTCCTATGACTGTGTCTTGAATTGTTTTCAGTCTTGCTTCCAAAATCAAGCTCAACGTCAGAAATGCGTCTCTGGTGTCTTTATCTTTCCTGAACGGATCAAGCAGATCACAGTTTTCTTTTCAGTCTCCTGAATATATTCCCGGTAAGCAGCTTGGGTGCATGAGCTATTAAGCTGACTCTCCCACAATTTTTTTACTTATTCGCCTTTGCTGTTCTCGGAACTGTGTGTATAATACTTGATGGTACGTCAGCAGTCTCTTATAAAGAAAGTGATTGAGTCTCATTGATTGTATATACCAGCTCGCATAGTTGTTTGGATGCCACTTCCCCCACCGATTTCAGAACTTCTGATGTATTTTTATGTCTTCTGCCTTATTTGATGTCGGGCGGAGTGGCCGAGCGGTTCTAGGCGCTACAGTCTGGAACCGCGCGACCGCTACAGTCGCAGGTTCGAATCCTGCCTCGGGCATGGATGTGTGTGATGTCCTTAGGTAGGTTAGGTTTAAGTGGTTCTAAGTTCTATGGGACTGATGACCTTAGAAATTAAGTCCTATCGTGCTCAGAACCATTTGAACCTTATTTGATCTCAGGTCTTCGGGACATCTTTGAAATTCTGACTGATACTAGATCCGTTATGTCTTCGGTTGCCTCCATTTACTTCTTTTATGATCAAATAATTCTTTCCCCTCATAGAGGCCTGTAATGTATTGTTACCACCCATACGCCCTCTTCTCTGCATTTAACAATGGAATTTCGATGACACTCTTAATGATACCGCCCTTGCTCTTACGTCGTTCTGACGTTTCTATGTGCTGAGTTGTTCCTTTCGACAATCATTTGTTTTTCAATTTCCTCAAATTCACGTCACTGTTTTCAGTTTGGGTGCACAGTGAGCGCGTAAACATGCCTAGAAAAGTGTTTTTCCCGCCAAGTATGGGTGTCTGTTAAGGATTTATTCTGATTTAGTGCAGCCTACACAACGTGATTAATATACACCTTCTTCATGACAATTTTCTGACGCACACTGGAGGGGAAATGAGGACGCTTTCCATGGGAAGTGTTTGGTCATCCACCATACAGCTCGTACTTAGCTCCCTCGTATTTTGATGTCAATGGCTACGAAGGCAACATTTTGGCTCTAAGAACAAGCTGCAGATCAATGTAGAGAATCGGCAGAAAGTACAATCGCTCGGCTTTGGAGTGTATTTTTCCGTCTTTTCCTGCTGTTGTTTATTTTTCAAGATTTGTGGTTTGTCTTGTATCAGCACTAGCGTGAAGTTGCGTGCTTGGGCCGGCCGGCGTGGCCGAGCGGTTCTAGGGGCTTCAGCCTAGAAGCGCGCAACCTCTATGGTAGCAGGTTCGAATCCTACCTCGGGCATGGATGTGTGTGATGTCCTTAGGTTAGTTAGGTGTAAGTAGTTCTAAGTTCTAGGGGACTGATGACCTCAGATGTTAAGTCCCATAGTGCTCAGAGACATTTGAACCATTTTTGTGTCCCTGGCCGATATAACAGGGCTACATTTTGCCGACCCCAATACACTACCAGATGAAAGTAGTATTACCTGTATCCTCTCTTTTCAGAGTAATGTTCTGGAGGTCCGGATCCTTCCATGCCACCTCCCTGTCGATCTAACTGTGGTGAAGATTCCTGGAATGATTCCGCAAGTTCTTTCTACTGCGATACTAAATAAATAACCACACTTCTCACAACCTGGGGTGTATTTCACCCAACAGTTTCACTATACATTTTACTACACAACTAACAATTGATACGGTAATACCACACTCTCGATTACGTTCAAAATGTCCGTAAATGTGTACTGTAGGTATCTGAGGGACAAACACAGATAAACAACTACCGCTCTTGCATTCTTCATTACTCTATTGTTGGTGCGTCGTTTACTCCATGACTCTCGGATTCAGGTACTTGCTGCACCATGACACAAATGACTCCCAGACGACCAGTGGTTGTAATACAATTTTTGCTAGTCCCCTTTCGCCGGCTCCACCACTGCTCCACATTCACTGCATGCAAGAAAGGAAAACACACAGTTACCTTTTCCCACTACATTTATCCTTATTCAAATTACTCAAGAGCATCTCTTGTCGACGGCTTTCCAATGGTGTTTTGGGATGTTTACAAATATCCCGAAACACTACAACTTCTATGACAAGGGTACTGGAAAGTTGGTACAATGCTGCCACAAATATTGGAGAACGAGTGGTGACCATGTAGATATGTTGCTGGAAGGGCAGCTAACTGTTGCAAATAAAACATTTTTTATTTTCACTGTGGTTTCCATTTCGCAACCGATCGGATCTTCTTCCGAATTGCCCTCGTAGTAAAACTTTAAATCACAATATTATTTTCGTGATTCATTTATGATGAAATAAAATCTGTACGGTGTTCCAAGTTGTGCCCAAGTTACCTGAAAATACTACACGAAAATTGTGGAAGTTTTATAGAATGTATAAGAGTGCTGGTTGCTCTCGAGGTCGATTGAACTAGATCTAAATTTGTGGAGTGCATCACGTAGCTTGGCGTGTGTATGAAATGCTGCTATGACTGTGGATACCTGAGGGGGTCTTTTGTACAGCTCAGTACGTCTATCAGACGTCAGATAAACAAAACTAATACCCACACTCAGCTGCTGGTAAGCGTCTGCGTCGCTGTTCGGTTCATAGAAGTCTCCTTCTCTAAAGTTCCGAAGCAATATCAGATGGAATGAGAACGTCTCTTACGAAGATGCTGGGCGAACTCCAATTTGAAACCCTCGAGGGAAGAAGAAGTACTTTTCGCTAGGTACTACTGCGGTATTTTAGAGAACAGGCATTTGAGTCCGACTGCAGAGCGATTCTACTCACGCAAACGTACATTTCGCACAAGTATCATGAAGATAAAATGTGAGGAACTGGGGCTCGTGTGGAGGCTTTTAGACTGTCGTTTTTCCCTCGGACTGTTTTCCGAGTGGAACAGAAAGGAAAAGACTAGTAATGGTACAAGGTTCCTTCGGCCAAGCACTTTAAGGTGATTTGTGGAGTATATATGTAGCTGTAAATGTACCAGATGAAAGACTGTTCCAGCCCACGATTTAACGTGGACGTCTCTGAATATCATTTTCCATGTACATACAGAAATTTCGCCCCCCTTCCACTCCTAGCGTAAGATCAGTACTATGGTTACCATTACAAAGACTGGCCGAGTTCCCAATTTCTGCCCGCCAATCCCCGGCACTGTTATAAGAATGTCTCTCCCCTCCTTTCCCTCTTCTTCCATAAATTTTCCTCTTGGTTTTCGTTGCCAACGTGTTTTAAGAGTGTCTCCCATTCTCAGTATTTTAACACTAGCATACGTACTCTTCCCCTATTCCCAGTCAGCAGCGTAACGAAATGTACAGGGACCAATTCATCTTTCTCCCTGCATGTTGCACAGTGCTGTTTTGTTCTATCACATTAAAGCGTGATCATGGGGAACTCAATGCCTGTCCCAAAATGTGTAATCCTGCGTGTGTTACCACTCGGCATAACAAATTGAGGGTGGTGACCTCCGAGGAATTTCGGCGTGGCCAGGGAAACTTAGAGACATTTGCGAATGCTAATGCTACCCACGTGCGGAAACTCGCTGTCTTCATCATTCATTACAGTATTAATTTTTATTGTTAATTCTTTTTCTCACACATTTCGGTTTTGTGCCCTGTGCCATCTATAGGTAGTGATACAGTTTGAATTATAATCTCGATAAAGTAACGTAAGTCAATAAAATCAGTAATCAGTTACAGAAAAAAATTTAATTTACGTACTTCATTCTCCGCGTGCTTACAATGCTGTTGTCGAGGCTCGTTAGTAATGTGATAATCCTAACTTTCTAAAGAAGGGCATTACGTGCCTGAAACCCGTAAGGAAATAAAATTACTTTTGAACAACTAGTTGCTGGTTTTTGCAACAGATATACCGATAGTTACTTAAAATGGGTTAAGTAATAAATCTGTAAAATTAAGATACGTGATTATTGTTTGTTTGCTTGCAGGTACATGACTATAGTCGTGCGACGCTGAAATCCCAGCCTCACGGTGCTGCAGCATGCCGCTAGAGAATTGAAAACAAATAGCTGTAGCTCGTTGAATTTGCGAGAGACTGCCATTTTTTTTGGGCCATGCTAGCTTGGCACTACGGTACTGTGATACGAGGATTTCCATTTGTACCAGGATTCCATTTGTACCAGACCAAAGACGATAAGTTACTTGCGTAATTTTACATTTTTCTATACGACATTGAAAACTTTATTACTAACCATCGTATTTAAACGGTAGAATTACGTGTTATATCCTTCGTCTGTCGTTTGTTAATAGACTTCGAAATAATGCGACAGTTTTCGGAAGCACGTAAGTTACATAATTAGATGACAATAGATACACGGTGCACTTACTCAAGCGGAGACTTCTTGTACGAGTAGGTACGACACTAACGCCGTGTTTGGCAGCGTTTTCGCTTTCGTATTGGGGTCGCCTTCACTGTGCCCTATTCCGCTAAATATCATTTAATGTGGCATTTTTTCATTTGCGAATGTACATTTAATTACGTCAGTATAATACGCTCACGCCCTCCCCCTTCCCTTTGTCACTGAAATACCCACGCCGTCGGCGATATAAAATTCCCGGTGGAAAAGCTTTTGTTTTTACCGGCACACGCCACACCGGGGCCTTATTTATCACAGCATCATATTTATTCATTTGCCTTCCAGAGGGAATTAGCAACAAAGAGATGCAAAGCGCCATCGGCAACTGAAATATAAAAGTCACATGTCCGTGTGTTCACCTCACTTGTGAACGCTGCCAGGAGGCTTGACCCCCCCCCCCCCCCCCCCCCCTAACCCCCTCTTTGTTTACGTTAACTGCGATTTAGCCGCAGGCGAAATTCTACTTCCACGGAAGTGATGCGGAATTTTACGAATTTATTGTACAGAATTAACCCGACCAGTAAAGGCTTTCGACTGAATATAAGTTATCAAAAAATCAAAAGCCATGATAATCATCAAGAAGAGGACGAACCATGGAATCACCAACCCAGATGGCAATCTACCTGAAAAGATAACCAAACTGATTTACGATAGTGCCTGAGAGAGAGTATGGATCAACATGAAGAGGTGAATGCTATGACAGGCATACGTGAGAATACGCTTGAATATTTAGTATATTCTATCGTGTCCGTGGTTCGTGGTCTTGCGGTATCGTTCTCGCTTCCCGCGCACGGGGGTCCTGGGTTCGATTCCCCCCGGGGTCAGGGATTTTCTCTGCCTCCAGATGACTGGGTGTTGTGTGTCTTTTATCATCATTTCATCCTCATTCACTCGCAAGTCGCCGCAGTGGCGTTAAAGAACTTGTGGAGCGGCGGCCGAACCGCCCCCTCGAGGGGTCTCCCGGCCACCAATGCCATACGCTCATTATTATTATTATTATTATTATTATTATTATTATTATTATTATATCCTATCATAGTAAGAATATCTGGACACGGAGACCTATACATTGAACAGGTCACTTCCCATTAAAAAAACCTGTGGAAATATTAAGACAGTTACGTAGCAGAAGCTGTTGAAGACCTTAATTTAAACAGTGGTACCAAATATGGGTGCCGTAGCAAACATAGATACAATGAGAAAGTACGATATTGCAGTACCTGTATTATTCCGAATTACGAAGCAAAGTCCCATAGGGCATGGATTCATGTCCGAAAGACCTTTGCATCGTAATTCGGAATAACGCAGGCAGTGCAATATCGCATTTATCCGCCGATACCGAGCAAGCGACTTTCAGGTACAAAATATCTTTTGACGGGAATATACATCGCGTGATCAAAAGTATCTGGACACCTGGCTGAAAATGACTTACAAAATCGTGGCGCCCTCCATCGGTAATGCTGGAATTCAATATGGTATTGGCACACCCTTAGCCCTGATGACAGCTTCCACTCTCGCAGGCATACGTTCAGTCAGGTGCTGGAAGATTTCTTGGGGAGTGGCAGCCAGTTCTTCACGGAGTGCTGCACTGAGGAGAGGTATCGACGTCGGTCCGTGAGGCCTGGCACGAATTCGGCGTTCCGAAACAACCCAAAGGTGTTCTATAGGATCCAAGTTAGGACTGTGTGCGGGCCAGTCCAATACAGGGATGTTATTGTCGTGTAACCACTCCGCCACAGGCCGTGTATTATGAACAGGTGCTCGATCGTCTTGAAAGATGCATTTACCATCCCCGAATAGCTCTTAAACAGTGGGAAGCAAGAAGGTGCTTAAAACATCAATGTAGGCCTGTGATAGTGCCACGCAAAACAACAAGGGGTGCAATCCCTCAACCATGAAAAACACAACCACGGCATAACACCACCGCCTTCGAATTTTACAGTTGGCACTACACACGCAGGCAGATGACGTTCACCGGGCATTGGCCATACCTACAACCTGCCATCGGATCGCCACATTGTGTACCGTGATTCGTCACTCCACACAACGTCTTTCCACTGTTGAATCGTCCAATGTTTACGCTCCTTACACCAAGCGATTAGTCGTTTGGTATTTACCGGAGTGATGTGTGGCTTGTGAGCAGCCGCTCGACGATGAAATCCAAGTTTCCTTACCTCTCGCCAAACTGTCACAGTGCTTGCAGTGGATCTGACGCAATTTGGAGTTCCTGTATGATGATCTGGATAGATGTCAGCGTATTATACATTACGACCCTCTTCAACTGTCGACGGTCTCTGTCAGTTAACAGACGATGTCTGCCTGTACGCTTTTGTGCTGTACGTGTGCCTTCACGCTTCCACTTCACTATCACATCCGAAACAGTGGTCCTAGGGATGTTTATGAGTGTGGAAATCTCGTGTAAAGACGTGGGACACAAGTGACACACAAGCACCTGGCCACGTTTGATGTCCGTGAGTTCCGCTGTGCGCCCCATTCTGCTCTCTCACGATGTCTAATGACTACTGAGGTCGCTGATGTAGAGTACCTGGCAGTAGGTGGCAGCACAATGCACCCAATATAAAAAAAAGTATGGTTTTGGGTGTATCCGGATGGTTTTCATCACATAGCGTACATAATGGATATACGGTTACTTATTGTAAACAAATGGTTGATGTCCTATGGAGGTTTGGGTCTCTCTGTGAGTCGTGCCTAAATAGCTGAATGGCAAATCGACAGCTCGCGATAAGTTGGAGATCCGGGTTCGAGTCCCGGTCTGACACAAATTTTCATTATCGTCGGTCAGTTATACAGCTGATGGTTATGTACAGTTACAAAGGGTTTCATCAAACTACGTAATTAGACTAATGGCCACAATAAAATCCTGTTAATGACTTAGATGCATTATGTTGTTGCCAGTCACTGAATGGGCAATACATATAATTGTAATGTGCACAAAGTTTCAAATGAATCATTAAACACACGTGACATATTTTGGCACAGATTTATGGAATTGGAAATAATCATACAATTAACTGTGTCCAAGTGAACTGCTTTGATTGGTCATTAGCCAATAGATAGGAGGAAAGTCCCAGAAAAGTACATGTGAGTACCACTTCCCTTGCCCAAGCACATTTTAAGTTAAACTAGTTGACTGCGTGAATTAATTCATAAAAGCAAAACTTTAACTCGAGACAAATGACTTTGAGGTCTCCTCACCACGTCAAATCTGAACACGGCTAAAGTTGGGAGTTATAGTTCAACGCCAGCAACTGTGATCAGCTATAGGCTGAAGTCCTCCCTCTCTGCATTTCCAAGGCAAAGACATCTCTCCCTCTGACGATCCAAGGCGAAGTGTCTATCCGCTCTCATCTCAGAATCTTGCTAGTTCTGCCAGCACCATATTCCCATTAACCAACCACTGTACACCTTCTGAGAGCTAAGCAGTGAAAAATGGATAACAACAGCACCTACCTCCCTTATCTTGAAGAATTTGCTTTGGTAATCCAGTAATTCACAAAATGGTTCAAATGGCTTTGAGCACTATGCGACTTAACTTCTGAGGTCATCAGTTGCCTACAGCTTAGAACTAATTAAACCTAACTAACCTAAGGACATCACACACATCCATGCCCGAGGCAGGATTCGAACCAGCGACCGTAGCGGTAGCTCGGTTCCAGACTGTAGCGCCTAGAACCGCACGGCCACTCCGGCCGGCCAGTAATTCACATGCCTGTCTTAGAGTGGAGCAGAAAACACTGTAAGAATAGTTTCACTAGTTAATGACATTTTCTTCACGTATGCTCTTTGAGCCTTCATCCTTGCTACAAAAATAATTGGACTGGCCTCCGTTAGGTTCAACAGATTCTGCTCCTTCTGAGTGCCACATGTTTACCCATCTGCATGCAGATCTCAGTACTTTTAGACAGTATTCTTTATACTGTTTCTCACAACGTAAGTTCACAGCCTGCCAAATGCCGCCTCCTAATCTCTACGAAGCTTTTATAGGGATGTGGGATGGTATCTCTGACAGCGCCCGTTCATTCAGTGTGTACCTGGTGGGGACTCTGCCTTTCAGAAAGGAACAGTTGTGCGACTCACTTGCAGTTGTTCCCCTGCGTTCCTCACTCTCCCACAGTCAGACAGAGGACCCGGCGCACAGAAAAACGTTGCACATTTCCTTCACTGTATTGAAGTGCATGAAGAAATAATTACTCGATTCGTAATCACTGATTTTTATTTCACTTACATGCGTACTTTCATGTGCCACTAGTAATTTCAAGTTTCTTGGTAGTCTCATTTGAATGCTGGGTTATTAATTAGGTTTCGGAGCAAATTTGAGAAAAACTGTGCCATAACACATAGCACAGAGGACAAAATTTAAACAACTGGTATACTGTCGTCGTTTAAAATTTACCTTTTGTGACCAAGTTGTGTAGGTCTATGTTTTATTGATATTTATGTGTGGAAGAGACGCATGGACAATAAAAAATTAACGAAGAAGGGACTGAAGGCGCCTGAAATGTATCTTAAGAATTTCGTGGTCAGACGCAGTGATTGACGATGAAGAACGTCACCGAACTGGCTTAAGCCTTGAAAGTCAATAAAATGCAGAAAAGCAGAGTGTTTTGGACACATTTTTCGAAGCTAAATGTACAGCTTCATACAGTTTATAACTGTAAGAAAAGCAGAGGGGAAACGTGTGCATGGACAGGGAACAGTTTCACTTTCGCAGTGTATTCGAGAAAGGCTCGACTTCTCCAACACAGTCATGTTGGTTAAATAGCTGAGAACAGAGAAGGATAAGCCGTGTTGCGTGATGAGAATCCTTGGAAGAATTACGACTAGTTCCCACAGAACCCTATTGGATATATTCATAGCGAAGGTAACATGTATAGGATGAAATGAAATGAAATGTCGTGTGGCTAGGGCCTCCCGTCGGGTAGACCGTTTGCCTGGTGCAAGCCTTCCGATTTGACGCCACTTCGGCGACCTGCGCGTCGATGGGGATGAAATGATTATGATAAGGACAACACAACACCCAGTCCCTGAGCGCAGAAAATCTCCGACCCAGCCGGGAATCGAACCCGGGCCCCCAGGATTGACAGTCCGTCACACTGACCACGCAGCTATCGGGGGCGGACTACATGTATAGGATAAGAATATTAGTACACGTACAGAGACTTATACAGGGTAAGTAAGGAGAAAAAGTAAATGCTTTGATGGGTGATAGTATCAGTGATTCTGAATCTAAAACTCCGTATGGACGTATACCCTACACCTAATGGTTCCCGAGATACGTAGAAGAAATTCATTGTTATTTATTTCCGGTATTATTTAAACTCTGTCATTGTTTGCAGCTCACACCAGTAGTACAGTGATACACATCACTTATGGCCTACAAAGTCGGGAAACTACCTCAAACTAGCCTATAAAAACTATATAAGTTACAGCGCTAGCCAAGTTATAGCACATGCGCTGTGCGTCACTGAAGGTTTCAATATCCTCGCGCCCTCTTTGCGCAAACTTTTAGTTGTAGAAAAAAGGTCCTAGTACCTCTTTTATAGGACACCTTTTCTCTGGATGGTGTAGTTTTCGAGCCATTCGAGAAAAATGTAGAAAAGTGATATTAAATGTTTGCAGTCTCGGAAACTATTCAGAAAAGGCCTTACGTCCACATGAAGTATTTTATTCAGACTCACTAATACTATCATCCCCCAAGGCGTGTACTTTTCCCCCTGACACACTGTAAACAGTAGCTTTTTCATCGCTCAATATGGAAGAGGATGGAAAATCAATAAAGTTGGTATGAATTGCCCTCCACTTGGCAATGTAAAGTGGCTTGCGAAGTCAGTTTATAACTTAAGGTACACGAGTGGTAATACAGTTTTAACTGTCGCTTCGTAAACAATAACGTTACGCAATCAACTTTTTGTTTGCACGTACATCATACACGACTGCAGTCCCTATTCGCACTGAAATACCCGTACTACAGTACCGTAGCACTCTGCAGGAAGTGCCAAAACAAAATTACGGAGTCCACTGACAAAGAGGAGGTGGTCAGCGTCGTTTTGTTTTGGCCTCTACAGCGACTTGTGGTACTGTGGAACGGCGAATAATTCGAACTCACGTTTTCCTTCCACATTTCATAAGCAGTTACGAAAACCGCAAATATTGCAGCACTCATCCGCTGTTTTCCTGAGTTAATCGACGTCTGGAACTTTCATTTTTGACAATCTGACCATTTATCGAAGTAACTCCTAAGGATTTTCGAAGCAGGTGGAATTCATGCTGCAATTAAACTAATAAGCTTCTAATGTCCAACCAGTAGCTAGATCTTTTAACATAAACCGGAAATCAGTAGAGTACATGCATTTTATCACTTTTTCCTTTTTTTTTATAGCTAAGCACTATGATTGTCAAGAATAGTGTTAATTGTATTTAGTTGTTTCGCAGCAAATGCGGAGCGGAATAAAACGGAAAGCGTAGTTGGTAGATTTAGGACTACATAGCAGTGCCAACGCTGCACAGTTCTCAGCTTCACGTGGTCATCAGGAATCAGTAATGAACGTCTCGTAAATGCTGGGCCACGCCTTGGTTTACTTGTCTTACTCTGACTTGGTTATTTTCTTCTTTTTACATTCCACTCCACTTCTGCCGACACGCTTTCGGCACTTTTTTCAGGCATTTGGTTACTTCCTCTGAGAGATTCCACTTCGTCTCATTCCCTCCCACATCTTACAAATTCCGTTTCATATTACTCTGCTTCTTCCTTATGCTGTTGTATTTCAGCTTTCTGTCCATCATTATTGTGTTATGGCCTATGTCAGAAGCTGCGTAATCTTTTTATTCTTACGAGCAACGTTAAAGACGAAAAATAAGCTTCTCCAGGCGTATCGAATGTTCACATAACTTACGGGAATTTAACCGAGTAACGTCGGCTACAACCGCCAATATTTCTGACAGATGCAGGTCGAATCATTACCAAGGCAGAAATGAAATGAGAGACTGCTGTGCATGATAATTCAAACCCACATTGTGCGGGAATACCACGAAACTATTAACATCTGGCATTGTTTTCCTTTCGTTGAGTGCTGGCGCTCGCTGTTAACGGCGTGTACTGCCTTTTTGAATATGCCGTCTTTTGTTTCCTGGTTAACGTAACAGGGTCTGCCCCGACGTCGGCTCCTCCTGGAACTCGGTCACCAACAACGTCGCAGGTCGATAACATGTTGGCTGAAATAGATAGGAGGATAATTTCCACCGCAATAGCCTGAGGACAACTCAACAACACATCAACAGAAGCCGATCTTGCTGCGATAATAATTTTCTCCACAGACGCTTGACGACAAGCATCTCCACATCATCTGAAGGCAATCCAGCAAGTCGGATACTCATACAACCACATAGAGAGGTCTGCAGGAATCACATTTCGCCAATCCTGCACACATGCCGAGCAAGGAACGCTCGGCGATTAAGCGACTAAAGACTAGCCGTCTTTTTTGTCTGATTGACGTAGCAGCGACCAGCGAGAGTTGAAGTTGTGTGGCGCAGCTGTCTCACGTCTCCTACGCCAATGTAACTCGATATCCACTCCATCTAAGTTCAGTCACTTTCTCTAAATCCTGCTCCATGGACTAAGTATTCCTCTGCGCATCCGTGCACGTTCCTCAACGTGGATACTCTGCCGTATCATAAAATACCCACCAGTCCTCACCAGCAGTGACCACACCCCCATATACTACAAATTTCGCAAAGCTGATTCCAATATCCCATTTTCGCCCTCTGATCTCCAATTCTTGTTCGCTGTCACGCTTTTCCTAACACAGCTAATCGTCTTTACACCTAAACACACACACACACACACACACACACACACACACACACACACACACACACACACACACACACAAACAAACAAACAAACAAACAAAAATCATACTCTACACCAACTCAACTTCAACCGTCTCCCGCTCCCAGAGAATCGAATCCGCCCCAATACTCATCCATCCTACTAATTCTTCCCCAAGCGCCCCACAATATTTCAATGCTCCCCCTTCCATTTTTCAGCTTTTCCGATCCTTTCACCTCTTGATATTGTGGCAATGCCCACACAATACGCTCTCTCTTACTTTCTGTCTTCCTACCATTCACCCAAATGCTTACTTTCATCTCCGTAAATGCCAATCAAAGGATCCCTATGTGTACACCAAAACACTTAAACCTATCTGAACACCTTTTCCCCTACGAAAATCCTTTTCTTTTTCCCAGTACAGGTCCTTCAAGCTTTAAGTGAAACTGTAGTGCTTCTTTTTAAAATAACGTCGTCGTTTCTACAATATGTTTTAAATGTATGTTTTTGTTTTCGATTTTTACATTTCAGTCTACTGATTTAAATTAAAGAGTGCAGAAAATCAGTGCTTTTAACATTACGTAAACACGAACCAAATTCACCTTTTTATGGATGTTGTGAACATTTCAAGTTTTAATTATTTTCTTTCGTCTTTATATTTTAAAGCCTTTGGCCGAAGAGCGGAATGTGTAACCGTTGGCAGCCCACCCTCCACAGATACGGGCGCCGGGGTTGAAATAATACAAAGAAAGACAGTCATTTCATTTGTGCCTTCAGAATCACAAGCTCTTCTCTTGTCGAAACATCAAGGTCGGTCGACGACATTTTCCTGTTCCATTCCTGTGCGTTGTGTCTAAATTAGAGGAGACATATATCTAATTGCATGGGCTTCCGCGGACGGAGTCAGTCGACATAAAAATTTTCTAGGTAAAGTACCGCGTCTTAATGTATAAAACTACTGCTGCTGGACAAAAACGAACGTTTCAGCCACGGTTGTAGCGGACTTCTTCTGGGTCTACTTTTGTCCAGAAGAAAGGATGGTAAAGGCTAGAAAACAGAAGGGGAAGCATTGAAATGGAGTGGGATACTTGGGGAAGGGTTAGTAGGATGGATGAGTACTGGGGGGGATTTGATTCTCTGGGAGCGGGATCGGTTGAAATTGAGTTGGGATAGAATATGCTGTTTGTGTGTGTGTGTATGTGTGTGTGTGTGTGTGTGTTTGGGTATATTTTTACCCAGAAGAAGGCCACTGCAGCCGTGGCCGAAACGTTGGTTTTTCTCAAAAATGTCTCTGAGCACTATGGGAATTAACATCTATGGTCATCAGTCGCCTAGAACTTAGAACTACTTAAACCTAACTAACCTAAGGACAGCACACAACACCCAGTCATCACTAGGCAGAGAAATGGCTTTTCTCCATCAGCAGTAGTTTTATACATTATGACGCTGTACCATACCCAGGGAACTTTTATGTCGAGACACATATCGTTCAGCGCTTTGCTTTAAAATCTGTTGTGCCGCGATCAGATCGGTGATAAAGGCAAGCTCTGCTGTGGAGCAGCTCTTGGACGGTCTGAGCAGCGGCGGTCTGACGTAGCGGCGCGGCGCGGCGGTAATGGCCGATGCGGCTGGTGGGGCTGCTGCTGGAACTGGAACTGACGCCAGCGACCGCCGATCAGCCACTCCGACCGCCGCCACCGCAAGCCATCCCTCAGCGCCGGAATTAACGTCCGGCCTGGCCGCCGAGCTCTGCGTTAGCTTCGGCCGCCATTGAATCAGCGGCCGTTAAAACGGGGCAGAATAACATTTGCAGCATTTCGAACTGGAAACGTCTACACTCTGCGATGAGTCCATCGCTGTTTGTTAAAAGACGTGTACCTAATATCTCCAGAATGAACTTTTCACTCTACCGTGGGGTGTGCGCTGATTTAATCTGCAAGGAAATTTGAAATCATTTGAAATCTGCTCCCTTTGGGAATGGTATATTCACGGGGAGACAAATCCCCTAGATGCTTGTCGCGGAAAGCATGCAAGAGGACTATTGTTAAGTGTAGATGATATATGAAGTGCTGACTGAAGTAATCCTGTGAGGGCGGTTCGCGAGTGGTGCTTAGCTATCTCTGCTAACTGAGCACTTTACCGCGAAAGGCAAACGTTCCAGGTCTAGCACACAGCGTTAATCTGAAATGATGTTTCATATCGAGTATCTCATTATGAACGAATATTCCAGTATGTGTGTAGAATGTGTGCGTCTGGAAACCCATCATGAGACTTATGACAAATTGTCATCAAAAGAATTTCAGAGAAAGCAAGGCCAGGTGAGTGTGAAAGCTATTCTATAATCAGCATAAAAGTTAATGTATCCAAATATTGCAGACAAGAATAACATATACAACATAGAGAAAGGGAACAGGATCTCAGAGATGACGATCTGTTCGATTTTAGGAAAATAAAGGTATTTCTCAAGTTGCGCTTGATAACTTAAGCGATGCTCGATAAAATCGAGACACGACATAGGAATTGTAGACCTAGACAAAATATTCTACAATGTAAAATAATGCATTGTTCGAATTTTCAGAAAACTACGTTTGACCGTAGAGTAGGACTCACAGTATCCAATATGCATAAGAACCAAATGGAAAACTGAAATCGAAATGATCAGATTAATAAACGTGTGAGACAGGATCCTTAATATTTAGTCTGTTCTGGAGTGGGATTAAAATTCAGAGTGAAACGATATCAAGCGTAAGATTCACTGAGGACATTGCTATCGTCAGTGAAAGCTAGGAAGAACTACAGGAAATTCAAGACGACTTAATTGTTAGCCAAAGACGCTACTCCTAACCCAAGCTGACGAGACTCTTGTTGATAATGGGTTTTGTTTAGTTCAACTGCTCTTTCAAGTCCTTTTCCTTCATCCGACAAACTTGGAAAATTTGTTCCTTCTCTCTAAATTTCCTTTCCATATTCTTTCACAAATATGTATTCCTATACTGTCTTTCGACTCTGTACGACTTTTAGATGACTTTCGCTGCCTGTATTTCACTTTTGTTACTTTCAGAATTTTCAAAGCTTGTGTTCCAGTCAACATTGTCAAACCTAAATGTAAATCTACAAATTTTATAAATGTGGGATTTCTGTGCTTCTGTTCCTCCCGTAGAGTGTGTCGTAGAGTCAAGCCTGCCCCGTTTATTGCTACATTTCTTCAGAATTTTTCCCGAGGTTGACTTCTACCAATTTTTCTAGTCTACTGTGAAAAATTAATGGCATTATTTTACAACCATTACTAAATATTTTCCACGTAGATTATTGCATATAAGAAAAAAACAGCAACCAGTCGCTTTGAATAAAGCTATTCCTTTATTTCAAATAGCCTTCTAGACCTCTAGAGAGTACGATAAATGACCGTTTTCTCCATTTTTCTTTCCAAATGCAGTTTCCATTTGAGCCCATAATTCTCTCTTTCGTCGATAATACTGTTCTTTCTCTTCTTGTGTTCACTTTCTCACAGCTACTTATTTACAAAAATTGCGCTGCTGCTAGTTTCGAGCCTGTTCACGTTTAGATTACACTTGTTGCTTACGTCGATGTTTATTTGTTTCCTCGCCCCCTTGCCGGAGTTGCTGGGGCTTGCACAGACGTCAAAACTTACGCGTCATTGTATTGCACTGTCAGCCGAATGTCTTTACGAATCAGTAATATCTCCACGAAATAAAGTCTATAAACAATTTTTGGATATATGAATATGCATAGCGTGTAGAGAACCAACACACACCTATTCTCGTACGCGCACGTGCGCGCGCACACGCACACGCCCACGCCCACCCCCACGGCCACCCCCACACCCACACCCACCCCCACACCCACCCCAACCCCACCCCCACACCCACCCCACACCCACGCCCACCCCCACGCCCACCCCCACGCCCACCCCCACACACACCCACACACACACCCACACACACACCCCCACGCCCACCCCCACACACACCCACACACACACCCACACACACCCACACACCCACACACACACCCACACACACACCCACACACACACCCACACACACTCACACACACCCACACACACCCACACACACCCACACACACTCACACACACACACACACACACGTCCATAGAGTACCAGGTACAAACAAAATCATTTTGCTACAAATGTAATCTGACTGTGAACAATCAAATGTTCAAATGTATGTCAATTCCCAAGGGACCAAACTGCTTACGTCATCGGTCCCTAGACTTACACACATACGAACTTCAACTAACCTATGCTAAGAACAACACACAGGCCCATGCCCGAGGGAGGACTGGAAGCTCCGGCGGGGCCGGCCGCTGTGACCGAGCGGTTCTAGGCGCTTCAGTCCGAAACCGCGCTGCTTCTACGGTCGCAGGTTCGAATCCTGCCTCGGGCATGGATGAGTGTGAAATCCTTAGGCTAGATAGGTTTAAGTACTTCTACGTCTAGGGGACTGATGACCTAAATTGTTTAGTCCCATAGTGCTTGGAGCCATTTTTGAACCTGCGGCTGGTGGGGCCGCGCGGTCCGTGACATGATGCCTCAAACCATGTGGCCACTCCGCGCGGCCGTGGACAATCGTCTGAATATTATTCTGCCGGTCCCAAATCAATAACAGAGCTATTTATGTAAATAGATAGCATTATTTAACAGTGACTGATCGCTGATTCCTTCTTTGCATTAATCAAGTTGTATTTTGTGCTCAGCCACCGTTATAAAACACCTTTTTTGACAAATTAGCATTAAGCATTATCATTTTCCTCTTGCGCTACCTTGTCCATCTTTATTTCTACGATCAAAGCCAATATTCAGCATATAAAAACATAAAGAATTAAACTGTAGGAAATACTGCAACAAAACACAAGATTAGAAATATGATTGTATTTGACCGCTACTACTCTCGGGTTTGAGCCCATTGTCATATGGTCGCGATGATTTCTTCGCAAGTTTTACATTTGTGTCCTGAAATATAACGTTTCTGTGATACGTAGTTTACAACACTTTTTGTGTGGTATTTAAGCTCTGTAAATTCTCGTACTTAACGGAAAGTTCTCATTTACGTACTATAAGAGAGAGGCTAGAGACTCTTTTTCTCGATCTATGTTGATCCACTAGCTAAACTAAATAAAAGATGGCCGCTACAATTGTTACACCGACTCTTGATTTGATGTGCCAAAGAACATGATGTGTGCACAGATGTGGCATACTTCTGAAGTTATTGCAAAGATACTTTTTGGCATCACAAAAAATTTTAAAAGTATACATTGAATTAATTAGGTTTGAAAGCTGCTGATAATGGTCAATAAATAATAGTTTCTCTGATAAAAGATCTCTCTGACAAAGATAAACAAAAAGTACTTCTAATTACAGCAGAGAAAGGAAGCTCTATAGTAGCAATCCCTGAAATTACAGACTACAGTTAAAAAAGTGTTAAAAGAGTGTAACTTCCTCCTAACCCCAACTGAAAAGGCTGAATGTACAGTGATGAACCCTTCAGTTCCAAGACTTCAATCGCAGCAGAAAATTCAAGTAGAAAATTGTCCTATACCTCCGATTGTGAACTCACAAGAGACCTTTCTACATTAACAGAAAAAAAAAATAATAATTTGGATCTCACCTAGGCTTACAAATTTGCAGATAATTTTTATGGAAACAGTAGCTATGTGATTGTAGAAAGAATGAAAGACATTCTCGTACTAAACACAATAAGGATCGCATCCTTTGATAAAGTTCACTTCTATACAAATACACCAGTAACAGAAGCACCCTCAATTATTGTAAATAACTTGCTCAAATATAAAAAGATCAGTCTACCTGAAATTTAAGAGCTTGTGAAACTCTAACCATAGTGATAACATATAACTACTTCAGCATTAATAATCAACTTTACGAACAGGAAGATGGCATTGAAAAGGGAGTTACCTGGCTACCCTGCTAGCTAAAATTCACGTAAATTATTAGAATCATCCTTTTGCAAAGCAAATATGACAATTCAGGAAAAAATTATATATTACAAACACTATGAAGATCTACATATATCTTGTTTGATGTAATAGTAGAAGATATTGATCAATTTGTAATAGAGCTTAACAAACTGCACCAAAACATAAAATCTGTTTGAGCATAAAACTGATTATGCCTATATTCCTTGGATTTAGAAATTATACAATACAGTCGTAAACGTAAATTTAAAATGTAGGGAAAACCCACTACAAGTGATGTCACAACTAACGGTTCATCATATCACCTGAACGTACTCTAGGGTAATGCTCAACCAAATGGAAAAATCTTGCTGTACACAAGAACTAAAGCAATCAAATTAATGGTCCGCAGTAATTGTTACAGCCTTGATACCATCAATAAGCTTCACATCACAACTAAAAACATGAACAGTTACAAAGACAGCTCTATATCCACACTGAACACCACTTTAGCACAAACATGTTCTCAGAACTCTGTGAAATATGTAAACATACTATTCACTGGTAAAGTGTAATATGAGATTCTATAATTTTTTATGTCAAAGACATCGAGGCAAGTTTCCCCACAAATAATAAAATGAAAAACAAAATCGTTCATAATTTAAAAATAAACCACGAAGTAGTACTTCGGCATTTAAATGCTAAATTGTTCTATGTGCCCTGAATTTTACGGTGATCGAAGAGGTACGAACTTCAGTGTATGATATCGAGAACACATGGACGTTGTCAGGGTCAAAAACCTAAATAAATTAACTTCTGCTGCTCAACTGTCCCAACACAGAAACATTTATAAATGAATTCGTTAGAAGTATTAAAACATACAACCACATTCACATAAAGTCACAGAATCCAGAATGATCAACTAGAATTAAGAAACCACATATACTTCCAAAATTTCATACAAATAATTAATTGATTGAGAGAATGTTCTTCACTGGCCATTGCCAGGAGCTTTCAAATCTAAATAAGTCAATGTATGCGTTTAAAATGATGAGTACTATGAATAAGTATATTTCCAGTAGCTCCAGAAGTATGCCATGCCTGTACACATTTCATGTTTTTTGGCACATGAAATTCAGCAATCGATGTAAACAAATGTTTCAGCCACCTTGCATTAATTTAGCTCATAGATCACTATGGATCGAAGAAAGTATCAAACTTCTCTCGTATACTATGTAAGAAAGAGCTTTTCATTAAGTAAATACAATGTATAGAGCTTATATACAATACAAAACCTTTCGTGAACTATGTAATCACAAAAACTTTGTTATATATTATGACCAAATGTAAAACTTGCTAAGAAATCTGCGCCTCTGTCTGACGATGGGTTGAGGCCTGAAACTGGTAACGGAACAATAAAATCATTTATAAAAACATTTGTCACTGCTTGCAGTATTTGCTACTGTGTAATTTACGAAAAATGCCGCGGTATTCTCTACCCATATGGATAAAGGAAATAATCTCCTACAAAGAATCTTTCAAAGAAATGTTGAAAAGAATGTCATCCCTGTATTATACACTTACAGGATTTATGGAATTCAGAGGAAAACTTAAACGCGGATGGTCAAACAGGAATTCGAATTGCAGTTCTCTCGACTGGGAGTGCAGTGTCTTAACCAGTGTGTCAGCCCTCTCAGTATGCACGCAGTCAGAGAACTTGTGGGTGTGGGAGGCGTGACTCGCGGTGCAGGCAAAGCGAGGGGGGCAGAGAGGGGGCGCGGCCGGCCGCCGTCGGGTACACGGCTGCGGCAAACAAAGTTATCTCCGCAGCTCCGGGCTGCGCCGGGCTGCGTTCACGTATGCGACACCTGCGGCGCCAACCTCCTCCCCTCCTCCCCCACGCGTCCACCGCCCACTCCCTCCCCACCCCTCTCCGTATTGATTCAGCACCGCGGCATAGCCCTGTGGCGTCCCGGCGTCACGTCACTCTGACCGGTAGCCTATAGGCTGCACATAACGCCCGGGACGTATTGCCAGCACTCTGCAATAAGCAGCCAGCGAGGATGGAATGAGAAGATTGTTCAAAAATATGACAAACAGGGGCGACCGGGTCAAAGTGACGAGCTTGATATGACACCTAATCAGCTAGTCAGAGCTTATACGTTTAGGTAACATGATCATACGGATGATGCATAAAAATCTAGCATATTGAAACGGCAGCGGTCAGTACAACGTGTGTAAGGTAACTGTGGTGTACTACGATTAACCTTTTCAAAGTTCAAGACGTTTAGTATATGGATTGTGGCATAAATGCTGAGATATTTGTATTATCTTTGTTGTAGATGACCTCTAAGATAATATTCATGACTTGTTTTTCTTAATCCTACTTCAAAGATGAAACATTTTTAAAACATCTTAACTTCGGTAAGCTGACTAGGCAAGTTCATTGACATCGTCATCTATTGAGCAACAGTAACTAATGCGATTAATACTTTCAAAAAATGTGATATCGATCCTTATGATCTCCTTCTTAATGAGTATCGGTTTGCTACTGCGGCGGCGGGAGCCACATACTGTTTTGTTACTAAGGATCGTGCAGGAACTGAAAATGCAGCTGCTCAGGCTGGGGCACCTAAGGACTAATTCACAGGAACTCCTGATTAAACTTCTAATGAAGAAGAGGTACGTTCAACAAATGCTGCTTTCCTGAATCTGGTATTTTCGATTTCATACAAATGCCCACAGAAGAGCCACATCTGCATAAAAAAAGGAATACAAGCGTCACAGAACCAAAATTACAAGTAGTTTAATAGTAACAATATTATGAAAAAGAAAGTATTTTAATAGTTTCACTTATAAAACTGATTTTTCTTCATAAGGAAGCACGTGTGGTGGAACACGTAAGGTGAAATAGTAAAGAACATCTTCGAAATAAAATACAGCATTTTCTGCATATGATGAGGTCTACTTTGACCCTCGACAAGAAGACTGCGTAGTGTTGCGAGTTCAACACCTTGATGAAATGATGATATTTTAGATCATGGGGGAGGACAATGTATGCATGAGTTTTGTCGGTCAGAAACACCAGTTTAGAACTAATTTTCAACACAAAGTTCATTCACTAAACACTGTTCAACAAGTAAAACTCCTTTATGTTTAATTAATTGATATACTGCTCTTTACGTTCCATACATGAAAACATATTCCGTTTTTATCTGTACTACCTCGTCACCTCTAGTTTGTTGTTACTAATTGCAGTGATTATTCGTTTACCGCGCAAATAACCTCGTCTTTACGAGAACATTTCTTTTAAATGTTTCTTAAGTCGTAAGGATAAGAATACTGAAAAGAGCTACTTGTGGGGAAAAGAGTTAGCGCTCTTTCAAACACAACTTCACGCACATTTGGCGTATGAACGGTGAATGTGTGAGCAAGCAAATTACATTGGTGCAACAACACATTCGGAAGGCCAATTTGGGTTGCTTCTGCTTAACTTCTGTAACTGCACTTTGTATTGAAAATGTTCGTGTTCCGACCAGCTAGCGGTAGAATGTCTGTAGACTGATAAGGAACGTTGCAAAAGAAGTCTGTCCTGTTGCACTATATTCACGTCGAGTGCGCATTAATTGTACCGGCCAGCTCAAATAATCATATGCTCCCCGGCCTGTACGAGCATAGCTACACGTAGATGCCAACAAACTACTATTATTGCACTAATCCTGATTACGTTCTACATACAGCAATAGTTTCTCCACTAAAGTTTTCAGTTAAGGTAAATAGTCTGAATCAGTACGATATGTTTTTAGAGCGACAAAGTGTATATATATATATATATATATATATATATATATATATATATATAGGGTGTTACAAAAAGGTATGGCCACACTTTCAGGAAACATTCTTCACACACAAAGAAAGAAAATATGTTATGTGGACATGTGTCCGGAAAAGCTTACTTTCCATGTTAGAGCTCACTTTATTACTTCTCTTCGAATCACATCAATCATGGAATGGAAACACACAGCAACAGAACGTACCAGCGTGACTTCAAACACTTTGTTACAAGAAATGTTCAAAATGCCCTCCGTTAGCGAGGATACATGCATCCACCCTCCATCGCATGGAATCCCTGATGCGCTGATGCAGTCCTGGAGAAATACGTATTGTATCACACACACCCGTCCACAATACGAGCACGAAGAGTCTCTACATTTGGTACCAGGGTTGCGTAGACAAGAGTTTTCTAATGCCCCCATAAATGAAAGTCAAGAGGGTTGAGGTCAGGAGAGCGTGGAGGCCATGGAACTGGTCCGCCTCTACCAATCCATCGGTCACCGAATCTGTTGTTGAGAAGCGTACGAACACTTCGACTGAAATGTGCAGGAGCTCCATCGCGCATGAACCACATGTTGTGTCGTACTTGTAAAGGCACATGTTCTAGCAGCACAGGTAGAGTATCCCGTATGAAATCATGATAACGTGCTCCATTGAGCGTAGGTGGACGAAACTAAAATGAGCGCTAACATGGAAATTAAACGTTTCCGGACACATGTCCACATAACATCTTTTCTTTATTTGTGTGAGAGGAATGTTTCCTGAAAGTTTAGCCGTACCTTTTTGTAACACCCAGTATATATATATATATATATATATATATATATATATATATATATATATATGTGTGTGTGCGCACCGCTCTTTTGTTAATACGTATCGTTGCACTGATAAAATTTTTCGTACGCACGTAATATTATTTGGTTTGAAATAAATGTCAAACACGGTAAATTCACGTTATGCTGGTTTATTATAGTCTAAGCACATTCTATCATTGTCTTAAAGAAGTAACCTTTCCCCATGCTGGGTGGAATTAGTTACGTAAATTTCGGTCAAAGAGTATCCAATAAGATCCCGATTTCACCAGTTGCTTTAACGAAATCTAGGCATTTTCCTACAATTCGATACTAATATTAACTTCCTTTTTCGTTAAATTTCTAACAGTATATCACTTTGGGGCAAAGTTTTGTTTTCCGTTGATAGTAATCAATTTAAGACAAATTTCAGTTCTTTTCCTATCTAGACTTCATCTAATGATATACTCAAAGTTGCTGATCTACCTATTTCAAGCTTAATGATTTCTAGCAGATCGCAAATCTACAAAATGTAAAAACAGTCTCGTATCTCCTACGTACAAGAGCACACGTTAAGTTACGACACGATCAAGCAACCTCTAGAAGCACATTAACAGTGTATAGCTTTATCTTCTGTATTCTTGGTGTCCTCAAAGAGTACTCACAAGGAGTATTTTTGGGCTCACTTGTTCTACTCCATGATCGGTAGGTACACTACTTTGCTATCTACTTTTACTCTAATTTGATACAAAAGGGATTCTATTTTACTTTCTTTTGCAAAAATAATAAGTTACTTTGTACTGGATTTCTTTTCTATTTCTTTTTACATTGTTTCTCTTCAGTACAATTGCTACTATTCAAGTGATGCTATCACAGTGGGACTCTGTTTTCTTTTTTTTTATGAAATCTGGATCTAGGGTTTGGGACTTGTATTGGGTTTTGGTTACTATTTTTATATGTTCATCTTTGCGTCCAAAGGAAGCGGCGTTACACTCCGCAATGTAAACGGCCGCATACAGTTGTACAACAGTCGCTGTCATAGGAACCTGCCGATAAATGATAATGAAGATAAACCTCCACAGCAGAGGTCGCCAATGGTTTGCTGTTGTGGCGGTCCTCGAATCGGAAATAGCCAGCTGCATTCCTGAAGGTGAAATAAATTTTACTGCAGGTATTAGCGCACTAGAAAGGCTGGGGTAGAAGTAGTAGAGTAGCATTATTTGCAACCGGATTCTTCATCCATCTTAGTGATAAAGATCTGTATCAACCACAGCCTGTCATGCAGTGAGGACTGATGACAAGCCGTTCGCAGATGCGGCGTATTCGAAGGGAATAATCTATGTGTAGGTACGCGATTTGGTTCTACTCCGTCTCCTTCTCCTCCTACTCCTTCTTTTCGTCATATTCATTATCATCATCATCAATAACAACAACAACTACAAAACAAGCACAACATTCCACTATAGACGTAACAACAAAAAGCCATCAAAACTGCAAACACGACACAAAATTAAACATTCATACAATACGTCACCTACACTAGACACTTACACTTATTGAAAGAAACGTTCTATTGAGGGAAGGAGAGAGAATATTCACGATCAGGTGGTTAAAAGTGTCCCTGTGGGTCTCCTATTCAACAATTCCTTAAAATCCATCAAACATCAGTATTTTCATCATTACTAAGATTGCCAAATATACTGACATCACGTTTTACAACCAGTTGACATATAAAAATAATTATGATGAATCATTATATACAGCGGATGTTGTGTATGACTTTATACACAATGGTAAGGAGATGAGGAACAAATAATACAGTAAGAAATAGAGTCCAGCTACTTCATCAGCAACAACGGTGGAATCGGAGCATCGACTGGGTGGCTTCTGTGTAGCGTCACGTATTGATATGGCTCCAAGCGTGAATGGACAGAATCGTTGCCGCCAGCGTTCATATATCGCAGCGACAGAGGGCACTCAAGCTACTGAGCTGCTAAAGGCGTGACTCAGCGTACATGCTCCATTGGTTCCACTAGATCCACCACGATCGCTAACGGCGCTGGATAGAAACTTTCAGTTCCTTTTCCAACTGTGATATGCCACTAGGGTTGTATCGGTATGTGATACCACAGACGATACTCAAGGATTAACAAACAACACATTAGGTTTTTAGAGCAATATACACAAGTAGCAAACACACCTTACACGTCCTGCGTGCACTAAATGATTAGTGCAATGTTTTAATTTAATTTTGAAATTTAACAAGACGTTGCATGTATCGGTGTTAGCAGCATTATTTAAATTGCTCCTTACTTTTAAGTTAATTGCCCTATACCTTTTACACAATTTATGTGTTACATATTAAAACCGCACAGAATCCATGCTTTCCCTTCCCCATGCCACTTTCTTCCCGTCCCTACCCTTACCCATGATAAGCGGGTCTGTATGACGCACAGTGGGCTTAGTAAAATGCTTGTTGCCATGGAATGTGATCACAAATATACTGTTGTGCTAGTCGTTTTGTGTTACAGCTGATGACTAAGGAATTTTTCTCACAACTCAGGTACAATTTTAAGGATCTTAAATTTTAAATACTATCAATCGGTAGCATCACTTGTTAAGGTAAAATTTTAAGAATTATTAAAGCTTAAATAATTTAAATATATGTGATGTACAGACGTAATTTCTCTTATTGTTTGTATTAAATTTTATTTCTAGATCTGAAAATGATCATTAAATATCATCGAAACTAATTATGAAGTGCGGCTATTTACAAAAGAGACTGTTACATTAAATATTTAAAAAAAATTACACAGTCGTGCCTTCTCCATTGAACAATGTGCCATGCGGTCTGAAAATGTACGCTGCATTCGGAATGTACTTCATTCACCATTTTCAGAGTTTCTTCTCTATTCAATCCATATGATACTTCAGTAAGCTATCTCGTGGGAAAGCTAGTGATCCTGAAAAATCTTTTTTTCATGATTAGCACATCGCGTTTATAGAATTAATCACATTTTCAAATGCATTTGTGTACATAAATATTTTTGTAGTGTTTTTATGTGCGATTTTCTGCCTATTTGCACTCTAGTTGTCTTTTTGATGTTATACTGCAATTGAAAACCTGGATAAATTAATACTGGTACGTTTTTCATACGTTAAAGTTAGTGTTTTTTTCTAATTACAAGAATTGGCCTCTTCCATTACACAAAATACGAGACATAAAATTGATTTGTCCGTATAAAAACGCAAATAACTTGTGCAGTTTTTCATTATTTAAATCATGATAGAGAAAGTTACAGCCTTTCCAAAAATATCGATCGTGGTGGAAGAAATAAAGTCAAACTGCTACTCGAAAACTTACTCCATGAAATAATCCACGTAAAATATGTGCTGACACAAACAAATTAAGACTATCATGGGGAAATAAAGGTACATGATCGTCAACATCATTAGCTCTCAACGTTAGACATTACCTGAAAATATCCCGTTTGCCCAGAAGCAACTGTCTTTCACTTCTTCTACACTGTCGTACATTTAGCTTTCAGTATACTCCTATTATTGATATCAATGCGTTGCATTTTCCTTTGAGTTGGATTAATTTCTAACGCCAGTAATAGCATTGTACACCACTCTGGGAATTCCATTCCCTGGTTGAAATAAATTTACAGGCCTGTCATTGCTTCTTCGATATTAAAATCAGTCCACTTTGGCACTTTTCTACTATTTCTTGTAACATTATTCTTAACAGGATATTGTACAATACAATACTTATATAAAAATCCAGTACATCCATTAATATGACAAACAGTTTCCATAGTGATTACTTCGAACTGATATGAAGTGAAGTAACCCTTTTGAAAGCTACCTCTAACATACACTGAAAGATTTTAATCCAACTTCAAATCGAGACTGCAAAGTAAGAATACTTTTTACCAGATTTACATCTCCACTTAAGAGACTACTGTTTGATTTCATAAAAAATAAAACTATTTTCTTTGAAATAAAGAAACAGATCTATGTACATGAGAAACTGTGTACCATATTTCATTTTTGCAGACAAAGAGATGACACTGAAATAACTAAACAGCACCCTTAGATGATTTTGAAAGGGACGCTTATCCAGGTATAGCGTAAGCAATAGGGTAAGAATAGCCCTTTTGTCTATAAAACACTTACAGAGAATTCGTCAAATAATTTGATAACTTTAACAGGATGACGTTCGTTCAGCCTATTTCAGAAAATGATGTCGTGCAATATGATTTTAGATGGAACTACATTACAAAACTTTAGAACAACCTCAACGCCAGAAGCTGAATTTTCGTGATACCTTGGAAGAGCGTCAAGCCAGTCTCAGATTTTTATTATCAACCAGATAAAACAAAACTACAACAAATTATGTCCAGGTTGTGTCGTTGAATACATATCAAATTATTATATCAGTAGACAACCATAGGATGCACATTAATGAAGATGGAAAGATTTAGAGGTATCAAACAAGAGCTAAAAAGTTTAGAGTGAATCGTAAAAAAATGTAAAAATTAATGCCAAGTGTAAGGAGAATACGTCAGGTTTTCAAACATGAAACATGCTATTGCACTAGAAGTTAAATATAGAACAAACAAGTCTGCACAATCAATACTTTTCAAGGTGACACAAAACCAGAACTGATCCAGCTCTCCGTATTTTTTTCCCACACAACTTTTACAACGTTTAATATTTAATCAAACCAGGATAGGTTTAACATTTGATGGCAGCAGGACGATGAAATCCCGGAATCCGCGCCAGGGGCGCCAGCATCGGCGCTACAACGTGCCTGAGACCTGCAGATTCCGCTCCGGCTGCAGCTGCGGCCACGCGCCTCCGGAGACGCTAAATATTTGACGCGTATGTATGTTTGATCGCTTCCCGTCCGCAGGAGTGCCCTTTTAATACGCCAGCCGCTTTCATGCCGTGGAAACGCGGCCGCCGTTTCCGCACCTTTACGCTTGCAGTGAAAAGCGCTTTTCCCGTCATTTAATCCTCCTCCACCCTCCCCCCTTCAGCGCCTTACTGCTGAATGCCACCACAGGATGGCTGCCGAAAATCCTCCTCCTCCACTGCCGAGCTCAGGGCTAAGGATTTTCGTAGCACTACCACCTCCAGTATTTAACCGATGCTCTTACACAATTCGCAGCAGGAATGACTGTAACGAGAGTAACAACGAGGACTTTTTGTGACTCTCCTGATGAAATTCACCATTTAATGATCCGCAGAGTTTACTAATAATACGTTTACGCTGTCCTCAACAGAATACATCTTACTGGCATTTTGTGTCATCTTCATCTCTGTTACAGCTTCTGGATTCCCAAACCCTTCGCCAACGTCACAAACATTACAGCTTCTGGATTCCCAAACCCTTCGCCAACGTCACAAACATTCTTAACTTTAGATGAGCATCGTTCAATAATTAATGGAACCCTATTTTTTCGTCGACAATGTTGTTTGAAAAAATGCAACATTTTTTGTGGAGCATCGTAGATTATTCCCCTTTCGGTTCCCATACGTCCATTAAGTTCCCATTGGTGGCAGCATAGCTTTCAAAATGACGTCTGTAACGGAAGTGCGTTCCAAGCAGAGTTGTTACTGGGTTCCTTTTGGCGGATAACCAGAGCATTTTAGACATTTATGGGCGCCTGCAGAATGTTTACGGCGGAGATCTGGCAGTGAACAAAAACACGGTGAGTAGTAGGGCGAGGCCTCTGTGATCACAGCGACAAAACCTGTCCGATATCCCGCGTGCCGGCCGGTCTACTGTGAAAACTGCAGTGCTGCAATGTGCGGCCACTCTCATTTGAGGTGATCGACGGATTACGATTAAATTCTTCGCTGCGCAACTGAACGTCCCTAGAAGACCACAAAGAGCAGCGATGGACGATCTTTGAGGAATTGCTCGCGTATTACGAGACTGATTGTGACAGTTTTTTGTCAGACAAGGTCACAGGCGATGAAAGATTGGTTCATCACTTTGAACTGGAAACAAAACAGTAATACATGGAGTGACGTCACACTACCTCTCCTCCGAAGAAAAAGTTCAGAGCCGCTCCCTCAACCGATAAGGCCTTGGCGACTTTCTTTTGAGTGTTTGAAGTTGTTTATTCTGTTTCATGTCCTCTCTTGTGGTGCATTGATCAATTGTGAAGTGTAATTTGCTATACTTCAGCGTGTTCATCGCCAAAAAGCGAAAACGAATTTTTCCTTCACCATGACAACGCAAAGCCGTACAAGAGAGTAGCTCGCAAAACTTCAGTGGAGTGTTCTTCCTCGTACATCCTACCGCCTGTATCTCGCACCTTCCAACTTCCATGTGTTGGGTCCAAATAATGACGCCCTCCACGAGAAGCAGTACGTGGATGGTGGAGATATTACTGATGCAGCATGATGTTGGAACCGACATCGACCAGTACATTGGTACCACGTGAGCATATAAGCCTTTACACTAAGATGTCGTTAGGTTGTAGCACTGAACGGAGATTATGTTGAAAAATAGTATTTTGTAAGCGCGAGATGGAAGAATAATGTGTTGTACAGGGAGCCTGAATAGAACCATCCTGCTTTCAGAGACAAAATGTGTTGCGTTACTTATTGAAGGTCCCTCGTAGTTTCTATGGCACTTATCGTATCCTTCTCCAATGGGTCATTCGTTTCTCCTCCTTACAGGTGATGTATTTAATAATATTAATGTATAGCCCGTCTGCAAAGACAGTTTTGCTAAGCATTCTCCATCTGCATGATGAAAAGAACTGGAAACAAAAACTGATGGACTATACCTGTAAAGCTATCAGGTGTCGTGTCAG
This sequence comes from Schistocerca americana, assembly GCF_021461395.2. Taxonomy (NCBI): domain Eukaryota; kingdom Metazoa; phylum Arthropoda; class Insecta; order Orthoptera; family Acrididae; genus Schistocerca; species Schistocerca americana. Next base: position 402,356,177 of record NC_060125.1, read on the forward strand.
ACAAGTATAGGAAATCGACAACCAAACTAACAATGTGGTGGTAAAACGAATGGGTGAAAGGAAATCAATTTTGATAAATACCATTGTGGGGTTTTATAGGCCAGAAAACATTTAGCACACACATGGATTAACGTTCATCACATCAGAGGTGGAGATTGACATACAAGGATACTGATTTTTTTAACATTACAGTTGGAAGGAGAAAATAGTGGATGTGGGGAAGGCATTCTGTCTGGGAAGCAAGATTACACGGGATGGCAGAAGCAAAGAATGTATCAGAAATATAATGACACAGTTTAAAAGAGCATTACTGAATAAAACAGCTTTGCTGAGGAGGAAATTTCTGAAAGTGCAAGTCCGTAGCAGAGAATTGCAAGGAAGAATGTTAAAAAGAGGGCATTTAAAGTATGAAATAAAGCTGAATGAAACAGAGTAATTGGGGCTAGATGTCTACGGAAGATATTAAACAAACAAAGCATATGTTGATAACTACCACGGCATCCCTTGGTCCTCGGAAATGTCATTTGTTGTAATATTTATGTAGAGATAGTAAGATTAGCTCATGGCAATACGAACTGATAGAAAGTAGAAAGAAAGACCAGACAACAGAACAGAGGGAGAATAGACCACATCAAGTGACCATCTATGAACATCTGAGATGGTAGAACATTACTGACCTGATGGTGATGATGATGATGTTAATAAAGACGGCATTGTTGTCTTATAATAGAAGCGCAATTCTCGATGATCTGTTGAGTAACCTACACGCGCGGTTGTAGGCGCTACAGTCCGGAACCGTGGGGCTGCTACGGTCGCAGGTTCGAATCCTGCCTCGGGCATGGATCTGTGTGTTGTCCTTAGGTTACTTAGGTTTAAGTAGTTCTAAGTTCTAGGGGACTGATGACCTAAAATGTTAAGTCCCATAGTGCTCAGAGCCAAGCCAACCTACACGTGCAATTCTCGATTTTCTAAAGAGTAACCGTTTCACTTCTTTGTTTACCAACCGCAAATTTTAACATGTGACCATGAATCACATGAAACACGGTGACACTGTCAGTCCTCCTCCACGTATTCACCCTCCAATGCGACTTTATTTTCCCAATGGTGGACGTTTTGGCGCAGACCATTCCAGCCGTCTGTAATTTGGCTCTTCGGGAAAAGTACTGCCTCAGATATCACCTTGTCATGATTCTGGAAATGCCTACCGCACGTTAGTTTCTTCATTCGAAAAGAAAAGAAGTCATTATTTGATGTTGGGAGAATATGACGAGTGTGGTACAATTTGGTAGCGGACCGAAACCAGAAAAAGCAACCAACTTGAGTACCTGCTCACGACGCCTCGTCCCGTGAGGCTCCCGTAACCTTGTCAGGATATTTCTATAGTTTGCTAAATTGATGCGTGGCTCCATAAGAGCGTGGATCTTTGGAAACCACACTGTGGTAGTCCCAATGCACTTAGTATTACATGGCCTAATAGTCAAGCCCACGGAGGAAAATTACGAGAAAACATTTGTAACATAGCTGGAACGAGTCCTACGAACAACACAAAATATACAGTTCGGTGGCGTGTTAGTCTGTTTTATGTTTTTCTTGAACAACACGAAACCCACGGCTCCTAGCGAAAATACTTACTAATACTAAAGTAAACAACATGAAATTTACTACGAAGTAGTTTCCTTAGGGCTAATAGTTTACACGTACCAGGGGATGGAAAAGTCAGGTATGCTAAAAATTGCGTTTTATTGCATAAAATAAATGTTTAATGTTAAATTATTTGGGTTAAGAAGAAATATCAAATTTACCACCTCTACGTACAGCAGATCCGTGTTAACTAATCAGTTGTAATCTAGGGTTGTAAAAGGGTGGTTGCTGTGGGAGAGGGTGGAAGCTAGAAGTGTGAGGGAAGGTAGTTCGCCGGATCCCTGCAAACTGAAGAGCCATTAGCCAATTCCAGACACTATCTACACCACGATGTCGCCAGTAGAAATTGAGAGATATTTCACCGACTCTTTTTCAGAGTGCCTTATGAATCACTGGCGGCATTCTGCACCGACGTGCCTGGGGTCTTTATATTCCACAAGTCGGTTAATACTAAACGGAATATAGGAATGAGTTATTATTAATACTAACGCAGAAAACGAATATGGGCGGAATCCGCGGAAATCTCTGCATATGGTTTTGTACTGCCGAAGGGAAATTGATGAATAGTCGCCAGCTGTAGTGTTCTTCACGGAAAGGCAATGTCCCACTCCATAACCACTGCTCGCTTTTAATTTACAAAATATACTTTCTCAGCATTTCCTGAATAGTTCCTTTATGTCGGTAGACAAAATAAATTCACTAAGCTCGTCTTTGCTGTGTTTTTTACGTGAGAATGTACTTGCATTTGTTAAATGTGAAATTACTTCAAAAGTCTCAACAGCTGGAGCAGTCAACTACTAACCACACAGAAGACCCTGTTCCAAGTGTAACATGCTGTCAATTTGTAATTCGACAGTGTCGATTTCTTTGTCTCCACTAACAACGGGTGAAATATTTCTCACATCACCCCGGCCACAGCTCTTCCAATATTTGAAGTGACCACAGGCTTAAACTGGCTCCCTCTGCAACAGAATTACGTCACGTAGGTGTTACGAAACTTCAAATATTTAAACATCAGGTGTAAGTAACAGGATCCTACTGTTCTAGACTTGAGCATAGATGGGAAATAAGTGTCTCCACTGACTGAACCCAATTCAACAAGTTTCGACAATTCCTGTTGAAGAGATCTGAGCAGTCTATACGTAACACAATTACTGTTGAGAGAAATGCAGCAACTCTCCAGTCATTTATTAACGCAGTTACGCTGCTTTCAAATACTGTGTTAACGATAGGCAGCACCAAGGAGACACATTTATCAAGCCAATCCATAAGCCAGCAACAGCACCGAACGAGGTGGCGGAGTGGTTACCACACTGGACAAGCATTCGGGAGGACGAGGGTTCAAACCCGCGTCCTGCCATCCTGATTTAGGTTTCCTCGTGATTTCGATAGATCATGTCGGGATGGTTCTCTAATCCGATTGGAACGATGACTTCGCAGTTTGGCCCATTCCCCAAATCTACCAAACAACCAACCAGCCACTAACAGTTCATAGTTCCCTTACAACAATACACTCACAAATAAACTCTTCGTAGGCATTATATATAGGAACGTATTATTCATTAAATCTCATTTAACAAAACTAAAGAAGTACTGTTCCAGGAACAGAATAAAAACCGAAGTATTCGAGATGTGGTACTACAGAAAAATGTTGAAAATTAGGTGGAAGTATAACATAAAAATTCTCCGCAGAATCGGCTAAGAGGGAATCGTACGGGAAACACTGACAAGGAGAAATATCAGGACGATAGGATGTTTATTAAGATATCATGAGATGACCAGCATCATATTGAGGGTAAAAACTATAGGCGAAGTAATCCATCAAACAATTAATTGAGAATGTAGGGTGGAAGCGCTATTCTGAGATGAAGAGGTTACCGCAGCAGATGCGTTCCTCGCAGCCGCATCAAAACTGTCAGAAGACTGGTGACAAAACAGAGGTGCTGTATAACCTGGAAATAACTTCATTTTATAAACTCTAGCCCAATGGAAACGTTTTGTCTGCTCCGATGACAAAACTGGACAGGAAATGCTGGGGAGATATGGTGTTTCTGTAAACTGACAAGCGAGAAGTGTTCGTGGAGGAGTGGGTTGGCTTTCCCGGAACAACGCTACAACTGCCGCACAGGATTACTACGAATCAATAACCCTCATTGCAGCGTAAAACGGTGTGCCGAGATTTACGTAGAATCCGCCCAATAAGTGCTTCTCGTGTTGATATTGGTACTGTTAATGTTTTTTAAAAAACATCGTGAATCCGATCTATCGATATTTAAAAACTGTCTGTACATAATGGACAAGTATCAATATATCGATATAACGACGGAATAAATATCCACAAACCAGGCTATGAAAATGTAAGCTGTATATTTAAGTATTGATTTATTATTGGAAACTGCACATCAACAAGCTAGCAAACTGCCTGTCCCCCCCCCCCCCCCCCCCCCCCCCCAGGTCAAGAGCTGAAAGGAAAACCATGCACATTCACGCTTCGATATAACCACTTTCCTAACTTTGGTTACCACATGGAAGTGACACAATGAAATGTATTTGATGGGTCCGTCGTTCGGTTTCGTCACATATCGGATTTGTCCGGAATACTTCATGTCGACCTCTCCGGTTTTTAATTATTGTCAACTCCAGTGACCTAGCAGTTGCAGTGACAAAATTGGGTGATGAAGCAAAACGTTGCACTTTCTGTTGGTAGCGCCGAGCGCCGATTATATCAGCATTTCCCCTCAGACGTCTGCCGGCCGAAGTGGCCGTGCGGTTAAAGGCGCTGCAGTCTGGAACCGCAAGACCACTACGGTCGCAGGTTCGAATCCTGCTTCGGGCATGGATGTTTGTGATGTCCTTAGGTTAGTTAGGTTTAACTAGTTCTAAGTTCTAGGGGACTAATGACCTCAGCAGTTGAGTCCCATAGTGCTCAGAGCCATTTTTGAACCCTCAGACGTCTCCGCCCACCGCAAAAATCAGTTTCTCATTCAGACTTTTGTTCATCATTCTCAGCACCTGTTACTAGTGATTTACGATTTGATGAAATGGCACACAAGTGGCGTCAAAAATTGTTTTTAACGCAACTGTTGTACAGTTTCCTCACGTCGGAAATCTTGCTATTCCATTCACACCGACAGCCCGAAGTGCAATCGGACCTCTCCCTTTGTGCGACCTACACTTGCTTTATACATTCAAAGAGGAAGATTGGACGTGATGAAAGCTCAAAACGTAGCGACATTTCTTCACACAGTGAAAGTAAAATTATGTACTACCACAATTTCAAAACAACAACTGCAAATATTTACGAAAATTTGTGAAAAATTATAATACAGAATAAAAATATGGCCAATCGATATTGCTATTTTGATATCGATACATCGTGGGGAATATAGGTCCGATGTATGTCGATATCTTCCGAAGAAAATACCGACCTATAGATATTTTACCAAACTCGTTAGTTGGTATTATCAATACTCATAGCTGTATTCCATATACCATTTTTACATTCTACGCAAAATAACACCGCCCCCGCTCCTAGGTATGTATGTGCGCTGCTTCGTCAGGTTTGGAACCACTGACCTAGAGTAATGTCGTGTTTAGCGGAATACAGCATCGTGTACACTCGCATGGGGGGGGGGGGGGGGGAGGGGGGGGGGTGGAAGGCAGACGTTATTTGATGTTTTTTAAATAGCCTGCCGATCTTAAACGACACGCCACCAACATAAGGCAGAATAAACATCATCGTGGAGTTCTCCAATTCTTCTGACTGATCTTGATGTTTAGTGTGTGCTGGTCGAAAGACATTGTGAACCTGCTTATTGGAGTACCTGTTCTGGACAAACTCAGAGCCGACATGGCTATGCTCTGCTGATATGCTGTCCCGATCTGATAGCTCTAGCCCTATGAACGAAAATACGAAATACACAGTTGCGTTGGGAAGGGTGACGACTCCTCGTAGTTCGCCGATACGAGGACTGTTCAATAAGTAATGCAACACTTTTTTTCTGAAAGCAGGTTGATTTTAATTGGAATTCCAAAACTCCGTATTATTAGGCTAGGAAACCATATTTTTCAACATAATCTCCGTCGAGTGCGACGGCATTACGTCACCGTGGGAAGGCCTATCTGCCAGCATGCTACCACTCCACTGGTTGATGTCGGAGACAAAGTCTTGCTGCAGCAGTAACCTCCTCGTCACTCACGTACTGTTTCCTGCAGAGTGCATACTTCATTGGAAAAAATAGACGGAAGCCGGAAGGCGTAAGATTCGGGCTGTAGAGTGGATGAAGGAGAACAGTCCAACGATTTTTGTGAGCTCTTCTCGGGTGCGCAGGCTTGCGTGAGGCCTTATGTTGTCATGAAGAAGGAGAAGTTGTGCAGCGAGGCGATTGGTTGTGATGTGTCGATCACCTCGAATGAGAGAGTCCACAATGTTCCAACGTTCAAGGTGTGACAGCTGTCTGTGGCCGGCCGACACGCGGGAGATCGGCCAGGTTTCCGTGACCTAGTTGTGATGATGACAGACGCCTCTCCCAACGACTCACAATGCTTTTGTTCAGTGCCAGGTCTCTGTAGGCATTCTGCAAGAGCCTACGAATATCTGCATCTCTCTGGTTTTCCACTAAGACAAACGGAGTGGCAGCTCTGAGGTCTCTGCTTCCGTTACAAACACCATTTTGAAGGCTTTATATAGCGTCGCCACAATCGGAACTTCATGAATCTATAGGGACTGGAGCAGGAATATTTCAGAACGTCCCAAAACAAATTCCGCCTTTTTGCAACCGAAGCTGGCCGGTAAAAAGTGCTGCTGTACTTGTTGAACGCGCCTTGTACAGGTCGGCGTGTGTGTGTTTGCGAAAGACAGTGTGAGCCAAGGCAACGTTTTCCTTTTATATGAACCTGAAAGCCAGAAAGGCGTCGCAGCTCGCCCCGTCCAGCCCGATATCGTGGTTTGACTCCTGTTACTCTCGTTCTATACGGCGCGGCCCACTGGACTCTCGTGGGGGGCCTCACATGCGCCGACACTCAAGGCGGACCAGTCATCTTGTGTCTCAGTGCGCGACCGACCAACCGACCGACCCAACCGCCAATGACCATTGCCTGAAGAAACTGGAGCAGACTGGCGGCCTAATCCGCAGACTCAGGAACACAGCCCCGACCGGCCGACCACTAGCTGGGTTCTGTTTCTGACGGAGTGGCAAGACTCTAATTTTCTGGCTTTAAAGTTTGATCCAAACGACAGACATACTAGCACTCCGACGACAGAAAAACACTCACTGACGCACAAGTGCGAACGAGAGAGAGACCAGCAACTGGTGACGTGAGACTGACCCAGCCGCACTCGGACTGACCCCCTGCCGACCTGATAGCGCCCCTTAAATGCACGTGAAGAGGCAACCTCTCCCCTTTCCCACCAGAGGGTGACACCAAAGCTGCGATTGCCACAGTGGCGCCACCGCCAGAAACGGAGAACGACTGCTTCAGAGAAGGCGTAGCGGCGCGCTCTTCAAAACAGCAATTTTTACCACGGCTCACCTATACTCTTTTGAAGCGAAAATGAAAACGTTATGACTACCCTCAGTACATTCTTTGACACCATAGTAAACTTTTCAACGGCTGAGCCAGATCTCACGGATTGTCTTCTATCTCACCACTGCTGCTTCCAACGAAGATTTCTAATATTTGTGCAAAGACAGCGAGCACGACTTGTGTTGCACCCCCTCCATCCTCAGGAGGAGGCGCGTCTTTAATGGTCGGCCAGGACGCTCTTTGGGAACGCCGTGAATCACGCCGGCCAAAGTTCGCGCGCGCCAGACCGCCAAGTTGGCCCATTCACGCTACATTGAACCTCGTGGCCCGCACACCTCCCCGGAAAGAGTCTCACCGCAGCTCCCGGAATCCCGCCGTGCGACGCTGCAAGTAGCGCGAGAGGCCCTCCGAATACCGCGAGCTGGACACCGCGCAGGAAGGAGGCAGTAACTCGTCCCGCTGCACTCCGGGCACCGAGCTACGTGAGCGGAGTGGCCCCAAGTTCTGCGAGAGGGACTTCAGGGCTCCGGCAACATTCTTCACGGTGATATATCGGACTCAGAACAACGTTTTTCGTATAACTCTTCTGAACAATTCTTTTTTATTACTTCATCTCCTAGCCATTCCACAAGGAACTCCTTAGCCGTCATCAAGGTGTACACTCAGCAAAGAAGTCCTCACGAAGTTTATTATAATTAACCAGTAACACCACCATCATTCACCGATTCTCTAAAGTATAAAATCGCTTCAGGAAAAGTAGTTTTTCGAGCATTTCAGTGTTGATGTCGACGTATCTCCTGAACTACGCGCCTGAAAATGCTGTAATACTGCAGGTACATCCAGTGGTTTGTGTGGAGACTGTACGATAAATGTGTCGCGATTACACTTAGTGGAAGAGCAGTAATAAATGCTTAAGTGTTACTGCATGAGCAGCGAAAATGTACTCTAACTTTCTCATTACTTTGTTGGGGTATCGGCGAGAAAAATTTCCAAAAGCTATGAACTTTTTGAATGGTGGTTGAGTGACCTTTTCAGTGTCCCCTTCCCCCACCCTCCACGATCCCATAAAAATTGTGAAATATTGATTGAATAAGTCTGGATAATTTGCGCTTCGTGAGTTAGGTGCCGCGTGGCATATACAGCGTGGGGCATATAACGTGGCCTGGACAAGTGAATACGATTGGACGTGAATTTGTGACAGTATTAACGGAGGAGGGAAAGACCTATAGTTACTTCCAACAGGATGGAGCAACTGCCCATACTGCTGGCCGAACCTTGGAGCGTATTTACACAATCTTCGAGTCTGACAGAGTTGTTAGCAGAGTCCAGTGTGATCGCAGCCGTTGCTGGCTGTCCAGGTCGTTACTTTGTGTGGGAAGCCCTCAAGTCCAAAGTGTATTGCAACAACCATCATACGCTTGAAAAACTGCATCAGAACATTTCGGATGATACTGCAGCAATTTCAGCAGTGTAGTTTCGACCTGTCTCCAGCAACTTGCAGAACGGGGCCAAAAAGCGCCAAGAGATAAGTCGCGGTCACTTTCAACACCTGCTACAATCAGGTTTGAACTGTATTTCTTTACTTCTGCTGTTTCTTTGTACCTTAGAACTCTGTTCTCCTTAGCACTGTAGATTTCCCCTACCCTGTACAAAGTGTCCAACATTAATAAGAGGGAAGTTCAGTAACTAATGCAACACATTTTTTTTTTTCTAAAAGTAGGATGGTTTTATTCAAGATTTAAATACCCCATATCATTATCCGCTCTTTCGGCTACAAAATTCTAGTTTTCAACATAATCTCCGTTCAATGCGACGGCTTTACGCCACCCTACCGGAAGAGTCTCCATACCCGCATGGTACCATTCTGTCGGCCGACGTCGGAGCCAAAGTCTCGTTGCACCAATTCCGCGAAGTGCATCCTCCATTGGGCCAAATGGTGGAAGCCAGAAGGTTCGAGATCAGGAAGACCAATCCAGTGCTGTTGCGATAATGACAGAGGCCTCACCCGACGAATGACCGTGCTTGTGTTCACCACCACGTCTACACGGACATCCTGCAAAGCCTATGAATATCTAGGATGCTCTGGTTTTCCGTCAAAAAGAAGCTCAGTGGTAGCTTCCTGCCTGGGACGCACATCCTTCAGAGACGACAGTTTGAAGGCTGCGTATAGCGCTGGCACGTATCGGAACTTGATGAAACTGTAGGGTCCGAAGCGAAAATATTCCAGTTCTCCCTCAGCAAATTCCGCATTCTTTCAACCGACGTTGGCCGTGAAAAATATGTTGCATTACTTATTGAACGCTCGTCGTACCTGACTTATTGTGTTAAGCATTTAACGTAAGATTACACATGTTGCGAGTAGGTTATCAGAGAATTTTAAATTTTTAAATTTGGTCAGTATTAGGTTACGGAATACTGAAAATCAAAAATTTTGTTGCCCTAGAGGCGGTTAGGTAGGCAAACTGCTACTGAAAACCTGTTTGACCAGATGAATGGGTAACGGTTTGAGGACGTCCCTCCCATCTTCTCCGTGCCATAAAAATCCGAACTGTTATGTATAAATCAGCTTCAAATCTGGGTAATTTGCTAGCTAGTTTTCCACGTATGTCAATGTTTATGACGTCATATCTCTTGAACTATGTGTCGTACAACGACACAGTTTTGTAGTTACATTCAGGTGTTCATTTAGATACTCTCTGCAAAATGTGTTCCAAAAAGGGTTAGAACTAAAGAAGTAATAAATGGAAACGTTATGTCTGAAGGTGTTATAAGCATGAACAACGATTGAAAACTATATAAAATACAGAAATTGTAATTTTTATTGGCACTGAAAACCGTTAGGAAGGCGACAGGCAACAGGGACTGGATGACTAGGTGACCGGACGGGCGGTTTCACTTTTTGTAAGATACATTTTATTAAAAATGAGTCAAGAGCTTTCTCAAAATTTATGAATTCCATGTAAAATGTTAATCTGTATTCATTCCTCCGTCACAATATTTCGTCCACGACTAGCAGATGTTTTGCTATGCAGTGTACGCTTATGAGGCTAGATTACTGCTACTTCTGAAAAAATACCAGTGTTTTCATATGATCGGTGACAAAGTAACAAGTGTTTGCTTCAAGTACCGTGCACCGTATTAATCTCATGAAATTTCCAACAGTCTGTATCAAAAATGTTCAAATGTTTGTGAAAACTTATGGCACTAAACTGCTAAGGTCATCAGTCCCTAAGCTTACACACTACTTAACCTAAATTATCCTAAAGACAAACACACACACCCATGCCCGAGGGAGGACTCGAACCTCCGCCGGGACCAGCCGCACAGCCCATGACTGCAGCGCCCAAGACCGCTCGCCTAATCTCGTGCGGCTCTAGTCCTTCTCAAAAGACGTGGTTCATATGTCTCTCGATTTTTGAGTGTTCGCTACAAGCTACATACTGAGTGTACTGCTGCTTCCATTTCAGGTATACCTATTTTCTCTTGAAAGGTGTAAGTATTCGTAACACAAAAGCTGTATAAGGAAAATCTTCTTCTCTTTCACGCTGTATTTTGCTCGTCCATCTATTACACCGCTTTGCCAAATGCCTGAGTGTCCCTTTAACCACATTAAGTTATCAACTCCAACTATCTACTATCATACTAGCTAGTGGACTTCGAAAGATGATCTGTTCCATAAAGCACAACAAACGAAAATACGTCGCGTAAGCTATAACAGAATACAAATACAAGAAAGACACCTGCGGATTGAAGAAGGCATTTATACTGTACTTTAGGAAAGGGAACCCCGAAAATGTTATTAGTTTTCGAAACAGAAACATTCGCACGGAATAATAGATTGTCCAATTCCGGCCCTCACGACGATGACGATGACAATGAAGGAGATGATGATGACGATAATCAGGCTCAATAGGTTTGTGTTTGTGTGTGTGTGTGTGTGTGTGTGTGTGTGTGTGTGTGTGTGTGTCTGCGCGTGCGTGCGTGCGTGGTGCGATACCACTGATTGCCGTTATTTATTTGGCTTAAGATGTGCATTTGGTTAACAAGGTGTCACTGCTCTATAGAAAAACCACCGGGGAAATATCGTGTTCATACCGTCACAAAAGAGACGTCGAACTTGGTGGTGTTAACAGTTGACAGATTTCTTTCAACACAGATATACCTGGCAAGATCTACGGAAACGCTGCGTCCTGCTGACGGCAGAGGATATGGCAGTCAATAACCGTTAAATAACTATATTCCCTTTACATTATATAGCCTAGGAATTCCGTACCTTGGTTTGTGAAACATAGATTCTAACAAGCTATACTGAAAAGTGCAGTACTCCTTACTTTCTGGCAAATACCACAGTGGCGTGAATAAAAGGGGCATTTCTGGATGCTAAGAAGCAAATATTCCGCAGTATGACATTAGTATGGCACTTACTTTTAATGAAAAAAATACATTTTTTCTGGATTTATTTGAAGTACGATGTGCAATGTCACAGATTTGGAAGGAACTCTCGGAACGGTTTCCAGCGCCTGCGTTTGAGGCATATGAAAGAGTTACTTTACGTAACAACTCTGTGAAAATCAAGCCTTATTTTTTTGTATGAGAAATATTTTGGTTGCAATGAGGTCCACAGTAAAAACAAATGTTTTAAATGGCAGTACTCAGTCGCACCTGATGCACTTAGTTGGATTACACCACCTTGTTATCATTTTTCATTCAGCCAGTTTCGAGTGTACGGTGTAACCGGCGATACTGACGATCTCTGAGGTGCCAACACACCGTGATATTCAGTTGTGGGCACGTGCCTTTGTAAGGAAAGTATTTAAGCTGAGAAGAGCCGAAAGGGGAACTATTATAGAGACGAAACGAACCTCAAATGGGGAAAACCTCTAACATAAACGAGTTTCACAAAGGGCAGTATGGTGTCGTTCGAAGATAGAGGTCCAAAGCCCATGCCAAAATTGGCACCCCACGACGGAAGCACAGTTAAAGACAGTCGCTTCCTGACGCAACAACGAATGAGAGACGACGGCGTGGATGCAACGTCAACAGGTTCCTTACGCCGCCACTGCTGAAAGAGTCCTAACGGCAGAGTACAGAGCCCACTGTGCAGTCATCGCTTACGACGACAGCATCGTTTTAGTCAGATCCAGCAGCGAGAGTTGTATGAGATGGCAGAACTGTACATCGAAGACTGTAGTCAACTGTACGTTGAGTAAAGACTATCATTCCGTATTGTATAAAGTGATACGTTGTAGCGAGTATCGTCAGTAACGAACAGACATTTCTGCGGGCGCGAATTGTTTGATACAGCTCAAAGTTTAATGAAGTGATCCAGAAGTAAAGCTAGGCTTGCTACGAGCACCTACATTGCCGGCGCCAATGTCTCGAGCGCTATTCTCGTGGCTCTACATTCAGACTGGTATGAGTTCCTCGCAAACGGCGAAGCTGGTCTGTTGTTTGCTTGCTGATGACGTGAGTGTCTGTGGAAAGTGGCTGAAGGACGGTAAAACCACGAGTAGGCGAGAAGGTGTTGGTCACACTCGATCATAAAACGGGAATGCCGGGTGCTTGTTCACTCTGTAAAACAGGATAGGCGGCCGATATGACGACAGAGCACAAAGCTTGTGCAGTTACAAACGTTCCGGAGCACATCGTTCAACCGATGTTGTTGAACACACATACCCGCAGCAGATGATCCTACGTATTCCCTCGTTGGCCCAACGATATGGCCAATTACGATTTCTGTAGGCATGGCATAGTCAACACTGGAGCTGAAATTAATGGAAATCTGTCGTCTGGTAGTATGATTGGCGTATCTTGTTACGACATGTCGATAGTCGTGTCTGGATACTTCATCATCCCACCATTACTCGAAAAATCCAGCGCGCCACGGACGCAGTTCAGTACAATGCAAGTAGGACAGCTTTTACATCTAGAAACTCTGGTGGTATTCTGAGGTAGTTAGCTGTGTACGAGGTGAAAACGTTTCTAGAACACCTGCATCTTTTTATGGTCAACGGCGGACCACCTGTACCCTCAACGGGGACGGCATCTTCCACTGTGGTAACTGTTAGTGTCACAAGGTCAGCACTGTGGTACAGTGGTTTCAGTAACACGATAGCGAAATCAAGTTGATCTCTTGGCCACTAGATTCAGCTGATCCATACTTAGAATGTTATCGGACACCGGCTCCGCTCCCTCAAATAACCCGCTCAAAATATACGGGAACTTACGTGACCTGTGCGTAGACACCTATTGCCATGTACCTTCGGGAACGTAACAACGATTTGTCGAAGGCGTGTCATGAAGAATCGCTGTTGTGTTCCTTTATAAAGGTCGATCAACACACGCTATTTAGCGGGTGGTCGTCATGTTTTGGTTCACCAATATGCTGCAGTTAAAGCCAAAGCTTACGTTGAACATACGTTGTTAAAATGAAGCGGCCGGTGTTCAAAACAGGCAACATAAAGAGGCTCTTGAATAACTGTGACTTAACATACCAATTCACGTGTAACAACGCACTTAAACAAACAACGTCACAAAAATTTACGAGGCCCTTGGTTCATAGCCTCTACACCGCAGTACAACACAAGACACAAACGTAGGTTTCGACTTTAACCCAAATATGCCTGTTTCAGGGCTCTACGAGATACTTGAAAATGGCTAAATGTCCGAAAATATGTCTTATTTGAGGAAAGAAAAAAAAATTAATGCAAGAAGCAGTCAGCGCGGGACGATATTTTCAGATTCATATGAGCATTTATTATACTTTCTCTCTAATGCATTCGTGTCTCATGACGATATAGGAGAAAAATTGAGAAGGTATCATGGGTCGTTTTTGGGTAAACATTAGCCCAATTTTACTGAACAACCCGAAACCTCCAGAGAAAGAATTGGCTACCACTTACAACAAGACTACACGGCAATCGAAGCTCTGCAAGTTTTTTGTATATGTGTTAGATGACGTTCAGAATTCAATCACCAAAACAAGTCGGTGTAGCTCTGAAAAACTCTCGAGAAAATCACGTTCCGGGAGTCCATAATATCCTAAAATAAGGTCGATTATATCTAAGGGTCCTGGATTTGATTCCCAGCCGACGCCAATTTTCAAACAAATGTGCAGGTTGTACGAGCATTTTTGTGAGGCGTAAAATAAATAAATATCGAAACCATTAGTAGCGCTCTAGACTGACAATAATTGATGGGTTACTGGTTCGAGTCTCGTTTCGGTCATTTATTGTTTTATTTTTTTCCATTAATTTCAAATACCTACAACATTTAAATATAAAATTCATCAAATATAGGGTAATTAACATATAACTGCCATTTTTAAGGAACAAGCACGTCTTCTTATTTCTAATTATTCAACACAGACAAAAAGATCTTGGTTTAATTATAAATATAAATTTTTAACTAGCGGTCTTTTACGAAAGACTTAATAAAGTTTGCTTAAATTTAAAAAATCATGACAAATTAATTTGTTTTCATCCTTATGTGTTTTAAGATTCACGGACATGCTCACGGCATCCATAGCTTTGCTTAAAATTCTACCACGACCAATCGAATTCATGCTGCCCACATTGCTGGCGAACTCTGTCACAGAGTATCATGGCATCGTGAAGAACGTACGTTGCTTTACGGCATTAAAGACGCTCAGAAACCTTCAAATTAGATTTAATCAATACTTTTTCACAGTTGAATATAATTGTGGAGGATTGATATTTATTTTATGAACTTAGTTTTAAATTTAAAAGTTTACAACAAATCCTTGTTAGTGTACAAAGTACTTTCTTGTAAGAATAAAACAAATACATAGAAAAACTTTAAGTGTTTTAAAGTTATTGAAATTTCAGACAACATCTATAACATAATTTTAAAAAAAACGGTGCACAATCCTACATTCTTACCAGTAGAGCCTGGGAACGGGGAAAGTTGAACATTACTGGGGAGACAGAGTACAAAAACAAAACCGCTACATTTAGTTTCCACAAAGGTACAGTAAATGAAATCTCGTCTACTGCATAATAACCGCGCAAAAACTTTTATTTGAGTTCCGGCCTGTAACATCGCTATGTATACGTCAGTTTGTTTTAGGCCGAACACCCGTCTGCAATTAAGCGAGGAGATGAAATTCAGCTCGCAAAATTTAATTTAGGGCGGCGGGCCTGTTTCCACGCCAATAAACGACCGCGGCGCCGACTCTGTTACACGATACCTTTAATTTATTATACACGTGCGATCATTCGGTTTAGCAAATCGGTTTAACTAATACGGGCGCAGAGCTGCAACTCTGCAGTTGTTGCAGAACGCAAGCGGAAGCTGTGTGGACTGTTCTCGGCACTAACAATATCTCAGTTTAGTCCTGGCTTGCTGTTGTTGCACGTTCTGTTGGCAGCAGAGGGAGTTAAACTGAGTGGCGGTAACTGAGGACCTACATTGTTATATGTGTGGTAATTCTTGTAATATGTGGTCTAAGTGCTAGGTCTACCTTAGAAGTTTACGGTAAATAAGAATTGAGGGCCACCTCGAAAAGAGGTCAATATTTTTTTCATTAAATCTTTTATTGAACTGAAGCACTTTAACTACAAAGTCTTACAAATGATGATGCTATACTTCACCATTATCAGTATATCACTCAAATTACTGACACTAAACAATGAATTAATATTAACATAATAGGATGATAGAAATGTCGATTATTACAGCAGTGAATTTTGTATTTACGGGAACTTGCTTTTTTTAGGTAACATAAACAGTTCTCGTTCATCTTGAGCAAAATTTTCTTAATACTATGTTTTACCGGGTGATCAAAAAGTCAGTATAAATTTGAAAACTGAATAAATCACGGAATAATGTAGATAGAGAGGTTCAAATTGACACACATGCTTGGAATGACATCGGGTTTTATTAGAACCAAAAAATGAAAAAGTTCACAATATGTCCGACAGATGGCACTTCATCTGATCAGAATAGCAATAATTAGCATAACAAAGTAAGACAAAGCAAAGATGATGTCCCTTATAGGAAATGACCAATATGTTCACCACCATTCCTCAGCAATAGCTGTACTCGAAGAATAATGTTGTGAACAGCACTGTAAAGTATGTCCGGCGTTATGGTGAGGCACTGGCGTCGGATGTTGTCTTTCAGGATCCCTAGAGATGTCTGTCGATCACGATACACTTTCGACTTCAGGTAACCCCAAAGCCAATAATCTCACGGACTGAGGTCTGGGGACCTGGGAGGCCAAGCATGAGAAAAGTGGCGGCTGAGCAAACGATCATCACCAAGCGACGCGCGCAAGAGGTCTTTTAAACGTCTAGCAATATGGGGTGGAGTGCCATCCTGCATAAACATCGTACGTTCCAGCAGGTGTTTATCAGCCAGGCTGGGGATGATGCGATTCTGTAACATATCGGCGTGCCTCTCACCCGTCACGGTAGCAGTTACAAAACCATAACCACGATTTCCTGGAAGAAGAAAGGTCCGATAACAGTAGATGTGGTAAATCCAACACATACTGGGACTTTCTCGTCGTGCAATGAGGTTCCCTCGACAGGTCTAGGATTTTCGGTAGCCCAAATTCTGCAGTTGTGGGCGTTGACAGACCCTCGGAGCGTGAAATGAGCTTCGTCGGTCCACAACACGTTACTCAACCAATCGTCATCTTCCACCATCTTTTGAAACACCCAGACGGAAAATGCCCTCCGCTTCACTAAATCGCCAGGTACCAGTTCATGATGCCGATGGATCTTGTACGGATAGCATCGGAGGATACGCTTAAGTGCCAACCAAACAGTAGTGTATGGAATGCCGGTGCGACGTGTGACTTCACGAGCGCTGACTTCCCCGTGCATAGACGAACCCGCTACAATCTCCATTTATTCCTGGACTGTCTCAGCAGCATTACGCCTTGTACTCGGTCGGCCACTACGGGGTCTATCGTCCAAACAACCCGTGGCTTCGAACTTCGAAATCATTCTCGCCACAGCTGCATTTGTCAACGGTACTTTACCCCTTCGGATCCCCATCCTATGGCGATAGGATCGTAACGCTGAACAAGCATATTCCCAATTCTGATAATTCACCTTCACTAAAAGCGCCTTTTTATGTAACGTCAACATGTTGCGACTACTGGCGCATCTGATTCTCTCTCTCATTACAGCTCCTTTTATGCACGATTGTCATGAGCAGTCACGGACATTTTGCTGTCCAGCGCCATCTGTCGGACATTTTGTGAACTTTTTTGTTTTTTTTGTTTTTTTTTTAATAAAACCTCATGTCATTCCAAGCATGTGTGTCAATTTTACCTCTCTATCTACATTATTCCGTGGTTTATTAAGTTTTCAAATTTATACTGACTTTTTGATCACCCGGTATGTTGTTTAAGCTACTATAAAATATTTAAACTGAAGAAATTAAACATCAGAATTGTAAAAATTTCTGTCCTAGAATAAGAATTTCACTTGTATTACCACAGAATGAAAGTTATACATCCAGTATTTGTTAACTGAACTGTATGGATTTGAAATTAGGCGTGAGATGTAAAACATATCATTTCCATCTCTTTCTCTTACACTTGTAATAATAACATAATAATAAAACCCCGTGGAGGCCCGGGAAAAGAATCGGCCTCCGGTATGTTCTGCCAGTCGTAAAAGGCGACGAAAAGAACAAACCACTAATAGGGCTAACCCCCCTTTTAGTGTGATTAGTTGGTTCAGGACAGAACTAAAGAAGCCTCGGACAAGCGCCGTCATGGTCGGGGACGACGCTTGAACCCTATGCCCGCCCACAATGGTAACGACACTGCTAGCCAACTGGAAAATGATTTAAATCCAAATAGAGGTGTTTTGCAGGATATGCTTCCTGCAACCACCCTAGAAGGAAAACAGACAGAGGATGAGATGGTCAGATGAAGTTAATAGACTCCTCATGTTCTGTTATTACCAAGCAACAAACCTAGGAACCAACACAACTGGATACAGATCACAAGTATACACAACATTTATTACCAGATACCCAGAATTAAAATTTTTAACAGAACAACGATTAGCTGATCAGATCCGTGTGATAATAAAAAATAACAGGATACCCCAGTCAGAATTAGAAAACATCAAACAACAAGTACAACAAATACTGGAACAAAATAATGTGCAATCAGAAGAAGAAGAAAATACAGTAATGGACTCAAACATCCCAGAGCAAACAAACAAAGAACAACATGCACCAATTAAACAGTCAGAGGAAAACGAAATCTTAAGACAGCCACCAGAACAAGCACAAATAGAACACGAAGTGACACAGATGTTAGATATAGAAGAAAAATTTCAGCTAACATATATAGAATACAAAGACACAAATACAGACATTAGACCATTCTTGCGTAGACCACCAAATAACCCACAAGTCGAAACAACAATAAAAACTATCAACGCAATCATACACAACAAAATAAATGAAAACGCAACTATGGAAGAGTTACAACTACTGGTTTATATAGGAGCACTCACTACACTAAATATACACACTAGGCAGAGATCAGAACCAACCAACACACAGAAGAAACACACAAAACCAGCATGGCAACACAGGCTAAAGATCAAAATAGAAAAACTGAGAAGAGACATCGGACAGCTAACACAATTTATAAGAAATGAAATCTCGGAAAAAAAACGAAAAAAGTTAGGTAAAATCTCACAACAAGAAGCGACAGAGCAATTAGACGAATAGAAGCAGAAATTAGAAGCATTAGCCAAACGACTCAGAAGATACAAAAAAAGTGAAAATAGAAGGAAACAAAACCAAACATTCAACACAAACCAGAAGAAATTTTACCAGACAATAGATAACATACACATTAAAATAAACAATCCACCAAACATAACAGACATGGAACACTTCTGGAGCAACATATGGTCAAACCCGGTACAACATAACAGGCATGCACGGTGGATACAAGCAGAAACAGACACATACAAGATGATACCACAAATGCTTGAAGTGATAATTTTGCAACATGAAGTCACCCAAGCAATTAATTCTACTCACAATTGGAAAGCCCCTGGAAATGACAAAATAGCAAATTTCTGGTTAAAGAAGTTCACCTCAACACATTCACATCCAACTAAATTATTTAACAGTTACATTGCAGACCCATACACATTCCCTGATACACTTACACATGGAATAACATATCTGAAACCTAAAGATCAAGCAGACACAGCGAACCCAGCTAAATATCGCCCCATAACATGCCTACTAACAATATACAAAATATTAACTTCAGTCATTAAACAGAAATTAATGACACATACAACACAGAACAAAATTATAAATGAAGAACAAAAAGGCTGTTGCAAAGGAGCACGAGGATGTAAAGAGCAACTGATAATAGATGCAGAGGTGACATATCAAGCTAAAACTAAACAAAGGTCGCTACACTACGCATACAATGATTACCAAAAAGCTTTTGATAGTGTACCCCACTCATGGTTACTACAAATATTGGAAATATACAAAGTAGATCCTAAATTGATACAGTTCCTAAAGATAGTAATGAAAAATTGGAAAACCACACTTAATATCCAAACAAATTCAAATAATATCACATCACAGCCAATACAGATTAAGCGTGGAATATACCAAGGAGACTCATTACGTCCTTTCTGGTTCTGCCTTGCTCTGAACCCACTATCCAACATGCTAAATAATACAAATTATGGATACAATATTACTGGAACATACCCACACAAAATCACACATTTGCTATACATGGATGATCTAAAACTACTGGCAGCAAAAAATCAACAACTCAACCAATTACTAAAGATAACAGAAGGATTCAGCAATGATATAAGTATGGCTTTTGGAACAGACAAATGTAAGAAAAATAGCATAGTCAAGGGAAAACATACTAAACAAGAAGATTACATATTGGATAACCACAGCGACTGCATAGAAGCGATGGAAAAAACGGATGCCTATAAATATCTAGGATACAGACAAAAAATAGGAATAGATAATACAAATATCAAAGAAGAACTAAAAGAAAAATATAGACAAAGACTAACAAAAATACTGAAAACAGAATTGACAGCAAGAAACAAGACAAAAGCTATAAATACTTATGCTATACCAATATTGACCTACTCATTTGGAGTAGTGAAATGGAGTAACACAGACCTAGAAGCACTCAATACACTTACACGATCACAATGCCACAAATATAGAATACATCACATACATTCAGCAACTGAAAGATTCACATTAAGCAGGAAGGAAGGAGGAAGGGGATTTATCGACATAAAAAACCTACATTATGAGCAGGTGGACAATTTAAGAAAATTCTTTATAGAACTAGCAGAAACTAGCAAAATACACAAAGCAATCACTCATATAAATACGTCGGCTACACCACAGCAATTTCATAACCACATTTACAACCCTTTAGATCACATAACATCAACAGATACGAAGAAAGTAAATTGGAAAAGAAAAAACT
Source organism: Schistocerca americana (assembly GCF_021461395.2). NCBI lineage: Eukaryota > Metazoa > Arthropoda > Insecta > Orthoptera > Acrididae > Schistocerca > Schistocerca americana. The sequence goes on from NC_060125.1 coordinate 402,376,842, forward strand.
ACATGGCAAGCACCCGTATCATCTAACACAGCCACACATCGATCAAGACGCATCCAACACATAGCTAAGAAAAGGCAATATATACAGTGAGACGGAAGGATTCATGATTGCAATACAGGATCAAACAATAAACACCAGATATTACTGCAAGCATATTATTAAAGATCCCAAAACCACAACATATAAATGCAGACATTGCAAATAACAAATAGAAACAGTAGATCACATCACAAACGGATGAACAATACTAGCAAATACAGAATACCCCAGAAGACATGACAATGTAGCAAAAATAATACATCAACAGCTTGCCTTACAACATAAACTTATAATACAACACGTTCCCACATACAAATATGCACCACAAATTGTACTGCAGAATGATGAATACAAATTATACTGGAACAGAACCATCATAACAGATAAAACAACACCACACAACAAACCTGACGTCATACTCACCAATAAGAAGAAGAAATTAACACAACTAATCGAAATATCCATACCCAATACAACAAATATACAAAAGAAAACAGGAGAAGAAATTGGAAAATACATCTAACTGGCTGATGAAGTCAAGAACATGTGGCATCAAGATAAAGTTGACATTATACCAATTATACTATCAACTAGAGGAGTCATACCACACAATATCCACCAGAACATCAATGCAATACAGCTACATCCAAACTTGTATATACAAATACAGAAATCCGTAATTACTGATACATGTTCAATTACCCGAAAGTTCCTAAATGCAATATAACATATACCGTACAGTTAAAAGGAAGTCGCGCTTGATCAAGGTCCGCGTCACTTTCCATTTTTGACCAGACATAACGTCTGAGAAAAGAAAGAAAGAATAATAACAATAATATTGGATATAAAAACAATCAATCACACACACACACACACACACAAACACACACACACACACACACACACACACACACACACACACACACAGACAGAGAGAGAGAGAGAGAGAGAGAGAGAGAGAGAGAGAGAGAGAGAGAGAGAGAGAGACGTGGGGGGGCGGGGGGGGGGGAGGAGTTACATAGAACGATGATTGGTCTCTGTGGCATTCTCAAATGTGGTTACAAAATAGTTGATAAATTCATCAGTGTCAGTGCCCTAGAGCTTGAAGAGACAAAATGCCGTTGATCCAACTAGCCAGAAAAATGCACTGTGCTTAGCATCCAATTTGGTCGCAAAATTTGTTCGACATCTTTTGAATTTGTGGTGGGTTACGGACTGAAATTCTTCCCAACGAGGCTATACATCGTTCTAGTAACTCGCGCTTTACACATTGTATCGAATTTTACAAAGTATTTCAAAGAAATGCATTGGATTTTACCAGCCTATATCTTATAGATGAATGGAGAGTGAAACTGGGTGTGAATTTTATTTTACAAATACGGCCACAAAGTTTTCATTTTCAGACGACCCACTCCATCTTACAATGGTGTATGTCTTAGACGCTTGCACATACAACACTCAGGTTAGTTTACGAAAAAAAATATTTTAATTTATGTTTCACAATTATTCAATGTGTCCTCCACCGAAAGCAGAAGGAACTTCCAGATGACTGTCAAACTCTAGCAATATTTCCGTGAACGTGTCTGGAGTTACTGTACCTGCTGCAACTGCTACGCGGTGTCGCGATTAGAAATGGTTCAAATGGTTCAGAGCAGTATGCGACTTAACTTCTGAGGTCATCAGTCGCCTAGAACTTAGAACTACTTAAACCTAACTAACCTAAGTACATCACACACATCCATGCCCGAGACAGGATTCAAACCTGCGACCGTAGCGGTCGCTCGGTCCCAGACTGTAGCGCCTAGAACCACTCGGCCACTACGGCCGGCGTCGCGATTAGAAACTGATACTTTGTTAAGGAAAAAAAAAAAACAGACAGGGAGTTTAACAAACCCCTGAAGAATAAAAAGTTCTTATAGTGGGATGTGGCGGCCTTGAAGGCCAGTGGTGTAATGCGAAATCCAGCACCCCTTTACGCTGTGCCATTCTCTGCAAGGAAGTCTCGCCCCACAGTTGTAAGAGAAGCGGAACAGAGAACTCAGACGCCTTTCACTGTTTTTTTTAAACGTTGTTCATAAAAACAACAGCAGTCGAAAATCATCACTAAAATTTTTTATTAAGTAACAGTCTCGACCGCATAAAATAATGTATTTTATTTCATCTTCAACTATTGTAGCCATCTGGTCCTCAGCTGCGTATAATATTAAGCTGTGTTGGCACATATTGCTTCTAGACTGTCTAACCGCAACTGAAGAAATATGCCTTACGTATTTTGCCCTTTTTTGTTTGCAAGTCATCTTGAGTGGCTTGGAGTATGTGCATATTTTTGTACTATTTAGTTTGCCTCGTGGACGTTTTATACAGGCCGTTACAGGCATAGATACAGATACTGGGATAATTGGCACCCTTATATGTACCCACTTCAAAGTGTTAGATTTTTTTCTCTGTGTCTAACCGTCTTCCGCAAACACATCACATAATTTGCTATCTTGCGTTTTGTGCACTATTGTGCACCTGTCAGTGTAGACTTTCCGATTTGGACCCACATGTCCACCCTTCATTACCTAACCTGCTGCCAAGGGGAAAATAAATAATAGAGGCTTGCTTGCCCCACGCAACAGTCAGGTACTACTCGTAATAGCTATAATAGTGGTCTGTAAATGAAGTAAAGGCTGATGTAGTGTTGTTCAGTACATTGTCCTTAGCCAGCAACAGAAATACATGCAACTATACCCTTAACACCCTGTATATTAATTATAAACACTGCTGGCATTTTTCGCTTTTCTTTGATGCAGTTATAAGTCGAAGTTGAACTTACAAGATACGAGCAAGTAGAACTTTAAATTATTACTGCAGCATAGAAGAGCAGAAGGTCCTATAACAACTTTAACATACATACGCACGCACACACACACACACACATTATATATATATATATATATATATATATATATATATATATATACAAGAAGAAAGGCGAAATGAATAAGGCAAAAAAAAATTTTTATTCAGTTGTAATTAGGCGGTCCTCAAGTACTTATTAGCAACATACTGCAATTTACTTTATTTTAAAAGTTCAGACCACTTATTCCATGATGATCCTTGGTGCCGGTGGAATGGAGCAGGAACCGCTCCGACAAGGCCTGAATCAAACAGGGCGCCTTTTAAAATTAAAATAAATTACTTCATGCAGTCAAGACTGTTCTTCAATTAAAATTTGCAAAAGCCTTTTGTTGCCATGTTGGAACACGTTTGGTAATTAACGAGCTAGCTACAACCTCTTCCGAAAACCGCATGACCTGTTAATTTACAAAAGGCATCAAGGTAAACTTTTAGATTCCATACTAAATTTGATATTCACCCTAAGATAATGTCTTCAGTTGAAGTTTTATCCACTGTTGATTAGGTTACAAAAATAATTATGCTCTGTGCTGTTCAGAAGTGACTTATCGTCGCACTTCAGGCCCTGCCCATCATCAGTTATATCTGTCAAGGAAGAATGCAGTCATAACCAGAACTGTATTGAACAACACCTCACTTAGTATAAAAGCTACACACGATGTTAGATGAAATACAGGGGCAGATATACTCGGTGGTTATAACTAAAGCGCAACTATACACAATGGTCCGTGAAGGCTGTAATTATTCTATGGCAGCGAAACTTCGGGTGATATTCTAATACGTTAACGTGGAACTGATTTATTGTGAATACAAATTCGTTCAAATTCTGGCTACCAGGTGCAAACCTGTAACTGTGAATGCAAGAAAGGTGTGAAGGGTTTTTCCGTAATGCATTAAGAATGGGACGTGGGCAGAAAATGTCAAACAAGTGAGAAATGCGTAATGTAGAATTTATTATCGGGCGCCGCTTACACTGTATGTTCAATACGAGCATCGGAGACGTTGACGGACTTTTGTACAGCGCAGACTTGCACCTGGTGGCCAAAATGGTACTAATTTTTTTTCCAGCGTAAATCGCTTCATAAATAAAAGTGTCATGTTACATAACATGTAGACAAAACAATACAAGCAGTCCACATGTCTACGTATCTTGATAAAATCCCAGTTGGCATAATGCAGACACTAGATGAAATGAACACAGTTGCTAAAATTCTCGTACCATCCATGCACGTTCGCTGCCGACATGCATGGAGTACTCAGGTGAAAGTGTAATTCTCGCCTTAAGGCTATCGTCGGCAGAACTTCCACCTTCTGTATCTTATCTGAAGCAGCCCTAATGGCAGAAGCAGCATAAATCCACTAGTGTCACACGTACTCCAAAGTGGGGCGATATCATGCAACTGGATTTCAACTAACATTTCGAGAAAGGACCAGTACATTCATCTCTGTAAAGTTGGTCAAATTTTCAGTCATTACTGTTAAAGTTTCGTAGAACGCACCTAATAATTCTATTCTACAGTTACATTGCGTAATAATTCACTGCTTCAGTGAAATTGACGTTGAATCTTGTGCTAGTGATTCAAAAACGCAAAATGTGGGAAATGTTATCCGCATGAAATTTTTAATGGCAGGAAATCATTTAATTGCGATAATAGGGTTTACGACGAGACCAATAGAAAATAATTTAAATGGCGGGGAGACACAAAATCTGGGAACGTAAAAACTGGTTTTTCTATAATTGAGCCGTTAGCTCGTTTATAACACTGACCTGGTACTAAAAGTACACTATAGAAACAAATAGGAGAAAATGATAACTACCTACAGTGATTCTGAATCACGCGTATGGGAAGAATGTTTGCCCCTACTGATTTGAAAACCTGTGGGCGCCCCTGATAGACCTATATCATTATTATGACTATATCTTTATTATGACTATATCTTTATTATGACTATATCTTTATTATGACTATATCTTTATTATGACTATATCTTTATTATGACTATATCTTTATTATGACTATATCTTTATTATGACTATTTCGTTATTATTTTTTTACTTATCTGTATCTGTAATTTTGTCCGGCTCGCTAGTATCGCCTTCACCATTCAATAGCTTACTTTAGGTAATCAGGTTTCGGCTGACTAGAAAGGGACATCACATTGCAGACTGTTCTACAAAAGCAAGTGTCAGCATACTACGCAATAAAATAGCTGACGCACTTGTTAAGAAAGTCATTTACGATGACAATAAGAGGACAAGTCTAGTATTGTCGGGACACTTTACCCACAAGATAGATCCTGATGTTAGAAAAGAATGGGCAACGAGTGGAGCGCCTCAAAAGGCGCCCAAAGGACCAATTCTGACTACAATTTGGATCGGTGCGATAACATGCGGGCGGAAATTCTTAATCATTTCGTCCTGCGTGATGTTTAATGATAGTCGATTGAAACAAGAACATAACATCTATATCATACCCTATTCTCAGAACGATCGTGTTGAACGGAAACCCATGCCAGCACCAATAATACGTCCGTTTCACGCTGTACCACATATACAAGATGAAGTTACGTCACATAGTCGATCGGCTGCTTCATTTCATCTGATTGTAACTTATCAATAATTCCTAGAGTTTGTTGTCATGTATTCTCTTTCTACATATAAGCTACATATTGTTCACAGGTACTTAAACATTAAATATTCTGACGGGAAAAGCTCAATTTAATTTTACAGTTTTTGTCATCTAGGTGCCATACTGTATTTAATTTTTAAAGGCTGAGCTCATTTAAGGATTCTAGCATTCGCAGACTTAGAGAAAGCTTTTGACAATGTTGACTGGAATACTCTCTTTCAAATTCTAAAGGTGGCAGGGGTAAATTACAGGGAGCGAAAGGCTATTTACAATTTGTACAGAAACCAGATGGCAGTTATAAGAGTCGAGGGACATGAAAGGGAAGCAGTGGTTGGGAAGGGAGTAAGACAGGGTTTTAGCCTCTCCCCGATGTTGTTCAATCTGTATATTGAGCAAGCAGTAAAGGAAACAAAAGAAAAATTCGGAGTAGGTATTAAAATTCATGGAGAAGAAATAAAAACTTTGAGGTTCGCCGATGACATTGTAATTCTGTCAGAGACAGCAAAGGACTTAGAAGAACAGTTGAATGGAATGGACAGTGTCTTGAAAGGAGGATATAAGATGAACATCAACAAAAGCAAAACAAGGATAATGGAATGTAGTCTAATTAAGTCGGGTGATGCTGAGGGAATTAGATTAGGAAATGAGGCACTTAAAGTAGTAAAGGAGTTTTGCTATTTGGGGAGCAAAATAACTGATGATGGTCGAAGTAGAGAGGATATAAAATGTAGGCTGGCAATGGCAAGGAAACGTTTCTGAAGAAGAGAAATTTGTTAACATCCAGTATTGATTTAAGTGTCAGGAAGTCATTTCTGAAAGTATTCGTATGGAGTGTAGCCATGTATGGAAGTGAAACATGGACGATAAATAGTTTGGACAAGAAGAGAATAGAAGCTTTCGAAATGTGGTGCTACAGAAGAATGCTGAAGATTAGATGGGTAGATCACATAACTAATGAGGAAGTATTGAATAGGATTGGGGAGAAGATAAGTTTGTGGCACAACTTGACCAGAAGAAGGGATCGGTTGGTAGGACATGTTCTGAGGCATCAAGGGATCACCAATTTAGTATTGGAGGGCAGCGTGGAGGGTAAAAATCGTAGAGGGAGACCAAGAGATGAATACACTAAGCAGATTCAGAAGGATGTAGGTTGCAGTAGGTACTGGGAGATGAAAAAGCTTGCACAGGATAGAGTAGCATGGAGAGCTGCATCAAACCAGTCTCAGGACTGAAGACCACAACAACAACAACAATAATTGTATTTTCTATTTGTTTGCGTTTAATCCATTTTTGACACAACTATACACTGTTCCAATGTTCTTAAGAACGAACAATGCATGTGGTCCTAGGAAATATGCATGAACGCTACTCAGGAATATTGCGATAGCTCTAAGATTTTCGCAAATCTTGAAAGAACGAGATTTCTTCAGGGAAAATATGGTGGCTTTAAACGAATTATCTGTCTTTTCTGTATTTTCCATTCTAACCGCCGACAAAGTTTTACATTACTGCAGTTAATTTTATAATTCAGTTAATAAATATGTTATATCATTTTTTCGTCATTGTATCGATATTTACAAGTCATTTTAGTATTAAATTTCGAAGTGTTTTTATGTCATAATAATCCTGGCGCTGCAGTTAAAGGCCCGTTTTGATATTCTTTAACTAAGTAAACTCGCACTAGGGGCAGCTACCCCCACTGGCACCCCATACGGACGTCCCTGAGGCCAATGAATATAAACTACACCAAATATCAAAATAGCTTCTTCGTTTAACGTTTCGCGGCCTCACAGCTCGACCCTAATTTACCGCTGGCACAATGTGATAGACAGCTTGGGCTTATACACCGGCACCTGGCTTCTCCCATCCTGAGTTCCCCGCGGCTTTGTAAGTTACTGCCGTGGAGAGACTGTCGGTCCTTATCACTGGCTCCTCAAAGACACTCCTCACGTCCTAAATTGTGGCCGGAGGCGCTGTTGCGGGCAGTCCTTTCCTCCGTATTTATCCGAGTGTAATATCTTTCCGCACTGGCGCTCAACACACTCTTAGTGCGGCCGGCCGACAAAAGAGCAGAAGAGAGAAAGGTGCGTCCACCCCCGCCCCTCTCCATCCACACACACACACCGCAAGGCACGGAGTCAGGGACGGAGAGCGGAGGAGAGTGAATGAGGGTGTCTGTGGGTGCGGCGGGAGGGTCGTTCACACCGAGACAAGAAAAATAAGGCGGTGAGGGAAGGGCAGTATAAAAGTGCGAGGTTGAGGGGGAAGCAGATGAAAAGGGGCGTACCTGCCCCTTGCAGGTGTAGGGCACGGACGTGAAGGGCGGTGGCCCTGCAACAGAAAAGCGCGGTCTCGTGAAGAGCGTGTCGTTCCGCAGAAACGATCTGTCGCGCTGGGGACGAGGCGCGGGGCGTCGCAGATTGGCAAACTTATAATCGGCTTCGCACGCCGATGGCACGTGCCCAGACACCTCTGTATCTCACTGCGGCAAAAATTTATGGAATCTTGCCGGGCACGAGGGAATGTGCCGCCTGCATGTCTCGCCGCATACAGACACGACTGCTGGCGGTCAAGGGAGAGGGACGGCCTGGGAAGCAGTCTTTCTTGCACACATCTTACTGCTCATTCGAAGTATTTAGGCTGATTACAAGACATTGAAGTACAATGAAAGAAGAACACTAGACTCGGTGATCATCACGAGCACACAATACACTAGTAGCCATTAAAATTGCTACACCAATAAGAAATACAGATGATAAACGGCAATTCATTGGACAAATATATTATAGAACAACTGACATGTGATTATATATTCACGCAATTTGGGTACTGAGAAATCAGTATCCAGAACAACCACCTCTGGGCGTAATAACGGCCTTGATACGTTTGGCCATTGAGTCAAACAGAGCTTGGATGGCATGTACAGGTGCAGCTGTCCGTGCAGCTTCAACACGATACCACAGTTCATCAAGAGTAGTGTCTGGCGTATTGTGACGAACCAGTTGCTCGGTCACCATTGACCAGGCGATTTCAGTTGGTGAGAGATCTGGAGAATGTGCTGGCCAGGGCAGCAGCCGAACATTTCCTGTATCCAGAAAGGCCCGTACAGGACCTACAACAGGCGGTCGTGCATTATCCTGCTTGTGACGTATAAAAATTTTCAGTGCCTACAGTGTCACGTCTTTCATTGTCGCACAAAAGTTTATTTTAAAAGGGGATCACTTAAGACTATTTCCATGGGTTCTCCCCTCAAATTTCTCCCTCATATCACAAAATTGTCGTCTGATGTAGTACAAACTGAAAAAATAAATTCCTTTTAAAGCACAGTTTCGTATACAATTTATACTCAAAACCTTACACCTGTGTCATAGAATAAATTCTACATCCACAATACTTTACACAAGTTTAAGGGAAGTAATGCTTCCGATAATTATTACAATATTTAAAGAACATCAAAATATGAACAGGCTGAATTGAACTAACAGTACATGAGACTATGTTCATCAATTCAACTGTAAAAAGCTAAGGAGCATATTATTAGCGAAATGAGAAATATCCAAAAGTGAAATGCCTAAATGAGCACTTCTCTATTGGGAGTAAATCAAAACAATCAGAATGGCTGAAAGACAGCACAATAACATGAGCCATGAACGAATAAAAGCTAAGCAACTAAGCAAATAAGATAATAGACAAGAATGAGATGCCAACAAAATGAGAGCTGGCTGAACTCAGTCGGCACTTATATACGGTTGCGCTCGTGGCGGCACCTCGCGGACGGTACGCAACACGCGCGCCTGAGATCGGAAGGCACTCTTAGCGATTGCTGCGGCGTCTAGCGGCAGGTACGCAAGTTGTGTGATTGCTGTCTCAGGTCGATCCTTAATGTATGATGTTACATTCTGAAAAGTAGGGATCCGCAGGGATCGAATGAAGGGTGCAGCCACGGGTCGTAACACATCTGAAATGTAACGTCTACTGTTCAAAGTGCCGTCAACGCGAACAAAGTGCCACACCATCACGCCGGGTGATACGCCAGTATGGCCATGACGAATAGACGCTTCCAATGTGCGTTCACCGCGATGTCGCCAGACACGGATGCGACCATCGTGATGTTGTAAACAGAACCTGGATTCATCTGAAAAAATGACGTTTTGCCATTCGTGCACCCAGGTTCGTCGTTAAGTACACCATCGCAGGCGCTCCTGTCTGTGATGCAGCGTCAAGGGTAACTGCTGCCATGGTCTCCGAGCTGATAGTCCACGCTGCTGCAAATGTCGTCGAACTGTTCGTGCAGATGGTTGTTGTCTTGCAAACGTACCCATCTGGTGACTCAGGGATCGAGACGTGGCTGCACGATCCGTTACAGCCATGCGGATAAGATGCCTGTCATCTTGCCTGCTAGTGATACGAAGCCGTTGGGATCCAGTACGGCGTTTCGTATTACCCTCCTGATCCCACCGATTCCATATTCTGCTAGCAGTCATTGAATCTCGACCAAGGTGAGCAGCAATGTCGCGATACGATAAACCGTAATCGCCATAGGCTACAATCCGACCTTTATCGAAGTTGGTAACGTGATGGTACGCATTTCTCCTCCTTACACGAGGCATCACAACAACGTTTCACCAGGCAACGCCGGTCAACTGCTGTTTGTCTATGAGAAATCGTTTTGAAAGTTTCCTCATGTCAGCACGTTGTAGGTGTCGCCACTGGCGCCAACCTTGCGTGAATGCTCTGAAAAGCTAATCATTTGCATATCACAGCATCTTCTTCCTGTCGGTTAAATGTCACGTCTGTAGCACGTCATCCTTGTGATGTAGCAATTTTAGTGGCTAGTAGTTTATTTATTTTTTATGTTTGTTTGCGAGCACACGTCTGTTATCCTTGCACTTAGGACCTTACAGAGGGGATGGCGAGACAGGCAAGCCATGACCGCTCAGGCTCAGCGAGGGGGCAAAAACTGACCTGGAAATCAATGAGAAACAACGACTGTTTAAGAATTAACCTTGATAGGTACGGGAATTCTCCTAACCATCGTGTCCTACATTCATCTGCGAAAAGAAGCTTTTCCCTCGGGCCGCGACTCGAAACGGACGCTATTGTCACAGTGCCATTTGTACGGTGTCGTTTCGTCCTTTGCAGCATTATTTGAAAATGACTGGAGTCACACATACTCTTAGCGTTAAATAGTTTAAATGGGAACAAAGCGATTCGTTTTTAAAGCCTCCACGCACATAGTCGTTCATGTCCAAAGTGGAGTTTTTGCTGTTACTTCGCTGTAGTACTGTAGGATCTCAAAGGAAGGCAAGCGGATGTGGAACCAAACATGCCATCTGACCGAACGCTTCTGATCTTTGTCGATTTCTGCCAACTGAAGACTGGAACGAGAAAGTACGGTGGATGAAACCACAAAAAAATATGTGATTTACCTGGCAAAACAGCCAGTATTTTTGTTTCCCCCAAATGTCGGTTTGTGCGATCTGCTGCGTAAATAAAACCAGGAATTAAAATTAAGTAATCTATGATACTAAAACGATACGATGGAACCCGGAACCGGGATCCAGTTCAGACAAAAAAAATCACTTTTCAATATTTCGCTCAATGCTGTCATAATCTTTGCAAAAACAGACATAATGTCTGATGGGATAGCAGCAATCAGTGATTTTATAATGTTACTTATAATCCGTCTTCATTGCAATTTTTTTTATTCATATGACCGGTTTCGGTTCATTCAGAACCATCTTCAGATCTGATATTTCAGTTACAGGAGAAACCCGTCCAAATCAAGCAACTTTCACACGCTGCGTCACATCATGTCACAGCATGTGAAAGTTGCTGGATTTGGACGGGTTACTCCTGTAACTGAAATATCAGATCTGAAGATGGTTCTGAATGAACCGAAACCGGTCATATGAATAAAAAAATTTGCAATCAAGACGGATTATAAGTAACATTATAGCTTTCATAATCAACTCATTAAGAGGTACAAGACAAGCGTTATAAACAGTGTATGCGTCTTGAGGCAGCATAAGTGACGGCGCCGTAATGACCTTACTGTAGTCATCTCGTATTTGAGAATGAGAGCACTTGGTGGCTTTTAACAAATTATACAAATACTTTGAAACCTTTAAGAAATTTTCCTGGCTGAAACCTCCCACAAAATAATGAAAGTAAAAAAAGTTTATCGTTTTCTATATGTTCATGCAGTAAAACTGTCACCTCAGGTATTAAATTTTAATATTTTACTTCATTACTACTAATTCTATTCGTAACAAACCATGAAAAAAGTATCTACGTGTATCACTGAATGTACCTGCAAAATTATATCATAGTTCGACATATAATTGAGGGGAAATTGTCATGTACATTTAGAATCGCAAAAAAATTTGCTTTTAGATTAAAATCGAGTGCAAATTACCCAGTTCATATTTATCGAGTGCTTCATAATAAGAGCACTTAGCCACTGTCAACAAACTTTAAGAACAACCTCAAACATATCCTAACCTTTTTCTCACTTACTTCTTTAAAGGTAAATATTTAACACCCGAGCTTATTTGTAAGGTAAGAGGGTTCAAAAACAGAAGTGGGATTACTGATTATAGACAGCTACATACTGTTCATCTAAACTGAACCTTCGGGTAACCAATCATACCGGTATGCTGTGTCACTGGTCATCTGCTGCGCTGATCATACAGAGTGATAATTATTGAACTATACGAAAAGAAATGTATATTAGTTGCAAACTACGGCATGCACACACTACAGATGTTCGGATGTAGGTTGTGACATGTTCGATATGCCTGCCATCATTAGCGATGATATGGAGCAGACGAATAGCGAAATTCTGCATGACCTGCTGAATTATGGGAACATCTATACTATCAGTGACTCCTATATGGGTGTTTTCAGCTCAGTAATGGTTTTGGGGCTATTGCCGTACACCTTGTCTTTACTACAACCCCACAAAAAGGATTCGCATGTGTCCAAACCCGGAGAATACGGTGGCCAATCGAGGACAGTGCTAGTAACCTCTGGGTACCCTAGAGCCAGCACTCATTCAAGACATGAAACGCTCTCTTCCTTCGATAGGGTCGAGCTCCGCTTTGCACGAAACACATCTTTTCGAAATCATGGGCACTTTGGATAATGGGGATCGAATCATCTTCCAAAACATTCAAGTATCGTTCGGTAGTCACCCTGCCATCAAGGAATATGGCACCTATCATTCGGTCACTGGACACTGTACATCACACAGCCACCACTTGAGGGTGAAGAGACTTGTCGATAGCGAAAGTCGGATTATCAGAACCCAAAATTCACCTATTTTACTTATTGATGAAAACATCCAAATGAAAGTGGGCTTAGTCGCTAAACCAAACCAATACTGCGCATACTAATTCCCATCATGACCACGGCCAACCGTGCAGTTTGAACACCCTAACGCAAACCGTTCAGTGGTTATGACGATTTTATTTCATATGGTTCAATAACTGTCACCGTCACACATTTTTTATTTATTGTCGCCATGTATATCTGGTGTCATACCACCACTATCTCTTAAGTGCGTTTCTTACATTTAATTTCTTGTTTGCTATATTTTTCATAAATATTGTTCCTTTAGGCCCATGTAATTTTTCGATGGTTCTTCACTGTTATTCAAGCTACCTACAAAACTGCAGAACGATAGTGAAGACGGGGAAGAGGGGCACAGCTTTGGCACTTTTGCCAAGGGTCTGGGATCGACTCGCCACTGCTTGGCTGACACACACTGGAATCCACGAGTCACAATTCCGTAGCACGCCAACTTATTTGGTAGAGCGTCACGCGGTGTTTGTTTTCTGCATTTGGAGTGGAACGCTTCAACAATACATGCTGATTGGAACCGTGTGGGTAAATACGCAGTGGTTAGGTGTCCCAGATGCCACCATGCTGAAAAAAGAGTGCGAACGACGGCGACTGAGGTGGATTGCCATCTCTCTGTTAAGGAACAGCAGTCACAAATCAGTGTAGGCCCTGGCGCTAAATACGTGCTTATCACAATCGAGGCGGAAACAACCAATGTGAAAACTAGTCATGAATCATTTCGTCATGCACAACATTTTGAACGGGACGAATGTTACGGTTCGCTGGACTACCTCGCATCCCAGAAGCAAGTTGCTCTCAACATTCGATATTCGCGTGCATTCTGCATCAGTGACCGTAAGACCTTGCGATCAAAGATCGATTTCCTTAGGTAAACACTGGTGGCGAACGGTTATGATGGCTTTTCCTTGACCTGCGTCATCATTCGGAGCGGTAATATTAATCATAAAAATAATAATAACAGCAATAATGACAATAACAATAATGTAAAAAAGGAAGAACTGGGAACCTCCAATGCATTCCGTAAGATTACCGTTTGTGTCTAGTGTAACCGACCACATAGAAGACATACTACGGAAGAATTAATAACTACGGTTTTCAATCAGTGCAGGACACAAGACTGTCTTTCGACCTACGATGACTGTGCTTCACCGCTCCCTACTGTCGCAGCATTCAGGGTGTAACAAAAATGTACGGTACAAATTGCAGGACACAATGCTCACTCGTAGAAGAATAAATAGTGTCGTATGAACATGGGTCTGGGACCGCTTAGTTTCCTTGCTACAACTCATTTTCTCCAACTCATTAATCATGGGAAACAATCACGAACAACAAGCACCAGCGTATCATGTGCAACTCTTTGTCACAGAAGATGTTCAATATGCCCTCCGTGGGCATTGATACGTGCACCAACCCGCCGTCGTAGAGAATCTCGCATGCGCTGATGTGCCCTGGAGTACTGCGTATGGATTCACGGCCTTCCGTAATACGGAAAGAATGACTCTGAACATCTTGTTCAGGGGTTTCATACACGAAAGCTTCAAAATGCCCCACAAATAAAAGTCCAGTCGTTTTATGACCGGAAAGCGTGGAGGCAAGGCGATTCCCATCTCCACCTATCCATCTGTCACTGAATCTGCTACTTAAATGCCGACGGACATTAGCTCTAAAATGAAGAGTTGCTCCATCGTGCATGATGTATGCGACTAAAATGCACCAAGTTCCATAAGGCAACGATAAATGTTTTCTAACGTGTTCCTGTCGGGACACTTTCCTCCTGGGAATCTCTCCCGTTAAAAACGTTAAACGCGTGCACCATTGCAGTCCACACATCAAATGGCAATCGGCCATCTCTGTATTTTTGTACACTGATATTGCACGAGAGGTTTGCAATTAATTGTATGTACTATCCCGTGTGATCGCAACGGACGTACTGATGGCTGGAACAGTTTATGTTATCTGTAAACAAGCAATGACGTTCGTCGCATGGCAACAAGAACATGTATGCCAAAATACTGGCGATGTACAACGTAACCAGACGTCACCTAGAGTGCATGTTCCCCATGATTCTAACGTTCTGTCCTTGTGTGTTTCCCGTGAGTAACGAGTTTTATAAAATGAGTTGTAACACGGAAACAAAGAGTTTCTAGATCCCTGTTCATATAACATAATTTCTTCCTCTCCGTGTGAGGAATATATCCTGAAATTTGTGACGTTTACTTTTGTTATACTCTGTAATAAATGATACGCGGTTGTGGCGACGCATATAGACGCGAAATTGGAAGAAGAAGAAGGGAACGGGTCAGAAAGCAAGAACGTCAAACACGTTCAATACAAAAAACGATAGCGATATTACCAGGTTATGGATTATAAGAGGATACTCGTGTAGAACGGAAGTCCGTGAGGCAGTCTAAATAACGAAGAATCAAATACAGTTTTAGTAGAGATGACCGCTACAGACATCCGCCTCATAGCTACATCTTATCCCGGAAGTAAACATGCAGGCACGGTAACGTTTGGAGGCGGAAAAACCTTTTCGATTCCGCTCTCTGTCAGTACATGCCTTCAGTATTTACCCTACGGACGCCGGTCCAGCAATCGCATACGGAAAATTTTGTCACCCAGTAGTGGAGGAATACAGGCCTTAAAAGTGAACGCGGCACTGCCTTTCGACAGTGTTCAGCCATTCAGGGACTCCAGTGGTATCCTGAAGAAGATTCCAGCAAAGGGATCGGAACGTCGAGCAGTAAATAAATCTGAAGAGGATTACGACGCCGCCTAAGGGTCAGACGATTTTATCATCAGTGACAACGGTCACGAAAACCACCCAACACGTATGACATCTTACTGCCATGTCTTACGCAGAAGAAACGTAGTAGGCCGGTCGAGTTGAGATGGGGATGCTTGAGCGTTCGTCAAACCAGAACCGTAGGTGCACCGCTCTTTCGGCAGAGCTGTTGCCATATTGGAAGGTAAGTATCCACGTCGTATTCTTCAGGAAAATATAGGAGGAAAGGTCACACCTCGTCATCGAGAACGTTGAAATAACCATCCTGGTTCACGATCACGGTAACATGATTCCTCCAGGGAAGGTGCGGAAAACGCCCCACAGCATAGTAAAACCAACTCCTCCCAAATCTGCACCCAGAACACAGTGCGTTTTAAACGCCTGGGGAGCCCATCGTTGGATCACTGGAAAAGCAGACCACACGCCTCTGCTGTTAACTGACAATATTGTTTTGCAGCTACAAGAAGCGCTTCCTTATGTAGGCCGTTAACAGTGGCCTGTAGCAAGATATTCGTTTCTAAATGTCCACTAAATGCAAATGCCTGCGCTATGTTTGACGGAAGCTGACTAACATTGATCTGCATTCACTTTCAGCAGCTATTCGTATCTAGAATTAAATTTCATTCTAGAAACATCCCCCAGGTTGTGGCTAAGCCATGTCTCCGCATATCCTTTCTCCCAGGAGTGCTAGTTCTGCAAGGTTCGCAGGAGAGCTTCTGTGAAGTTTGGAAGGTAGGAGACGAGGTACTGGCGGAATTAAAGCTGTGAGGACGGGGCGTGAGGCGTGCTTGGGTAGCTCAGTCGGTAGAGCACTTGCCCGCGAAAGGCAAAGGTCCCGAGTTCGAGTCTCGGTCCGGCACACAGTTTTAATCTGCCAGGAAGTTTCAGCTATTCGTATGATTTGAAACCGACAGCCGTAGATACCATTTGAACTCGCCTTCGGTCTCTGTCGGCTCTTGTTACGACCACTTCTGTCACACCGAAATATATGACTGGATGGTCCTGCCATTACTTGTAAACACTCTAGACCAGTGATTCCCAGTCTGGGGATGATTATCCCCCTGAGTGTTCATATGAAACATAATGAATGAAAAAAATAAAAAGGATTTAGTGTCCACTATTTTTTTATAAAATAAACCATGTCACGAAAGACTTTGATATATGTAGTGGAAGTAAATCATCTGTATAATCAGCCGTTTTTTAGCCATTGATGAATAGAAGCCTCCACTAGATATTTCTGTGCACTGTGTTCTTCAGGCATACGACTCCCTGTAGCTCTCGCATATTTTGTAATGGCATCTACCTACATTCTATTAATTTGCATTCTCAGTGTTCTGTAATTTCTTTGAATCCAGAAAATAATTTCCTCTGGCCATTTACCACCCACCTTCCTGACTACTGTCAAGTGCAACTCCATTTTTTTTGTCACTATCATAATTACCTCTACCATTCCAGTCTGCCCATGGTGCACCACAGTTGCCTCAGCGCCGGTTTTGGATAGCACCATTTTCCATGCACGGTATACTTCAAGCGCGGCGGCAAGCCAACAACTTACAAACTTAGACATTTCGAAAATGCTTCCACCTCTGGCGAGAAAGTAAAAGATTTTGCTCTTTTGGACGTTAGATAAATAGCTACGTTTCTGCATTGCGACAACGACTGCACTGTTTGCAGCATCCCCAACACCTCTCCCGACACACTCTATATACGCTCCACTGCTAGTGTTGCCAACTGCCCTGCGTGGTTATTTGTGGTTATTGCACGCTGACGTCGATCGGAGACGGTGGTCGCATTAATGTGACTTGACCGCATACTATGTGATTTATTAGTTCAAGATGACGATTGGAGGGTGATAGATAGTACTAGAAAACAAAATCGAAATTCAATGGGACGGTGATAGATAATTCGAGGACCGGCCGAAGTGGCCGTGCGGTTAAAGGCGCTGCAGTCTGGAACCGCAAGACCGCTACGGTCGCAGGTTCGAATCCTGCCTCGGGCATGGATGTTTGTGATGTCCTTAGGTTAGTTAGGTTTAACTAGTTCTAAGTTCTAGGGGACTAATGACCTCAGCAGTTGAGTCCCATAGTGCTCAGAGCCATTTGAACCATTTTTTGATAATTCGAGGAAACAAGGAGGGGCAAAATGGATACGATTATCGAATGATCACAATGCGTGGAAAAATCTAGATGAATCGTCTCGCAAGCAGTAATAATTAGAGAAACTAATACGTTTGTTGCGTGGAAAAATCTGCAGGAATCGTTAAGCAAGCAGTAGTTGTCGAATAGCTCGTAATTAACGAAGCTAATATGTATGTTAACACTTGCTAGGATGCTGGTTCTCAAAATTTTGAGAGTAAAGCTCTCCATGATGCACATTTCCCTCCATGTGACATTTCACAATAGAATTTTAGTTAGCGAGCTGATGATGCGGGACACAGTTCTTTGAATTTTCCGCTCCCCTTAAGGCTAGTTTGTAGCGGGCTCAAGACCGACAATCGTCATTCAAGAATTTGTCGAACGAAGGTTTTGTAAGCGGCAATATCCGCGGTTGCATTGGGATTTCTCAGGACTGGTTCGATAAGCATGTTTATGGCATCTACGTTTTCCATTGCTAGCTTTATCTAGTTCCACCTTACATTGGTCCGCACTGTTACTCATAACTGAAAAATGTGGGTTCCCAAAAAATCATCGAATGAAATTAGTCCAAATTGAAACAATGTTATGCAGCCTTTTCTTAGAAAAGCTTCCCACGCTCTTACTCTTTTAAATTTCCTTTTCTCTTCAGAAATATGTTAAAAGTTATAGCTGGCGTTTATCACACAAATCTGTAAGACAGAAATCGTAGGAACATGGTTATTGTCAATTAGCAGAAGTGGTTCGCCGCTGTCCTCTGCCGATCTGATATGAAGCGTTTGACTATGTAGTGTGATACATTTAGATGCCTGCCAGAAAAAACGGTGAAACGCTTAAACATAAAACATGATGTGATATACCAGATAGTCTCTCGTAAATTGCAGTTGGCCTGCACAATCCCGGGGCAAAATATTGATAGTGTCTTGCTTCAGTCACGGGATCAGTTATAGGATCCTACGTATCATGATACACTTGGCATTACGCGGATAGCTAATTATCTGACCACCTGACGCCGTCTCACGTATCGGTTCCTCTAAGACGTGTCACCGTACACTCCACCCACTTCAGTCGAACGATCGCTTCAACACAGCAGCTGCAGTTAGTTACTAACACAGACTGGAGAATGAATCACAGTCTTACATTTCCGTTAAGCATTGTCCTTATTTTGTGATTACATTTTCTAACAGTGTACTTTTGATAGCACAGTTTAAACTTTTCATCTTTTGTTAACATCGATACTTTCAGTTAACTGATTTCGCAGTACTAGCCTAGCGACAAAATCTTTTTGCCACTCCCTAAAACACTCCCATAGCTTGCAGGGAATGCGATGAACTTTAGAAATTAAGGTACAGGGAAGAATCACCAAATTGCCACCTAGGCAGTGAATAGTAGAAGACGCTGGCATCTAGAGAGCAAATCTAGTAATAAACAATACGTCATATTCGGTGGTTTATCTGTACTTTAAATACTTATAACTATTGACTGTTGCTGTAGAATACTTCTTTGCCCCTTTAAACAGCGTTTTATGTGCTTAACGTCTCAGAAAATCGTTGCTAGCTTTGACTTATTTTTTAACTACTAACAAAATCATACTTCACTGTACTTTATTCCGACCTCTTATAACTCATCGCCAACGCTAATAAATGTTGGGATTTCATGCCCAGAGCGTCAACTTTAACGATTGTGTAAGGCAATGACCTTACCATATGGTAACAAGGTGTCCACATAAATGTATAAATAATCCTACCGGGGCTAAATGCATGAAACATATGTCCTACAAATTAGTTCCAAGCCGAAGTCAGTAACCAATTTTAAGTACTGGTGTGCTATTCCTGCTGTTTGTTAGGCATCTTGTGTCCAGCAGTACCTTTATCCTTTCAAAAAATGCGACAACTCCTTCTGTATGGTAGCGTTGGTTTCGTCTTGTTTCCACTAGGTTTGATGAGAACAGATTGTACGGTATGGAAACTGACTTCACCTTATACGACGGTTCCAACCTGCTAGTCTACTGCAACCGGTAGCTGTGACGTAGGGCGTGTTATTACAATATGACAACGTAAGTTGTGCAAGTAGTTTGTCTCACAAGGCCAGAAAGCACTGATACGGCTCTAGCAGAGTCACATATCTTACCCAATTCCTTTAATCACAGACATGGTGATAATGTATAATCAGTGGTGCTTCTTATGGGTCCGCTTATAAGCCACTAATTGTCAATTCTGCTGCATCTGCTTCCGCAGTCAAATTGTACCCTTGCTGGATAACAATTCAGAGTTTTTCTTCATACGTTATATACAACCAAAATATAGTATAGTGCGGAATTTTTTTCTCTGAACTTCAATTTTCTATGTATGTCTCTGATAACGGAAATGAAAGCGGTAACTTGGAACCTTGAGAAGCATTGATGATAGGATTAAGAACTTTTAATTACAAACCTGGATGCCTATATCAGTAACTGAAGTTTAGTCCAGTGTAAATCCTGCATGCTATTAACGATCTGAACTTGCGGAGGAATGTCTGTACGTGCGTGTCTACATCTCTATGTGCTGCTTATTTGTAAATATGGCCTACGTCAAACGAAACAGCGAAACTGTAGTAAGAGAAAAAAATGTTGTCTGTGGAGTACCTTTTAACTGTTCTCGTTGCAACAGTCATGTGGAACAAAACATATAGAGTATTTTTAATACACACTTCATCGCAGTGAATAGAATCCAGCTAAAATTGACAGGAAAATGTGTCAAACCTCACTGCATAAAGTGGTTATTGAGGCAACTGGTTGCGCAGATGGTTTAATAATGAAACATTATTTGCATCTACTAGCACCCCCTCAATAGTAAATCTATTATGCGCTTAGGAATGTCTGCGTGCCATTATCAATCAATTAGTGTGCAATTTGTTAATGTCACGCAGTCGAAGTCGTTTTTTCCCCATCTGTGTGATAGAATTCCCTTTTTGTTTACAACAATTCACAACCCGCTCTCTGCTGGTTATGAGATTTTCAGATGACAGCGGGGCCCCAAGAATCATTTTATCATTTTACTATTAATTATACAACACTAATCTATTAGTAATACGCAGCCTATCATCCATTTCTATCCTTTTCCAACCACTAGTCACCGAATTAAAACACCAACTTTGTTTACTTCTAATCAAACTATATAATTTTTTGGGGTTTTAAAAGAAGAGAACATCAGCGAAATATAATGTAATAGCATCAAGTTAACAGCGCCGCACACCACTGTCTCGCCGTCAGGGGAGAAGGTTGCAAAAGCATCTACCCTTTTGTACCAAATATAAGAAAAAACGTAACTCAGGGGTGGTTCTTGCGTTTAGGTGAGGGCGTTCAACAGATCTACATATACATCTACATTTATACTCCGCAAGCAACCCGACGATGTGTGGTGGAGGGCACTTTACGTGCCACTGTCATTACCGTCCTCTCCTATTCCAGTCGCGTATAGTTCGCGGGAAGAACGACTGCCGGAAAGCCTCCGTGCGCGCTCGAATCTCTCTAATCTTACATTCGTGATCTCCTCGGGAGGTATAAGTAGGGGGAAGCAATATATTCGATACCTCATCCAGAAACGTACCCTCTCGAAACCTGGACAGCAAGCTACACCGCGATGCAGAGCGCCTCTCTTGCAGAGTCTGCCACTTGAGTTTGCTAAACTTCTCCGTAACGCTATCACGCTTACCAAGTAACCCTATGACGAAACGTGTGGCTCTTCTTTGGATCTTCTCTATCTCCACTGTCAACCCGACCTGGTACGGATCCCACACTGATGAGCAATACTCAAGAATAGGTCGAACGAGTGTTTTGTAAGCCACCTTCTTTGTTGATGGACTACATTTTCTAAGGACTCCCCCAATGAATCTCAACCTGGCACACGCCATACCAACAATTAATTTTATATGATCATTCCACTTCAAATCGTTCCGCACGCATACTCCCAGATATTTTACAGAAGTAACTGCTACCAGTGTTTCTTCCGCTATCATATAATCATACAATAAAGGATCCTTCTTTCTATGTATTCGCAATACACTACATTTGTCTATGTTAAGGGTTAGTTGCCACTCCCTGCACCAAATGCCTATCCGCTGCAGATCTTCCTGCATTTCACTACAATTTTCTTATGCTACAACTTCTCTGTATACTACAGCATCATCCGCGAAAAGCCGCATGGAACTTCCGACACTATAGTACAACACATATTTTTTCTGAATGCAGTTTGATTTTCTTCATGATTTCAATACACAATATTATTTCCCACTCCTTTGGCTACCAAATCCTATTTTTCAACATGTCGTTGTCAATGCGACGGCCTTACGCTGCCTTACTTGCGGTGGGGGTGGGGGGGGGGGGGGTCTGTGTGTCTGCGTGGTAGCACTCTACCAGTCGACGGCGGAGCTGCATCAGTAAACTTCCTGTCACCCATGAACTGCTTCCCGGGGGATACATCCTTCATTTAGCTAGGCAGATGGAAGTTGGAATGAACGAGATCCGGACTGCAGGCATGATGAGGAAGAACAGTCCAATGCAGTTCTGTTTCCTGTTCGAAGTGATGAACCAATGATTCGCCAGTGGTGTCGTTCGAGAAAATATTGTAACGTTCAGCATCGTGACGTGCAAGAAATTCCGTACGGATGGTCCTTCGTTGCTCTTTATGGTCTTCTGTCAGGCGTCGAGGAACCCAGCGGCCCCACACCCTGAAGAACCTCAACTGGCGAACGAGACTCTCAGCACTACCTATAGAGACGCCTAATTGTGCAACGAGATGTCTGACTGTGATCCGTCGATCCAACATTGTAGCAGTCACAACTGTGTGTGGCCGGTTGGCACGCGGGAGATCTAACACGTTTGGTTGGTTGGCTGAGGTTGGGGAGGGGACGAAACACCCAAGTCATCGGTCCCATCGGATTAAGGAAGGATGGGGAAGGTAATCTGCCGTGCCATCCCGGCATTTGCCTGAAGCGATTTAGGGTAATCACAGAAAACCTAGATCAGTATGGCCGAACGCAGCTTTGAACCGTCGTCCTCCGACTGCAGGTTTAGTGCTTTGACAGGTTTGCGTGATCTTTCTGTGATGATGACGGACACCTCGCCCAACGACCCACCTTGCTTTTGTTCACTGCCAGGTGTCCGCATGCGTTTTGCAAGCGCCTAAAGATATCTGTGATGCTCTGGTTTTCCACCGAAACATGTTCAATGATAGTTCTCTGTGTTAAAGACGCCATTTTGAAGGCCTCATACAGCGCTCCACCTATGGGAACTTCATGAAACTATAGGGGCTAATGCGGAAATCTTCCACGATGTTCTGCAAGAAATTTCACATTTCCTCAACCGATATTGGCCGAGAAGAGAAAAAAGTATTGCATTACTCATTGAACGCCCCTCATGTGAGCGCATGTAGCCCATCAGTCTGTGTTCTGGTGTCAGAGGAGTCAGATAACTTATTGTAAAGCTATTGAGACATTCGCAATGTATACTACAGTCGAAAAAGTGAATATTGTTTATGGCGAAAGTAGCTTAACTATTAGAGCAATGGCGTTGTTGTATGGTAAAGAATATCACGATCGTACCAACCACTCACGGTCTGTCTTTGAAAAAGATTAGAAAGGAAGGTCCACAATGTGGAAGTGTGGAGATTAAAATAAGCTAAGAAAAATGATTAGCAACTGATGAAAGTAATTAAATTCATATTTTAGCAGCAGCCGCCCATAATGCAGTTATCACTAAGATGCACCTCGGCAGTACGAGAGGCATTAACTAAACTATTGTTCTATGAACATTCCATTCAATAGCATTTTGCTGCATTTACAGCTTCATGGCAGTGAGTTCCAAAACTGGTTACAGTTGTGCGAACGTTATCTGCATAATGTGGAAAGAATTGCGGCCAGTCTATGCATAAATTTGTTTAAGCTAGAAGTGTAATTTACAATCCATGAGCAAGTGTATCTTTATAGTCTGCATTAATTGTCAGCTGCTCACTCAGAGTAGTACATAGTGACAGCGTCCTCGGTTCATTAATATATGGCGCGTGTTTATCACGACCCGCGTCATTGTTTTATTCATGGAAATCTAAATACACTCAAGTACCTCGATTACCTACGAAATGCTGATGGCGCAGCTGTTGGAAAACATCACACTGGTCACAAGGCGATCAGTGTGGTATCAATAAGACGGATGCCCCGTTTAGCATACTGAATGACACTCTAAAGAGAACATTGGAACGGTCATTCAGGCAACGCAAAGTGATTTGTACACTCACCAAGCTTAACAGTTTTTTGCTTGTATCTGTGATGATAATTAAAACAAGTGTCGCATTAGGAAATACCGACGACTTCGGAAGGCATCAAACGCCTTGTAACACGGGCCTGTGCCGCCGTAACATCAAATGGTTCAAATGGCTCTGAGAACTATGCGACTTAACTTCTGAGGTCAACAGTCGCCTAGAAATTAGAACTAATTAAACCTAACTCACCTAAGGACATCACACACATCCATGCCCGAGGCAGGATTCGAACCGGCGACCGTAGCGGTCACTCGGTTCCAGACTGTGGCGCCTAGAACCGCACGGCCACTCCGGCCGGCTCGTAACATCAGATGGATCTCAGTGTGCAGTATTGTTTCTCTAGAATCTCTTTATAGCGTGCAGCTATGCTCAATGTCACGTTTTGAGCAAAAAGTATGGCAGCTGTGATAATAAACACATGAAACGTGCCGGGCTTGCTTGCATTTGGTATAACAGGGCAGACGTTTGTGGAACCTCTTCTGAGAGCGGGACAGTGGTTTGCGGTACTGTTATCATTGTGGTCAAGTGCGAAACATGACATTTTGTTGAAGTCTACTTAGAAGCTCCTTTAAATTGCCACAGAAAAAAAGCGTGAAAACCCCTTTAGAAAAATCGAAGTCAGTGTCGTAATTCGGACACTATAAACGATAAAAATTACTTCCGAATGGTAGGAAATTCACCATATTGCGAGGTATAACATGGCGAAACCCCAGCTCGATATATTTATTCATTCTGGATGCATTTGGGATCGCATTTGCTAACTGCCTTACCCCTTATACGTACTGTCCAGCTCGTGCACGTATTCTAAGATGAATTCCTCCGAGTAAGTCTCGGTTCATAATTACCCTATGAGTCTTTCTTAAGAACATCTGTCATACAAGAGTTATCGACCGGACTGCCACCACTTTGTTCTGTCCTCTGCCTATTCCTTAATCAGATGATAACTTTGCTTTCTTATTGCCATTAGGCATTCAAAGACTAGTTGTGTCTTTTCTGAATTGTTGCTACGATGACTCTTCCTTGCATATAATTTCTACGCAGTACATGTCCCCACAAGTTATTTTTCTTGTTACGTTCACGTCCGTCTCCGTAGAAAAGAGGTCAGGGTAGACGGCTGTCTTGCGGAGAACCCGGGTTTGATTCCTAGTGCTGCCAAGGATTTTCCCGTTGTGTCGAGGAATCCTGCACATTCGGTTCGCTAGACAAACAAACAACTCGTATCAATAAGATTTATTACAACAAGCACAAATACTTACCATGGATCTGAGAATTCTTGTAGTCTTTTATATATGATCAACCACAAGTGCAGTTATACAGATGTGGCGCAAGCAAAAGGCGACATCCAAAATACTCAAGTCTTCTTCAGAATAGACCCTAGCGACCGGTACTACAAAAGTCTGTCAAATGAACTGCAGTGACTGCTGTTATCTAACTGTGCCACGTAGAGATTGCTAATGAAGAGGCTACGATGCATCGGCATACGTTGAAGCTGCTATCCGAAGTGGCTGCCACCATTTGGGCGCGACGCTTCTGTCGTTTCACCTGGGGGCCACTGCTCTCGCGTTGTCGTCCTGGAGGGAAGTCGGTCAGCGTGGCATGACCGACTTCTTCTCAGAGCCTTCTCTTATCTGTCGTTCCCAACAGGCGTGCCGGCGCTGACTTTACGCCGTAACATTTCCCTCGGTGGGAGGACTCGTACGGAGTGTACTCACCTTCGTGATAACAATTGAGAAGCTGGTTGATAGACAAGTAGCGGCTCCAAGGAGTGGAAAGTCTGCAAAAGGCCGGGAGAGCGGTGTCCAAACACAGGCCTCTCTCTACGGCGTCCGCATGACGCCGCGAGGCAGAGGATGACACGGCGGCCGGTAGGCATACCTTGGGCCTGCGTAGCCTGGCAAGGAGCTCGTGTTATATAGAAGTCCAAAACTTCTTATGCCAGGATTTTATTCAGTGATGCACTATACTTCATAGCGACACAGATACATGACACTATGCTTCAACATAGACACCACGTCTTTGTGAACAACAGTCGGTGCATTCTGCGAATCCGATGCAAATCCACGTCTTGGTCACAGAGCCATTCGAAAACAGCTGCGTGAAGTTCTCATCTTTTAGGAATATATATTACCTCGCATATTATCTTTCAGCTTGCCGAAAATCCGGAAACATTGCCAGGATGTTGGCGTCTGTGGTCCACGTCGATGGCTTTCCTTCTCGATCAGCATCGACGACGTCTGTGTTGTCTTCGTCAATCTGAACCAATCCACAACGTATTTTGAGTCTCCGTATATTATATGCTTGATTAAACTCAAAGGTAAGTACACACATACCGGGTGATTAAAAAGTCGGTATACATTTGAAAACGGAATCAATAACCCAATAATGTAGATAGAGATGTACAAATTGACACACATGCTTGGAATGCCAATGGGTATTATTAGAACCAAAAATACACAAACGTTCAATAAATGTCCGACAGATGGCGTTTTATTTGATCAGAATAGCAATAATTAGCATAACAAAGTAAGACAAAGCAAAGATGATGTTCTTTACAGGAAATGCTTAATATGTCCATCACCATTCCTCAACAATAGCTGTAGTCGAGGAATAATGTTGTGAACAGCACTTAAAGCATGTCCGGAGTTATGGTGAGGCACTGGAGTCGGATGTTGTCTTTCAGTATCCCTAGAGATGTCGGTCGATCGTGATACACTTGCGACTTCAGGTAACCCCAAAGCCAATAAGCGCACTGACTGAGGTCTGGGGACCTGGTAGGCCAAGCATGACGAAAGTGGCGGCTGAGCACACGATCATCACTAAACGACGCGCGCAAGACATCTTTCACGCGTCTAGAAATACTTTGTTTTTATTTATTTTTTTGGTTCTAATAAAACCCCATGTCATTCCAAGCATGTGTGTCAATTTTTACCTCTCTATCTACATTATTCCGTGGTTTATTAAGTTTTCAAATTTATACTGACTTTTTGATCACCCGGTATAATAAGTAAAAGCAGTTTATAAGAAAGACCGTTCTTCCTAGCAGTACATGTGGAGTTACTTGAGCGTTCTAATATGCAACAGATAACATTGATGAGCCAAATCCTTAAAAAAAATTGAAGGTTTGAACTTCCTTCTGCCGACCTATTCAATAACTGGTAACATTTCGCTACGCCTGGACGCGACATTGCACTTGCAGCACATACTGTCAGACTTTCGCAGCGAATTTGAGTACAATTTAGACATTTCGTTCAAGAACAACCGACTGTCCTGCGTACCTCTATTTAGGAATACGTTTCCAGTTTCCGTGCCATTTCACTGGCACACTGTCATAACCTTGTGTTTGCAGGAATCCTGCAACATGTACTCTCTTCCCACATTACGCCTTCTTGTTGCGACATGCCGTCAGCGAGGGGCGACATGTGTAACTCTGATGTCCCTACGTACGTCTTCACTCGTCATTCTGTCAGTCCATTCCATTTTTAGTATTTTTCTTCATAGCTCTATTTCAAAATGTGCTGGGTGTAACCCGTTTTGTATTACATACACGCTCAGAATTTGTTCATCGATCCTGTAACAGAAAGATGCTGATTATATTCGTCTACAATTTTCTAAATCTGTTCTCTCACTCTTCTTGCAAATAACAACGTCTGACATGCACGTAATCACCTGCGTTTTACTTCACGTAACATCAAATTACACTTGGCTTTATCTGGAGTCAGAAAATTGCACAGACACCGATTTGCTTCAGTTGGTGAGAGAAGGTGCAGCAACCAGTCGCAGCTTGATTTTATTGTAGCAGATCTAGATTTAGGTCACTGAGTAACCATCTTCGATTGTTGTGGCAGTACAGGAACCAATTAGAATACAATCGCATACATGTTAACACCAATGTACAGTTGTATAAATTTCACCTATAAGCGGATGGTACATATAGCAGATAAATTTAACACATTTCAGACGATATCTGGCATAATCCATCCTGAGCTATACACGTAAAGAGCTGACATTGCACTGAGGCTGCTGTTTACAGATATCTCACAGGTGGCCTCAGTGTACGCCCTGTATTATCACAAAAATAACCGTTTTAAGTAAATAAATTTTTATCGAACTAGAATATAAGTGACGACGATGTAGAGAGGAGTTAAAGCAGTAAAATTTCTTTAAAGTGGCAGTAATGTGAACTACTTCGTAAAACTTGCTATTGTTATTTACTTATTTGTTATTCATCTACTTAGAAATAGTCACATCTACAAATAATACACGTCCATTGGTTCCTATAAAATTTCAAAGCGGTAGTTAAAGGAGGATTATATTACAACCACAATTTTAGATACACCAATGTAGTTTTCAACATGGCTGTTATTTAGCAACTGGATATTACTTTCAAAATGAGATTAAACAGCCAACCGGTTGTCCATAAACCTTAGGTACATTTACCTAGGCTTCGACACCTACTAGGGGTGTCTATCAGAACGAACATCTGTTAAATCGTAAAATTACATTACTAAAAAGCAACAGCCAGAATTTTGATCAGCTATGCTCAAGCCAAAAGTAAAACAAAACGTTAAAGAGTCATTCTGATCAAGACACCGTTACTAGGCGTCAGTGTACCTTACGTTTATGTGCAACTGGTGGATGTTTAATCTCATATTGATACACCTTTATGCCCCACTGGTGGTGCTTATGTGAACTAGTTACCCACTTAGTTATTGTAAATTCCATAATTATGCTTCGCTAGCAGTAGGAAACAACAAATAGATCGTGACTTAAAGTAATTATTTCCAGCTAATGAATAATGGAGCAAAATACAACGTAAGCTGTTTGGTGCGCTTGGTGACAGATAGTTACTGAGTACCTCAGGAGTTTATATGCCGTAAGGTGCCCTCACATCCGAGTTAATCTAAGGTAAAGGTAGAAGTTCTCAATGTACACATACTCATAAACAGTGTTGGAGATAAATAGCTATAAATAAATAGTCCATGACGAATCCACACTTCTTTGGCTCTAGTTTTCTTTGGTCGACTGCCACAGATCTTCAAATGCCTACCAAAAAAGGGAAGCTCTCTTGGTCATCTCATCGCAGAGCATCATCCCACCAGGTGACGCTCGATGGCGAGAAACACTCCACATCCTCCACCAAGTTCATACGCCTGTTCATATGTTTGTTTTGTACTTACAACGGTTCATAATCATGGAAAAAGCGAGTGGGAGACTAATTCACAGAAGCATCACTTAGTGTGCTTAATGGTGTATAAAAAATTTTGGTTTTAATACGATCCTCTTTTAATTGCTGTTGTTAAAGGGGGTAGGACGTCAAACGGGCCACTGGCTATACTTTTGCAAATAAATTCATAAAACTTTGTCAGCATGACCAGGAAAGATTCAGAATTCACACTCGTAGCAGTGAACATAACAAAATCAGTTTTTTTACATGTGAAATATCATAATTTTTCTCTTACTGCTGGCTGCATTTGTTAGCTATACGTAAACTTTTATTCAATGAATTTTGCACATCATACAGTACATACCTGCAAGTGTATCAAACCCCTAGAATTTACCAAAACCTTTAAAAATGTGGTAAAAATTGAGATAATTAACTATAAAATTTCAGTTTATTCTAAACATCAAGTATAAAATCCAGCAACACATTTTTTTCATAAATTAAATAAATTCTCGAGTTTCATACACCTGTAAGTGTGGTTTGTGTGCTGTGCAAAATTCATCGAAGAATTTCAATCTCTCTTACTTATGAAGAAAAGTGTACCTGTAGCAACAAATGCTGCCAATAGTAAGTGAACAATGATTAAATTTCACATGTAAAAAGAAAATTATTTTGTTATGTTTCTGAACTTTCACTGCAATGAGTGTGAATCCTGAATCCTTACTGGTGATGTTGACAACGCTTCATGAATTTATTTGTAAAAGTATAGACAGTGGAAATTAAAATGTCTAAGGTTCCTCTCCTGCTCCAAGTCACCCCGTTTGACGTTCTATTCCCCCTCCCCTTAATTTTTTTGAAAACCAATGAGTGAGTAACGTTTGCAGATAGATTTATACGCGATGTCTTTCTCTCATAAAATATGAGTAACAATAACGCATATATCAGTAACCACCTCCACGAAGTGGTTCACATTACTACCTTCGATTGTAAAGGATCTTTATTGGTTTAACCCCACCGCTGTAGCAGCTTTTACTGTATATCGATAAAAATATATTTTCATAAGAGACCTATTTTTGTCGTAATATAAATACCCGACAATATATACACAATACATTACTGTAAGGTGACGCCATTGTCAGGTACGGCATACACTGAGG
Source organism: Schistocerca americana (assembly GCF_021461395.2). NCBI lineage: Eukaryota > Metazoa > Arthropoda > Insecta > Orthoptera > Acrididae > Schistocerca > Schistocerca americana. The sequence goes on from NC_060125.1 coordinate 402,407,305, forward strand.
TCAGGTGTGAGGTAGTTACAAACAGTGGCCTTAGTGCAATATGAATTCTGGACGTGCATAGTCCAAGATAGACTATGCTAAATACGGCTGAAACGTCTTAACTTTATCTACTTGTATGTAGCATATGTGAAATTTAAAAAAATGGTTCAAATGGCTCTGCGCACTATGGGACTTAACATCTTAGGTGATCAGTCCCCTAGAGCTTAGAACTACTTAAACCTAACTAACCTAAGGACATCACACACATCCATGCCCGAGGCAGGATTCGAACCTGCGACCGTAGCAGTCCCGCGGTTGCGGACTGCAGCGCCTAGAACCGCACGGCCACCAAGGCTGGCTGTGTGAAATTTACACAGTGGAACTATGGTGTTTACACGTGTGCGGCTGTATCCGAATTTGTTCCTGTTTTGCATCTAGAAGTGAAGACGGTCTCTCGGTGATCCAACTCTGGATCTGCTACAATAACCTCAAGTTCCGTCAGACTGCTGTATCTCCTTTCACCAGTTGATCAAATTATCCGAAAACGTGAGCGCCGAGAAATAAACTTATTTACGTTTGAAAGCTCACCTTGCACATTTTCTCTTAAAGTTACGGGTTTTCATTATGTCCATTTTTACTCGAACTAACTAAATATTTCTATAAATACCTTATCCTACCCTGCTATATCTCCTCTGTCAACAGTGTCCATCGCTGTCTTCCTTTCCATACCTAGTAGAAACCTTTCGTTCGGAGCCATTTACAGGGCAATAACATGGACAGAGCAACGAATGGTAACCGGAAGCAGTGGACTGCGAAGCGTACCTGTAATGCCACGCTGCCCAATATACACTCCTGGAAATGGAAAAAAGAACACATTGACACCGGTGTGTCAGACCCACCATACTTGCTCCGGACACTGCGAGAGGGCTGTACAAGCAATGATCACACGCACGGCACAGCGGACACACCAGGAACCGCGGTGTTGGCCGTCGAATGGCGCTAGCTGCGCAGCATTTGTACACCGCCGCCGTCAGTGTCAGCCAGTTTGCCGTGGCATACGGAGCTCCATCGCAGTCTTTAACACTGGTAGCATGCCGCGACAGCGTGGACGTGAACCGTATGTGCAGTTGACGGACTTTGAGCGAGGGCGTATAGTGGGCATGCGGGAGGCCGGGTGGACGTACCGCCGAATTGCTCAACACGTGGGGCGTGAGGTCTCCACAGTACATCGATGTTGTCGCCAGAGGTCGGTGGAAGGTGCACGTGCCCGTCGACCTGGGACCGGACCGCAGCGACGCACGGATGCACGCCAAGACCGTAGGATCCTACGCAGTGCCGTAGGGGACCGCACCGCTACTTCCCAGCAAATTAGGGACACTGTTGCTCCTGGGGTATCGGCGAGGACCATTCGCAACCGTCTCCATGAAGCTGGGCTACGGTCCCGCACACCGTTAGGCCGTCTTCCGCTCACGCCCCAACATCGTGCAGCCCGCCTCCAGTGGTGTCACGACAGGCGTGAATGGAGGGACGAATGGAGACGTGTCGTCTTCAGCGATGAGAGTCGCTTCTGCCTTGGTGCCAATGATGGTCGTATGCGTGTTTGGCGCCGTGCAGGTGAGCGCCACAATCAGGACTGCATACGACCGAGGCACACAGGGCCAACACCCGGCATCATGGTGTGGGGAGCGATCCCCTACACTGGCCGTACACCACCGGTGATCGTCGAGGGGACACTGAATAGTGCACGGTACATCCAAACCGTCATCGAACCCATCGTTCTACCATTCCTAGACCGGCAAGGTAACTTGCTGTTCCAACAGGACAATGCACGTCCGCATGTACCCCGTGCCACCCAACGTGCTCTAGAAGGTGTAAGTCAACTACCCTGGCCAGCAAGATCTCCGGATCTGTCCCCCATTGAGCATGTTTGGGACTGGATGAAGCGTCGTCTCACGCGGTCTGCACGTCCAGCACGAACGCTGGTCCAACTGAGGCGCCAGGTGGAAATGGCATGGCAAGCCGTTCCACAGGACTACATCCAGCATCTCTACGATCGTCTCCATGGGAGAATAGCAGCCTGCATTGCTGCGAAAGGTGGATATACACCGTACTAGTGCCGACATTGTGCATGCTCTGTTGCCCGTGTCTATGTGCCTGTGGTTCTGTCAGTGTGATCATGTGATGTATCTAACCCCAGGAATGTGTCAATAAAGTTTCCCCTTCCTGGGACAATGAATTCACGGTGTTCTTATTTCAATCTCCAGGAGTGTAGATGTCAGCCGGCTACAGCCAGGGCTACCATCCGCGTCCAGCACGATGTGCAGCTGAGTGGGAAAACCAGCTGACTTCAGTAAGGCCATCGTACTTCACTAATATTTGGTTTCACAGGTGCCGTACCTTTTTTGAGCACTGTAGCTAATGCTTTTGCACTAGGCGAGTCCAAACAGTTTCGAGTGACAGATGTTCAAGTCCCGCATCACATTCGCACTTTCTTCAGCCTCAACGGACCACCCACCACCCATCTGTCACTTTGTGATAGGGTCGTATTCGTCACCACGATAATTTTTTTCACAAAAGAATACTCCGAGTTTTTAACTGCAGTTAAATCGCTGTAGGCGTCCACACACTATTTTTTTTCCTTGTTCACTAGTCAATGTGAGCAAGTTAAACTTTGCATGCACTTTTCCCTGTTTCAAAACATTCTGGAGGATGCCTTGAACAGTTGATTTACAGATGTCCATTTCAGTAGTCTATTGTGATTGGTTACACAACTACGCATACACACTACGGTCACACATCAACTACTTAATAATGCCTGCCTACCACTGACTAACAGAGTGTACATCTCTTATTTACAGCTGCTGTTCAAGTTAAGGCGCTGACGTCGCTTTTACGCCAGGAATAACATCAGTCTCGGGACTGTTTGGGTGGACGGTGCACACGGAACGAGTAGCATACCGAAAAAAAACTATTATTACATCAGTTACATTGGGTAGGAAAGAAATTATGGAATACAAAGTTTTTTGATTTCCATCTCTGTTAATAAAGCTACTACACCAGACAACTCCTCTAGATGCAATGATTTAGGAAAGAAAACATCTTTGTCATTTGTTTCCATTGAATCAGTGCCTCAATGGACTTAAGTTTCACGATAATTGTTGTCAGTGAGGTCTCTGATATATTTATAAACTACCTTAACGGTATTCTGAATATCATTAATTCATTGCGTCAAGTCCAGTTAACTAAGCATCCGCAGTTGTCGAAAATAAAAACAACGGTGCGGTATGCATTACAATCTTTTTTTCATCGAAAGTTAGCAGCAATAATTTGGGGGCTTACGAACAGTGTTGTTTTTGTTCGTTCCGTTTAATTAGTCGTAAACACTGTTGGTAAAAAGTCCGTTCATTCATAAAATGTACACACAGTCATAGCATATAAAATTCTACTGTATCATGTCATACGCAACCGTCTGCTAAGGAAAGCACGGTGCAAGCAAGACATTATTCCTTTAATAAGTGCCTGCAGATGCGTTTTCTGAGTCTTAAGGAGTTATAGTGAACAGTCCCTAACAGGACCATACACACAAATCGTGTAATCATGGGGTGTATTTCTTCTTTAGCATTAAAGCGAGTGCAGTATGCAGGAACATGAAAACATAGTTTTTTAGTAAATTACTGAAAACATTCATCGAGGATCCTAAAAATAAAGTCGAAAACTAAACATGCTAGAATGTTACAACTCATAGCCAGATTAGTGATCAATCTCGATCTTTCTTTTTGAGAAACGCTGGCTAATCCTCCGCTATGCTGATCTACTTCCCTATACGCGAGAGACATTGTAGACATAATCAGAAATGAGCTGTGCATTCGGTAGGAAACAGCGTGCCTCTCACTTCTCTTAACGTTGCGAACTGTTGAACACGGAGAAGGGCTGCGCCTGGTACATTTTTAATAACAACGATATAATTTATTTTACTATTTGACAACAGTGGCGAAATATTTATTTTACAGTTTTTGACGTCGCTCTTTTCTCACTAAAGATCCAAAGAAACTGGTACACATGCCTAATATCGTGTAGGGCCCCCGGAAGCACGCAGAGGTATCGCAACACGACGTAGCATCGACTCGGCTAATGTCTGAAAAAGTGCTGGAGGAAATTGCCACCATGAATCCTGCAGGGCTGTCCATAAATCAGTAAGAGTACGAGCGGGTGGAGATCTCTTCTGAACAGCACATTGCAAGGCATCCCAGACATGCTCAACAAATGTTCATAGCTGGGGAGCCTAGAGGCCAGCGGAAGTCTTTAAACTCAGAAGAGTGTTCCTGGAGCAACTCTGTAGCAATTCTGGATGTGTGGGGTGTCGCAATGTCCGTGGGAGTACACAATGCACATGATCGATGCAGGTGATCAGACAGGATGCTTACAAATGTTTCACCTGTCAGAGTATCATCTAGACGTATCAGGGGTCCGATATCACTCCATTTGCACACAATCCACACCATTAAAGAGCCTCCACCAGCATGAACAGTCCCGTACTGATATGTAAGGTTCACGAGATTCTTTAAGTTGTATCCATACTTGTACATGTCCATCCGATCGATACAATTTGAAATGAGCCTTGTCCGACCAGGAAACATGTTTCCAGTGATCAACAGTCCTATGTCTGTTATTGATGGGCCCAGGCGAGGAGTAAAGCTTTGTGTCGTGCAGTCATCAATGATTGACGAGAGGACTTTCGGTTCCGAAAGTCCATATCGATGATGTTTCGTTGAATGTTTCGCACGGTGACACTTGTTGATGGCCCAGCATTGATATCTGTAGCAACTTGCGAAACGGTTGCTCCTCTGTCACGTTGAACGATTCTCTTCAACGCTATCTCCGAGATGCTGTGTCCCATCGCTCATGGGCCGAATGTAACACTACGTTCAAACACACTTAAAACTCGATAACCTGCCATTGTAGCAGCAACAACCGATCTAACAACTGCGCCAGACACTTGTAGACTTACATAGGAGTTGCCGGCCGCAGCGCTGTCTTTTTCCTGTTTGCATATCTCTGTATTTGAATACGCATGCCTATGGCAGTTCCTTTGGTGTTTCTGTGTTTATCACCCTACAAATATTTTATAATATCTCATGACTTTTTGTCTCTCTCACTGATTTTCTTTTCCGCATCTTTGCTGTTGTGGAACTTTTGTAGGAATTTCATTGATTATTTTAATTTGTGTGTGGGAGTTGCGTACTTATGCATGTAACCAAGTATGAGGACAGGATTTCTTCAATGTTTATTCTTTTGCTGGACACCTATTTTAACTGGTAGATTCATTGTTGAATTTTAAGTGAGAATACGAAGATGAGTAGCTTTGAGTTGTAATTATTTGCGTGAAAAAGGAAGGATACGTGGAAGTGTAAAGAAAGGCGATGTTCGACGTCAGTCAGGAGGACCGATTAGAAGTTCACAGTAACAAATGAGAAGACGAAACAGATGTTCCTTTTGGAGACGATCCACTATGTCACGTTACACTGGGTCATTTGGTGCACTATTTGCAAAACGTAATCAGAGATTCGATACTCAATGACGAAAGCAGATACAAAGAGTCGAAAAACTCAGCAAAGCACAAGAGAAGAGTCAGAGGAATAAAAGGGCTGTTAGATAAACAAGAATGCACCTGTAACGAATGCAAAAAGTAAATCGCGGGCAATTTCGAATAACTACTAGAGTCTATAAACCTGCGAGGTAGACAAACACGTGACGGATCAGCGTACAGCGTGAGTCGAGGTGATCTTGGAGAAGAAGTAACGATGAATGTCGAAAATCCGAAACAGATATCGAATGCGGACTAGAGCCCATGTACTGATAACTCAGACTCACATAGGGTGTGTCAGAAGGAGGAATGCCCCCTGATATGGATGCATATGCACGCATGGCAAGCTGCAGACGGTTGCTTTTTAAAGCTATTCGAACAAGTGAGGTCAAAACACTGCGACGTATGGAAAAAGATTTTTTTTATCGGTCGGCTAGACGAAGAAGCTTTATTATTGGCATTGTGAGTGACAAAATTCTGTAAATCTTACCGCAAATTCGAGCAGCATTTCTTACACAAGTTTTGGTCGAGTACAAATCTCAGTGGATCAAGGATTAAATATGCTAAGTCTACCGTTTTACTGGTCAGACGCGACGTTCCCTAGAACGTTTCTTCCAACGATTCTGAGACCTTAATGTGTGTTTGTAACGTCATGTAAAGACAGAGGATATAGTGACATTAACACTAATGGTTGGTTCAAATGGCTCTGAGCAGTAAAGGACTTAACTTCTGTGATCATCAGTCCCCTAGAACTACTTAAACCTAACTAATCTAAGGGCATCACACACATCCATGCGCGGGGCAGGATTCGAACCTGCGATCATAGCGGTCGAGCGGTTCCAGACTGTAGTGTCTAGAACCGCTCGGGCACCCCGGCTGGCGAGGAGTTATCCATTTATGAGATAGTACAGCATCACGTTTACCGTTAGACCCGGTAGTAAGGAGTTTTCCGCAGTTATGGATTCTGGGAGGGAGCTGTAGGCAATTGTGGAAGACCCGTGTGCAGAGTTAGGGGTGAAAAATCATTGAGAAAGTGGCTGGTGAAATATAATTGTTTAGTAGTTGGCGCTCAGGCTAATATCACCTCCTTTATGAAGCAACTGCTGTCGGAATTTGCAATAGATGGACGGAGGTTCAAACAGAATACGCTAGTAGTATCTTCATTATGCATCCAGGTCACTCCAGGATTATACTGGCTGACGAGCAGCGATGTGTGCATCGATTTGACCCAAGGAAGTGTCGGTCAGAGTCAATGAGTAGAGCACACCAGTCCACTTTAATGGCTGGGCAAAATGCAACAAAGCGATCAAGCGTCATATCTTGATACTCAAACCGTATGAAAGAAGTAGGTATTTTGTTGTTTATCTGATTCTCGAAAAATTATCAATTAATCGATGAGAGAATAACTACTCGGAACCCTTAGTAATCTAAAATATATTGGCAGAGATCGCTGAAGTGTCATCGACTTGTAGAGTCCATTTGTGACAGTAACCGGCCCGCCATGAAGAGGTACAATTTTTCATTGAAGAATACCGACAACATGATAACCACTTACAGTATATCTTAATAAATGTTTTTAACATGCATACAGAGATTGTTTTCTTAACTATATTCAATCTCCTATTTTCTTAAACACACGCACACACAGGTGGTTGAAGATCTATCTGTGCAGCATTAAACCACATGGCTAAGATTAACCAAACTGTCATGGAAACTGTGTGGTGAATCTTAGACCATTTGGCTAATAAACAGATTAGTTCTCATTTTAGAAGGGTTTTCATACTACTCGAGGTTAACTCTCAAACGCGTCCTAGAAATGCAACATGCAAGAGATTAAAACATGAAAACAGACAAATAACGAGCATTTGCTGTAAGGTTTCGAATAAGTGCCCATTTTTATTTCTTGTGATGAAGTGTTCCGAAAACCGTCGTGTGTGTAATAAAAGACTGCTGTTTCAGCAACTGTTGGCGGTTTACTCATTTTACAAAATGAACTTGTACATTTGCGAATGCTAGAAGAATCCTTTGCAGTGACCGCTTCAGGTGCACGCACGGATACATCTTAATGCCTTAACCTAACTTATTATATTTCTTTCTCTATTTCTCGCACACGCACACACACATACTTACATACATACTGTTAATGCGGCCCACCATGAATCCCTCTCCTGTGACAACCTTTTCATGACAGAATTTCTCTTGCACCCTACGTCCTCAGGTATTTGCTGGATATATTTCAATCTTTGTCTTCCTCTATACTTTTTATCCTCCACTGCTCCCTCTAGTACCACGAAATTTATTCCGTAATATCTCAGCAGATGTCCTACCATCCAGTCCGTATTCTTGTTATTGTTTTCCATATATTCCGTTCCCCGGCAATTCTCCGGAGAAACTCCTTATTCCCTACCTTATGAGTCCATCTAATTTTCAACATTGTTCTGTGGCATCACATCTCAAATCCTTCGATTCTCTCCTCTTCCGGCTTTCCCACAGTCCACGTTTCACTGCCATACATTGCTGTACTCCAGACGTACATTCTCAGAAATTTATTCCCAAATTGAAGCCTATGGTTAATACTAGTAACATTCTCATGGCCAGAAATGCCCCTCTTGCCAATGCCAATCTGTTTTTGTACACGCCTTGCTCCACCGGTCATGGGTTATTTTAGGGTCTAGGCAACAGTGTTCGTTAACTTCATCTGCGTCATGATCACCAGTCTTGATGCTAGGGTTCTCACTGTTCTCATTTCTGCTACTTCTCAGTACTTTCGTTTTACTCTAAACAGATATTCTGTACTCATCAGACTGTTTATTCCTTTCAACAGATCTTGTAATTCTTCTTCCCTTTCACCGAGGATAGCAATGTCATCAGCGAGTCTTATGATTGATTTCCTTTGACCTTGCGTTTTAATTCCACTCTAGAAACTTTGTTTTGTCTCTGTCAATGCTTCTTAGATGTACAGATTGAACAGTAGAGCAGAAAAGCTGCATTCCCTGGTGTTCTACTCTTATTGTTTTCTTTTGGCTCTTTCCCTATAGCCTACGTCAGTTTCTCTCAGAATTTCGAACATCTTCCACCATTTTACATTGTCGAACGCTTTTTCTAGGTCCACAACTCCTGTAAGTGTGCCTTGATTTTTCTTTAGTCTTGCATTCGTTATCAACTGCATATTATTCTTGTCATAACCATGGATGCACAAGCTATCAGCTGATTCTGGGATGATTCTCGCGCTTGTCTTGACTGTGTGGATGATGTTTTTCGGGAAGTCAGATGATACACTACTGGCCACGAAGATGACGTGCTACAGACGCGAAATTTAACCGACAGGAAGAAGATCCTGTGATATGAAAATGATTAGCTTTTCACAGCATTCACACAAGGTTGGCGCCGGTGGTGACACTTACAACGTGCTGACATGAGGAAAGTTTCCGACCAAATTCTCATACACAAACAGCAATTGACCAGCGTCGCCTAGTGAAACGTTGTTGTAATGTCTCGTGTAAGGAGGAGAAATGCGTACCATCACGTTTCCGACTTTGATAAAGGTTGGATTGTTGCCCATCGCGATTGCGGTTTATCGTATCGCGACATTGCTAATCGCATTGGTCGAGATCCAATGACAGTTAGCAGAATACGGAATCGGTGGATTCAGGAGGGTAATACGGAACGCCGTGCTGGATGCCAACGGCCTCGTATCACTAGCAGTCTAGATCACAGGTATCTTATCCACATGGCTATAACGGATCGTGCAGCCACGTCTCGATCCCTGAGTCAACAGATGGGGACGTTTGCACAGCAACAACCATCTGCACGAACAGTTCGACGACGTTTGCAGCATCATGGACTATCAGCTCAGAGACCATGCCTGCGGTTACCCTTGACGCTGCATCACAGACAGGAGGGCCTGCGATGGTGTACTCAACGACGAACCTGGATGCACGAATGGCAAAACGTCATTTTTTCGGATGAATCCAGGTTCTGTTCTCAGCATCATGATGGTCGCATCCGTATTTGGCGACATCACGGTGAACGCACATTGGAAGCGTGTATTCGTCATCGCCATACTGGCGTATCACCCGGCGCGATGGTATGGGGTGCCATTGGTTACACGACTCTGTCACCTCTTGTTCGCATTGACGGCACTTTGAAAAGTGGACGTTATATTTCAGATGTGTTACGGCTTACAACCCGTGGCTCTAATCTTCATTTGATCCCGGCGAAACCGTACATTTCAGAAGGTCTATGCACGACAGCATGTTGCAGGTCTTGTGTGGGCCTTTCTGGACACAGAAAATGTTCAACTGCTGCCGTGGCCAGCACAGTCTCCAGATCTCTCACCAACTGAAAACGTCTGGTCAATGTTGGTCGAGCAACTGGCTCGTCACAATACGCCAGTCACTACTCTTGATGAACTGTGGTATCGTGTTGAAGCTGCATGAGCATCTGTACCTGTACACGCCATCCAAGTTCTGTTTTACTCAATGCCCAGGTGTATGAAGACCGTTATAACGGCCAGAGGTGTTTGTTCTGGGTACTGATTTCGAAGAACCTATGCACTCAAATTGCGTGAAAATGTAATCACATGTCAGTTCTAGTGTAATACATTTGTCCAATGAATGCCCCTTTATCATCTGTATTTCTTCTTGGTGTTGCACTTTTAATGGCTAGTAGTGTATATCGCCAATCATGTACATTCTACCCTGCAATGTGAATAGTCATTTTGTTGCAACCTCTTCCGATGGTTTTAGAAGTTTCTGTGGAATGTTATCAATCCCTTCTATCTTATTTGATCCCAAGTCTTCAAAACCTCTTTTTTATCCTAATTTTAATACTGAATTTCCTACCCCTTCTATATCGACTCCTGTTTCTTCTTCCATCACGTTATCAGACAAGTCTTCCCCCTCATAGACACCATCAACAAACTCTTTCCGTCTATCCACTCTTTCCTCTGCATTTAACAGTGGAATTCCCATTTCAATCTTAGTGTTACCTTACTTTTAATTTCATCGAAGGCTGATTTGTGTTTTCTATACGTCGAGTCAGTCCTTCAGACAATCATTTCTTTTTTTAAAATTTTTTTCTGCACATTTTTCATGCAACCATTTCGCCTTAGCTTCCTGCACTTCCGGCTTATTTCATTCCCAAGTGACTTATACCTCTCTAATTCTGAATTTCCCTGAACATTTTTGTAGATCCTTATGTCATCGATTAACCGAAGTATGTCTTCTGTTACCCATGGTTTCTTCGCAGTTAACTTCTTCGTATCTATGTTTTTCTTTCCTACTTCTTCGATTGATCTTTTTAGAGATGTTAATTCCTCTTCAATTGAAATAAACTTCCTTATCGCTGTATCTATAGCCTCAGGGAACTTCAAGAGTATCTCTTCACTCCTATCGATACACACTGTACATTCCAAACCTTTCATCAAAAATGGTTCAAATGGCTATGAGCACTGTGGGACTTAACTTCTAAGGTCATCAGTCCCCTAGAACTTAGAGCTACTTTAACCTAACTAACCTTAGGACATCACACACATACATGCCCGAAGCAGGATTCGAACCTGCGACCGTAGCGGTCTCGCGGTTCCAGACTGTAGCGCTTAGAACCGCTCGGCCACCTCGACCGGCTCAACGTTTCATCCTCGTACCAAAATCATCCCCTATTTCTCTCTCTGACACGCTTGGTTATGCACTGGTAACCGATCGAACATTTATCTTATTCAGTTTAGGAGGCGGTGGAACTGGAATTTCTTTTTCCATATTCCCTTTTCGTTGAATCTGACCCTATCCTTCCATTGCCCTGTCCGTCACCCCAAACTCCAGTTTCATTTCCGACTCCCATCATCTTCTTTTCCTTCGCCCCTTTCTTCCTTCCTAGCTCTTTCTCTCGATCTTTCATTACACCCTGGTAGTAATTACATGCATGTACACGAACGAGGCACCAGAATTTGCGAACTAAATTTTGCGTGGAATGAAATGCCTAAGTGGAAACGTAAGGTCGTTGTCAATGGGGTATTGGATCGATCACAGTGGTGGTGATGTGTGTACGGTAAGTATTATGCCGAAAACTGTGAGCGTGTAGAACCCGAACAGCTGCGGTACTTCCATTGCTGATTTAATCAAGGCTTACAAGGGCAACCACTGTCGAGCGGTGGCGATTGCTGTAGCCACTCTGTCGCGGCAGCTGCCGCAGTCTGAATGCATTGCAAGAGCACTTGTTTCGAGAGCTGTTCCGTGTTCAGTCCTCGGTTACGTTGCACGTAACTAGTACGTTCCAGACTGTTACTTGCTTTGCCACTAGAGTTATTCACCAGTGGAATACAGGAGAGAACCACCAGACAAAACAAACCGTGAAAAAGCTTAAATTTGTTAATACTTTACAAAAATGGCTCTGAGCACTATGGGGCTCAACTGCTGAGGTCATTAGTCCCCTATAACTTAGAACTAGTTAAACCTAACTAACCTAAGGACATCACAAACATCCATGCCCGAGGCAGGATTCGAACCTGCAGTTGTAGCGGTCTTGCGGTTCCAGCCTGCAGCGCCTTTAACCGCACGGCCACTTCGGCCGGCTGTTAATACTTTACACAGATAAATAAAGCTGCAGACGATTTCATTACAGAATGAAATTTTCATTACGCAGTAGAGCGTGTGCTTATAAGAAACATCCTGTCAGATTAAAACCGTGTGTCGGAGCGGGAAAGTGCTTCATATCAACGCACAATCCGCTGCAGAATGAAAGTTAAAAAAAAAATGGCTCTGAGCACTATGGGACTTAACTTCTGTGGTCATCAGTCCCCTAGAACTTAGAACTACTTAAACCTAACTAACCTAAGGACATCACACACATCGATGCCCGAGGCAGGATTCGAACCTGCGACCGTAGCAGTCGCGCGGTTCCGGACTGAGCGCCTTAACCGCGAGACCACCGCGGCCGGCATGAATGTTCATTCCGGAAGCAAACCCGCGCAATTATCTCCTTCCAAGAGTGCTGGTCTTGCAAGTTTCGCAGGAGGGTTTCTGTGTAGTTTGGAAGGTACGAGATGAAGTACTGGCGGAGATAAAGCTATTAGGAGGGGTCGTGAGTCGAGCTCGGGGAGCTCTGTTGGTAGAGCCCTTCCCCACGAAAGCCAAAGGTCACGAATTCTTGTCTCGGTCCGGCACACAGTTTCAATCAGCCAGGAAGTTTCAACGAGCTCATTAGTTGCTCAGCAAAAGCTCGGATTGCAGAATTACGCGGAAGGATACTGGAAACGCCATTTGCAAGGGAATCAACGCGGCATTTGCCTTAAAGGATTTGAGGAAGCCATTTAAGACACCCCAGAAAAAATAAGTGCAAATGTAATAAATGGACAAATGATCGAACAAATAAGTGAAATATCTAGGATATCACCTGAAGTATAGTACATAAAATCAATGTTGAAATGAAGCTTGGAATATTTAGATATTTCTGTGACAGAATCCTCCGAATATGGAAAAGCAACGTTCGAAAAGGAACCTTCTAGACCTCTATCATTAGTAATCTTCCCATAATGTGGAACCACAGTCATATACTAGTCTTTAAAGGAAAGTGATCAAGCTAAATTTGCAGAGTTATCGGCGCTAAAGGATCTACCAAGGATTTGTGGCGTACGTGTCGGGAGGTGATAGGAAAATAAAAAGGGGTAATAGAGACTTAGAGTTTGAACTTGTAGTTGATGAGGTGGACGACAAACTGTCGGGTATAGATGATAAGTGTTAGTATCTAGGACACCTTATGGTCTTCTTCGGGTTGGCAGCTTTCCCATTCAGTCGCTGACCGTTGAGGTTTATTAGCAAACAAAGCTATCTTTTTCGCACCTAGTAGCAAACAAAGCCACCTGGTTTCCTATGACGCGCTGTCGGCTCCTGTAACTTGATCCAGGCACAGCTGTGACCATCTTATGCTAATGCTTCACTTCATCTTGGTATAGCCGCTATCTCATCATCATCGGATAGGTTGTTTGAGGTGCGTTGTGCATGCATGATTAGCGAAAGCTCGCGAGCGGATCCCAAACAAACAAGAGGCAGTCAAGATACTGCACTACTGTTGGTCTATTGAAGAGACTGTATTAGGTAAATGTAATAGGTAAATTTATGTCAACGTGTTTAAAGGAAAAGATTAATAAGGGAGACAAGTGTTAGGATTTTTCACCTGAAAATCACACCTAGATGAAGAAAAACTGCCTTCTCTCTTTAAACGGGGACCTGCATGTTTCTCGCAATAATTTTCACTGCAGAAAATACTTGTCCACAATACAAAGTACAATCTTAAATAGAGGCATGCTCTCGGCTTCATGTTTTGTGTAGCTTCTTCCATAAGTACAAGTCATTATGCTATATTTCCTGTTTTTCAGTACAGTATAATGTTGTTTTAAATGAACATACAAAAGCTCAGAGTCAGAGACAACGGATTGCCGAATAATATAATTTTGTTTGCGATACAATGGGAAGGGTAAACATAGATGGCATGTAAACATATACTATTTGTGATATGCGTTACAGCTTAGAGTAATCACAAGGTGGGTCATAACGCAACATTTATGGTGGCATTCAGGAATGGTTAAGAAATCTCGGGAACGAGAAGTAGGGAATAAATATAGCAAGAACACACAGAACATTAACAGACGTAAGAGACTTTGGAGGATGTATTAGCTAAAAATGGAAGAAATGTTTAACCCGATATAGGAAATGGTGGAGGATACCATCAAAACAGTTGGAGAGATGGTAACTAATAAGAATATATGCTATAGAAATGGACTAAACTATCAATGACGAATAATAGCTTACCACATAGTTTGCAGTAGTACAGTTAATTTTTTCTTCTTTTGATTTGATTCTGTGACAAAATATCATGAAACAAGCTGCCCAACTTTCTATAACAAGTAGTCATGTTTTATTCAACAGACAGGAGTTGGTATTTCAAAACAGTGAATGTGACATGTCTTATGAGACGGAAGTCTGGTATTCTTTTTCTAACGCCGTAGAATGACTGTGCCATTATAACTGCATCCGAAGGAATCTAATGCCTCCACTCATGTAGTTGTCTGTGCGAAATTAAGCGCAAATGGTGCTCTGAGACGACCTATTACATCTACATCTATACTCTGCAAACCTCCGTGAGATGCATGGCAGAGGGTACGTTTCATTTTACTAGTTATTAGAGCTACTTCCTGTTCCATTCACGTATGGAGCGTGAGAAGAATGACTGAATACCTCTGTGCGTGCAGTAATTATTATAATCTTATCCTCACGATCCCAACGTGAGCGATACGACGGGGGTTATAATACATTCCTAATCATTCGTGGCACTCGCGAATATTCGCAATTTCACAATACATCACAGTACAAACGGATTTGATACGATCAACGAGAGATTCAGCGCAAGCAATGCGAACAGTAAGAGGTCTCACACAAGGGAAAAATTCCTAAGTCGGCTGTTGGTAAATAAATAAACGTGTGTATTGGACGGCTAGTTCACTTAGCTGATTCTATGCATACTTCTATACTGGCGAGCCGAAGAAGAGCGACAGTGACACAAATGCTGCTTATTGATCACTAAAAGTAAAACGGCAAGGAGCACAGGGACAAAGAAATTTGAGCAGGTTCGGCACGTGGACCCACTCCGACATACACGGCTGCCAATTAAAGATAGTTGCAATAGCAAGCTGGGCCTTTTATATCACATCTACATCTGCATCTATAGCCTACTCTGCAAAACATTATTAAGTCAGTGGCAAAGCGTAGATTCCACTGCACCATTTATTAGGACCTTTCAGTTTTCCATTCAGGAAATGAGCGCGAAAAAATTGTTTCCTAAACACCTGTATGCGTGCTGTAGTTATTCTAAGGTTGTCTTCTTGAGCTATACTTAAGAGATTATATATCCCTAGGTTCGTCGCTCTGATTCTAGAAACTTTCTACCTAGCTTTTTCACCGGGGAGGTGTGTGTATTTCCTTAAATATGTGCCATTTCATACGATATTATATTGCCTGTGTTAATGTGATTACGATGCAAAGTTTCCTTGGACATGCAAGCGATAAGCGGGAGATCCGGGTTCGAGTCCCAGTCCGGCACAAATTTTCATTGCCGTCATTCCATTCTGCAGGTGATGGTTGTCCATATTCGCAACTGCGAATTCGTTTAATGTATCTGCCATTTCAGTGCTTTCAACGTTTTCTTGACACTCTCCTATGGTTCGAAAGAACCTGTGACTGCTCGCGCTGCAGTTCTTTATATCCGTTCAGTATCTACCGTTAAACCTATTTTTACGGGTCGCACACTGGAGCAGTATTCGAAAAACTTTTATCTACCGTTCATCACCATGCGGAAATGCTCCCAGATATGACATTTTGGCCTTGATGTGACTGTGGGGTTTATAACAGAACCTTCTTTACGACAACATTCAGCCTCTATTTTAATCTTAGGGACTTTAGATGAGACCTTCAACCATTACAATTGCCCAATTTACAACTACACAATTGTGATACGTTAAAAGGAACCAAACATAACACCCTCTGATGTCTTCTGGTGTCATAAGAAGTAACTCTACTATCACAACGTCTACTGAAATGTGCAGTTACGATTACCTGATATCGTAAGTGGAAACAAAAGGTGATCTTCCATATTTTAAAGTGTAATATCCTATTAGAACACTTTACTTCCTAGATCGCAAGTTTTGTTATATACAGAACCAGTTTCAACCAGTTCAGTGGGAATCTTCAGATCCTAAATTTAATATGTTGCAATTTCTGTAATGTGGGTCTGATGAGGCCATCGAGCTGGCTGAAACTGATTATCTATGTATTAAACTTGCTATCTAGTCAATAAAGTGTTCTAAGGATTACAGACTGTCAAATGCGCAGAATTACTAACTACTGTTATGGCTTTGATAGCACCTAATGATATGGCATTGTAGAAACACAGTTTGAACACTATTGGCCTCTGTACTGATGACCATTCAATTTTTAGACTACTGTTCCACCGAGTTAAGATTTCCAAACACACTTTGTATGTGTGCGTACATGCAGAATTTACAATGAATGAAATTAATATCCGTAAGATATTTCGATCACTATGTATTAGACCAGTTAAATACCGTATTTAAGCCGCTAACTTTAAATAAAGTTTCCCACTTCTTTGTTTGGTTTCTGTATTTTGTTCTGCCTTCAATCTCCTGCTTATTTATGGTATATTATTTTAGTTCGTCTTTCATTTCCCAAACCCAGTTTCAAAGTGTGTCTTTTAGTTTTGAAAACATTGACTCAGTTCTCTTGTCAGTCTGTATTGTTTCTTCCTCCATTAACGATAATGTGATATTAATCTTGTTATCCCATTTTCATCTGTGATATTTTCTAAAATATTTGTACATTTCTGTACTACTTTTTGATTTAAATGTTTCTAGGTTTTATTTTGATTACCTTCCTCAAAATCATTATTTCGTGACGTCTTCTCCCTTTTATCGGTAGTGAAGTTACTGTTTCTGATGCAGTTTCAGCGTAAAGCCTTGATACGATGGAAACTTAAA
Source organism: Schistocerca americana (assembly GCF_021461395.2). Classification (NCBI taxonomy): domain Eukaryota; kingdom Metazoa; phylum Arthropoda; class Insecta; order Orthoptera; family Acrididae; genus Schistocerca; species Schistocerca americana. Next base: position 402,424,413 of record NC_060125.1, read on the forward strand.
ACGTATTAAAAATTAGTAGGGGTATAGCCTAAGCCAAAGTAGTGGTGCCATACGTTCGTCTCCACAACAGTGTTGTTATAATAGTTTAGATAATCGTCACTAATCTCTACTATGGTGGTCTTGAACACATGTCTCTGAACTCTAGCGAAGACGCAGAATATTTTAATTGGCATCCGGGAAAGATATGACCATAAGTATTACAGGGGTGACAGGTATTCAAAATGAGCTAAGTTTAATGTAAACTTGCTTTTAAATTACATGCAGGCTCTTAATGCGTTATGGACCATTTATGTGAATTGTAGTTTTGACCATCAGCGTAAAAACCATGGTTAACAGTTATATTCTGTGTATGTACTTACAAGTTTTAGGAAAATTGGGCGCTTCCACTCCATTTAGACCTCTGTGTAATTTTTATTTATCAGTCAACCATAAATGTTAATACATTAGGCACGTGTTGCTGTACGGCTATAACATAATTCCTTTGTTATACCTTCAAGGAACTAAATGTAAAATTTGATTCGTCTCTTTCATTGAATTGCCCAGTTGTCACTTGTGCATAAATTAATGCATGCGCCGAATACGTTGCCAAGCATACTGGTAAATTTCGGCCGCTGTGTGCATTATGTGCAGTGCAGTTGCATTGAAGAATGGAAATAATGTTCGAACATTAATTAGCTCGTCGGGAATAATTAATGTTTGCTGACGCAAAATGGCCTTTGGTTTTTGTGAAACATTTTATTTTGAATTTTGTCGCAAACAGCAATCAACTTTCATTCCGCATCAGTGATAATAGAGAAAATCTGACAAACATTATCGTCCGAATGTTAAAAGTTATTCCCTTTTATTTTTGTGTATGATTCACATTACAGCTGGTTGTTAATCACCGTAACACAACTCAATATTTCCTTACATTTATCTGAGGAAGGTATGATGTCAGAATCCAAGACTGCAGACCCTTCGATAATGGGTCAGTTCTCCATGTCCACTATCTTAAATACTGATGTTCTATGGCCGGGGAAATCTAACAACTATGCTGACTGTGCTAGTACACCAGGGTCTGTTTTGAATTTTCAACGAACAGGATAAATGCACATGTTAGACTGTTCACTTTACAGCCAAATGGATTGTGAGTAGGGAAAACTTGGGTGGGATTTCGCGGCTGCGAAATGTACTTCACAATCGGGAAAGCCCACAGAAAGGCATGGTCGAAACCTATCAGCGGAATTGTTTCAAGCTATTGTGATGACAACCGTCCGCAGGAATTTGTCCTGGGGGGGGGGGGGGGGCGGGGGGAGGAGACACTGTGGCACAATTCCGCCATTTTATATATAGCGCAATTTGCCTTTGTCAGAGAGTTTGGGGAAAAACCGATAACAATAAAAGATTCATCAGCGACGTCATAGGAACAAGAGGGAAATCGGGCAATTACACAGGAAGACTGTACGGATGTACCAATTGCCCCTTCCCTCATAGTGCGGAATGCTGCGTATCTTGCCCCTATATCATACCAGCATATCTCTGCTAGTGGCGTTACCTTTAACATTGTCTCGTGATGGCTTACTACCGAAACTGTTAAAGACCTTTACATTATCATTTTACAGTCAATAAATAAAGACATGAAGTGCTCATCGCTGTTATCCAGAAAAGAAGCCGGAATTCAGTACATCAGCAGCATCGGACAAGCCATTGACTTTAATCACTAATACACCTGAACAGCTACAAGTGCACAGATTTGGCTACCACTCCTTTTCACTGGGATTGTGTTGTCTCCACTGGTGTCCGCAAAGTGGGAGCAGGCGAGGGCTCTTGCCTCTCCCTGGAATCTGGATTGCAGAGCTTTTATTCAACATAGAAAAATCTCACGCACTTCTAGAAGCGATTTATCATGATTCTCTTTTAGCCAAGGCTGCATTACGAGGCTGCTCGCAGTGAATCAGTTCCATGACCTTACCAATTCAGCAGCAGCTGCTACATAACTTATAATTTCGTCACATTTCAAGGACAAATTCCTGCGGGCGCCCATGAAAACAGTTTCACTAAAAGATTTCGACCACGCTTTTCTGTAGGCTTTACCCGATTGTGAAGTACATTTCACAGCCACGAAATCCCACCCAGGAGTTTCCTTTTCGTAATCCATTTGGCAGCTCACGAAAGTTCTGTATTTCTAGCAATGCTAGAAACTACATAGTTTGGAAATGTTTACTCTTGTGGTGTTTTTCGCTTGCCATGACGAACCCTACATAACGTACAGCATGTGAAGACAGTAGAAGAGTGCGACGTTGTCGAGGACTGTTGCGTGTGGCATCATAACGATGACAGCGAAAAGGGGAGCGTGACAGACAAGGAAGTCAATCAAATTCCAATCAGTTCTGCTCACTGCACTAACCTCTGTCGGTATGATACGCTGCTCGTCTTCGTATATATTTAAGCAATTTATACGCTAAATTACGCTGTAAGACTCAGATAAATAGCATTGGAAAAACAGTTAGATCAGATTTCACATAAATATGTACACAAGACTTCTCTTTCATCCTTCATTGAAAAGATGACAGGTAGGTAATTTTGTACGACATGCAGCCACTTTTAATAACAGCCCCACTAACGACGACAACCAGCAGTTGTGTCGATTGCTAATGTCTGTCGTTTCCTTGTCCCATGAACCTGTTTCATTGAACGCTACACGAACTTTAGAATCATAAATTTTTTTAAATAGTACGGAGTTTCACGGAAAATCATTGCTCCATTCAGAGATGCTGGTCGAGGAAGTGGAAGGAGAAGACAGCAGTGCATTAACTCCATATGTCACCCACCGTAGGGTTGTTTGCAGAGCACAGATGCGGAACTGTTTTCTGTGGGCAAATATTCACCTGATGCAGAATGGCACTGAGACTGTTAGGGTCTTCTAGCAGCCGTGTACTGTAAATCGCTGGAAGGAGCGGAGTGTGTCTAGTGAGTCGAAAGAAAGCGCAGGTCATTCCTGTTTTCTAGAAGGGTAGTCGAACAGACACAAAAAAAACTATGCTCTCATTAATTTGGAACATGTTTCACACTCATATATTATGAAGTTTCTGGATACAGAAGAATAAAACATTGTCTAGGAATCAAAATTGATTCCTCATACAAAGACCGAGTGAAATCCACCTATTTCTGTTCTTCTCTGCGACCCGGGTGACCAGGTTGATGCCGCATTCCTTGACTTGCAAAAGACTTCTATTAAAGTCTTTCAATGTCGTTCAGTGGGAAAAAAGAGCATGTGGAACTTCAGAACAAATGCGTCACTGGACTGAAGCGTTCCAGGGAAGAAAAATTATTATTCTTAATAGTACCTTAATAGAGAGAAATCTTCAGGCATAAAAGAAACTTCGGGAATACACCAAGAGAGCGTTTTAGGACCTATTTTTTTCAAAGTGTATATAAATGACCTAGTATATAACGTTCGAAATCCTGTGAGGCTTTTACACGGAGTATCTGAAGGCTACGGAATCGCAGTGAAGTGGAGGAAGGGGAAGGTCTGTAGAAGTTGCACGCTTGGTGCAAGAGTTGGCAGTTAATCCTCCTCATAAAGAAATCTAACGTATTGTGGGAAAATAGGCAAAATGACCCATTATTGTGATAATACACGATTGAAGAACGACAGCAGGAGACGGTAATATGCATTAAATACAATCAAAGGCAAGGCAGATGCCAGAATCTTCAGCAAGTATAGTTAATCCACAGAGGAGATAGCTTCCAAATCCCCTTTCGACCAATACTTGAACATTGCTCGCCATGCAGTGATTAATGGAGGAAGCAGAGTTGATCCATATAAGAGAAACACGTTTCACTGCAGGTTAATGAAGTACACATGAAAGCATCATGGACACACTCAGTCAACACCGGTGGCATAAGTTGCAAGAGCGGAGTTCTGCATCACGGTTCGTTTTGCTGTTAAAATTCGGGAGTGTACATTCTTATAAGAATCATTTCAATACATTTGTTCGTCCTAAGCGTATCTCGCATATGTCGCGAGAAGGCTAGGAAGGCAGAAATAGATTCGACCTCAATTGGAGACTTACCACCAACCATTCTTGTGCGAAACATTCGTGATTAGGACAGGAAATGTGAGAATGACAGTGGTACATAAGGTGCCATCGTCAGAATGCTTCTGGAGTAAAGAAGTGGACGTAGGTCTAGCCCTTTTTTTTTTTTTTTTGGCGAACATGTAGGAGGTGACCAGTCTTAACAGCTGCTGATCTGTAACTAAAAAAAATCTGTTTCTACAGAACAACACTGTAATAAAATAACAATAGGACCGATTCTTGCCACACTTCTCAGTGAACGTTCTTCGAACGCGAATTTCAAAATTCAAAGGTAACACTCTCCTGGCGTTGTTTTGTGTGTCAAAGATGAGCTGCTTCCCTGGGTCAATATTTTACTAGCAGTGTGGTCCGTGGTATATTTCAGTTGGTCGTCAACAATGAATTTCACAGCTCTGGATCCAGGTCGTAAAAGGGGGTGATAGTAATCACAAATTAGCTATAGGAAAATGTAGGAGAGTGTTTCGCTTTTATTGAGTGGCATATATCCTGCTCGCAATGGAGCTACGAAACATACCTGTCAAGTCCGGTAACCATAGAGCGCTATATTTTTGATGAAACTTATAGTGAGATGGTCATTTCGTATAACTTCAAGGAGATCTTCATTAATCCGGTTTTCTTTATCGTAAAATACTTTAAAGGTACTTGTGTTAGTGATACGGCCAGGGGGTCTTGATGGACGATGCAGCTTAGGACCTGACTAGGGGGGAAATAAAATCATAAAAAAAATGTTTGAAAGGTGAGACCTGAAAATATATTCAGTATATGGTCCTGCCGAGACATGATTTGCTGCTTCTTCCACCAAATGGTAGGTCAAGCATTCCTGCACTGCTGCTCCTGTTACTACTACTACTACTACTACTACTACTAATCTTCTGACTTTACATACGTTTCTCTCCTCTTCAGTATTCTCATTTGGTTTTTCATGGAAAAAATTGGAGTGTTATAATTTCTATCTGTGTGGAGAAATTTTGAGTTTATCCAGATACCTTCCACTCCACTCCTAGTTTACCAAAGCAACTGCACAGTCTTCTTGACAGTGTTGGGATTCATCCTTCGAATGGTGCTGTAGAGGATTATTGTTATTTTCCTAATCATTCCTGTTTTATTCCCAATATTTGTACGAAGCTTACTATTATGACGTATTCTATATTGTGTTTGCTCTTTAACTGGCCCGAAAACGTTCCTTAATATTTTTCTTTCTGTCATTTCCAGTGCTGCCATCACCGTCTTTTTGTTCAGAGCTTAAATTCTGCTGCACAAAATGCTTTCAGGTGAATTATTGTTGATTTTTGTGTAATTTTCGCTGTGATGGATATTAATTTTTTATTAAATGCGTCCTTGGAAAGATAAAATAACAGCAATAATAATAAATATTATTATTGTCATTATTCTTTCTTTTCTCAGACGTTATGTCTGGTCAAAAATGGAAAGTGAGGCGAACCTTGATCAAGCGTGACTTCCTTTTAACTGTACGGTATATGTTATATTGCATTTAGGAACTTTCGGGTGATTGAACATGTATCAATAATTACGGATTTCTGTAGTTGTGTATATAAGTTTGGATGTAGCTGTATTGCATTGATGTACTGGTGGATATTGTGTGGTATGACTCCTTTAGTTGATAGTACAATTATTATTATTCTTATCATTACTTCTACACAAGGTAAAGCAAACGTCTGTATGCAATACGCTGCTTTTTTCTGTTATTCTTAGCGTTCAGACTTCGGATGTGATAAAGTGCCCATGAGCAGCATTTCACTTGTTCGTCATTTAATGAGTTGTCAGTTACGCAATCAATATTCGCAAAGAAATTACATCAAAAATCAGCGAATTTATTGTTCATTTTTGCGGAAGCTATATGTAACTGCAGTATTTGGAGACAAAAAATATTGAAAATTGTAACACATTGCTTAGTCTCCTTGCCGAAGTGACAAAGAATGTTAATAAACACCAGCAGTAATCAACTTTAAGAGACGTCTAATTTCTCTTACTATCTCCGAGCATCACATTGTGACCAAGTAACACAAGACAGCTTGATGTATTGAGTGACGGAAAGTTTACACCCTTACACGCTTTTACTGTTAATCAGCATAGTGCAGCTACTTTTAAACAGTTATTGTAATGCAGACGAAAAATATCGAACAGGGCTCGCATTTGTTACCGACCGAAGTATCAAATAAATATAAATTTCTGTCGTATTTGCGTAGCCTATATCATTGATGAAAATTGCATTAATTGGTGCTCAAAACAATGAAAGTGTAAGCGCCATTCGATATTTTGCGTCAGTTCAACAAGACTGCTACAGAACAAGAGAGAGCATGTTCATCTTTTCTTTGTTTGCGTGCTAAGAATACACTGAAAAAATAAAAGTCTTTCTGACCATCTCATGGAACACTTGTTGGTCTAAACAATAAAAACCTATTAACTGTCAACGATTATAGGACAAACAAGTAATACTTCGACGCCAATCTTGAGAACAATGAAAAGTATTTCTTTATTTGAATGGTTATTAAATTGTAAAGACTGTTGGCATTCTTCGTGGTAATCCGATTCAGTTGTTAAACTTGAACCCATTTAATTAAGTCTGTAGAAAGGATACATTGTGCAGAGTTCAGTGGGACCGGTAACATAATAGAACGTCCTAATTAAGGCCCCTGAGAAGTTTACTTCACAGTTAATAGCCTGCTTTAAATATCGGCGTGAACACAATAGCGATGAAGCTACGACAATGGACAAGATGATAAATAAAATGACATTAAGTTGTTGAATACTTAAATGCGAAGTGATCATATCACATGAAGAACCTTTTTTTAATGCATACATAATAATTGTACTATAACTAACAATGTAGAAATACAGTACCGGTATTATGTGCCGTACACTAAATCAAAAACCAAGAGTAAATGGACTAAGACAGATGTTATTCAGCGTATCGAAAATAGGCTGTACAAAAACGCAACTGACGAAGAGAGAGAAGTTGAATATAGAGGGCTAAGCAAAGTTGTCAACAAAAAACTACGAAACGAAAAGAAAGTTCACTTGACGAAATATGCAGAGAAGTGGAAGAAAATATGAGAAACGAAAGAACTGATATGTCATACAAAACAAAAATTAATTGTTTTCATAAGCGCAAAACAACACACTCGGCTACAGTGGAAGACAAAGGGTAACAGATTCTGTGAAGATATAGTGAAGAGATGGAAAAAATAGGATGAGGAACTGTATGACGGAACAACTTTATAGGAGAATTGCACAAGAAAAAGAGGAAACAGATAGTGATGACGAAGGAGACGAAATTCTGCCAGAAGAATTCCAGAAAGTTCTTAAAAATCTAACGGAGAATAAAGCAAAGGGTGCTGTTGGAATTTCTGGAGAACTAATCAAGAATTTTGCGGACTGCATGAAAATGATACTACTGAAACTGTTTACTTCCATCTATGGCGCATGAGAAATCAGCTTACAGAATATTCATGGTTCTTATACCGAAGAAGGCGGCAGCTACAAAATGTGAACGGCATCAGCCTTAAGCCTCATATCGAATGTATAAAAAATTCTTCGGTGAATTCTGAGGTGAATTGGAGAGAATGTGCATTATACGCTGAGTGAATATCATTTTGGTTTCAGGAAAGGGATTGGGAACAAGGCCGAAGATTCTGACACTGAGGATTTTTGTCGGAAAACAAATATACAAACATACACTAACATACTTTGCCTTAGTAAAATTGAAAAAGGCGTTTAATAATGTTATCAAGCAAGACAAGTTCACAGTTGTGAAGAATAAAGGTCTAAAACAAAAAAGACTCTAAACTTTTATAAGAACAAAGTGTCTATGATTAGAAATTTTCGACACTAACATAAGCAAAAATTAGGAGAGACCTGAGACAAAGATGTGCTCTCCGCTATACCATTTCTGACAGGAAGCTATAGAACAAGTCCGCAAAACTACTGAAGTGGGGATTAAAATTAATGGGCAGAAGAAAGACACGATGCGTTAAGCAGATGATATTTCTGTGGTCACGCAGGCGAAGGAATGCTTAGAGAATGTCCTCGACACATTGGAAAGGATCTTCTATAATCAGAATGATATAATAATAAGGAAGCGAAGTAGTAAAGCGATGGGCTGCAGTACTAAAGAATAGTATGAATGTTTAAGGACGAGATTTGGAAGACAAGAACTAGAAGTGATATAGGAATTTACCTATTCGGGAAGTAAGATCAAAAGGGATGGTAGAAGGTAGAAAGCAATAGTTTAAAGTGTGGCTTTAAACGGGTGTTAAATTTGGACAATGGGAAAAATAAGAGGGAAAACGGCTGGAGATTCTGTGCTACAGAAGGATGATAAAACTCAACTGGAGAGAAAGATTTAATAATGAAGAGGTGGTGAAAAGAGTATAGAAAACCAGATCTCTCCTCTTTCCTAGCTTGCATGTGATGCATTCTCTAATTCTTCAGGTAGATTACATGTAAGCCCAAACTTCAACTTTAGTGTTTATTGGAAGTTCATTATCAGAAAGTCACCAACCTATGGAACCACAGATAGTCTGCGAGTAGCACGTCACGTGGCCGATAGGTAATGGAGCAATAATCAATTGCTTTTCAGCAATCGTTATTATTTTTTGCTGTACGTGGACGACAATTTTTTTTTCCTTGTGCGTAGTTCCAAAGTGCGAGGGAAGAGTATAGTTGCTTATGGACTCTGATTACCTTCATGTAGCGCTAGCTGTTGTGAGTAAATGAAGTTAAAAGAACACTAGTCGTTCGATTCAAACAATGGTTTTGGGGAGGCTCCACATACCTATGAGGGAAATGCCGAAACATTCCCAAACATCTTTGCTTTCCTCCTATATCGATAGGATTTTGACGACGGGTACCTGTAGAGCTACAAAAGACTGAGTAGGGGCAGACTGGTTGCTTAACGAGTGGAAGGTGCAGACAGCAGTCAGAGGAAAAGAGGGAGGACCATATTATTGATTAACCATGCCGACCTTGAACGATAAGTACACCGAAAGTTAACATGTTCAATTAGTTATTTATGATTCCACTTTCCTGGCGTGTTACCGGTGGCCAGACTCCACTCTTCATATCGAACTTAAGGAACAAATTAAATTTAATGATGAGAAGCTGGTATTGTCTGTTACTTCCTCCTGTTACTGAGATGACGATGGTTAATTATCTGGCATTACTTCTCGCGGAGAGTGGAGAGTTGTATATTGTTGTGGAATTTAGGAGTATGGGAATGATCTGGTTGTATGCAGGAAGAGACTGAAATATATTATGAGGGCTTTTGGAGTAGAGTTTCGCAGCCTGGCGGGAAAAATGGGGTTTCATTCAGTTTACAATTTCATAGGCTACAGCGAATAACCGTACAGTTTTAATAGTCACTTTGATGAATTTGAAGAAAATTTGATAGCCAAGATAGCATTCATGAAAATTAATTTCTGATCCCTGGTTAAAACAGTTAAGACTGTCATCCTCTGATCTTTAAAAGACTCGTTAAACGTCGTGTTTTATTATGAATGTATTATATATGGCAGTTGACGTTTTAGTGGACAGTATGAAGCACATTCCACACAGGTTTTCTAAAAATAAAAGTAGTTTTGTCACAAATATTAACAGTACAGTTAAAAAACAGCTGAATACATCACCGGTCCACATTCTTAGAAGTACACAATTCCACTGGCTGATAAGAAGGCAAAAATAAGGCATGAAAATAACAGCAGCCAGTAGGTGGCTTTAACATAGGTTTCATGTTGAAAAGTATCGATTTTATTTTTCTACTTGGGTAATGCCCAGTGAGGCGTGATTTTATTGAAATTTCTTATAATTAGAACTAAGAAGAAGCGATCTGTAATTTCTTGGAAGAAAATGGAGTAGGTGAGATCTCTTTCAATATTCTTTATCACTGATGACCAGTTTTAAGAGAAAAAGAATATCAAGAAATATATCCCGAACGTCATTTTTAATAATTCACCTACTTAAAAGCCATCCAGTGGCTGCAAATATTTGCAGGCCTTATCTGTGCCTTAACTGTAAGTTCAGCTTTGTACTTCAAATAATATGTATCCATTATGTATTGAACTCGTCATATGTACGTAAACCAGTACACCAACGTGCACTACCAAGTAATTCAACACGTAACAAGTATCACTGGAATGCTATGTTTGTGGATATCCCTTGTTACAAAATGTGCATTGTAACTATATTGGTTTTTATTTGTGACAAACTTGCTTTTAATTTTAACAGATCTACGTGGAATGGTGTTTTTGACTCGTCTAAGCAGCATCGCTGAGTGATATGCTTGTGTATATTCCCAATTCCGGAAGTTGCTTTTTAACTCTAATGGTTTTATTAGTGAGAAACCTTTTTTTATTTTAATAAACCTGTGTGGAATGTGCTACATACTATCCACTAAAGTGTTAGCATGTGTATGAAACACTCGTAATGAAGCAGGATATATAACAAGTTTTTAATGATCAGAGGATGACAGTCTCAACTATTGAAACAGGTCATCACGAATAAATATTATTGAATACGATCTTGGCTTTTAAATTTTTTTCAGAGGAGTTACAGATCACGTTTGCTTATTTCTAATTATGAGAAATTTCAACACTGAAAAATGTATGTTTGTAGATACATGTCTGTAGTCCTGGCTGAGATATGAAATCCCCAAAGCACAGTACTTTACGACACAGCTTGAGGAGCCTAAATACAACGGCACACTTCAGTAACAAAGTGGAGCACTGTGCAATATTTCCTTTCTTGCATCTGATATCCACAACACTGCAAGAATTCATGCTGAAATTGTGGAAGCGTATGGCGATAGAGCACAAATTTTTTTGATAGTCAATAGGCAGTACAGAGCCCCTAATATAATGAGACAAGTATAAACGACGAAGAAGTAAGTGGCAGACCTCCTCTGTATGAAGAATCACGAAATTTTGACGTAACAAAGGTTTCCTCCCACTGGGACCCGCGATTACTAACAACCTATCAAAAACTCGAAAAAAAGTATCAATGGTTGTAATTATCCCTGCAAGTTTAATTATTTAAGCAATCAGTTTCGACGCTTCATTACTTCTTCAGGCCCCTATGTGCAAAACGAGTGGAGACGTTTAAGCATTGGTACGCCGTACAAGTACAGCAGGGTCTGTATACAGGGTGTAACGGGTATAAATGTAGATTTTTTGTATATGGTATTTTCATATGTACACACAACAGAGTGTTGTTTATTCTCTGCTTCGAACACTATTCGCATGAACACTTCACAAACTTAACGACCTGATGTTTTCTGCACTGTCGTAACTACACCACAAAATGGGCTACGCCTATCACTACAAACTAGTCGTTTTGCGTCCACACTTGAACGCCTGACCCGCTGCGCATAAGAAGATAAGCATTAATGGCTTGCTCTTGCCACATATACTTGAAGGTACTAAATGATACCGGTAGTGCCCTCAGAATGGGCGTGCGGTCTAACGCTTCCCGAGCGGGAAGACGTGCCGGATTATTGTCCAGGTCCTGTGTGCCGGCCAGCCTGTGGCTTATTTTTAAGGCGGTTTACCATCTGCCTCGGCGAATGCGGGCTGGTTCCCCTTATTCCGCCTCAGTTACACTATGCCGGCGATTTATGCGCGAACACTGTCTCCACGTTTACGTACACCATAATTACTTTACGACGCAAACACTGAGTTTACACTCGTGTGGAATGAGTCTCTCTCTCAAGGAGGGGAGTCTACTGGGGGCCGAACAGCAGAATAACCCTGGGTTCGGTGTGGGGAGGCGGTGGGGTGAGTGGGCTACTGTAGCCTGTTGTGGGGTTATGTACCACTGAGGGCTACGGCCGAGAGGAAGCCTTTCCGTCGTTTCTAGGTCCCCAATTCAATACATACATACCTCGGCGTATCATATAACGCCCAAAGGATTTAGTGCAAGGGCTGGACCTTATGGCAGGGGAGCATTCACCTTTTATTGTTCACAATATTTATTGAAGTCAATCAACAGAAGAAAAACATCTACCATAAACTTCAAGTGAGAGAACATTTGTACATGAAGCCCACAATTGGCTTTAAATACCAAAGAAAGTATAACAACTTTTCAAATTAGAAAGATAAAACGCTTTTATAAAAAATTAAATATGCCTACAAGGCTACCATGGGTTCACTAACAGACAGTTTTAAAAACTCGCCCAAATATTCGCGTTTAAAAAAAAGGGTTAACCATACACATGAACTGTGAATAACTATGTTTTGTATTAAAATAGTGAAGAAATAACATTTATAATATTAAACTCCCAGTGAGAGAACATTTATACATTAAGCCTATGAGTTGGCTTTAAGTGACAATGAATGTATGACAACTTTTCAAATGAGGAAGGTAATACCTTTTGTATAGAAAATAGAAAACACTGCACGCCCAAAGGGCTATCGTAATTTCACTTACAGACAGTTTTAAAACCTTGCCCAAATATTTTCGTTTTAAATAAACTGTAATCTTATGTACGGATTCCCAAGCAGACAGGAAATAATATACATAAGACACTTTTCTTATAAATAGTTCCCAGCTCACGGCGTCGGCCAAGTGCGGACATTAACGTCCTGCGGAGCAGCCAACACGGGCCACACCTAGTTGTGCCTTTCGGGCCCGATATATCGGCCCGACCGAGGGCTCGAAGTACAGGAGGTGCGTCCGACTTCACTTCCCTGGGGCCACTTAATCCCCGAACCGTTAACTCAGAGGACTGTCATTGGATGCACCTGGGCCTCAAACGAACGTTTAATTGCATCAGATGCAAGAACAAGCGAGAATCCGAAGGTGTAGCCTAGACCCATCACCTAGGGACAGGTGTAGAATAAAATGTGAACAACATCGTCCAACAAATCGCGTGTGCTGACGCAGCAACAACAAGCTACAACCAAAAGTCTCCAACACTGCTATGTTAATAAAACCAAAATCAATCACTTAAAACAACTTTAAATAAAAAAGCAGAGTAGCAGTATCGCAAGAGGTATAACAAACTGCGACTACTACATTTAGGCTTACAAGTAGCAATTAAACAAGACTCAGGGTTGAGATATTTTAAGTAACCGATTGAGCTCACTTCGACACGTCGTGGTCCCCACCCCCCGCCCCGCAAAGAAAAAGCACAAGTGTCTCACGGAGTTAGCATACTTTGGTACATCATACAGTTCAAGATCCACAATATCGTCTGAAACAAACTAAACAGCTTTAAAACATTATACACAATATTCCCGACGGCTTGGATCCTAAGGCAGAATGCCGACGCTACTAGACACCAAGCAACAACAGTTTGATCGGAATGATGCAACAAATTGCGTAGCGTCCGATCACAACATGGATTATTAACAGATTTCCGTAACTGAGCACTCGCTAATAGATTGGCTCAGGTGAAGCGTACTTACAACAGAGAGGGGAGAAAGTGCATGATGAGTGAGAGACATAAATAGAGTGATGTCATCTTAACAGATCAGTGAAATAATCGTCCAACAGCATGAGAGAAGTAGGTTACCACAACAATCTCCCAATAAAATGTAATCGATAAAAGGCCACCAACTGCTTGACTGCGCAGACCATCTCAAGACACAGCCGTTACACTTCTACCTGTACAGTGCCTTTTCAGAACACCTCTTCACCTACCGGGCTACCTCCACTCCCCGGGCAATCGTACCGTCTCCTCCCCACCTCCAATAACATCTCGCGCTCGCTCGTCGATCCGCTCACAACCGCGCCATCTTGCAACCGACCCACAACCGCCGAAAGGTTAGCATCTCTGAACGAATTTAGATAGCTGCAACATCGGCATGGCTCACTAAACAACCTAAATACATATGACTTCTAATTACTATATATGCCACTGACAGCAACAACACGACATTTTCGACTGCTGTACGTCTTGCGATGAATATATGGGCTATTATCAAGTGTGCACATCATCTACAGGGAAACAGAAACCGTTAGAAACTAAAACTGTTGATCAGCCACAAGTCACATACATTTTTTTTTATTCTCGTTTTTCATTGGACGGGTGCGAGAATTTTCAGAGAATTGGTAACGAAGCGCCACAAGTTACATGTATCTTGCAGTGTATAGCACCGCCGTCACACATTTTATATATATATATATATATATATATATATACTTGGAAGTGTAAGTACGATTCGCGCTCTGAGGAATCAGTATGAACTTAATTATGTATATAGATAATTATAATGTCGTGTGGCTCAATGGCGTGGTGCAAGTCTTTCCATTATAAGCAACTTCGACGACTTGCGCGGTCATAAGCTGCGCCGGTTATCCAATCTAAGAGCGAGGAATTCCAGTTTTACTCGGAATCCAAGTCACATGTTGTTTCTGGGAACTCCTCAAGAGGTGAAGGCTAGTTTGAAACCAAGATTGAAAGATCCGTGGACTGACCGTGATTCGATCCCACGAGCTCCGTATTTCTGGGCACGCTCTTTACTACTAGACTGTCAGACTGTGACAGATATATTCGCTTTGTAAATAAAAATGCCTTTTCATTCCTGCAATATATTTTATTTTGTTCCAGACACGTTTCGTCTTTTAATTTAAGGCAGCTTCAGTGGAATAGTCATTCGAGTTTTTGGCTGGCATCTGCGTATCCTCTCGTTTGGTCACATGCTGGAGGTCGCACTATGATTTGACTTACGAAACACAAGCACAATTTCACGTCCCCCCTTTTTTCTCAACAATTTTAATGTTTATGCGACAATAGCTGTGGAGTAGTATTATTCTTCTGCAGACGTTTTATCCAAAACTGTGAAAACACTGAGTGAACACACAGTATTTACGACTTTAAATCACAGTCTCCGATAAAATATGGACAACTAGTGACAGAAAAATAATAGTGATCTACAGCAATTGGTACAAGAAACCGGAAAATTGAGAAGAAAAAGGCTCATAACATGAAAATTTGATTATGTTTAATAAATGAATTTATATTTCGACGTCCGGCTTGTGACCAGATCTGAGGAAACTCAGATGCCAGCGAAAATTCTGTTACCTGTTCCACCGAAGATACCTTAAAGTAAAAGGTGGGACGCATCTGGAACAAATAAAATACGTTGCAACAAGAACTAGGCGTTTTTTGTTTAGAAAGCTATTATTTATGAACCCGATGCAGATGATAGCCACGCGGGTAGTTCATCTACTGGTTGTGATGAGAAAGTCTGCAAATAATAAGACTTGTGACATCTTTTGATTGTATGGATTTATGAGCTTAAATTATTGACACAGCTAAGGGACCGTAGACCTCAGTATTTGACATAAATTTGAACTTGACTACTGTAACCATCCTTGACAAAAAAGGATCTAATCAGACGGACGGACAGACAGACAACAATTCACTAAGAAATTTACTTTATATGCTCTATTTTCTTTACTTGTCCTGTGAAATCTTGCTTTTTGTCAAATGTCATGATTTTAAGTCAGTGGAGAGTGCCTTATAGACTCTGATGAGTTTGCGGGTATTGAATTATACGATATAAATTGTCGTATCTTTCGACTGCGTTAGTTTACAAGCATAAAGTTTCATTACGCTCATGGATCGTAGGCCTTGACATGTGACATAAATTTCATCTTGATACCGCTACCTGTTCCTGAAGGAAAAAGGGGATTCAACAATCAGACGGACTGAAAGGCAACAGAATGTTTCTAAAAGGTCAGAGTTAACCAGTTGAAGTACGAAACCCTAGAAATGATTACGTCCCTATAGACAGTAACGTGTAGCCCTTGGCTACAAAATTTCTGAAAATGCTCGAGCCTATCGAATGAAATATGTCAAAAAAACTGAGTAATTGTGCCTTTTGTATTTAATTCCGATGCAATTTCTGTGTTTCATCGTCAATAAGAAGGTCCAAGGGATACAGTAAACCTGAAGCGAAGCATCGGAATCTAAAACTGATCTCACAGGAAAGGTTCAAAACATAGACTTGTGGCTGCTCTACAATTTTAATTTGAAATTGACTTTTGTTTTTTCTTAACTTATATTATTTTACTGTCAGCCGCCAAGCATACTGCATCGTCATTGCCATATGCAACGAGGGTAATAAACACTCAGGCCATCCTGGTCCGACAGCAACTTGTATGACGCCCATGATCTCGTACATATACCAAATGGGCCCCTTGCATGTTGTTCAGGCCCTAGTACTTGAATCACATGGTACCCTTAAATGATGTCCAGGCTCTCGTTCACTCATCAGATGGGACTCCTGCATAACGTCGGACCCCTCACAGGTTTATTGCATATGGTCCAGAAATTTGTGCATATTTCAAATGGGGCCATTGTATGATATCACGAGGGTAGAAGCCCGTATGTCTCCCAATCACTCCCGTCCGCTATCTCATAGCACCTGCTCCCACTAACGAGGACCAGGACACTGTCCAGGTGCGTCGGTACTGGTGGGCGCCTGCAGACTCGCCGCCGTCACACAGTTAAGTGAGCGGCCAGAACCGCTAATGCCACCTCCGCCGCTGATGGCCCGCGGAACGACCGCCGCACCAATTTCGTCACCCTCCCCCCCCCCCTCCCCCTCTCACGTCACCACTCCTCTTCCTTTTTCCGCCACCAGAGGGTATTATTTTTCCATCTGACGTGCCAGCCACCCCCGCCGTGTGGCAAACAAACAGAATCGTAAAGTGGCGGCGTGATGGCCGTCCGGCTATTTCGGGTCGGCAGACTGGCGCTCCGACCTCGCCGTGCTGCGACGCTTCGTCCCTCCTCGTGCTTGTCTACGGGCGGTGCTTTTACGACGTCGCTACAAATTCTCGTCCCGCTTGGGACGACACGGCGATTACCCGTCGTTGGTACTGTGGTCTGCCCTTCCCAAACGTCTCACATATGGTGCAGAATGCCCTAACCTCAGATAGTGAAAACTCTCCGTACTGCCCCTCTCCCTTGCGACTCTGTAACAGTCCAAGTAACTTTTTATCACATGCTTTACCGCTCCAAAAAATAAGATTCTGCAACACCTGATTTCGGTTGCTTGATCTTATCGGTGGGGCGGGCGGGGGAGGGCAAATTTTGGCAGAGGACCTCAGAGCCCGTCCAAGGTACGGATGCCTGGATGGGATAAGACGCCGAGTTCCGTCCACGATATTTGGCGAAGGGTCAGAACTTGAAGGCCGAAGATTCAAATATATTCTGTCAACAAATCCTACCTCCCATTCCACGAAGACATGAGTCGCGTGCCCCAATGAATGGTGTCCCATAAATCTGCTTTACGCAGCTAAGAAGACAATGAAAGGCGAGGCTCTTGGGCCTTTAAATAACAAGAACAAAAAAAGTGGCATAAATGGATGAACGGCTTCAATGGCAGTAGCATCTCTGTGGTCGAGTGGGTAGAGGAGTTTAGGAGTCAGTGCTTGGAACGAGCCCTTAGCCTAGAATGGACGTCGGTCTACTGGAAGAAAGCCATGAACAAACATTACCCGGTAGTTGGGGCACCGGCCTGCATGATTAACACTAGAAAAGCTATTTGAAAGCTGATGTTTATTTATATGAACTAACAAGATATACTGCTACTGTAGATTTTTATCGTGTAGGTACGCTTTCTTGAATGTGAAACCGTGGGATTTTTAACAATGACAAAAAATACCCTTTTTTTAATGCATTAATAAGAAACAGTGTGAAAGACACTCATCTCTTATATGCACCACTGCATAAAACTACAGGAAATCGTTTTTTAGCTCCCGACATGCTTTCCAACGAGAAACAAGGAAACCGCAGGGAACACGAGAGGAAATAATTTCATTACTCAAGAAAACACAATCTAGCAAATTAACGGAAAAGTTTCAGAGTATATGGTACTGGGATAAAGAACACTTACATTTCAGAGCGCCATGTATTTAAACGTAATGTACAATGGGAAACCGTAATTCGACAGTTCAACTTTCTCTGGATACCTGTACGATACGTTCGTACTGACAGTTTGATTAGAAGCACAATTTTACAATAACATTTTTCGTATTTTTCTGTAAAAAAATGGGATTTTTTTCTGTTTCTGACGACATTTCTACATTTAATTAAACTCTGTAAATAAAGAGTGTACTGATATTATAGAACTGATCAGGTTTGGGTCAGATGGTTCATGCAGTCCGATAATGGTCCTATTTCCAAATGTAGCGATACATAATGAAGTCCTGCTGAAGTACGCTAGATTAAGAAAGAACGTTTAGCATGTAGCACGTGTGCACAACAAATGATTGCTACACATTTCACTTGGTACTGATAAGGAGCCACGTGAGATCTAGTACTTAGATTGTTTTTTAAAACATTCATAAACGACGAGGTTATGAACCTACTGCAGTTAAAAATAGGGCTACATGTGTATGAAAGGGATTCAATAACATCTATTCTCACACTTATGCACCCGCCCTATCACTATGAAGGTACTTTTTACAGCTACCCATAAATGAGTCTCAAATAAATTTCAAGCAAACATGAATTCGTCCATTCCTCTCCCAGTTAGCATGCAAATTTCTGGATGAAGTAATAAATTTAGGAAAAATCGCATTCATATTACGATAAAAACAAAGCCGATGCGCTGTGCGTGTAATGATGATGAATTTTTAATTGCCATTTTAGTATTAAAATGGGTGATATATCACACAACGTAGCAAAGGCGTCCTGTTATTATAATTCAATTAGCATAAAAAACGAATGCAAATGTTAGAAATAACGCAGGCTGTTTTGCTTGTTTGCTTAACTGGAGTAGGTAATTATTTTATTCGACGTTACAAATCAGAAGAAGAAAATTGTTGTCAATCCTGAAGATCACAAATGCGCTAAATCAAGTGCGTAATTGCAATGAGAACGAAAATTAAAATAAGAATACTTGTTTGCTTGAATCGATCAAAAGTTCATATTCTTTTCTGCAAAATAAATGCCACAAAGAATAATTAAAGACTGCTGTATACATTATCAAATATAACACTTGATAATAATGACGAAAGTACAAAATTTAACGGAGTTGATTAGTTACAGATACGTCTCACCCATCTGTGCAATGAGCACTGCCCATGCCAAACAACACGAACATGGTCCAAAATATGCAGTTTACGATTAACGACTTACAGAACCATTTTGTTCCAGAAGTGTGATGTTGCGGCTGGACTCTAGTTACGACGAGAGTCATTGTGAAGATAAAGAATGTTTTGATCTCAATTACGCAATTCTCTCCAAACACACCTCCCCCCTCTTCACCACTACCCGCTCTCTCCCTGTCAGCCGCCGCCTGTTTGTGATCTTGTTAATTCGTTAGTTGACGCTGCTTGAGCTGAAGGAGAAGAAGAACTTCTTAGCCGAGATCGCTAAAAGAATAATATTGTAGATAACCGGTTTCCGTAAAACTAACTTATCATCTTCAGAGTTTCATGAATGTTATTACAAGGATTTAGTGCCAGTTATACACAACATCTTTTCATTGAATTTCCAGGTACATAAAACATGATATGAGCGAGGCGTTGACAAGCTCAAATTAAAATCACTATACATCACAATTCGCAAAAACATCGTTCCCATAACATAACACGTCATACCTACAAGACTTGTGCCGCCCTAACAGGCATTATGTTTAATGGGGGATGAGTGAATTTTCACGGTGGAGAACAATCAGGCTGACCTTCAATTGTAAGTGATGATATCAAATCAAGGACTGAGAGAAAAAATACGACAGGACAGACGTTTCGCTTTTGATATACTGACTTCTTGTGCTCTCCTGCATGTCACGATCAGTTCTTTATCAAATTTTGAGTGGTGGTTTAGAGTACGGAAAAGTGTCTGACATATAGTTTTCTCGATATGTGACTGGTAAACACAAAAAATAACGAATGGGTGCCCTATCTGACGCAATAGAGGGATGGCGAGGAGCTTTTTCAACCACATGCTTATTCGAGACGAGACCTGGGTTTCTCCAGAAAAAATGCGCCAGTCAGTGGAAAGGCATCATTCACGAACCCTAATAAAGGTAAAAAAGCCAGTCAACTTCTTAGCACCAAAAAGAATATGACGGCAGTGTTACGAGGTTAGAAGGGCACCTTCCTCGTGAACTTGATGCCTAGGGGAGAGACCATAAATGCGGCAGTCTACTGTCTGACCCTTCATCCACCATGTCACAGTGCTCAAACCAAACTGTGTAGATCGTTGACCAGCGGCGTTGTGCTACTTCACGACAATGGTAATTGGCTTCGGCAAGTTTACATGAGAAGATTCCAAACATCCTCTTTTTAACACGGACTCGACCCCGAGTAATTAGCGTCATTTCCCCAAATCCAAGGATCTTTCGGGCTGAGAGCACTATGAAAAGAACAAGAAACTGAAACAGGTTATTAGTGACGGGTTTAAAACCTTAGTGGCAACTGAGTATGTGGAAGGCGTAGAGAAGCTTGTAGAGAGCAACGAAAAACATCTAAATCAGAATAGTGGCTACTTAAAAAAATTCAGTCTACAAGAAAAAAAAAGAAGAAAATGAAAAACGCATCACGAAGGAATTATACGAATGCGACGGAAATAGGTAAATTTAGCGTACATGTGGGGACAAACAAATGACTACAATTTTAGAAAAGAAATGGTCATGGGGTTCCTTTCGAAGCGGGACCCATCACTCTAGACAATTTTACTCGTCCATGAGGTTCCAGGCCAAAGTTGTGTCTGAGACGCCCTGGATAGCGGGGGGGTTACTATTACTCAGTGGGGCGCTGTGAATGACAGCATTTATGTTCGTACCCGAAATTATTGTATCCGATGGAACAAGCTACGCTACAGTTAACGTCATCGTCATCTTATCCTTCTTCATCATCAGTCACTCGACCTATGATAACAGTCTCCAAGCATACACCTGTCTGGACTAAGGTGTGTGTTTTATTCGCCATTGTGACAGCTTGAACCGTGCTGGGAACACTGAAAGTGTATGAATTCCTAAGGGACCAAACTGCGGAATCACCGGTCCCTAGACTTACACATTACTTAAACTAAACTGACTGATGCTAAGAACAACACACACCCATGCACGAGGGAGGACTCCAACCTGCGGCGGGAGGGGCGGCGCAATCCATGACAAGGCGCTTCAAGCCGCGCGGCCACTCCGCGCGGCGGGTCATTGACAGTAAGGTGTCTGTAGTGAAAGAGCAGCTCATTCTGCCTCAAGGAGCAAAACCGGAGAGGGTAGTGTTGTTAACGCTAGGAGATCTACTACGGGTTCTCGTAGGGTAAGCAGGTCAGTCCGCTTCAGCAATGTTATTGTCCACATACCATTGCCTCACAGACGATGCTGAATAAGAGAAGGCGTTGTCATTACAAAACAATTACTGTTTTCGAACTATCCCATTACTTTGCGAAGTAGACAATTCTGCAAAATGTGTTTATGTACCTCTGCATTTAGTGTTAAGAAAAACAAGGGGACCACACCGTAACCACGAAAAATATCTCCATATAGTAACACCACCTTCTCCGTGCTTCACAGTTGGCATTACACATCGCTGCAAGTAACTCCTTAAGACTTTAAGAACTTTCAGCACTCCAGCGCGTCAGCAGTCGTATGTATCAAAGTCTTTCGTCTAACAAACGCATCTAATACTGCCGTAAGTCATACCTAGCAACCTACACAGATTGTACACTATTTCAGAAACATGGTTGTAATATATACACACATAAAAAAAAAGTTTTGCTACACTCTGGTTCCCAGAACTCCTGAAGATAGACGTTGCCTGTGGATATTGTATCACAGACACAGGCCCTTCGACTGTTCAGAGATGTCACTAAACCCGACCAAAGATGTAACCAACGATGTATGAGCAGTGTCTACTAGAGAGGGTCCGACAGCCGATATGCTTCCAGTCGTTCCACCAGAAAGGAGGTACACGGCTCGTGTTGTCCGTAGTTCAACCATCCCTAAGACGGTCAATACCGCGGTTGGATCGCGTCCGCATTGTTACTTTATGCCAGGAACGGCTCTCAACAAGGTAAGTGCCCAGGCGTCTCGAAGTGAACCAAAGCGATGTTGTTCAGACATGGAGGAGTTACAGAGAGACAGGAACTGTCGATGATATGCCCCACTCAGGCCGCCCAATGGCTACTACTGCATTGGATGTTGACTAATGGTTTTCGTCTACCCACAGGACGTCGTGCCACGACTGAAACTGTGCGCAGTAGGCTCCATGACGCGCAACTTCCGACGACCATGGCGAGGTTCATCAATGCAACCAAGACTCCAAGCAGCGCGGTACAGATGGGCCCAACAACATGCCGAATTTACCGTTCAGGATGGGCACCACGTTCTCTTCTTCGATGAGTGTCGCATATGCCTTCAACCAGACAGTCGTCGGAGACGTGTTTGGAGGCAACCAGGTCAGGCTGAACGCCTTAGACACACTGTCCAGCGACTGCAGGAAGGTGTAGTTTCCCTGCTGTTTTCGGGTGACATTATGTGGGGCCGACGTACACCACTGGTGGTCATGGAAGAAGCCGTAACGGCTGTACGATATGTGAATGCCATCCTCTGACCGATAGTGCAACCATAGAGGCAGCATATTGGCAAGGCATTCGTCTCCATGGACAACACTACACAGACGCCGCTACTCTTGGTCCTTCAGTGAAGGCTGTTGGTTATTGCACCGTCCGTGATAAGAGTTAATGCCTGAATTTGCTATTTTCGCCACACTCTTGACACTGTAGGCTTCAGATCATGGAATTCCCTAGCGATATTCGAAATGGAATATCCTATGCTTCTAGCTCCAACACCATTCCACGTTCAAAGTCTGTTAATTCCCTTGGTATGGCCATTATCACGGTGGAAACCTTTTCTCATGAATCACCTGAGTGCAAATGACATCTCCGCCCATGCTCTGTCCTTTTTTACCTTGTACAGGCGGTACTACCATCTCCATCCCACGACTTCTGTCATCGCAATGCATATTTACGAATGTGCATAGAACTTTTTCGGAGACTGCCATACATTTATTTTAATATGGAAACTATATCCAAAAAATGTCTGAGATTAGACAGAATTACACACACTTTCGATGCGAGTTACGTAAATGAACGATAATCTATATATCTTACTACAAGCCCATAAACTCAAGTTCCTGTAACGAAGAGAAGATACAAATAGTTCGCTTTTTGGCTGCAGGAGCCTAATACTATCGTTTCTCTGTGCTCTGTTTTCGTTTGACGCATCACATACGTTTATCCAAGGTGAAGGTGGTGGTGGAATAAACAAAATTACAACTATTTTGATTGCATTGGGCGAAATTTATATTTTTTTGTATGAGGCGTGGACTACAGCATAGAACTTCTTCCAATTATCATTCTTTCTCTTATGGAGTGCTTTTTAAAATTGTACACGCTGCATCACTTAATTTTTGTCTAATATTCTCCACAGTCTCTCAACAAGCCTTCGCTAGATGACACCAAATCCCGACAGTCAGTCATTTTCGTCCTATCAGCACTACTTGACAACAGTAAGATAATGCATTCAAAGTCGGTAGAAAGTTAAGACTAACATTGCCCTCCTACACGCTTCTGTGTGAGAGAAAGAATCGAAGGGTACGAAATAAGTGCAGCACTACCAATATGAGGCTCGTCATACTCGCGAAACTGCACGCGGAAGAAGGAAACTATCACAGCACTGACGTAAAAATTGTATCATATTGTTTTTATATTCGTCTTATAACATACACCTGATCCTATTGTACAGTAGACAAGTCAATTTTTGGGCTTTGATACACATAGTTACATAATGTCTTAAGAATAATAGGTTAATGTACAGTATTTAGTATCTAAATTTTGAGGCATTTTATACATATAGTATTATCCACAACACTATGTGATACGCGGTACTTACTGGAATTCAGGACAACGTGGAAGGGAGGTCCCACCAATATAACTTTCTTTTCACACAATATATTTAACAATATATAAACTTTGTTCTGCCGGCCGAAGTGGCCGTGCGGTTAAAGGCGCTGCAGTCTGGAACCGCAAGACCGCTACGGTCGCAGGTTCGAATCCTGCCTCGGGCATGGATGATTGTGATGTCCTTAGGTTAGTTAGGTTTAACTAGTTCTAAGTTCTAGGGGACTAATGACCTCAGCAGTTGAGTCCCATAGTGCTCAGAGCCATTTTTTTTAAACTTTGTTCTACAGTTAATCGAAGCTTTTAACCATAAAATTTTCTTTAACGAAAATTGCAGAATTATTTTGATCTTAAATCTTAAGTCGAATAAGCTTTTAATCTTTGAAAAGGAAATCTGAAGTGCTGTATTGCAAAACAGCAAACAATATGACAATGCTTAAAAGACGGACGGACCTGCCGCCCGTTATCGGGTGAAAGAACGGTGTTTAGTACCGCTCTGGGCACAGTCTGTCTTATTAAATGCCCTTCTGCAACACATGAAAACTATATAAGCTCCATTGATGACAGGAGTGATTCAATTACTCGACACAGATGACTTAACTTTTAATTTGCAGGCTGTATGTCAAAAGATTCTGGGTGAAGATGGGCACCTGTGCTTAAAGGTTAAACAGATTAGCAAACAATATGAAAATATGACATTACTTCCAAACAAACAAACTCTTATTAATTTTAATCGGCAAACAAGGTGCGACTGGATCACAACCCGTTCCTTGTGACAATTTTATTTTGACTAAAGCCCTGGTGATAGTTGGCAGTTTACATTTCGAAAGTTAAACTGATAGTCAGTTATTAAGCCCCCGATGGAGGAACGTCTTAAAACATTACATTTGAACACTTATTCCAAGAGAGCTCTCTCGACGGAACCACAAAATCAAGCTAAAATACACCAATAATGACCTGGCATTTCAAACACAGAAACGAACAGCTTAGTACAACAGGTTGCTCAGATTGTAACTAATGACTGAGGAATGCAATTACAATCAAAGAATTGAACCGGTTAACAGCTAAATCCAAACACAAGGTCCCTCTTTTGCTTAACGGCAACCTGTGCCTCAGTACAATTGTTCGGCAGTATTTACGACCAAGAGCTGATTAATTAGAACATTAGTGATCAGGTAGAAACCAGGAAGGAAAGGTAATATAATAGCGGGGCAAATTTTGAAACAACTAGTGTGTAGTATTAGTACAATACTACTGCCCATATTTACGACCAAAGAGCCGATCGAGGAAAATACTGAGGGTCGGGTACGACCAGAAAATAATAAGGAGGGCAGGTAGACAATGAAAGAAATTGCCCCGAGGATTACAGAACGTTGCTCCCCTTTATCAGCAAATAGTTCCATGGATCCGCAGTGCGTCGCAGCGGTTACTGAGTGGTGACAATGAAAGCCAGGTAGATGAGGGTACCAGGCCATGAGCGGTCGTCCGACACGAATGTTGCCAACCAACCTGCCGGATGTCGGCCTGCTGCTTGTAGTCGACGCTGACCCCCGTGAAGTATTGCGTTATCTTCGTTCTGCGCAGGCCCTCCTTGCGCAGCTTGGACCTCGTGACCAGTTTTGTCGCCTATCTCCCTCTCGAGCCAGCGAACCCCGTATACATATATCGGCAAGCAAAGAACTTCTAAGGACACAACCCACATACATCAACTGTTCCTCATAGATATTGGCAATTGGGTCGCAAGAGGAATAGTCGAAACTACACCTCAGCCAGTGGCACCAGACAGAACAGTCTACTTATTCAATGGCGCCACGGCTAACTATGATAATAAGAACTCACACTGTTCAAATGATCATCTCTTCTTTCATAAGTTCCTCAAATGAACAGTAGAATTTTTCAGCCACGGGATCATATAGATTTCGTTTCAGTGAACTGTCTCCATACTCAGTACATCTCTACCCTTGAGTGTCTGCTGTTGTAGGTGATGTGTTGGAAGCATGAAATCTTTTCTGTGTATAGTGTTGTACGTATGTTTGAAATGGTTTTCTCCCGTTACCTCAGGATTAGAGTGTAGAAAGATGATAATATGAAATATGTATAATGAAGTGGTAGGTTCTTGAAGAGTGGGCGACAGGATGTTGTCGAAGAGGCAGCAAACATTTTTCTGACAATTCTTTTCTCTGAAACAGTAGTATTCGTGACATGTGACTTGAGTTCCCGAAATATATTAAACCATATCTAATTACGGATTCAAAGCAACTGTGGTACACCACCTTCCTGCTGTTTATGTCTGTTACACCAGTTGGCATGCCCATTGCAAAAGCAAGGTTGTTTAAACTGGTTCAAATGGCTCTGAGCACTATTGGACTTAATATCTGAGGTCATCAGTCCTCTAGAACTTAAAACTACTTCAACGTAACCAACCTAAGGACATCACACACGAACCTGTGACCGTAGCAGTCGCGCAGTTCCAGACTGAAGCGTCTAGAACTGCTCGGCCACACCGGCCGGCAAGGTTGTTTAATTTATATATATATATATATATATATATATATATATATATATATATATATATATATATACTTTCCAGCTTAGATTTTTGTCCAGTTTAGTCTCAAGAATTAATATGGACTAAGCTTCTTCCATAACTTGATTTTTATGCATGACGCTAATGTCACTGATTTTTGGTTGTTTGGTTTTAAATTGAGTAAACAGGATCTTTCAAGTATTAAGTTTAACACCATTTTCTTCCAAACAAGTGTCTTGGTTGTTTAGTGTGTTTGTTACAGCATCCGGAATGCCCCTCACAATTTCTTTTTCAATGGGTATTGAAGTATTGTCGGCAAACATGACTGGTTGGCGTGTTGATTTCTAATGTAAGCAATCCTCAACGAATTCTATCAGTCGTACTCACTCCGTTTCTGAGCTTCACCTCCTGTATGGTAACGACCTCCCCGTCTCTCTAGGTTACTAACGCTGGCTCTGCCAACGCTGTTATGTACACATGACCGGTACGCTCCGCCTGTAGCGTGCTGAGCCGCGTCCACAGAGGAAGCCGATAATCAGGGAACACGGGTGGCTCACCATCCTCGTGCATGACCAGTACACTCACAGATGCGATCAACCGGCTTGAGCTCTCACGTATCTGATCTTCGGTTGCATCTGTGTGCGTCGTAGCCCGTGTTTCACACATACGACATGATGTCCCACTCTATGTCAAGTACCTCCATTGAAGTTGCTTCAGTCAGCATACACCATCAGCCATTGCCAGTTATACAGTATCACCTGCACAGTGAGTGACATTGCTATTATTGTGACCAGGTGCCTACCTATAATGGTTGACGCTACTGCCTGTACTAATGTGATATGAAAATGGCAATTCCAATTTGTCGAAACTAGTCATTACTGCGATCGTGGCAAGTAAACTATTAGTATAACAAGACTTGGGTTTACGATTACAGATGGCCTCCTACGAGTCTGACATGTCATGTGATGGAAAAATTACACATGGTGATGTAAACTGAGCTGACGAAATATTTATCAGTTGGTGGCTTTTGTAGCGCTGCAAATGATAGGATTCATCGTGAAAGAAGTTACCCATTACGACGGTACATCAAGGCTGAATGTCCAAGACGTCTACAAGTAATTGTGTACAGCTCACAGCCAACTAGATGACTGAGGAGCAGTGGTCGCAAAAAGAACCTAGCCAATAGTGACTGGAGAAGGGTGTAACGCATTTTCATTGACAATCAGTTTCAAAGCGAACAGAAATTTGTGCTGTTAGTGAAATCAGTCCATCAAGACCAGTTTCCTGATGCTCACTACGAAGAGAGCTGCCGCGCGGGATTAGCCGAGTGGTCTTAGGCGCTGTAGTCATGGACTGTGCGGCTGATCCCGGCGGAGGTTCGAGTTCCTCCCTCGGGCATGGGTGTGTGTGTTTGTCCTTAGGATAATGTAGGTTAAGTAGTGTGTAAGCGTAGGGACTGATGACCTTAGCAGGTAAGTCCCATAAGATTTCACACACATTTGAACTTTTTTTTTTTTTTTTTTTTTTGAAGAGAGCTGTATACAGTTAACAACTGGGTCAGATACTTCAACAAACCATTACTAGTAGTAGGACACAAAACGTAAGTCTTCATGAACCAAACAACAAAGAAAATAGATAGTATCTGATTGAAGGTGTGTACAGGTGGTTGGACAGTCGCGATATTTTCCTCTTTTGCAATGATAAAATGCATCGAATGCACCCATGCCACAATGAGATGTATAACTCATAGTGTTTGAAGGATGGCGCTCTGGCCGGAACTGGTTTTTCGTACCACGCACACTCAAGAAAGTTACCGCGAACACAATCCACGCTGTTTATTTCAACATTATCAGCAATTAAGTGTTTCCCTTTAGTCTCTAACTTCATGATGTGTCTGGGTTTGGACATTCTCGTCTTTTTAAGCAGCAGTTGTGTCCGGAAGCCTGAACTCATTCCTTCCTAGTTTGACGAACAGTCAGGTGCCTTGTTGCACGTCGAGTGACTTGCTGTATCACCCCCATCTTACTCTCACAAAAAATGTCGGTGACTGCCTCCAACAGCTGGTGAAATGTGGTAGTCAACATTCGTGCGGACTGAAAGGTTTGTGGGACATAATCATGAATGAGTGACTTCAGCTGGCTGCAGCGTACCCGAAGAGACTTGTTCCCTCCTTGTCGAATGAAGTCCTATATAAAGGCTAAGGGTGGTGTCTCCTGAGTGACACTAATCATTCGTCCACTGTGATCACTTACTTATTGTGTCATTCTGCTGTGCCGCCGTGCATTTTAGCGTAGATTATCCATTTTTAAGGAATCCACTTGATTTTTAAGGCTGCTTAGGACTGGAAATGTTACATTCATTATACGAGTAGTTTTCCCAAATTACTTAGCGGCACTAACAAACTACACAGGTATTATAGTTCTATAACTCTTGATATCTTACTGGAACAACAGCGATCGTATATCGAATTATAACACAAACAATCAGTCCAGATCGCAACAATTATTTATTTATTCATTTTTGTGACGGATTCTAGTATAAGCTACCCTTTTTTAGACAAATAGAGTGCGGAACCGGATCATTGAGCTGCTGTGGGTACCAAGAACCATTCGATAACTACTAGTTGCGATGTGGACTCATTGTTTCTGTTACATTATTATGATTATCTATACCACAGCAACTACATACAGAAATTACAAATGTTATTGGAGTTGCACTATGAAGAACTAAGAATGGGCAACTGACTTCCGTTCAGAAAGTGGCACTCAACTGAGATAACCTCGACTGTAGTCACTTACTGCCTTATCAGGAGACCACTGAGCTGGGAATTTCACACAAGAAAGTTCTTCTCAAAACGTGATAAATAGGGAAACCATTTGGAAACTCATCATGAAACGCCAAACTTTGCAAATTTGTGCTAAAACTGCGAGTCTTGCAGTTTATAATCACGTCCTAAAAGCAGCGAAAGAGCTCATAAAAAGTAACGTTAGCCAAAGATACAGCGTTTGTCAAGAAATGGATACAAATTGAATCGAACAAGAAGAATTAGTTCTGTTATAACGGGATTCTAGCTCTAAACCAAAATAATTACAGAGCAAATCAGAAATGTACAGAAAACTCTCATGTGTATTTCGCAACGGTCGTACACTTGTTGACGCGTTCTGCAAGAAACACATATTTAATGAACAGCGACAAAAATTTGGATAGACTTACTACATTCACTAACAAAAGAAATCCGTTCCTAAGAGATGTTCCCAGAGAGATATAGGAGGAAGCTTGAGAAAATACTATCTGGTAACTGTCTTATAATTAACACGGCAGATTTTAGAATCTGTGTTGTGATGCACAGCTGTTTCAATAAACAGCAATGTTAACACGTTTCACATTAACATACTAATACATCAATGTCTTAGACAAGGCCGTAGTATGTCACAAGTATTGATACCCTTATACACTGATGATGAAATTTCAAATCTGCCCCCTGGGACACTGCTAAGTCAACGGAAAACAGTGAATGACTTCTTATTCGATTGATAAGGAGATTTCCTGAAAAATATATGAATAACTTTAAAATTTTGACGGTAGAATCTAATCTAATACTGATACGATGGAGGAACTGTATTCGTTCAAAAACCGGTATCTATAGGTATTGGCAGCACACCACAGTATCACTAATGAAATCTTACGTACTAATATGGCCAAATAATTAAAAATACGGTAGCGGTTCCAGTTTAACAGTTTGATCTGAATATTTCAGCTCCACGTCCCAGATGAAACATGGATCTGTGTGATCAGAACTACTCTCATTAGTCGATAAGGGTCTGAAATATGTGACGGAATACATAGGAATGCGATGGAGAACATAAACATAAATAAATCTCTACAAAACAATGCATGCCACAGATTTGTTAATTGTGAGTGAGACATACAGTAGGTGTTAAATTCAATGAATCTCAGATCTGAATTATAGGAACTAGATATCTAGGTGCAGTTGAACACTGTTACAAAAGGGAGAACATAAGAAACGGCCACAGGAGAGAAGGACAAAAGAAACAAAGAGTCAAAATTAATTAAAATATAAAGAAATGGTTCAGGCATCCGTGGTGTTGAAAATGGATAAAAATCGTACATCAGAATTAGGTATACATACACTGTGCTCAGGAAAAAGCATTTTGGGACGTTTTCGACGAAAGAGATAGTGTGTCAAAACTGAGCAGGCAATGTGGGAAACTGTAAGAACAGGATATGTTCACGTTACTGATTCCCCTATTATGTGCCGGCCGGGTGACCGAGCGGTTCTAGGCGCTACAGTCTGGAACCGCGAGACCGCCATGGTCGCAGGTTCGAATCCTGCCTCGGGCATGGATGTGTGTGATGTCCTTAGGTTAGTTAGGTTTAAGTAGTTCTAAGTTCTAGGGGACTGATGACCTCAGAAGTTAAGTCGAATAGTGCTCAGAGCCATTAGACCCATTTTTGAACCCTATTATGTGAATTTTGTTTCTAAAGCCTTATATCTCTTCATACAACGCAGACGCTTCATAGAAGGTGTACCAAACAGGTAAAAATGTTACTAAGCTGACGAATACATGGATTTCATGCAGCTGTTTTATGTGTACTCATCAGTGACATGAGATACACAACTCTAAAAATATTTGACCTAAGTAAGTGCCTTGTAGGTTTAACTACCATTGATACTGCCCGAAACACTGGATACTATGAAAATACGTGTCTGGTGGTCATCGTTAAATATGTAGTACTCAAAATTCGTAACTCGAAAGCAACAACTGCATTTTGACAAGTTACAGCTTTTCCGTATGTTGATTCCGGTGTCATTTCCACTTATTTGCACAGAGTGAAAGCTCTAATGGTAAGTCATCTAATGAAGTTTTCAACAAAGTGTGAATTTTGTTTCAAAAGCCTTATATATCTTCATACAATGTGGATGCTTCATACAAGGTGAACCGAACAGTTAAAAATGTTACTAAGCTGAAGAATACATGGATTTCACGCAGCTATTCTGTGTGTACTCATCAGTGACATGAGATACACAACTCTAAAAATATTTGACCTAAATAGTAAGTGCCTTGTAGGTTTAATTGCCATTGATTCTGCCCGAAAGACTGGATACTATGAAAATGCTTGTCTGGTGGTCATCGTTAAATATGTAGTACACAAAATTCGTAACTCGAAAGCAACAACTGCATTATGACAAGTTACAGCTTTTCCATATGTTGATTCTGGTGTCAATTAAACTTATTTGCACAGAATGAAAGCTCTAATGGGAAGTCACCTAATGAAGATTATAAAAAAGGGCGAATTTTGTTTCAAAAGCCTTATATATCTTCATACAAGGTGAACCGAACAGCTAAAAATGTTACTAAGCTGTCGAATATATGGATTTCATGCAGCTATTCTGTGTGTACTCATCAGTGACATGAGATACACAACTCTAAAAATATTTGACCTAAATAGTAGGTGCCTTGTACGTTTTACTGATGATAAAACGTTATACCTCATGGAAATTTGAAAATTCGTCTTGAGTGGACGTGCAAAGAACGATCAAATTTTCCGATTCAGTTGGTAAGAAATGTTCAATCTTAACCCTTCTTTGATTCTTACCGCAAGGCTGGGTACTATGAAAATACTTGTCTGGTGGTCATTTTTAAATATTAGCACTTCTCCTTCGTAACTCGGAAGCAACAACTGTATATTGACTAAGTATATCTTTTCCTTATTTTGATCTTGGCGTCAGTTGTACTTATTTTTCACAGAGTGAAGGCTCTAGAGGAATGTCAGCTAATTAATATAGTAATAGCACAGAGAGTAGGGGCCCAATACCGCCAAGAGATTTATAGAAATTCCAGCGAAATATCGATTATATGCAGCGTAACTCTCTCGGAAGTGTCCGCAGCTCGTGGTCGTGCGGTAGCGTTCTCACTTCCCACGCCGAGGTTCCCGGGTTCGATTCCCGGCGGGGTTAGGGATTTTCTCTGCCTCGTGATGACTGGGTGTTGCGTGATGTCCTTATGTTAGGTAGGTTTAAGTAGTTCTAAGTTCTAGGGGACTGATGATCATAGCTGTTGAGTCCCATAGTGCTCAGAGCCATTTTATTTTTTCTCTCTCTCAGACGTGTTTTGTCCTTCGGGATCGTTGCCATGTACAGCTTAACTGAACTGTGGCGGCAGAGTAAGTTGATTATAATTTGATCAATGGACACAGCAGACCGGAGAAGAAACAGCCCCGGCTGCAGTACGATCTTTTGACAGCGGCCGGTATGAGGCAATAAGCAGGCACAGCCCGGCTGAAACCCTACGCACTGCTATCGCATCGCTCACAGGCGGGCGATAGAGTGACAGCGAGCGCTTCGTCCCGTCCCCATGTCACCTCAACATCCCTCCTCCCCCCCCCCCCCCCCCCACACACACACACTTTTTGTTCCGCGCATCCTGCGCTGGCTCGGCAGTCGCAAAAGCTTTGTAGATCGGACGCCGCCGCCTCCGGTGTCAGAGCGTCCCGGTCGGTCAGTTTGACGCGGATTCATTCCGGATTCAGCGCGACTCGCAAACCTGCCGGTTGCTCGCATCACACGCCGGCCGAGCTGTTTCACATGAAACGTTTACGCTGTTAGAAGACCCCGGTTCTGCAGATAACATCAATGCGTTTAACACGCGATTTCCATATCCCTGTGATCCTGATACAGACGTGCTCTGGGCTCATTTAGACTACAGTTAACGGTGACACCTAACTTCCATCTCACTTTCGCTTTTCACGAAAGCTACGCTATATGATACAACAGAACAACACCATTCATCTGGAACGTCTTAGATACAAAACACGTTGTCCAGCAAGCCATGTCGCTTAGTTCTCTACACAACCAGCATTTCGAATGTGTTCTTTTATTCTGCCTAACAACGTAATACGCCATTGTCGTCAATATTCTCACCTACATTCGTAAATTGTTACAATTTTTGACATTCTTATTCCCTTCTATTTTCTGTTCAATTAATGGGAGGTGTCTTACCGCCTGTTGCAACAACCAATTCTCCCTATAAACAGAAGTCCCGACAGGCTTCTTCGTTCCAAAATTCTGACTACCGCTACTTCATTCTTAAGATATTAGTCAACTGGATAGACGACTGATACAGAATCTATATTTACACCAGAAAATAAGGATAAGGATTGGAAATGAAATGTCAGAAGGAAGCAGCATTGGCTCCGGTGGTAGACAAGGTTGTTGCCTTGCCCCACTGCTGTTTAACGCATACCTTGAAGAGATTATTGCGAAAAGCTTAGATGGGAAAAGAGGAATATGTATGGTTGGAAAGAGAATAGAATGTTTAAGATTAGCTGATGACATGGTATTAGTGGCAGAAAGTGAGCGGACAGTGAATAACATGCTCAAAGATCTGAATGAAGCTTGTGTGCAGTATGGGACGCCAATAAACACAGCAAAAACAACGAGTATGGTCATCAGTACAAGACTCAGACTGTCCAATATAAAAGTAGGACAATCTACCATTAGCCAGGTAAGTGAATTTAAATATCTCGGAAGCACAATAACTGATGACTTGAGATGTCACCAGGAGGTGAAAACTCGAACTGCTTTAGCGAAGGGGGCATTCAACAGAAAGAGGAGACTCTTATGTGGGAAATTACACAAAGAACTAAGGAAAAGGCTTGGCAAATGTTTTGTCTGGAGTGTGGCACTATATGGGGCAGAAACATGGACACTGAGACGAGAGGATGAAAAAAGGTTAGAACCATTTGAGGTGTGGATGTGGAGTAGAATGGAGAGAATAAGCTGGATGGAAAGAGTGAGTAATGAAAGAGTGTTGGAAAGGGTTGGTGGGAGAAGATGTCTGCTGAAGGTTGTAAGAGAAAGGAAAAAGAACTGGTTGGGACATTCATTACGAAGGGAGTGCTTGCTAGTAGATGCTTTGGAAGGATTGGTTTGTGGGAGAAGGCTGAGAGGAAGAAGGAGATACAAGATGATAGACGACATAAAGGGAAGAGGAAATTATGCAGACCTGAAGAGGATGGCAGAAGACCGGACAGCCTGGAGAACTACCATGTGAACACTGATGATGATGATGGAACAGATTCGTTGTAATATTTATGTAATATACAGGGTGTTACAAAAAAGTACGGCAAAACTTTCAGCAAACATTCCTCACACACAAAGAAAGAAAATATGTTATGTAGACATGTGTCCGGAAACGCTTACTTTCCATGTTAGAGCTCATTTTATTACTTCTCTTCAAATCACATTAATCATGGAATGGAAACACACAGCGACAGAACGTACCGCGTGACTTCAAACACTTTGTTACAGGAAATGTTCAAAATGTCCTCCGTTAGCGAGGATACATGCATCCACCCTCCGTCGCATGGAATCCCTGATGCGCTGATGCAGCCCTGGAGAATGGGGTATTGTATAACAGCCGTCCACAATACGAGCATGAAGAGTCTCTACATTTGGTACCGGGGTTGCATAGACAAGAGCTTTCAAATGCCCCCAAAAATGAAAGGCAAGTGGGTTGAGGTCAGGAGAGCGTGGAGGCCATATAATTGGTCCGCCTCTACCAATCCATCGGTCACCGAATCTGTTGTTGAGAAGCGTACGAACACTTCGACTGAAATGTGCAGGAGCTCCATCGTGCATAAGGCACATATTCTAGAAAATGGCTCTGAGCACTATGGGACTTACATATTCTAGCAGCACAGGTAGAGTATCCCGTATGAAATCATGATAACGTGCTCCATTGAGCGTAGGTGGAAGAACATGGGGCCCAATCAAGACATCACCAACAATGCCTGCCCGAACGTTCGCAGAAAATCTGTGTTGATTACGTGATTGCACAATTGCGTGCGGATTCTCGTCAGCCCACACATGTTGATTGTGAAAATTTACAATTTGATCAGGTTGGAATGAAGCCTCATCCGTAAAGAGAACATTTGCACTGGATTGAGGATTGACACATTGTTGGATGAACCATTCGCAGAAGTGTATCCGTAGAGGGCAATCAGCTGCTGATAGTGCCTGCACACGCTGTACATGGTACGGAAACAACTGGTTCTCCCGTAACACTCTCCATACAGTGATGTGGTCAACGTTACCTTGTACAGCAGCAACTTCTCTGACGCTGACATTAGGGTTATCGTCAACTGCCGGAGAATTGCCTCGTCCATTGCAGGTGCTCTCGTCGTTCTAGGTCTTCCCCAGTCTCGAGTCATAGGCTGGAATGTTCCGTGCTCCCTAAGACGCCGATCAATTGCTTCGAGCGCCTTCCTTTCGGGACACCTTCGTTCTGGAAATCTGTCTCGATACAAACGTACCGCGCCACGGCTATTGCCCCGTGCTAATCCATACATCAAATGGGCATCTGCCAACTCCGCATTTGTAAACATTGCACTGACTGCAAAACCACGTTCGTGATGAACACTAATCTGTTGATGCTACGTACTGATGTGCTTGATGCTAGTACGATAGAGCAATGAGTCGTATGTCAACACAAGCACCGAAGTCAACATTACCTTCCTTCAATTGGACCAACTGGCGGTGAATCGAGGAAGTACAGTACATACCGACGAAACTAAAATGTGCTCTAACATGGAAATTAAGCGTTTCCGGACACATGTCCACGTAACATCTTTTCTTTATTTGTGTGTGAGGAATGTTTCCTGAAAGTTTGGCCGTACCTTTTTGTAACACCCTGTATACACATTACTTCACCATTCATGTTTCTTCTTTGCTGTTCCTCTCAAAGGTAGATTATATTTTAAGAAAGTATTTTTATACATTAAACTTGCATTTTCCGAAACAATTGCTTCAACAGTTGTGGCTTGACACCAGTACTTTGTGTGAAGGGCGTCAAAGTCGTGTTTCACTGTAAAACCATTTATTCGAAAATTCAGTAGTGAAATATCGGCCGTAGAGCCGCTATCCAGGGTGATGAAATAAAAATCTTGAGGGTTGTCGATGATATTGTAATTCTGTCGGAGACAGCAAAGGTACTGGAAAAGCAGCTGAACGGAATGGACAGTGCCTTGATAGGAGGCTATAAGATGAACATCAACAAAAGCAAAACGACAATAATGGAGTGTAGTCGAATTAAATCATGCGATGCTGAGAAAATTATATTCTAAAATGAGACGCTGAAAGTAGTAGATGAGTTTTGCTATTTGGGCAGCAAAATAGCTAAGGATGGTCGAAGTTGAGAGAATATAAAATGTTGACTGGCGATGGCAAGAAACGCGTTTCTGAAGAAGAAAAATCTGTTAACATCGAGTATGTGTCAGGAAGTCTTTTCTGAAAGTATTTGTATGGAATGCAGCCATGTGCGGATGTGAAACGTTGGACGATAAACAAGTAAGACAAGAAGAGAATAGAAGCTTTTGAAATGTGGTGCTACAGCAGAATTCTGAAGAATTGATGCGTTGATTACTTGACTATTGAGGAAGTACTTAATAGAATTGGGGAGAAGAGGAATTTGTGGCACAACTTGACTAGAAGGAATCGGTTGGTAGAACACGTTCTGAGGCATCAAGGGATCACCAATTTAGTACTGGAGGGAAGCGTGGAGGGTAAAAATCGTAGAGGGAGACCAAGAGAAGAATATACTAAGCTGATTCAGAAGCATGTAGGTTGCAGTAGTTACTCAGGGATAAGGCTTGCACAGGATAGAGTAGCGTGAGGAGCTGCATCAAACCGGTCTTTGGACTGAAGACCGCAACAATCAAGACAACAGCAACAGCCATGGCCAAGTGGACTATTGCGAAACTACAAACGCTAAGAGTACATGTTTAAGTCCACTAACGCAATGCCGTGCGTCTGACACATAATAAGTAATTCTCACATTTTGCATTAGCACATGACACACATTAAAGAAATATCTGACATCTATATATGCCACTGTCACATATGGTGAACACATAACTGAAATGATGCACATGCATTAAGCCAGAACAACACAATATACGTAGTAAAAATGTCCAAAGTAAACGTTACGTTACTTTTTCCGCTACTTTGGGATAAGCAGGATCTCCCGTTATACACAGACGTGTTCGCTGTCATAATATGGAGACAATAAATATTTCTGTATGCAACAAGACCCGTTAATACCATTTCTATGGCACCAGGTAATGGAAGCTGAGGCCAATGCAGACACTTTCATACAGTTTGTTGACATAGAAAAAACGGCTCGACAATATGAAATTGTGAAGATGCTCGAAATTCTTTGCAAAACAGGTCGAAAACCGGAAAGCGGGAGGAGTATAAATCTCGTTGAAAGCCGGGGTCCACCTGACTTCGCATGGTAGAAACCTGTCACAGTCCTCCTTGCCGGAGTTCCGGTAAAAATCCCAACGACACCTGCGATAGAGAAGGTGGACTTCGGTACGTCATCGGTGGCGGAAGAGGCAAACTCGTAGCTCCTAGAGCGTCTGATAAAGGTCTCCGAGTCCGTATTAAGTTAAACGTTGGAAGGCAACAGCTACTGTTGGGTTCCCAACAAAGTCTGACACAGTCTTAATTCCGGAGTAAGTTCTTCAATTACACCTACATCTACATATTCACTCAGCAAGCCACTGTGTGGTGCCTCGCGGAGGGCATCCTGCACCGCTACTAGTCAATTTCTGTCCTGCTCTACTCGCAAATAGTGAGAGAAAAACAACTGTATATATGCTTCCGTACGGGCATTGATTTCTCGTATCTTATCTTCAAGGTACTTAGCTGAACGGCCACCCTGATTTTGGTTTTCCGTGATTTCCCTAAATCGCTCCAGGTAAATGCCAGGATGGTTCCTTTGAAAGGGCACGGCCGACTTGCTTTCCCATCCTTCCCTAATCCGATGAGACCGATGACCTCGCTGTCTGGTCTCCTCCCCCAAAAACCCCAACCCCTTAGGTGAAATGTACGTTAGCGGAAGCACAATCTTTCTGCAGTCAGCCTCAAATGCCGCTTCTCTAAATTTTTTCAGTAGAGCTCCTCGAAAAGCTCCTTCCCTCCAATGATTCCCATTTTAGTTCTCGAGACATCTCTGTAGTACTTGTGTATTGCTCGAACCTACTGGTAACAAATTTAGCAGCTGGCCTCTTAATTGTTTCGATATCCGGCCTGATGCGGATGTCAGACACTCAAACAGTACTCAACAACTGGTCGTACTAGTGTTCTATATGCGGTCTCCTTTACAGATGAACGACATTTTCCTAAAATTTTGCAAATGAACCGAAGTCGACGATTCCCCTTCCCTATTGCAATTCTTACATGCTCATCTCCCTTACAGATGAAGCACACTTTCCTAAAACTCTCCCAATAAACAGAAGTCGGTCAATCGTCTTCCCCACCACAATCCTTGCATGCTCATTCCATTTCAAATTGCTCTGCAACGCTACGCCTAAATACTTATTCGACGTGACTGTGCCAAGCAGCAGACTACTAATGCTATACTCCACCATTATGGGTGTATTTTTCCTACTCACAGGCATCAATTTACATATTTCTAGATTCAGAGCTATCTGCCATTCATAACACCAACTAGAAATTTTGAGTAAGTCATCTTGTGCCCTGCTGGAGCCGTTCAACGACGACACCACACCATCATCAGCAACAGCCACAGACTGCTGTTTACCCTCTACACTAGATCATTCAAAATGTTCAAATGTGTGTGAAATCTTATGGGACGTAACTGCTAAGGTCATCAGTCCCTAAGCTTACACACTACTTAACCTAAATTATCCTAAGGGCAAACATACACACACCCATGCCCGAGGCAGGACTCGAACTTCCGCCGGGACCAGCCACACTAGATCATTAATGTGTACAGATAATAACAGCGATTCTATTACACTTCCATGGGGAACTCCTGGCGATACCATTGCCTCTGATGACCACTCGCCTTCGAGGACAAAATGGTGGGTTATGTTACTTAAGAAGTCTTCGATCCACTCGCATACTTGAGAACTCGTTTCGTATACTTGTACCTTCGTTAACAGGCGGCAATGAGGCACTCTGTCAAATGCTTTAGCGCAACCTAAGAATATTTAATCCACCTGTGGACCTTCACCCATGGTTCGGAAGACCCTGTGTGAGAAACGGACAAGCTGTGTTTTGCACGAATAGTGCTTTATAAAACCATGCTGATTTGTCGTCAGAAGCTTTTCCTTCTCAAGGAAATTTATTACATTTGAAATACGAATATGTTCAACGAATCGGCAGGAAACTGTTGTCAAAGATATTGGTCTGTAAGTTTGCGAGTCCGTTACTTTGCGCTTCTGAACATGGGAGTCACCTGCATTTTCGTCCAATCGCTAGGGACTATGCGCTGATCGAGAGGTTCGTGATAAATGCAGCTAAGTAAGCGACTAATGTTGTAAAATACTCTTTGTAAAACCGAGTCCTTTACCTACATAACGGATTCTTGTTAGTACGTTCTCCATACGGGTGTCTGTGCGATGGAGGGCAAGGCACTTGGTGGGTGGTGGGGGTGGGGGGAGGGTGGATGGGAGGGAGAACACTGGAGAATCGTCAAATGGAGAGCAACCTGGAATGTGTAAAGTTCCTTCCAGACAGGAAAGATTGTAATTGGAAAAAGACAGAAGTGGACCTTTATGATTTCGACTTCCTAAACAGAATGTGGGTACTTCATGAATAATGTAAAGAATACAACGTAGGTTTCTGGATATAAGAAAGTAATTAGAAATCACGTCGGTATTACGATTCCTTCCGGCATAAGAAGTCAGCCTCATTCTGCCAACGGCCTTGTCAAAGAGGGCGGAGGAGCGGATAGAGGTCCAGGGCACTCTCTTGTCCTACGGGTGGGAAATTGCCCCTAAAGGCGGAAGAATCAGCAATGATCAACGACATGAAGATGCAGAAGGCAATGGAAACCTCTGCATTAAAGACACGTAGCGTGTATCCACAAGACATGTGGCCTGTAATTGAAGAAGTGTCATGATGATCTCTCCATTGGCAAAAGATTCCGGAATAATCCCCCATTCGGATCTCCGGGAGGGGACTGCCAAGGGGGAGGTTACCATGAGAAAAAGATTGAATAATCAACGAAAGGATAACGTTCTACGAGTCGGGGCGTGGAATGTCAGAAGCTTGAACGTGGTAGGTAAACTAAAAAATCTGAAAAGGGAAATGCAAAGGCTCAATCTAGACATAGTAGGGGTCAGTGAAGTCAAGTGGAAGGAAGACAAGGATTTCTGGTCAGATGAGGATCGGGTAATATCAACAGCAGCAGAAAATGGTATAACAGGTGTAGGATTCGTTATGAATAGGAAGGTAGCGCAGAGGGTGTGTTACTGTGAACAGTTCAATGACCGGGTTGTTCTAATCAGAATCGATAGCAGACCAACACCGACAACGATAGTTCAGGTATACATGCCGACGTCGCAAGCTGAAGATAAACAGATAGAGAAAGTGTATGAGGATACTGAAAGGGTAATGCAGTACGCAAAGGGGGACGAAAATCTAATAGTCATGGGTGACTGGAATGCAGTTGTAGGGGAAGGAGTAGAAGAAAAGGTTACAGGAGAATATGGGCTTGGGACAAGGAATGAAAGAGGAGAAAGACTAATTGAGTTATGTAACAAGTTTCAGCTAGTAATAGCGAATACCCTGTTCAAGAATCACAAGAGGATGAGGTATACTTGGAAAGGCCGGGAGATACGGGAAGATTTCAATTAGATTACATCATGGTCAGACAGAGACTCCGAAATCAGATACTTGATTGTAAGGCGTACCCAGGAGCAGATATAGACTCAGATCACAATATAGTAGCGACGAAGAGTAGGCTGAAGTTCAAGACATTAGTCAGGAGGAATCAATACGCAAAGAAGTGGGATACGGAAGAACTAAGGAATGACGAGATACGTTTGAAGTTCTCTAACGCTATAGATACAGCAATAAGGAATAGCGCAGTAGGCAGTACAGTTGAAGAGGAATGGACATCTCTAAAAAGGGCCATCACAGAAGTTGGGAAGGAAAACATAGGTACAAAGAAGACTGCTGCGAAGAAACCATGGGTAAGAGAACAAATCCTTCAGTTGATTGATGAAAGGAGGAAGTACAAACATGTTCCGGGAAAATCAGGAATACAGAGATACAAGTCGTTGAGGAATGAAATAAATAGAAAGTGCAGGGAAGCTAAGACGAAATGGCTGCAGGAAAAATGTGAAGACATCGAAAAAGATATGATTGTCGGAAGGACAGACTCAGCATACAGGAAAGTCAAAACAACCTTTGGTGACATTAAAAGCAACGGTCGTAACATTAAGAGTGCAACGGGAATTCCACTGTCAAATGCAGAGGAGAGAGCAGATAGGTGGAAGGAATACATTGAAAGCCTCTTTGAAGGTGATGTGATAGAAGAAGAAACTGGAGTCGACTTAGAAGAGATAGGGGATCCAGTATTAGAATCGGAATTTAAAAGAGCTTTGGAGGACTTACGGTCAAATAAGGCAGAAGGGATAGATAACATTCCATCAGAATTTCTAAAATCATTGGGGGAAGTGGCAACAAAACGGCTATTCGCATTGGTGTGTAGAATATATGAGTCTGGCGACATACCATCTGACTTTCGGAAAAGCATCATCCACACAATTCCAAAGACGGCAAGAGCTGACAAGTGCGAGAATTATCGCACAATCAGCTTAACAGCTCATGCATCGAAGCTGCTTACAAGAATAATATACAGAAGTATGGAAAAGAAAATTGAGAATGCGCTAGGTGACGATCAGTTTGGCTTTAGGAAAAGTAAAGGGACGAGAG
Organism: Schistocerca americana; assembly: GCF_021461395.2. Taxonomy (NCBI): domain Eukaryota; kingdom Metazoa; phylum Arthropoda; class Insecta; order Orthoptera; family Acrididae; genus Schistocerca; species Schistocerca americana. Next base: position 402,466,676 of record NC_060125.1, read on the forward strand.
AGGCAATTCTGACATTACGGCTAATAATGGAAGCAAGGCTAAAGAAAAATCAAGACACTTTCATAGGATTTGTCGACCTGGAAAAAGCGTTCGACAATATAAAATGGTGCAAGCTGTTCGAGATTCTGAAAAAAGAAGGGGTAAGCTATAGGGAGAGACGGGTCATATACAATATATACAACAACCAAGAGGGAATAATAAGAGTGGACGATCAAGAACGATGTGCTCGTATTAAGAAGGGTGTAAGACAAGGCTGTAGTCTTTCGCCACTACTCTTCAATCTGTACATCGAGGAAGCAATGATGGACATAAAAGAAAGGTTCAGGATTGGAATTAAAATACAAGGTGAAAGGATATCAATGATACGATTCGCTGATGACATTGCTATCCTGAGTGAAAGTGAAGAAGAATTAAATGAACCGCTGAACGGAATGAACAGTCTAATGAGTACACAGTATGGTCTGAGAGTAAATCGGAGAAAGACGAAGATAATTAGAAGTAGTAGAAATGAGAACAGCGAGAAACTTAACATCAGGATTGATGGTCACGAAGTCAATGAAGTTAAGGAATTCTGCTACCTAGGCAGTAAAATAACCAATGACGGACGGAGCAAGGAGGACATCAAAAGCAGAGCAAGGCATTTCCGGCCAAGAAGAGTCTACTAATATCAAATACCGGCCTTAATTTGAGGAAGAAATTTCTGAGGATGTACGTCTGGAGTACAGCATTGTATGGTAGTGAAACATGGAATGTGGGAAAACCGGAACAGAAGAGAATCGAAGCATTTGAGATGTGGTGGTATAGACGAAAGTTGAAAATTAGGTGGACTGATAAGGTAAGGAATGAGGAGGTTCTACGCAGAATCGGACAGGAAAGGAATATGTGGAAAACACTGATAAGGAGAAGAACAGGATGATAGGACATCTGATAAGACATGAGGGAATGGCTTTCATGGTACTAGAGGGAGCTGTAGAGGGCAAAAACTGTAGAGGAAGACAGAGATTGGAATACGTCAAGCAAATAATTGAGGACGTAGGTTACAAGTGCTACTCTGAGATGAAGAGGTTAGCACAGGAAAGGAATTCGTGGCGCGGCGCATCAAACCAGTCAGCAGACTGATGAACAAAAAAAATAAAATAAAATAAAATAAAATAAAATAAAATTACGATTAGTAAGAATTTCGGCATCACCGTCGTTGGTCAAGATCCAATTTGTGAAGGAATAATCTCAGTGCTTGTCCTTACCACATCGGTCATGATCCTGTTTTGTTGGAAGGATTTCCACGCCTCTCCTTGCAGTATCAACATCATTAAGGTTTGTATTCGCACTGAAGCTTCGTCCAACGCAAAAATCCATGAAATTTGTGAGCTGCTGGAACACACCGCCCGAAGGAAAGATAAACTGGAAATATTAGACAACCAGAACGATTTTAACGCGGATATAGGTGAGACTATAGACAACAAACTCTTGAGATCTGTGATTGGTTTTTAGGGCTTTGGACTAAGAAGTGAACGTGGGGAGCGGTTATTGGAATTTTGTGTGTGAATAACAACTTTATCCATCTGCAGTTCCACTTTTACAACATAATCCACGACCTAGCTACAAACTGATTTTTCCTGGGGATAAGGTTTGAAGTCTGATTTCGTTTTGGTGCGGCAGCGTTAGCGTACTTTGGTGCTTTATAGCAGAATCTATTCAGGTTCGGACTGCTGCAGAGACCATACTACGTCATCCACGAAAAAGCGCATAAAACTGAAACTGATCAAGTAGGCGAGAATGAGGCAGGTTGATCTTACAGACAAAACTAGCCTCAAACCCATATTTTCCTGTAACCTTTCCTTCTACTCCTTCCTCTACAACTGCATTCCAGTCCCCAATGACTATTAGATTTTCTTCTCCCTTTACGTATTGTACTACGCTTTCAGTATCCTCATGTACTTTCTCTATCTCTTCATCTTCAGCTTGCGACGTCGGCACGTGTACCTGAAGCATCGTTTCCGGTGTTGGTTTGATGTCAGTTCTGGTAAGAACATCGTAACACTGAGCTGTTTGCTCTCTTCCCTACCTTCCTGCCCATAATGAATCCTTCTCCCGTTATAATGTGTTCTGCTTCTGTTGATATTGCCCTGTATTCATCTGACTATAAATCCTAGTCTTCTTCCCACTTCACTTCACTTACCCGTACTATATCTAGACTGAGCCTTTGTATATCCTTTTCAGATTTTCTAGCTTCCCTAACACGTTCATGCTTCTGACATTTCACGCCCCGACTCGCAGAACGTTATCGTTTCGTTGGTTATTTAATCTTTTTCTCATGGTCGCCGTCTCCTTGGCAGTCCCCTTCCGGAGATCCGAATGGGAGCCTATTCCGGAATATTTTGCCAATTGAGAGATCATCATGACACTTTTTTAGTTACAGGCCACATATCCTATGGTTACGCGTTATGTGTCTTTAATGCAGTGGTTTCCACATAAGGAAGAAGCGTTTGGATCTACGGGTAATTCGTTAATACGTGAGGATAAAGATAAATAATCCTTCCCAGAGTGCTAAAAAAGTCGAACTTGAATGTGCTTAAGCCGTGTATCCCTTCCAGCTCTGAAAGCTTGGGTAGCTGCGTGTTTCTGAGACATGACAGGTATAACGGAAGATGTAACTGGGTGGCTGTGTACATACGTACAAACTTACTGCCTATTGTTCAATAACGGGGACAAACAACTCAAACATATGTTAATTGATATTGAAACTCTCCACACAAAGTGTCTTATCTGCGCATTCACAATCCCCCGAAAGGTGGACAGTTCTCTAGCTTTGAATCTGCACACTACGCTCTTGAACCTCTGTATGAGCAGATGATTGTTGCTGGAGATATAAACATAAATTTTATAAGAAAAAGTCCTGCAGTTTCAATATTCAATCGTATACTTTCCTGCTCAAATCTTACGCTGCTTCTGCTTGGGACAACTCATCATTCTGCAGGAACTCATACCTGTAACGATGTTCTCTCAATCATGTCTCCAAACAGAGTAATTCACTTTAATCAAATTTCTGGTCCTTGCTTATCTACTCATGATTTAATATCCATGAATCATCCGTTGCAATGTCCAAAGAACACGTCGCAAGTGATCACATTCAGAGATTTTAAGCCTTTGAATATATCTGTGCTTAAAGATGACGCCTATGATATCTCTAGTCAAGTAATGACAGTAAATAATATTGACATAAATTATGAAGTATCTAATTTCACTGAGATACCCAAACATTTATACAATAGACATTCTCTAATGAAAACTGTAAGAGTGCGGAGAATATCCGCACTATGGGTTACCGATCAACTGAAACACCTTATGACTATCAGAGACGCTGCGCATCGAAAATATAATCGCCACCAGACCCCCGAGATTCATGTCGCCTATAGGCGACTACGTAGCCGTGTTAGCCAGTCAGTGACAAATGCAAAATTCAAGTAAGCCCACTCGTTAACTGAGGACTCTCCCATGCTCTCCATCGTGTGGAAAAATCTATGATGGCTAGGAAGAGGCAAACCTCAATCTTCAGCTGAATCACTCGTTCCTCTTGAGAACCTGAATGAATATTTCGGCACGTCTACATCTCTACTTGAGCAACGCCCAAGAACGGAAACCATCGAATCCCTTGATGTATATAGACGAAAAGATTTTTCTACAACCGCTAAGCCATAACACAGGAAATCAATTGCGCGAATTCGTTTTGCCGTTGCAGGGCACGTCAATATTACAATACTAATGATCAGTTTCCTCGTAAGTCCACTCAAAAAATGGCTCTGATCACTATGCGACTTAACTTCTGAGGTCATCAGTCGCCTAGAACTTAGAACTGATTAAACCTAACTAACCTAAGGACATCACACACATCCATGCCTGAGGCAGGATTCGAACCTGCAACCGTAGCGGTCGCTCGGTTCCAGACTGTGAATCCACTACTGCCAACAATAGCGTATATTTTTAACCGTTATATGACGTCCAGCGTCTTCCCAGTGGCACGGAATATGGGACTCAGAAAAAGGAATCTGCCAAAGAACCTACTGACTACAGGCCCATTATCATGCCGCCAGCGTTATCTAAGATTTTAGAATATATAGTTCACGATCGGCTCACCAGTAACTCAACAACAGATAATCTTCTGCATAAATATTAATTATCACGATTAATCGATAATTAACAATGTCGCGATACGATAAACCGCAAAACTTCTAAGTCAAAATTTTTCTTCAGGTGCTGTACAATTGTTCCACTCGTACCTTACATGCCGCCACCAGTGTGTAATGATCGTAACAAAGACATCAAAACGGAATAATATAGCATAAGAGTCCCACAAAGACCATTACGTTTCTCGTTATATGTTAATGATGTGTTGACTATTATCTCATATGGCAAGTATCATTTATATGCTGATAACTTTCAGATACAGCGGGGTGCAAATCCAACAAATCTGTGCTCAGCCATCCAGAACGTAAATAGCGACTTACATGCTTTATGAGAATGAAACATCCTAGAAGATTAAAACTGTATGACGGACCAAGATTCGAACTCGGGAACTTTATTTCTCGCGTGCAGGTGCTCTACCAAATGAACTACCCGAACACGACTCACGACCCGTCCTCACAGCTTTACTTCCGCCAGTACCTACGTATGTTTGAAATGTAGTCTACTTAAAATGTAAGCAATATCAGTCGCTCACAAAAGATTTACTACCTGACAGTTCAGAGAATCTCTTCTACCCTTAATGCTAAACCACACAGAAATAACCCTTATACTTCTCCTGGAAAGAATTTAGGTATAATTTTGGACCATCCCGTTGAGTGGACTCACGAAACAAATGCAGTTTGTAAGAAGGTGTCAGCATCACTTCATTCATTACGGAAATATACAAAAAGATTTCCTCCCGAGCTTAAAAAGAAGCTCGTAGAGTCACTAATGCTCGCCTTCCGTGATTACGGTGATTCTATTTTGCAAGGAATTTCGAAAGTGTGCTCACGCCGGAATTGTCGATGAATGCCTGTGTGCGATACATTTGTGGTATGTGGTATTTTGACCATATCGCTTCTGCCTATGAAAATCATCATGCCTACGTGCTCATAATAAATGCGATGTTTGATTCATAATCTTCTGAATGATTACACTCCTTTCTATTTATCCTCAACCATTAAGCTACTGTTTGAACAACCTCTGTACCACTACTCAACAAAGCCATGTTCTCTAAATCATTTTCTGTATCAGGAACCTGTCTTTGGAATAATCGTCCCCAAAATATTAGCGAAATTAACATCCTCCCAAGCTTCAAAAGACAGCAAATGACCCACCTTTTATCACAGTAGCTACTACTTCTTGCAACTCACTCTCATCAACCCTTGCCTCCCCACTACATTATTCTCCCCTTGTCTGTAGAGTTCTCTGTTAAAGTTCTCTTCTTTCCTAGCGCCCACTGTCACTTTAATTTCAATCCTCTCGTCTTTCGCTATCCCTTCCACGTCTTCTAATACCACACAAGGCTTCCAAAGTGCTAAACTAATCAATATCATTGTTAATGCCTCCATAATTTTATTATTATTATTATTGTTACTGTTATTATTATTATTATTATTATCATTGCAACTTGTTATTGTTGTTAACAATTCAAAGTATTAGTACTAAGTTTATCTAATAACAAACTGATATCATTCTTAATTCCTTCATTACTTTATCATCATTATTAGTGTCATTACTATTATTATTGTCGCCTATTATTAATTTTGCTAATAATGCAAATTTTTATTTTTGTGATTGCTGCGCAACAGTTTTCTGTATGTGGCATTCATGGTCAGATGTAAGACTGGGCCTTAAGGCCCTAATCTGGTAAGGCTAAATAAGCAATAAATAAATAAAGATGGGCAAAAACCAAATTGAAGAAGGTCAAATAAATAATGATAGAGTACCTGTCGCTCTGCAGTATGCTTTAACAGTGTACCTCTCCAACGTGTGTAATGTGACTTAGCATCACGTTTCATAAGGAAATAGTTTTAATTAAAAGGAGACACGAAAAGAGACTTTTTAAATTAAGTTCGCACAGGAGCAGGCACAAAAAAGATGACGTGCTCCTCAAGCGGAAAGAATAGGGAAAGAAAAGTACACTTAGCTGTATCTAACAACTTCTTGATTTTTGAATTTACTCTCAGTTGACAGACCGTGAACATGTCACCCTGCAATGTCCCTCTTACCTATGATCCACATGTAGTTTATAGCACTTTACTTAACTCAAAAGCATACCTAGTAGGCTTCGTTTAAAGTCGGAATACAAGCTTCTTATTTTTTACAGTATCTAAAGATGCCATTTGTGACCGAAACCGGTTATGACTGTTTAATAAAGAAGTGATTGTTTCAAAAAACTAAAAAAATAAAATAGCAGTTACTTGTTGTGTCATCACAAACCATCAGGAACAGACTACCTGTGCTTCGTTGAGACCACACACGCTTAGTTCGCCGCTGACACCATTTTACTCTAACTTGTCAGTACAGTACCGTTATGTGTAAACAGATCTTTGCAGATGCCACTAAAAATCGTGTTCGGGAATCCTAAATAACTATTTCGCCTGCACCTTGCAGAAGTCACGAGCTGTGCACCAGAGCCACACCACACGGTTCAGATGACACCAGAATTTATGGAGGCACGTTTCATGTTGACGTATGTTTTATGATACCATTCGTCGAAAAGGCACGCCTTTTTCTCGAGCCAAAACGTTGAGAAAATTGTAGAACATGCCAAATTGTATATTGCAGATACATTTAAGGACATCAGAGGCAGTAGCCAATAGAACTAAGTAATGTGTCTAGAAATGAAAAACCCACGGCTCAGCCTGAAGCTGTAATTGAACTTTCTGGATGTGAAAAGTCGATAACAAGCATTAAGCTTTAGCGATAACCAACAAAAGCCTGTCTCCTACCCCCTACCTCCTCATCCGCAAATGTCTTCCACTTCATCACATATGATACAGTGTATCTATGAAAAATTACCGCACGTTGTCTTTGCAGAAATGTTTTGTGTCTTCTTGAAGTAGATCTGTACTATCAGAAGGTCTCTTACACGTATTTAATAGCGCAATATGTAACAGTGCTTCCTGATGATGTAGAAGCGGCTTTCGCGGAAACTTCATCTGAACTGTGTGGTCCCGCATTTACTTATCAATGGTTAGAACGTTGTTCAACAAATTCTAGCCAAATTTTTGTTTTGCCATATTATGAATATAATAAGACGACCGTCTATCACGTTCTTTTATGTTGATAGTTTTCGTTTAAATAGAATGCAGGAATTATTTCATCGTGATGACTTTGTGGAATAACTGATGTTCCACTATATCCTGACTGAGGCAGCAAACCACAGAAGCAAATGTTGTGTACTCGGAATACACTAGCCTCTCTAACAGTGCTTCTGTGGCAGGAATAACGTGGAACGTGACGAAGATGATATGGGATAACAGTTTAGATCAACTAAAGTGATCACCTAAATCCTAGATCAACCACCATGTGATGCAACATGGCTCACTACTTCTAGAGAAGACATTTTTACAGTTATCGAAACCCAGGTCAAGAGCTAATAAACCTTTATTTTCAACTGGTTGGCTGATTTTTCAACCTCGTCAATCATAGCCTTAACTCATCAGCAGTGTATGTGAGAATGTAGCAATTAGAGACACAGGACTTAAAACGCCTATGGGCCTTCTCTACCACTCGCTGTACAATTACACCTTGAGACAACACGCTGTTGCGCAACGTACTGAGAAAAATTATGTGTGTGTTTGCCACATCAGCAGAGTACAGCGCCTCATCAGCAGAGAACTACTGAAGTTGCGACATGCTATGGACTAAACTTACAACGGAGTCTAACGCTTCAGGATGCTCGCCAGCCATAAAGTTTGTAATTCGCAGCGAACTTCCGTAAGAATGGACGACCCGGCCCCTCGCGCCTCCTCAATTGTTGAACGTCCGCTGCCTCCTCCGATCCGAAGTCTCCCCCAACCCCGCCATTGCTTGGCAGAAAGTCGCATTAGTCTTGTAACGAGCGGTGGAGGCGGAACTTCCCCCACTGAAAGCATGGCAAACTTCATAACAATAACCGCCGACTTGGTAAAATTTATCGAGCGAAACTTAATGAGATTGCGGATATAATGGATGATATTTGAAAGTGTGCTTAATAGGTCACGGTATGGCGCACGGCTTTCTTATGAGGGGTGGGTTTCAAGCTAAAAGGATTATAACGATCTCTGCCTTTCTTCTGAAACCCTTTAACTCTGTGTCGCTTTAAACAGTTTTATCTCCCTCTATGCTAGCACAGAGAGCTGCGGAAACCTTACAGATATTACTCAGTACATCTGCGTAGCCTGTGTGTCGAATGGATAATGTACTGCTAGAAACGATAATTACTAAGTTTTCGGTTTATTTGCAGAAACATATTTTTGCTCTACAAAAATGGCTCTGAGCACTATGGGACTCAACTTCTGAGGTCATTAGTCCCCTAGAACTTAGAGCTAGTTAAACCTAACTAACCTAAAGACATCACACACATCCATGCCCGAGGCAGGATTCTAACCTGCGACCGTAGCGGTCTTGCGGTTCCAGACTGCAGCGCCTAGAACCGCACGGCCACTTCGGCCGGCTTGCTTTACAAATTCTTCTACAGAAGGTTTCAAATCTTTAATAAAGGCCCTAAAAGCATGCTTTGTTTCTGTGAGAAAAGTTATCCAGATTGTTTGATATATTTATTCAAGATAGTTTTTATTGCAACTGACACTGAACGTTTCAATTTGAGAAGTAGAACAGAAGAGAGTGGGAAGCTACATTTTTCACCAACATCTTCTAGTTGACACTTTCATCTTATATCCCATTCTTTTTGGATGAAGCTGATCTGTGTTTTCAACTATCTGCTATTATTATTACTACATGAATATTTACAAATTGCTCTGAGCACTATGGGAACATCTGAGGTCATCAGTTCCCCAGGACTTAGAACTACTTAAACCTAACTAACCTAAGGACATCACACACATCCATGCCCGAGGCAGGATTCGAACCTGCGACCGTAGCGGTCGCGCGGTTCCAGACTGAAGCGCCTAGAACCACTCGGCCACATCTGCCGCCGAATAATTACATTTTAGTCATTTTGTATCATAGACGAATCAGTTTCTCATAATGGAGCAGTAGTTCTAATCTATTTAGGACCTACCGAAATGGGATTCTCATTGACACTAAAGGTGTTGGTTTTACACTGACAGCTATAATTCTTACTTCTTATTTCTGTTCTTTCTAAGCTGTTGATATTTCTGGTAGCACTGGTAAAAAGTGATTCGTTAATATACAAACTAATAATGACTGCTACAGTATTGGAAACAATAAATTTGACATAGCCTGAAGTTCAGTGGCTCCACATTTACAGAGATGGCTCATTAATGGAAAACAAAGAAGACATTGGTGTAGGACTACAAAGAAATAATTTGTCTTTCTACTTAACCTGAAGAATGTACCACTCAAATTTTGAAAGTGAAGTTGAAGCAGTCGGAATGAAATGGAAATGAACGTTTGACGTCATTGCCGCCTTGGTGCAAGTCTTATTACAGTCGACGCCACACTGGGCGACCTGCCCACCGGATGGGGATGAAATGATGATGAAGACAACACAACATCCACTCCCTGAGCGGAGAAAATATCCAACCCATCCGAGAATCGAACCCTGGCCCGTCACGCTGACCACTCAGCTCGGGGCGGACAAGCCGTCGGAATTGCAGCAAGTCAGCTAAATAACTTAATCACATTTGTTAAAGCAGTTTACGATTCTAGAGCAGCAGCATCGGCAATTATAATATGGAAAATCCAAAAATCATTTAGGTTAAAGAAGTCCAAGATGTAATTAAATGTCTACATCAGAAGAACTAGACTTTTCCAATTCGGTGGATGCTGTATCTTTGAGGCTTACGTTTTAATGAAAAAGCAGATTATCTAGCCAATAAGGGTACAGAAAGTAAACAGACTGGAAAAAATAACATGTATTTTGCAGTGAAAATCATTAACAACACAGAAGAACGAAGAAGATACAATAAAATTTCTTCCAAGCGAAAGATATGGAGATAACTTCATGAACGACTCGGTAGTGGCGTATGGGCCAAGAAGAGAGGCAGCACTCATGTTCTGCATTACTACTTTAAATGACTGTTTGGCCAACCATCTGCATAAGATTTCATCCTGCATGTCCAAAATGTTTTCTGTCCCATGATATTGGTTCGATTTTAGCAAAGAACAATTAAAGGAGTGTACAAAGTTAAGTGATCGTAGCTCAGACTACACAACATTGTAATGGCATCCAAGAAGGCGAATCACATTTAGTCAAGGGCCAGAATATTAAAATGATCATATAATAACAATAATAATAATTTGGTCTGAAGATAGTATGTTGAAGGCGATAGCATATTCATACAGGAAATTTATGTCCTTTTTGAGTCACCAGTCTCTTGAGTGGTTTGACGCGGTGAGTTACGAATTCCTCTCCTGTGTCAGTCTCTTCACTTAAGACCAGCACTTGCAACCAACGTCCTAGATTACTTGCTGGATGTATTCCAATTTCTGTCGTTCCCTCAGTTTTTACCCTTACAGCTCCTTCTAGTACCATGGAATCCACTCGCTGATGTCTTAACATGTGTCATACCATCCTGTCCCTTCTTCTTGTCAGTTTTTTCCAAATACTCTTTTCCTCGTTCGTTCAAGGGTGAACGTCCTCATTCCTTACCTTTCCAGTCCATCTAAGTTTCAATTCTTTTCCATCACATCTGAAATGCGTCGATTCTCTTCTGTTCCTGTTTTCCCTCTGTCCATGTTCACTACCATTCAATATTGTGCCCCTAATGTACATTCTCAGAAATAACTTCCTCAAATTAAGCCGTGTGTTTGGCCCAGTAGACTAGTCTTGTCCAGGAACGCACTCTTTGCGTGTGCTAGTCTGTATTTACGCTCTCCTTGCACCGTCTGTCACGCTTTATTTTGCTGTCTAGATAATAGAATTTCTTGACTTCGTCTATGTCGTGATCCACGATTCTAATGATAACTTTCTCGCCGTTCTCATTTCTCCTAATTTTCGTCATTTTCGTCTTTCTTCGATTTTCCCTCCATTCATATTCTGTACGCATTAGACAGCTCATTACATTCAACAGATCCTGCAATTGTTCTTTATTTTCACTGAAGACAGCAGTGTCATCAAGAGTCTTATCACACATATTCAACCTGAATTTTAATCCCACCCTTGAATCTTTCTTTTATTTCCGTCATTAGTTCTTCGATGTATTGATTGACAATATGGGTGAAAGGCTACATCCCTGTTTTACACCATTTTTCATTGGAGCACTTCGTTATTGGTCTCCCACTCTTATTGTTCCCACTTGGTTCTTCTAAAAAATGTTCAAGTGTGTGTGAAATCTTATGGGACTTAACTGCTAAGGTCATCAGTCCCTAAACTTACACACTACTTAACCTAAATTATTCTAAGGACAAACACACACACCCATTCCCGAGGGAGGACTCGAACCTCCGCCAGGACCAGTCGCGCAGTCCATGACTGCAGCGCCTAAGACCGCTCGGCTAATCCCGGGCGGCTTGGTTCTTGTACACATTACATATTACTTGCCTTTTCCTCTATCTTACCTCCTGCTTCAAACATCTTACACAAGTTGACACTGTCGAAAGTTTTTTCCAGATCGACAAATCCTATGAGCATGTCTTGATTTTTCTTCATTTATGCTTCCATATCAACCGCAAAATCAGAACTGTGTCATAGGTAGCATCACCTTTTATTTATTAATAACTTATTAAACGTCCCAATTAGCATTTCACCCACCGAACAATGAAGCAAAGTTTCATATTTAGGTGTTTTGCTTCAGACTATATCAACGACAAGACGAGTCAGGGAATCCATCGACTGCCCAGTGTGTTTTTAGATCTGCGACCATATCGAAAATAAGCTTTTCAACAAAATATATTACACAATATAGCAAATAACTTAACTCCATAATTCAACAAGCATAACTTGGTCATATAAGTAAGTACGTTTCTTAAATTAATTTACAAAAACCACCTGGAACGTAACATTTTATTACTGACTGCGTGTTTCAATCTACACTTGATCATCTTCAGATGTGATGCAGCAAAGTGTAGTTCGTCAACAGCGAAATTTATCTCTTTCTTCAGCCAAAAGTTGTGGAGATGAATGGAGTTACCCTATGTGCTCGTTACTTTCCAGTGCCGTGTAATTAGTAATTTATGTATGCGAGTTCTTACGATGATTTGTGATCCTTAGTAGGGACTAACGCTGTTGCCACAGACCCCCTTGTCCATTATAGTTACAGATAGAATTAAAAATCAAAACACACATATAATTCATAGTGATCCAGTATCTCCGAAACACGTAAGGACCAGGTAGTGTGAAGTACGAATGGGAGTCTGGAGTTTTCTGGAGAGCAGCAGCAGAAGCAGCAGCTCCCCACGAGGCCGGGAGACCAGTTGGAGCCGGGAGTGATGGATGGCTCAACTCGGGTGCTGTCCGCTGCTTCCTGAATTATGAGTTACGCAGACCGCCTCTCTGCTCCTCCACTAAGAAAACGCTCGGCGAATAGCTCTAGAGTAAAGTAGGAACCTTAAGACAATTTCTGAGAATCCAGCTTCGCCTCGGATGCTTCGATTAACGATCGAAATTTGTGATTAACCTCCGAAGACAATGTTATAGGAGGAACGGGGATCTAACGACCCTCGACATTTATGAAATTTCCCTCAATAATCTATGAATGTATACACCTACACATACACGTACCGTGACGCAAACCGTTCATGAGCGTAAATTATCATTCCAAATAACGTGAAATTAACGAAATTTTAGCAATTCTGAAGGGACTCAGTTACGCAAAAGGACTCTAAAATATCAGATTATAAAGCACCTACCTGTGACAATTCAAGCCCTTAATTTTCTTAAGGCATCAGAATTACAGAAAGACATTATAAAGCCAGAGTAAAATTATCACCACCTTTTGGCTTAAGGATCACGGTGGAATAAAAACTAATGAAGAAGTAGAAGCGTGTGCTAAGGAAGCAATGCACTCCGGATCAATGAAATATCAGCTAGTACCAAATTACGACTTTTTATCAACGAGAGAGTGCTGAAAAGTAATGCCTCCGCCCTCCGAACTTCTGATTCTGTTCTAAATATTTGTTGAATTAATACATGTCACGCATATTACTCGGTCGACTTTCCTGATATGCTGACGCAACTTGCCACCCACTGCAGCTAGAGTGCTCCGAATTGTAGCGTGTAACATGGCACTGTGTAATGGATCTATGTCGATGCGTAAGAAACTGCTTGCTCAAATCGAGATTCTAACCGCCGAAAATGTGCGTCCGACTGAAATCCATGAGAGCTGTGTACGATGATGATTGTACTGACATCCGCAATGTGTGGTGCTGAGTTGATCGTGCTCATAATGAAGGAAACCGTGGTCCTAACCTCAACGATTGTGCCAGTTTTCGAAATGGACGACGGCGTACGCCAATCGACGACTTACACCGGAATCGGGTTGACGAACTCATAAGATTGTCGGATAACATAAACGTAACTCGTAGTCAAGTGTGCCATAACACGAGAGCGTGTACCGACTATCATTGCAGAACAATGACACAGAAAAAGGAGTGCACGGTTGGTGCCTCGAATGCTCACTCCTGATTTGAATCAGAGGACATTGGACATCTTTCAACAATTTCTTTTGCATTTTTATGGTGAAGTTCGTGGGTTCCTTAACAACACTATGACGGGTGATGAAAGCTTGGTCCACCATTTGACCCCGAAAAAGAGAGCTTCAATGGAATACCGGCACAAAGGATCCGCGACGCCATAAAAGTCCAAGACCATGCCACTAACAGGCAAAGTCACGCTCATTTTAAAATGTAAATTTTTACGGCTGGAATAGTCACAATTAATAAAATATTCCCCGCTATTATGCCGTGGTCTTAGGTATTTCACTTCAAAACCGGACGATTCGTCCCCATTTGCGGGGAACGTAGTCAAGGGTGATAGTAGCTTCGAGTACAAGGGCATTTGCAAAAGAAGGGAGACATAGATCAGCTGTTACGGAACATGCTTTACAGCCAGGAGACCACCACATTCATTTTGACCGGACTCAGGTACTGGCTGCCACAAACGGATACCACGAAAGGCAATACAGAGACGACATAGAGATTCTGAAACACCCCAGGAATTTTATTAAGAAGGAGGAGGTAGTGAAATTGAATCAAATTTGGATTCCGGTGCTGAAGAAAAAGTGTACCAGTCTTCCAGCATGGGACGATAATAATAGCTGACGGCGGCAGTCAACAACGGCCAGTTGCGCTCCCATATTCAAAACATGTGACGTCACGCCACTGCCCTGAAGTTTGCGGAAGCGGAATTCTGCCGTAGTCAGTAGAGAGCCAGCGTGTAAATCGGAAATTCAACAAAGCTATGATTACATTTAAAAACGTTCTCCGTAGATGGGTACGAAGCGTCGGGTTTTGAAGTTAAATCGCTTAGACTACGGCATAATAGCCAGTAATATTTATTAAAATCAGGCTCACAGTGTTCTGTGATTTTATATGTAAGGTGCATTTGTAATTCATACCTAAATCCCAAGCATAAACTCTGAAAGGTACCGAGAGACCCTCAGAAAACTGAAAACACGAATTCGACCTCGTCCAGGCGTTCAGCAGCACGACGATGCCACACCAGAAGCGAACGTCGTGACTCCTGCAACAGTCCGAGAACTTCGGTACATCGATCATCTTCCATACAGTCCAGACGTGGCGCCATCAGATTTTCCTCTATTTCCAAAACTGAAACAACACCTTGTAGATCTTCACTTTGAAAGTATGCAGCGGTGCATGCAGAGGCGAGGTTATGGCTTCGTCAATAAAGTCAAACATGTTAAAGTGACCGTATCAACCATCTGATCTCTGGTTGAGAGAAATATGTTCATCGCCAGCGTAACTGGAAGAAATGTGTTCGTCGTCAGGGTGACTAAGTTGAGAAATAAATATGTAGTCACGAAGAACAAAGACTTAGAATATTAAAAATTTTGTTTTTTATTTGAAAAGCCTTACCAGTTTTCACATAAAAATTCGGTGGCACTACTTCTCAGCATGCATCCATACCATCAGCACAAAATTAAAAAGCAGTAGAGTGATATATTACATCTATCATATAAAAGGAAAAGAATTGATTATGCCGTCCATTTACTTGGTGTGACACTTTGCTAAGCACTAGAACTTATGGGGCCACTTGTAGATTATTTCTGTAACTCAATGGCTCTCCTTTTGTCTCGTCATTTCGTTTCTAACAAGAAGTGGGCTGGAACAGGCGAACTTTTTTACCTTTATAACTTTTTTTGTTCTAACAAAGGCCCGTTTGTTCCAGGGCTATTAATGGCTATTAATGGCTCACAAAATTAGAAAGGGTGTCTCAACCTCCAAATAGTTAAATCAGTGTAAACTTCTACATACCGTTTCTTGTCTGTAACAGTCCT
Organism: Schistocerca americana; assembly: GCF_021461395.2. Classification (NCBI taxonomy): domain Eukaryota; kingdom Metazoa; phylum Arthropoda; class Insecta; order Orthoptera; family Acrididae; genus Schistocerca; species Schistocerca americana. The sequence continues at coordinate 402,482,266 of NC_060125.1, forward strand.
ATAAGCCCCAGTCTTTTCATATAAGAATTTCGGCAGGAGGAATGGAAGGATGCGACAGTTACAAACAACAGGCCCAAGATTTACACCACGACACCAAAATTAGAGAATTTCGGGCTCATATTTTCACCACGTTACTTCTGCAAATGGAACAGTAAGTGGGGAAAAAGATTCTAGTATATGAAAATTCGTCGACGCACACCCTATAATGGCGAAGGGGTTTAGTTCGTAATTTTCTGTAAGCACATTAAAACCGAAAAGTGTGGGAAAAGACTGACGAGGAGGACCTTACGCACTGAGTGGAGAGCTATTATGTACCTTGGATTAAATGCGAGGGATGGGAAGAGTTGCCGTTTAGGGCATTAGTTGCGAACGTATTACCAGAGACTGGGAAGCAAGGGGGAACCTGCACAGTATGAACTGGCCGGCCGCTTCGATATGCGTCGTGTAAACTAACGCCGCAACCCGTTGGCCGGACAATGTTAATTAGACGCGCGCTTTATGCGGCGCAATCTGATTCAATTGTGGAAGGCGGCGCTAGACGGAGCTGGGCGCGCTATCTGGCACGCCGGCCTGGCGTGGCCTGGCCTGACCTGTGTAGCGCGGGCGAGTCGAGCTGTCAGGGGTTAGTAGACCCATCGCTTACATGGCGTTGCATCAGTGTTTTCCTACACGGTCTCAAGCTAATGTGGTCGTCCTGCAGTGTTCATAAGGTACGGTCCTTAATAATCGTGTCGCAGACAGTCCGCAACACTTCCATAAACTCCTAAATTGCATTATAACATTTATTAACTATATTACTTTGGCTTGCTATCTGCAATCTCGCGTATGGTTGTGGTGCATAGTTTTACGAAATTTAAAACTAGCACCAGAACTACGTAATTGTATCAACAGCTTGGTCTAAGCAGAGAGGACCGAAACAGATACTATGTGGTTTTCCCCGACAGTGATTATTTTAGGACTCTCAATAATACGATGATTAGTTGGGACGTCAGCAACTTCAACTGTGCTTTCACACTCCTGTACGCATGAGTATAATGACAACGATGTACATAACGGCACCTCGTCATTACGCTTCCATTTACTGAAGCTAAACGCAGTCACTATTCAGACTGCTGCTGCACCAAACAAACGGTAGATTATTTGAGGTCCTGATGTATCTATAGAATTTCAAAACTGAAGAAAACGACAAGACTCTTGCTTAATCCATTATCTTTTCTTGGCAACACGACCGGTTTCGGAACAGTTACAGTTACATCATCTGGTGTAAGCCGCAATGATAAAAATATTCTGCTACACGCGAAAGGGAGAGGATTCCAAAGCTTGAAATATCGGGTAAGAAACTATCGGCTAAAATTTCAAAATTAAAAAATTAAAGGAGAGGCAAGAGGATGATACTTACAAATAAGATCACTTAATTATCTGAGGTCATCTTCAACCCAGTATTGTCATGGAACCAAAAGTTCTCTGTCGAAAAAGTAAAACAGACACAAAACAATGCAAAAAAGCAGACATCACAACTGGACACCAAAATTTACGAAAATAATGAAACATATAAAATGCAATAAAAGTGGGGGCGGGGAGAGGGCGAGAAAAGAAATGACATATCGCGTGGAATTACACAAAAAAGTCATAACAGCTGTTACACTGTGCTGCGCGACAGGGAACACGAACGAGAAAACTATACAATAGTAAATACTAGCCGTGAATACTGAATCCGCACGCGACTCAAGCACAGGGGCAGAACGAAATAGACATGATATTGGCTAATTTTTTAAAGTGGAAAGCGGAAAGTAACAGCAGAAATGGACCATCACAACGTTGAGAGAGAAGACGACCTGTACATTTAAGAAACAAGTAAAAATATGACATTTTATGGACACCTTAACCTGCCTGAATAATATCACAATTAATTTAAATATTTTTGTTACACGGATCTGTTCGTTCATTAATATTATCGAGAAGACAGGAATGAAGACTTCTTAAAATTTCAGTTTCTTCCAGAACATTGAGTATACGACCTTCACCGAGCGAGGTGGCGCAGTGGTTAGCACACTGGATTCGCATTCGGGAGGACGACGGTTCAATCCCGTCTCCGGCCATCCTGATTTAGGTTTTCCGTGATTTCCCTAAATCGCTTCAGGCAAATGCTGGGATGGTTCCTTTGAAAGGGCACGGCCGATTTCCTTCCCCATCCTTCCCTAACACGAGCTTGCGCTCCGTCTCTACTGACCTCGTTGTCGACGGGACGTTAAACACTAATATCCTCCTCCTATACGACCTTCATCTACAGTGTGAAAGACAGTTAAGTTATAGCTAACGTGCTGTAGCTGATGTTTGTCAATCAAATGCATTGTCAGAGCCTCGTGGATTTTGCCAAGCCTTTATGTTCTTCTAATCTCACATAAAAATTAGACGCGCGCTTTATGCGGCGCAATCTGATTCAATTGTGGGAGGCGGCGCCTGTCTGGCCAATGATATCTGCACTCCATGCGATACACTCCAGGATAGAAGAAAGAATCCTTTTTGAAGACTTTACGATTCCTTAATGTTCTGTCCACATTTTTTAGTATGGCTGACATCAGTTTTTTTCCATTCCACTCTGATACGTATCCATGATATGGAGTCTAATAAAACTGGTTCTTTTTCTTTTCCAGTACAGGCTTCAGCGTGATTTCCTTCATCAACTTCTTCCCTCTCCACCCTCTCCGCACCCCCGCCCCCGGATATCCACTACGCTCAGAAATGTACTTGATTATGCCGAACTCCCTTTCATACGCTTCTGATGTGAGGGGAACATTACTTAAATTGTTTAGGAGGGACTGGAGGGCAGCAGCTTTGTACTTAAACGGGTGGTTCGATGCTACATTCAAAGTTAAATCTGTTGTAGACTCGTTTCTGTAGATGTAAATCTCTACCTTGCTGCCATTTACGGTGATCTTTAAGTCTAATTTCGGCAAAGTCACATTTATCTTATGCTGAATAAAGAAATAAATCTTTCCATATAATGTAAATAAGTTTGTTATGCATATTATCAAACTTTTCATCATTGCCTCCATAAACACCAAAAATGTCATAAACGTAACGTTTCCTACATACCACCTTAGCAGGCTCCACTGGATACTTAGTAAAAAACTCATACTCGAGATGAGACATAAATTTCCAAATTTTAGCCACATAATTCCTTATCTGATACTGAAGACTTGAGGATCTCCTCACTTTCGCGTCAGACAGAACATCATTGCTATTACAGTTTACACCTGATGATGGAACTGCAACTGTTCCGAAACCAGTAGTGTACCCAACAAATTGTGGATCAAGCAACTGTCTTATGGTTTTCTTAATTTTTCAAAACTGACTTGTACAGCAGCCGTCGCCCCATAAAAAGATCTCCAGAGGGTGTTGTTTAATTTGTCTGTGGTGGGCGATACTGTTTTGAAAGGTAGTGCTTGTATGACAGTAGCTACTGTAGCAGGAATTCACGCAGATTACTGTTCGCTTTAAGCTTTATAGAATAGGAATACAACTGCATCCAAGACATTTGGAATATCAGGGACCACAGGGTTACTACAGAAGACGGCGCATGGACTTAATTCGACAGGTAAGCCACTAACAATGCATATCAGGAGGAAAAGAAGTGATAATCAGTACATTTTTATTCGGTGTTAAGTGGGAAAATGCATAACTTTAAAGAAATCTTATTAGGTGAAGGTAAAGAATTCATAGTGTACACTGCAGAATAATACACGATGTTGAGGATGTAACGTGAATTGCAAATATATAGAAGAAATAATGAGGAAGCCGAACCAAAGACGGCTTTTTATTGGAAGCACACTTACATGGTTCAACTCTTTTGGAGTATTGCTGTGCAGTATGGCATCAGTACCGGATGGGGTTTACGGAGGACCTCGTGAAAGTTCAAAGAGCAACTGTATTGTAACGAACAGGAGACAGTGTTACGGATATGATATGCGAGTTGTGGTGGCATTCAATGAAAAGTTTCTCGTTACATATAAATCTTCCAGGAAATTGCAATCACCGGGTATTCTTCCGAATGCCAAACATTTTGTGGACTTCAACCCACACAGAAAATACTGACCACAGTGATAAAATCAAGGCAATCAGAGCTCACTAGAAAAGATTTAAGTGCTCATTTTCCCATGCTGTTTGAGAGTGGGACGGTAGGGGAATAATTTGAAAGTGGTTCTAATAACCCTCTGTAAACATTTGATTGTAAATTATAGATGTCGATGTACGTCTAGTTGCAGATATGTTTCAGACTGCAAAATTCCTCATCTGCCCTTCCCTCTCTACAACTTTTTATATTTTTCAGATAAAGTGGCCCAGATTATCGAGGACGTCCTTCTACATCTATAAACCCAGCGGAAGGAAGTCTCACTCTTTTGAGAACGAAAGCACATGAGAATTCAGTGTATCGAATTAGCCAATGTTGCAGCTAAGGTGGTTTGTACTGATGGGTCAGTGGCCAGTCCACATTCATACTATACGTCGCTGTTGGTGTGAAGAATCGTGCTTAAATTCAAAAATGAGTTTAACGTTTTGGTTAGGTGACATACAGCAGCCACTAAGTAGTTGGAAAAAACGCATTTTAGTCCTGAGTTATTTTTGTTTGAACCTTAATATCTACCGGTGTTCGTCGTATACCATTATCACAGGATATAAGGTGAAAACAGATTAGATCAATAAATAAATGATTTTATTTTCTGGGTGGCAGAAAATCCAAAACTTCATAATACACTACCGGCCATTAAAATTGCTACACCAAGAAGAAATGCAGATGATAAACGGGTATTCATTTTACAAATAGCCGGCCGCGGTAGTCTCGCGGTTACGGCGCTCAGTCCGGAACTGCGCGACTGCTACGGTCGCAGGTTCGAATCCTGCCTCGGGCATGGATGTGTGTGATGTCCTTAGGTTAGTTAGGTTTAAGTAGTTCTAAGTTCTAGGGGACTGATGACCACAGCAGTTAAGTTCCATAGTGCTCAGAGCCATTTGTACCATTTCTTTTGTACAAATATATTATACTAGAACTGACATGTGATTACATTTTCACGAAGTCTGGGTGCATAGATCCTGAGAAGTCAGTACCCAGATCAACCACCTCTGGCCGTAATAACGGCCTTGATAAGCCTGGGCATTGAGTCAAACAGAGCTTGGATGGCGTGCACAGGTGCAGCTGCCCATGCAGCTTCACCACAATACCACAGTTCATCACGAGTAGTGACTGGCGTATTGTGACGAGCCAATTGCTCGGCCACCATTGACCAGACGTTTTCAACTGGTGAGTGATTAGGAGAATGTGCTGGCCAGGGCAGCAGTCGAACATTTTCTATATCCAGAAAGGCCCGTATAGGACCTGCAACATGCGGTCGTGCATTATCCTGCTGAAATGTAGGGTTTCGCAGGGATTGAATGAAGGGTAGAGCCACGGGTCGTAACACATCTGAAATGTAACGTCCACTGTTCAAAGTGCCGTGAATGTGAACGAGAGGTGACCGGGACGTGTAGCCAATGGCACCCCATACCATCACGCCAGGTGATACGCAAGTATAGCGATGACGATTACACACGTCCAATGTGCGTTCACCGCGATGTCACCAAACACGGATGCGACCATCATGATGCTGTAAACAGAACTTTGATTCATCCTAAAAAATGACATTTTGCCATTCGTGAGACACCATCGCAGGCGCTCCTGTCTGTGATGCAGCGTCAAGGGTAACCGCAGCCATGGTCTCCGGGCTCTGAGTCCATGCTGCTGCAAACGTCGTCGCACTGTTCGTGGAGATGGTTGCTGTTTTGCAAACGTCTCCATCTGTTGACTCTGGGATCGAGACGTGGCTGCACGATCCTTTACAGCCACGCGGATAAGATGCCTGTCATCTCGTCTGCTAGTGATACGGGGCCGTTTAGACCACCCAGCACGGCGTTGCGTAATACTCTCCTGAACCCACCGATTCCATACTCTACTAACAGTCATTAGATCTCGACCAATGCGGGTAGCAATGTAGCGATACGATAAACCGCAATCGCGATAGGCTACAATGCGATCTTTATCAAAGTCGGAAACATCATGGTACGCATTTCTCCTCCTTACACGATGCATCACAACAACGTTTCACCAAGTAAAGCCGGTCAACTGCTGTTTGTGTACGAGAAATCGATTGGAAACTTTCCTCATGTCAGCACGTTTTAGGTGTCGCCACCGGCGCCAACCTTGTGTGAATGCTCTGAAAAGCTAACCAATTGCATATCACAGCATCTTCTTCCTGTTGGTTAAATTTCGCTACTGTAACACGTCATCTTCGTGGTGTAGCGATTTTAATGGCGAATAGTGCAAGTAAAAGGCCAGATTACAACATGTTCCGTAAAAGTAATAGAGATGTGCTCAAAGTGAAAACAATTAAAGTGACCGTGGACCAACTTCACAGCATGCAATGTGAAAACACATCATGTGAAAGCATAAATCATATTCGTTTCTGGATGATAGAGAATTCAGAAACGTCATAATATGTATAATTATTATATAATATGCATATGTCTAATCTCTATTAGACAACAGTTACATTAACTGCTGTTACGTTGAGAACATCTCCAATAGACTTCTGTGGAACACGCCGGATTCTTTTCTCATACTTTGTATGACTTTTTGGATTTTCTATGAACCAGAAAGGATTATGTTTTTTGTGTACACCTTATCTGTTTTCCCGTTATATTTTGTGAAAACCGACACCGGATAATATTAAAGTTAAAATAAAAACAATTGATATCCAAAATGCGTCTTTTATTGTAGGAAGGAACAGTGGCTGCAACTAACGAACAATTTGTTGCTCCTTGCAAAATCAACAACGCAGTCTAGTTCCACCATACAGTTCATTTAAGGTTCGTCTCACTCGTTTTCGCATGCGACACAACTTTATGATGCATGGCTCCTAACCAAGGGAAACGACCCTCCACAGTTTTTTGCGATACAGATCACAGTGAGCAACAATTTAGTGGAATGTATATCGTATTCAGACTAGAGGGTAGTGGTATAATTCCCAGAAAATGTCATCTACCGTAGCTGACAATGAGATGAATGTGGTACTACTTTAAAAATTCTCTGAAATGTCCGAATTGTTTCCTAAAATATTGGGAGAGTGGTTTTTACCGTTGTCTTTGGTTTTAAGTGATAAGCCAGCCATGTAGCCATGCGTTGTTACTTCCTTCTGCTATACAAATTTTAAGAAAAAAATGTTGAACATTTTACAAATTTACATTATTTTAAAGGTAGCGTGATAGAAAAAGTGCAAAAATAATGAAAAAGTTTTAGAGGTTTTAAACACACTCGATCTTTAATTATTTTAGTAATGGTGCTGATGAACTCTTAGTTGAGGGTTCACTTACCATAAAAACACACACACACACACACACACACACAGCGAGAGAGAGGAGAGAGAGAGAGAGAGAGAGAGAGAGAGAGAAACGGAGCAGGAGAGGAGAAGGGAGGGAAATGGGGAGACATGATGCTCACTCAGAGATAATTAGTTTGACTCCTGGTAATAGAAGAAATTTTTGTTGTTAGTTCGTTAGTATTTGGTTGGACAAAGAATGAAACATGGTTTCATACAGTTTCTGCTCGATAGACTTTCCACCAGTGTTCTGAATTAAATTGAAAGATATTTCTTCAGCGTGATGGAGTGAGGGCATGTGATGTTGTTGATCGTGCTCCATCTGTCAGATAGGCTCGCAAAACGCGTTGGTGCTGTACGGCAGAAGCAACCTGTGTGCCACCTTTGTGTTTCACGTTTCTCCCTCCTTTCATGCACTTAGACACAAACACCAAGCTATAACGTGCACCTACTTATCACAATAACGCACACATTGCCGGTACACTGTTGAGACTTCAAAACATGTAGGATGAAAGGAATGACAATCCATGACAACTCTAGACCTTGTCTTAGAAGAAATGCAATTTTCTCGCATACGCCCTAAGCTCATTTCCTGATAATGAGACTGACTTTTTGACTTCACATCTGATACTGTAATAATAAAACAGAAAAGCTGCATGACAGGTGTTACAACGATACTGGTAGATTACACATTTTCACAGTATATTAGCAGGTAATACATTCACTTAACAGAACGTTAAAAGTTCGGAGTCAAATAGCTTCCCTGCAACGGATTAAAACAGCGAACTAATTTTAAGAGGCAAATAGCTGACTCTCGTGGCAAATACGATAAAAAGTAATCAAATCCCTCTCCTTAAAATCTAAAGGAAATAGCTAATGATGAATTTAAGTAGGGATTTGTTACCATTTAAAAGGAATGTGAGCCTTTATCCATTGTCAAAAAATCCATTACTAAATATTTAGCATGTACATTAATTTATAGTACAGTAGAATAAGATTTACGGAGTGAATGATACATGAAGTGAAATGGGAAGAATATAAGAATTTCTGGTCAGACATTGGGTAATGTCAACAGCAGAAAATGGTGTAATTGGAGTAGCATTCGTTATGAATATGTAAGTAGGGCAGAAAGTGAGCTTCTGTGAACAGTTCAGTGAGAAGGTCGTTCTCATCAGAACTGATACAAGACTAACCGATACACCAGATATACAAGCCGACGTCACAAGCGGACAATATATAGATAGAAAAAGTATATGAGGATATGAAAATATAACAAAACAAGGACCACGGTGACAGCAGGTACACGGTAACGCAAGCGCAGGTGTGACTGCGGCAACACTGATTGCAGAGCCTCAGGCATCTTCTACATCTACATTTATACTCCGCAAGCCACCCAACGGTGTGTGGCGGAGGGCACTTTACGTGCCACTGTCATTACCTCCCTTTCCTGTTGCAGTCGCGTATGGTTCGCGGGAAGAACGACTGCCGGAAAGCCTCCGTGCGCGCTCGAATCTCTCTAATTTTACATTCGTGAACTCCTCGGGAGGTATAAGTAGGGGGAAGCAATATATTCGATACCTCATCCAGAAACGCACCCTCTCGAAACCTGGACAGCAAGCTACACCGCGATGCAGAGCGCCTCTCTTGCAGAGTCTGCCACTTGAGTTTCATAAACATCTCGGTAACGCTATCACGCTTACCAAATAACCCTGTAACGAAACGCGCCGCTCTTCTCTGGATCTTCTCAATCTCCTCTGATAACCCGACCTGGTACGGATCCCACACTGATGGGCAATACTCAAGTATAGGTCGAAGGAGTGTTTTGTAAGCCACCCCCCTTGTTGATGGACTACATTTTCTATGTGCTCTTCCAATGAATCTCAACCTGGCACCCGCCTTATAAAAATTAATTTATCTTGTCGGCCTATCAGCGCCAGCGGCCGCCATTAAATACAGCGACGCAGCAGCTCAGTCAGACGTTTCATTGTGTTCACGCTACACACCGTTGTTCTGGATATGCTGTCTCTTGGTCTTGTTTTACTGCCTGAACGTGTGCTATCTCCGTTGTCTGTCATTATATCGTTATGTCCTCTTACTTAATGTCGGCGATCTGCTGTTGACGTCCTCACCCGGTCAGCCAGTTTTGGTTTGTTATCGAGTCGTTATGGGAGCAACGACAGACGAGAAAGGCTAACAGAGTTCTGTAATGAATTTCAGATGGTAATAAGGGGCACTATGTTAAAGAATCACGAGCTGACATACTTGTAAAAGACCTGCAGACACAGGAAGATTCAGTCTTGATTGCATCATGCGCAGACAGAGATTCCGAAATCATATATTGGATTGTATGGCATACCGAGGTGCTGACGTAGATTCAGATCCCAATTTAGTAACGGCACTGAAGTTTAAGAAAATCGCCCAAAAAATCAGGGCGAAGGAAGTGGTATACAGTAGTACTGTGGAATAAATAGGCGCGTTTGAAGTTCACTACAGATGTGGCAAGGAATAAGAGAGTAGACAATTCAGTTAAAGAGAAATCGGCACCTCTATAAGGAGCAGATAAACACAGGCAGAAAGGAAGAAATCTTCGATAAGAGAAGAATCGTCGATCGACGAAAGCAGGAAGTACAGAAATGTTCAGGAAAAGACAGTAATACGGCTACACAGATCTCTTAGGCCTGAAAGAAGTAGGAACTGCGGGACAACCAAGTCGAAATAGTTGCAGGGAACATATGAAGAAATCGAAAATGAAGTGATGAGTGGGAGGACTGACTCAGCATACAGAAAAGTCAAAACAACGTTCCGTGAAACTAAAAGACATACATAACATTCCATCGGAATTTCTAAAATCATTGCGGCACTGCGACTAATACCGTTAAAGGTTCGGATAAAAAAATCCACACAATTACGAACGTAGAACGGCAGATAAATGCTAGAATTCTCGCACAAATGGTTTGACATTTTTTGCACACAAGCTACTGACAAGAATATATACGGAAGAATGGAAAAGAAAATTGAGAATCTATTGGACGATGAGCAGTTTGGTTTTAGGAAAGTTAAAGTCACTAGGAGGAGAGCTCTGACGTTTGTGCTTGATAACGGAAGAAAGAATGGAAAAAATCAATGCAATTTAACAATTTAATAAGATTTGTCGACGTAGGAAAAACGTTTGACAATACAAAATGGTGCAAAATGTACGAAATTCTGAGAAATATAGAAATAAGCTACAGTGAAAGTCGGATAATACACAATATGTACAAGAATCAAGATGAAACAATGAAACAGGAAGTGGCGGAAATGAAAAAATGATTCATGAGGAGTGTTAAAATTAAGAGTGAAAGGATATCAGTCATAAGAGTTGCTAATGACATTTCTATTTTTTGGAAAATGAATACGAATTAAAGTACTGAATGGAAAGAACAGTCTAACGAGGACGGTATATGTATTGAGAGTTAAACAGAAAAGGTCGGAAATAATTAGAAGGACCAAAAATGATCACGAAGTTAAGCAATTCTCCTACCTTCCAATCAAAATAATCCACGACGGAGGACGCAAGGTGGACATGAGAAGCTGACTAGCACAGGAAAATAGAGCATTCTTGGCCAAGACAAATCAACTAGTATTAAACGTAGGTTTAGTGCACGTATATTTGGTGCACAGTATTGGCAATGATGGTGAATCAAGGACTGTGAAGAAAATGGTGAAGAATTGAACCCTTCTGAGAAGTGGTAATCCTGAAAAAATTGAAAATTGGATAGACCGATAAGATATGGAATGAGGCTGTTCCGCAGCAGCATCGGCGAAGAAAGGATCATATGGGAAACACTATCAAGAAAAGGAGACTGGCTTATAGGACATGTGTTCAGACGGAATAATCTCCATCGTATTAGTGGAAATGGTAGAAAGTTAGAAACCAAAGGGGAGGGCAGAGATTGGCGTACATCAAATAATTGAGGACATATGATGCAAGTGCTGCTCTAGGATGAAGCAGTCAGCGTAGGAGAGAATTTCTTGGCTTGACGCATTAAATCACATAGAAGACAGATGACTCAAAATATATATATATATATTGTCACTGTTGTGTCACTGCTGGAAAAAAATTTGAAAGTGCGGAAAATCTGCAGGTGCATATCTGAAAATTCGCTTCTTTATTAACAACATAGTTACACTTTTGCAGAGACTACTAAGTGCCGAAAATTACTGAAACTGATGAAGGATACTAGTTTCAGTTAAAGATCTACGACTTAATCTACTAGCCCTGATAATATGGATATTACACTGAAGAGCCAACGAAACTGATTCAGGTGCCTAATATCGTGTAGGGCCCCCGCGAGCACGCAGAAGTGCCGTAACACGACGTGGGATGGACTCCACTAATGTCTGAAGTACTGCTCCAGGAAACTGGCACCTTGAATCCTGCAGGGCTTTCCATAAATTCGTAAGAGTACGAGGGAATGGAGACCTGTTCTGAATAGCACGTTGCAAGGCATCCCAATAATGTCCGTGTCTGGGAAGTTTGGTGGTCAGCGGAAGTATTTAAACTCAGAAGAATGCTCCTGGAGTCACAGTGTAGCAATTTCTGGACGTGTGAATGTCTCATTGTTCCGCTGTAATCGCCCACGTCTGTCGGAATGCACAGTGGACGTGAATGAATGCAGGTGATCAGGCAGGATGCTTACGAACGTGTCACCTGTCGCAGTCCTATCACTCCAACTGCACACGCCCTACGCCGTTACAGAGCCTCCACCAGCTTGCATAGCCTCCTGCTGACATGCAGGATCCATGGATTCATGAGGTTTTCTCCATTCCTGTACACGTTCACCGTCTCGATACAATTCGAAACGAGACTCGTCCGACCAGGCAACATGTTTCCAGTCATCAACAGTTCAATGTTGGTATTGACTGGCTCAGGGAAGAGTAAATCTTTGTGTAGTGCATTCATCAAGAGTACAAAAGTGGGCCTTCGGCTCCGGAATCCCATATCTATTATATTTCGTTGAATGCTTCGCATTCTGACACTTATTGATGGTCCAACATTGAAATCTGCAACAATTTGCGGAACGATTGTACTTCTGTCGCGTTGAAAGATTCTCACTAGTCGTCGTTGGTCCCATTTTTGCAAGATCTTTTCCCGGCAGCAGCGATGTCAAAGACTTGATATTTTACTGGATTCCTGATATTCACGGTACACTCGTGAAATGGTCGTACGGGAAAATCCCTTGTTCATCGCAACTTCGAGGATAGTGTGTCCTATCGCTCGTGCGCCGACTATAACAACACTTTAAATTTCACTTAAATTTGGTTATCCCCCACTGTAGCAGCAGTAACCGATCTAACAAATACGCCAGACACTTGTTGTCTTATATAGGGGTCGCCTACAGCAGAGTCGTATTCTACCTGTTCACATATCTCTGCATTTGAATACATGCCTATGCCAGTTTCTTTGGCGCTTCAGTATATGTAGAATAGCCATAGTCACTCTTTCGACGACCGTCATGAGCATGGATGAATGTTAACTACGACCAATGTAATCGCAAGACCTAGAAGAAATAAAGTGTCTGATTACATTGTAAATCTAACACTGGAGGCAAAATAATTGAAAGATTAACTTAACTAGATTGACAGTAGGTAGTAAAAGGGGCTATAAGAGGATAATCAATAAAAGGCAAACAATAGTAATGAACTCCAATTCCTCCAGAATCAATGCCATTGATTCTGGAGGAATTGGGAAATGAGGAGCCAAAACTAGGGAAAAAGTTTATTTGGCCAGCAGTACAAATGGTGATGAAGTATAGAGGGCATGTGATTTAGATTAATATACAGCAAGAACATCAATTCTGCACACTTAAGATAAACGTGAGTGTTAAGATATCTTCTCTGAAAGTATTTGTAATGTAGCGTTTCATGGAAGTGAAACATGAATTATGAATATTACATACAAGGAAAGCAACAAAAAAAATCGATCCGTGGTTTTGCAGAAGAATACTGATAATTTGATGAAAATAATTAGAGTGAAACGATCGTTGTGGCAAGTAAGAGATAGGTTGTGTACGTTGATGGGAATCTCATGAGGCATCGAGGAAGGGATTCCTGATACGTACTGTTGCTGCTTGCGAAAATGGGGGGGGGGGGGGGAGGGGCGGGTTAAGTGAAGGTGGCAGTTTTGTGGGGGGGGGGGGGGGGGGGCGAGGGGGTAGTTTAACATCCCGTCGAAGACATGTCCGTGCAGACAGACCGAATTAAAATAAGCGGAAAAAGATAAAAGTTTGTTTTTTTATTCATTACCATACAGTAAACAGCATGTGAGTTAACGCAAAAACAAACTGCTACAGGTTATGTATTATTTACTTTGTTCCTAGTTTCACTCAATTAGTGAGAGTGAACACCGTAATGACGACAGTGTCGACCATAACTCTGAACTTCTAATACCGTGCCAAAGGGCGATGAATATTTGAAGCAGCTCTCGTTTGTAGAGTCAGACTAGTAATGAAACAAATAACAGCCGAGCTGTGGCCGTTAGCCTGTTTATTAATTCCTACCAGAGGCTGCGTCCCCTACACGCAATGCCTGTAGTTGTAATATTATAGCTAGAATCACTTGCTGTATGTTACCATCGCCTACCAGAACGGACAAGTTGTGGTTTTCCTCTTCTTGATGCTGAATACCCCAATATTAATCTGTTTAAGTCTCAAGTATCAGCGCAACAAGCAAAAGAAAGTTAGTTGTTTCATTGAGATCCCGATACTAGTTGCGATTTGGCAACTGGTTTACATAATTTCTGTAATTAATCCGTCCAGAATCAACTTCTAGCTCGTCTCCTAGAAGAACTGTCCTAAAATAGAATCATTCGGTTGAATTAAAATACGGTTTCCTACTCAGAGTACAATATGGAAGAACAATTTTACAACGAAAACCAATATTTATTTTATTAAATTCATGGTATACGGGCTATCTCAAAAACATATCTTTATGCCGCTACTGGTTTCTATCTTAGACTCTCATCACGGTCTTAATACCTTAAATTTTGCAAGTGCATCATAACTTCACGAAGCGCAGTTGTGCCGGCCGAAGTGGCCGTGCGGTTAAAGGCGCTGCAGTCTGGAACCGCAAGACCGCTACGGTCGCAGGTTCGAATCCTGCCTCGGGCATGGATGTTTGTGATGTCCTTAGGTTAGTTAGGTTTAACTAGTTCTAAGTTCTAGGGGACTAATGACCTCAGCAGTTGAGTCCCATAGTGCTCAGAGCCATTTGAACCATTTTTTGAAGCGCAGTGGTAAACGACAGCATAAATGAGAACCAAAACCTATTTGCGGAAACTTTCTGTTATGAATGTCCAGTTTTATGTGGAAGGCAGACAGTATTGATTTCATAGGCTTTTGTAAATATTATCCGTACGGTGCACATTTTTATATGAAATTGTGTTTTAGAACTGTATGATGTTCTGGTACATTCTCAAGCTGTAAGTACTGATGGTGATCGGAGTTCGCAAGCGGTTACGGAATAAAAATATATTTCTAGACTGTCCGTGCGCAATGACCTGCATAAAGCCCTTCATTGAAGGTTCCATAACACAACCCATATCCTAATACGCCAACCTCCCTGACCGTTGGCATTGGAATTGGCGTTGGAATGTTCTACAAAAGCGAGACATGTTCGACGCCTCATTTCCATATCGAAGTCTTCCTTTTCGGTCGAACAAACTTACGTTCGGCATACGGTGATATGATCTTGAGCTAGCAGTAAGTCTAACAGAATCGTTGTACGTTACACCTTTATCGCTCATCATTTGTCTTATCTCAAAGAAGGTGAAGACCTATATAGACATACATATTGTAGGCTTACAGACAGAAGGCTCGTTGATCCAGACGTGTAATGCTGGAATCGGAGAAGAGGAAGGAAAACATGAAGAAAAATAATAAAGGGAAGAAGAAGAGGAAGTAGAAAGAGAAGAAGAAAGGGAAGTAGGAGAGGGAGTGAACAACAAGGAGGAAAAGGAGAACAGGATAAGTACAATGTGAAGAAAAGTATTTATTACCATATGTCATCGCAGAAAAGGACTATACCAGTAAGGACAAACGGGTCTGTCTAATCATCATCATCATCATCATCATCATCATCAGCCAATTCAATTATTAAATGATGTGGCCTCTTCGAGTTGTGGATTCAGGTAGGCTTTCAGCAGTCTTTCCAAGTGGGACGGTCTTGGGCAGTTCTCTGCCAGGTGTTACCAGCGATCTTCTTGATGTCTTTGTCCCATCTGTCTAGTGGTCTTCCTCTAGGCCTCCGGTGCTCTCTCGGACTCCACTCCAGTACTAGCTTCGTCCATCTGTTGTCTTTTCTTTTTGCGACGTGGCCAGCCCACTGACATTTCAAGGAACTTACTGTCTCTAAGATGTCATTAACCTTCGTCACAGACCGGATGTCATCTCCCCTTTTCCTGTCCTTTCTTGTATAGCCCAGCATTGATCTCTCCATGGCTCTCTGTGCTGTCCTAAGTTTCCCTTTTGTAAATGAGTTCAGTGTCCATGTCTCGCAGCCATACGTCATCACAGGAAGAATGCATTGAACAAATACTGCTTTCTTCAAATTTACTGGCATTTTTGATCTGAATACTTTTGAATTCTTCCCAAATGCTTGCCATCCCATCATATTTATAATCTGGCCAAGGTAGACATATTCACTGACCTCTTCTAGCAGACTGTCCTTGACCTTCACATCTCCACCTGGGACCCATTTGTTAGACATTACTTTTGTTTTGGAAAGGTTCATGTTCAAGCCAACCAGCTGACATTCTGATGCAAGATCTGTAACTAAGATTTGGAGCTCTGCGAAGTCTTTGGCCAGTAAGGCAATATCATCGGCAAATCTCAAGTTGGTAAGCATTCTTCCATTAACTATAATTCCCTTACCTTCCCACGTCAACTTTGACATAGCCATTTCCAATACAGCAGAGAACAGTTTTGGGGAGATGGGATCGCCTTGCTTGACACCCCTCATGATGCGGAATTCTTGAGTTGATTCGCCGATGTTAACATAAGCTGAAGAATTCTCGTAGATTTTCCTGAGCACTTCAATGTATGCTGCTCCCACTCCTTGCTCACTCAAAGCTTGGAGGACAGGTACATGGCTAACGGAGTCAAATGCCTTTTCAGAGTCAACAAAAGCAATGCAGAGAGGCAGTTGGTATTCATTCGCTCTGCTTATCACTTCACTAACGGTCAGAATGTGGTCACTAGTGCTAAAATTGCTTCGGAATCCTGCTTGTTCTATAGGTTGGGCTGAGTCTAGGGTGGAACTAATTCGGTTTAACAAGATCTTTGTGAAAATGTTGTACAAAATTGAGAGCAAGCTGATGGGTTTGTCTAATGTCACTTCGAAATATGCTAGGGTGAAAGAAATGCTAGGATGAAAAAACATTTTCTCAAAAATAATAATATTTGTCAGTTTACTGATATCATAAAGTTCTTTTACTTGAAGCTACTGACTTATCTGGCCTTTAAATCATCAAAAATATAAAATAACAGTTAGTAAACCATGTAAATCACATATCAAAACATTTTTCAAATCTAAAAAGTAACAGTTAACAGAGCTGGAATATGGGCCATTTATACGAACTATTAGTGGGCAAGATCTACCACGACAAAGCCATATCATAAATACATTGATCTTATTAGAGCCTTAAAATAGGCAAAAATACGTTGGGGAGAAAGTGTAAGGCTGGTACAGGTTGATTGCCACAAGTCTCTGTTCTCTGCCACTGTTGCTTCCTACCAGTACAAACGCAACCAACAGCACGATCACAATATTCTCGGCAGGGTGAGAGAAGTTTCTTGTTCACAGCGACAGTTTATTTAAATTTTGTTGCTATTTTCGTTTCTTTTCAGCTGTAAGTATTCATCGACAGATTGAACCACATCTCATTATTTACTCTGTACCCAATGAAGTCTGTATCCCAACTACTTTCTATTGATTTATAATAGCTACAAAACATTTTTTTTTTTTTTTTTGGAAATCTTGATGCTACATTCAAAATCAGTTTTTACAGCAATTGTTTTTATTTTAAATGCCCGTTCGCGGTTAGTTTTCGAAAAAAAAATATCGGAGATGGTTGTCATTTGTGTCAACTGACCAGGCAGATTCAATTAGTTTTCTCAACTCTCTAGAAGTTTTCTTGCTTGGACAAGTGAGAAAGGTAAAAAAGGAGAAATTATAAATTAGTAAACCTGAAACTGATTTTTAAATCAGTTATAGAACTTTCGCAATTCGTGGTTCCCATCTTAGCCAGCACCTCACTTCCACTACATCCGATGGAATCATCATTTTACCGTTAGCTTCACGTTGCACACATAACCTCCAGCCTCTTGATGGCACCGTCTATGGATCGTTCAAGGAATCTTTCAGTGCTCCATACGACATCTGTATTACTGACTAGGCATAAATAATGATGGCAATTCACGATTTACCTCAGCTTGTTTCTCCTACACATTCTCCTCCACTGACTCCGTCTAATAGTTCTTCAGAATTTCGGTGCATGGGAATAAATGCATAAAATGTGACATTTGCACAAACTCAGATTTTGCACGAAGATATGTGACTGAGAGAACGTAAACTGTGAATGAGCTTCGACAATAGCTTGCAGAGGAAATAAATAGCTTATAGTAGACGCCTCAAGGTAACTCTGATGAGTTTCAGTGCGAGCTCAGCCATGTCTGCCAGTCTCCTATTGGCACATTTACCAAATGGAAGCAATAGGAAAAATAGAAATAAAGTAGCTCCTGAAAAAAATATACAGCAATTTTAAAAAATTCATCAGTTCAAAGAAGCCTTAAGAACTAGTTGGAAAAGCAATTTAGAAAAGCCAGTCAGTGTTTAGAAATGTTACTGGAAAGAATGAAAAAAAAAATTAAAATATAAATAAGGCTAAATGAACAAAGTATTTCAATACGTGAGAAATAGGATGACGACGATTCTGTTGGTACACTCATGAACAATTTTGTTAAGGTATAGCTGAGAAAAAAATTGACCCATTGTATAGAATGTAAGAAGTTGGCTCATGAATTGTGCTCTCATGGGGTAAGTCAAAACTGTGAGTGTGAACTCCAAAGTGACTAGACCGAAGGAGGACATTTTCATAAACATTTAATTAAATTACTATCAGTGCACAAACAGGTGTAATGCATTAGTGCTCCGGCAATATCTTTGTTTGATTTCATATTTTCAAGATATTTATTTAATATACACATTCTTGTTTCTCATCCACATAACCAATGGAAACAAATTTGACAGCCAATCTCCAATCGAGGCACTTCACCAAAGAAATGAACTCTGGCCGAATTCTTTTTTCACAAAAATCCAAATGATGCTTCGAAATCAAATTTCTGTGAATTTGTGTCTAGCCTATATATAGACATCAAAAAACGTTTTCCATCACCTGGGTGCCGAGAGTACCGGAAACTGTACAGGAAATTAGAATAGAGATCAACATAAACATAAACATCATTTTCGTCCTTTTCATTGCACGTTGTACCACCGTACAGCGGGACACTCAGACGTGGTGGTCCAGATTGCTGTAAAAACCGGTACCTATAATGCCCAGTAGCAGTCCTCTTGCATTGATGCATGACTGTATTCGTGGCATACTATCCTCAAGTTCATTAAGGCTCTGTTAGTTCAGATTGTCCCACTCCTCAACGGCGATTCAGCATAGTTCCCTCAGAGTGGTTGGTGGTCCACAACGTCCATAAACAGCCCTTTTCAATCTATCCCAGACATGTTGGATAAAGTTCATGTCTGGAGAACATGCTGGCCACTCTAGTTGATGTCGTTATCCTGAAAGAAGACATTCACAAGATGTGCACGATGGGGGCGCGAATTGTCGTCCATGAAGACGAATGCCTCGCCAATATGCTGCTAATATGGTTGCACTATTGGTTGGTGGATGCCATTCACGTATTGTACAGCCGTTACGGCGCCTTCAATGACCACCGGCGGCGTACGTCGCCCCCGCATAACGCCACCCCAAAACAGCAGGAATCCTCTTCCTTGCTGCACACTCTGGATTGTGTGTCTAAGGCGTTCAACCTGACCGGGTTGCCTCCAAGCACATCTCCGACAATTGTCTGGTTGAAGGTAAATGAACACTCATCTATGAAAAGAGTACGTGATTTCTATCCTGAGCGTCTATTCAGCATGTTGTTGGGCCCATCTGTACCGCGCTGCATGGTGTCGTGGTTGTAAAGATGAACCTCGCCATGGACGTCAGGAGTTAGGTTGCGCATCATGCAGCCTATTACGCACAGTTTGAGTCGTAACACGACATTCTGTGGCTGCACGAAAATCATTATTCAACATGGTGGCGTTGCTGTCAGGGTTCCCTCTAGCCATAATTCGTAGGCAGCGGTCATCCACTGTAGTAGTAGCCCTTGGGTAGCCTGAGCGAGGAATCTCATCAACAGTTCCTGTCTCTCTGTATCTCCTCCATGTCCGAACAACATCGCTTTGGTTCACTCCGAGATGCTTAGACACTTCCGTTGTTGAGAGCCCTTCGTGGCACAAAGTAACAATGCGGACCATCTTAGGGATGGTTGATCTACAGACTACACGAGCCGCGTACCTCCTTCCTGGTGGAATGATTGGAACTGATCGGTTGTCAGACGCCCTCCGTCTTATAGGCGCTGCTTATGTATGGTTGTTTGTATCTTCGGGCGGATTTACTGATATCTCTTAACACTCAAAGGCACTGTGTCTGTGATACAATACCCACAGTCAATGTCTATCTTCAGGAGTTCTAGGAACCAGGGGTGACGCAAAACTTTTTTTAATGTATGTACGAGTTACGCGACGCTCAAATGGCAAAGCAAATTTGTAAGTACTGCCTCTTAAAGATTGAAAATCTTAAACTGTGTCATCCACCCCATTCTCCCCTAACAGTGTCATTAGGCTGCGGTGATTATAAGCTTGATCAAATAATAGCTCCACTCTCATGAATTTTTGACCGTTCATAACTAATCATTAAAGATACAAGCGTGATAAATAAAACAAAGTATGTAAAATGAAACTCACTAATCGAGACTCCACACAGAATATAAAATTAGCACTGATACAACAGAATAAACAATCATCAGTCATCGAACAAATACGCGATAGCAAAACATGTCGGGCTCAGATAATATAGATGCATACAGTGCGAAAACTAGAAAACATGCAGAAAAAAGACGGATATCAATAGATAAAGCAACTCTGTAAAGTATTAAAACACATTACGGATGTTCCGTTTTTGACGAACAATTCATTGAATTTATTGTTGCTAAGGTCCTGAAAGGTGCAGGAGCAGTAACTTGCCTTTTAAATCAGTCCTTCGGTATCCTATCTCGAGGCGCGACCTAATTACCTGTGACAATACGGAGCAGATGATTTGTCTATAAGTTCTGAGACGCCTACCTCCTATTGGTGTGCACTGCATCTACCCCACACCATTTATAATGACTCGAAACGTTCGCCGGCCGAAGTGGCCGTGCGGTTAAAGGCGCTGCAGTCTGGAACCGCAAGACCGCTCCGGTCGCAGGTTCGAATCCTGCCTCGGGCATGGATGTTTGTGATGTCCTTAGGTTAGTTAGGTTTAACTAGTTTTGTTCGATCCACTAATATGTGTGATTCTTCTGTCTAGTTCGTTGTAACCACGTAGTCTCATGTAAAAACCCGTGGTACTGATGAGTAACTCCAATAATAATTCTTACTCAATAATTGAAGGTGTCTTACACCCATTACAAGCATAAATTAGGAAACAATAGAATATAAGGATGCAGTCGGTTTTCGCACCAAGAACAGCTTCTTGTACTCGAATGTGATGGCTGTAAAGCCAGAAATATTGTAAAGGAATTAGAATAACTTGAGGGTATTTTCGATCTGTCGCTGCAACTACAAAACTGCATGGTGTTTTTTCACCAGATGCGTTTCCGTTTATTGAGGTAAACCATCATCAGTGGTTTGTTTTTACATTTTGATTTGATTTTAGGTCTAAAACCAATTCGTTAAGAATATGTTGATTTGTACTTAAGGTGATTTTCGCTTGATTTCTCGCTTACATCGGGAAATGATGATGCTTTACTTCAATAAATCGAAAGGAAATGTGGTGAAAAAAAAATCACTTATTTTTGTAGTTGCAACGACGGAACAAAGATACCCTCAAGAATTGTAAAGCAACTACGGACACTATGGCCACACAAATGAAGAAACTAAAATAACGCATGACGAACGGATAAAGGAGGAAACACGAAGCACTGAAAAAGGAGGCATCCATTGGTAAAGGAAATCTGCCAGTATCATTGGCCTTAATTTTGGAGAGAAATTGTATGAAAATGTACGTTTGGAGCACAGAATTGTTGCAACTGAACCATGCGCTAAGCCACAAATTGGGAAAAAAGAAATGAGAATGAAATGTTGTACTACAGAAAGAAAAATTAAATAGACTGATAAGGTTAGATATGAGGTGTTGGGGCAGAGAGTGAAGGGATATATACAATATGGAGGAAGGATAATACTGGATACCAAACCTACAGAGACGGTTGTGATACAGGTCTATATGCCTACCACAAACCAGGAGGATGAGGAAGTTGAAGCTGTATATGAAGAGTTAAATGGAGCCTTGAGAGGAATCAAAGGAGAAACACATTTAATAATCATGGGAGACTGGAACGCAATAGTAGGAGATAAAGAGGTACAGCCAGCTGTTGGACGCTACGGCCTTGGTAAAAGGAATGATAGAGGAGACCGACTTATAGAATTTTGTAACAGGAGTCAACTGATAATATCGAACACGTGGTTTCAACATCACCCCCGTAGAAGATACACCTGGAAGTCACCAGGGGATAGAGAACGATACCAAATTGATTACATTCTAGTCAAAAATAGATTTAGAAATCAACTAAAAGACTCTAGAGCATACGCAAGCCCAGATATTTTGAGTGATCACAACATGGTTGTTGCGGAATGCCGACTCAAGTTCAAATGCATAAGGAAGAAAATAGGAAATGGAAAACTGGATATAGGGAAGCTTGGAAACCGTGAGACGCAGAAGGAGTTCCAAGAAAGGGCTAAGGATCTAATTCAACAGCATCCTATAGAGAATGTAGAACAACATTGGGAAAATATGAGAGATGGCCTAATAAAAGCAGCTGAAGAGATAATTGGAAAACAAAAACCTGGAAAGAGGAAGGAGTGGATAACTGATGAAATAATACTTATGTTTGAGCAAAGAAGGAAGCTCAAAAATAATGAAACGGAAGAAGGGAAAACGGCATACCGAGTGCTTAGGAACAAAATCAACAGGAAGTTGAAGCAAGTAAAAGAAATATTCCTTGAAGACAGATGCAAAGAAGTTGAAGACCTTCTGAAGAAAGGGAACCTTGAATTAGCATACAAAACAGTGAAACGCTTCTTCTCAGGAGGACAACGGATTAGATGTAATGCCCTAATAAGAGAGGATAGTAAGATGGTGTATAATCATGAAGATATAGCACTTACGTGGAAGGAATACCTAGAGAAATTATATGGAGGCAACGTACAAGATGACATGATTGAAAGTGAGGACGAAGTAGATAAAGATGAACTAGGAGACAGCATACTAAGGTCTGAATTTGATCAGGCACTACAGGCACTTAAGCACGGAAAAGCACCAGGAATTGACTCATTGCCTGCAGAAATCATCAAAGCAGCTGGAACAGAAATAAAAGATAAATTGTATATATTAATCTGCCAAATATATGATACTGGAGAGCTGCCTGAGGACTTCAAAAAGCGTATTATTGTTCCATTACCAAAGAAAATGCCAGCAAAATCGTGTGCACAATACAGAACCCTCAGCCTAACATCACATGCATCAAAAATTTTGACGACCATCCTCCTCAGAAGAATTGAAGGGAACGTGGAATGCATGCTCACAGAAGACCAGTTTGGCTTTAGAAGAGGGAGAGGTACGCGAGAAGCCATTATGGCCCTAAGGCTCATAATAGAAAAAAGAATGGAAAAAGGAAAGGACACCTGCATAGCATTTATTGACCTCGAAAAAGCCTTTGATAAGGTTGAATGGAAAAAACTATTCCAGATATTGAGGGAAACTGGAGCTAAGTACAAGGACAGGAGAACGATATGGAACATATACAAAGAAGAGGTGGCAATAGTGAGATGTGGGGAACATCAACAACAAGCAAAAATTAAACAGGGTGCGAGACAGGGATGTGCACTCTCCCCTGTCCTCTTTAATATGTACATACAGAAAGCAATGGACGAGGTCAGGGAAAAGTTAGGACAAGCTAATGGAATCAGGATCCAGGGAAAAATAGTTGATATGCTGCATTTTGCGGATGACATTGCTGTCCTAGCGGAAAATGAGGAAGAATTACAAGTAGTGTTGGAGGAAATGGAAAACACTCTTGCTACACGGTACAACATGAAAATTAATAAGTCAAAAACAAAAATCTTAGTTGCAAGCAAACAAAATAATCAAGCAATTACGAATATAAGGCTGAATGGAGAGAAGCTGAAAGAAATACAAGACTTTGTCTACTTGGGAAGCAGAATAACATCAGATGGTCGTAGTAGGAAAGTTATAATAAGTAGAATTAATCAGGCAAAGATTGCATTCTATAAAAGGAAAGGACTCCTCACATCAAATATGATAAGTCTGTCGTTAAGGAAGCGGTTAATAAAGACCTTTGTTGGGAGTGTGCTTCTCTACGGCAGCGAAACCTGGACACTTGGAGAGGACGAAAGAAGAAGGATTGAAGGATTCGAAATGTGGTGTCTGCGAAGGATGTTAAAAATTCCATGGACGGCCAGGATGACAAATGAAGAAGTCCTGCAGAGAGCGGAGGAAGTTCCAGTTCTTTGGAAGACGGTCAAGAAGAGGAGAGATATATGGATGGGACACATTCTGAGACATGAAAGTCTTCTCCACACTACAACGGAAGGCCTTGTGGAGGGCAAAAGGGCAAGAGGCAGACCTAGAAGAAAGTACATAAGCCAGATAATGCAGGACCTAGGATGCGGAAGTTTCACGGAATTGAAGAGGCTGGCCGACAATCGCACTGAATGGAGAGCTGCTGCAAATCAATCTTAGGATTGGCAACTTAAGAAGAAGATGAGGTGTTCTGCCGCAGAACTAGCTTTGACACAGATATGCAGCAAACTCACCAGAAAAACGGACATGAGTTTAGGATAAGTGTTAAGATATTAGATGATAACTTCCATGCATCAAGTGGAGCTTTAGAAGGGCAAAATCTGTAGAGCAAGACAGAGACTGAACTATATTTAAAAATTAATTGCGGATGTTGGGCATAACTGATAGAGGTACTCTTAGTTTTATTCACTATCTTTAAGGGAAATGGAGGTTGGACAGCGGCCGAAGCTGTTGCGGTACGCATGAAACCAGTCTGAAGTATGAGGTGCCGAAAACAATGAATACAAACATTGGTGAGTGGTGGGCAGAAGGAAACAGCATTGATTTTCTAGTAATCTGATAAGGGTTTAAGGGTCGAAACTGGCAGTAAAGACAAATAAATGTACTTTATGAAACCAGTCAGCGGTGGAAAAAATCTTCTAGAAGATTTCCACTGGTTGAGGACCAAAGCATATGATCAAACCCGTTATTATACTAATCATTATCACGACGGCCGGGGTGGCCGTGCGGTTCTAGTCGCTGCAGTCTGGAATCGCGTGACCGCTACGGTCACAGGTTCGAATCCTGCCTCGGGTCGTGGATGTGTGTGATGTTCTTAGTTACGTTTCAGTAGTTCTAAGTTCTAGGGGCCTGATGACCTCATAAGCTAAGTCCAATAGTGCTGAGCCATTTGAACCATTTTGAACTAATCATTATCCAGCGAAACACAGGTAATATTGGTGAGTAAATGTTGATAATCTGAGTTGTTAAAACCTCGTCAGTAATAAGAAAGCACGTTGTTGAATGTAAGGTGGCTTGAGGTGTAGAGATACCGATGCAGATGTTGATGTAGATATTTCGTGAGGGAATAGGATGACGCCTAAAAGTTTAATTCGTTAGTCGTTAGGTTATTATACTCGCATGCCCTGAGGTCGAGAGAAGTAGTGAAGTGTTAGGACATTGGACTCACATTCAAAAGAAAAAGATTTTAATCTCCGTCCGATGAGATAGAGGCACTCTTAGCTCTCTCCGACAGCTTTAAGGAAAGTGGAAAGCGTTTGTTGTAAAGAGGTCAATGTGATTTCCTTTCTGACATTTTTGGAATTCTGAATTGTCTTTTATATGTGATGACATACTTTTTATACGAACGTTAATCCGTGTTTTTTCGTCATTACCTAGGTACGGGGGTTGGACAAAAATATAGAAACATCAAAAAGGTATTACCTTGTCTAATGTGGTGTAGGAAACCCACTGGATTTCAAAGCAGCTTCCAGTGGTCTCGGAATGGATAAATACACCTCCTGTATGGTTTTGAAGGGACGTTTATGTCATTCTTGGTGCAAAATAGTGTTAAGTGCGGGAAAGGATGAAGGAGGCGGACAGCGATCACACACTCTTCTCCCCTAAGCAGACCGCCAATGCTCAATAATATGGAAATCCAGTTACTATGGTTTCCACGGGAGATACGACAATTCATCTTCGTGGGCGAAAAAGCAGTCCTGAACGATGCGGGCTGTCTAAGGAATATTCTTTCGTCTTGAGTCATAACATCACTATGGGATGGACCAAATAAGCGAACATGACCGCAGGATCCTTGACTGAAATGCGACTTTGCAGAATGGCTCTGAGACCCGTGGAATTCCCCAACATGGCTGCCCCTTTCACCATCCAGCACCATCATGTTTCTCTCTTGGGACGTAAAATCAGGCAGAAGCTGGAAAAATTGTTAACAAGTCATATACGACTAAATGAATGTATTTATTTGCTCCATAGTTCACATTCCATGAATTCGGTACGACATTTTCCTACTACGTGCATTTGCAACATGAAAAGTGCTTTCGTAATTACAGCTAACCCATCAATTCCCTTCATGTGGAGTTCCCTTCGTGTTGTTTTGGTGCTGACAGAGTTCACAAGTGCGACATTCGTTTTTGCAGCGAATGTCACAGCTGTCGTCCTCTTATTTTTCGTCAAAATAGAATGATCGTCTGTCACGATCACTCCATAAACATACACATTCGTCCGCCTTATGCCTTAGCGAATGATGTTTTTCCGCTTTCCTTGTATGCGATACAAATTTTCTATAGGACGACTCATGAAACACCGAACACTTGGCCTCCCTTGTTTACGAAAGCACCCAAAATAGAGCACCAACAATTTTTCCCCTATCGAGTAAGCTTGTAACACTTATTTTTGACCTATTTTATGTCTGTATCGATCTTTCTATGTCAGTTGTAGTACTCTTTATATATATTGTTGTATCTGTTATGGAAATTCTTTGACTATGTATATGTGAAACATCTCAACGATGATATTCAAAATTATGCTTGTGGATTTAAATAACTTATGGAATAATTGCAATGTAATGTACCGGAAATGACTTGGTCCACAGTTAGGGAACGTAGGGTTGGATGTGAAAGGCGTGGGGAAGCCCCGCAGCTACGGAAGTAGTCTGGCGGAGTGGAAAAAGTGTCGTTGGCGCTCAAGTGGAAACTCGTCCTTTGTTTCTGGGCTGAGCAGTGCTGTGTTTAACACCTCGCTGGCAGTAGCGGATCATTGTGGCTCATATTCCTGGGGTTTTGAGGTCAGAAGAGCTTAAGGGCAGTATTTATGGGCCTCGGATGATGCATTTGGTGATACCATTATCATGGCATGGTTTTTGGCCCTATAAATATAATTACTACGCCATGAAGATATGTAACAGGGCGAGACCAACGGCACTGCCATGACTGCATCGCCGCCAGGTTAATAGACACTGCAAATTGCGCCACCAGCGCCACCAGCCTTCCAGTAAGCTGTTTATATTTGGCACTCTGTAAATGGACCAGGTACTTGAGAAATTTGGTTGATTTCAATAACAATCGCGGTGTTAATAAAAAACTCTGTATTACACCTGTGATTATCCCAAATCACAAACGTGGACAGGAATCCTATCCTGGTGAATTTAATTCCGAGTGTCCTAATTTATTAAGGGAAAGTGGTTGAACTTAATTGAAATGTTGTTTTATAATTTTCACAGCCTGTTATACTCTTGAGAAAGTCAAAAGACTGCTTATGAAAGCACCTTTGTTATTTAAAGAGTTATAGTTTGTTGTGCTTTATTTAATTAATAATTAATGATACGAATACTTACCATTCCTCATACATACTGGTGTAGTTTTGTTAATTAGCATGTTTCTTCAAACCATGAAGGTGTAAGGGTTCTCATCTTCTAGGCCAGTTAGTTAATGAAGCAATCCAAAGGCTCTTTCAGAGGCAGTGAGGTTACACTGCAATCTGGTTAGTTGCTTAAAACGGTGTTTAAGAAAGAACTATTTATTGTGTTATCTATTCCAATGCTAGTTGGTTAATTTACAGGCGTAGAGACACTGCACTAAGCCATGAAGCTATAGGTTATGATCATTAGCAGACCCTCCGATTTCAAGCTTTTCCCTGTTCAGTATTGCTACTAGTTTCATGTGTGTCGGTAATTGGTTTTATAAACTGTTGCACCTAGTTCATTTAAGGTAAGTGTTGTTGAGAGGCATATGTTACTGTTCACTATTTCATTCGCCATTTTTTTAGTTAGTAACGCCTTTATCTGCAAGGTTAGGTTACTGTGTTGTAGTATGAACAGTTTTAAGGAAAGAGTTTAGTGTGTGTGTGTGTGTGTGTGTGTGTGTATGTGTGTGTGTATGTGTGTGTGTGTGTCAGGTTAACCTCAGCAATGCCTTGTGCTTTATCATTTTGGCAGGCGACCTGTTTTAATATGTAATTTAGAGCTTTAGTGCTGGGAGAACGTCTGTTCCTAACCCACCGTTTACTGTTGATTATACACTACTGCCATTAAAATTTATACACCACCAAGATGCTACAGACGCGAAATTTAACCGATAGGATGCAGATGATTAGCTTTTCAGTGGATTCATACAAGGTTGGCGCCGGTGGCGACACCTACAACGAGCTGACATGAGGAAAGTTTCCAACCGATTTCTCATACAAAAACAGCAGTTGACCGGCGTTGCCTGGTGAAACGTTGTTGTGATGCCTCGTGTAAGGAGGAGAAATACGTACCATCACGTTTCCGACTTTGATAAAGGTCGGATAGTAGCCTATCGCTGCGGTTTATCGTATGGCGACATTGCTGCTCGCGTTAGTCGAGATCCAATGACTGTTAGCAGAATATGGAATTGGTGGGTTCAGGAGGGTAATACGGAACGCTGTGCTGGATCCCAATGACCTCATATCACTAGCAGTCGAGATGACAGGCATCTTATCCGCATGACTGTAACGGATCGTGCAGCCACATCTCGATCCCTGAGTCAGCAGATGGGACGTTTGCAAGACAACAACCATCTGCACGAACAGTTCGAAGACGTTTGCAGCAGCATGGACTATCAGCTCGGAGACGATGGATGCGGTTACCCTTGACGCTGCATCACAGAGAGGAGCGCCTGCGACGGTGTACCAACGACGAACCTCGGTGCACGAATGGCAAAACGTCATTTTTTCGGATGGATCCAGGTTCTGTTTACAGCATCATGATGGTTGCATCCGTGTTTGGCGACATCGCGGTGAACGCACATTGGAAGGGTGCCATACTGGCGTATCACCCAACGTGATGGTATGGGGTGCCATTGGTTACACGTCTCGGCCACCTCTTGTTCGCATTGACGGCACTTTGAACAGTTGACGTTACATTTCAGATGTGTTACGACACGTGGCCCTACCCTTCATTCGATCCCTGCGAAACCGTAGAATTCAGCAGGATAATGCACGACCGCATGTTGCAGGACCTGTACGGGCCCTTCTGGATACAGAAAATGTTCGACTGCTGCCCTGGTCAGCACATTCTCCAGATCTCTCACCAACTGAAAATGTCTGGTCAATGGTGGCCGAGCAACTGGCTCGTCACAATACGCCAGTCACTACTCTTGATGAACTATGGTATCCTGTTGAAGCTGCATGGGCAGCTGTACCTGTACACGCCATCCAAGCTCTGTTTGACTCGAAATGCGCAGGCGCATCAAGGCCGTTATTACGGCCAGATGTGGTTGCTCTAAGTACTGATTTTTCAGGATCTATGCACCCAAACTGCGTAAAAATGTAGTCAAATATCATTTATAATATAATATATTCGTCCGATGAATACCCGTTTATCATCTGCATTTCTTCTTGGTGTAGCAGTTTTAATGGCTAGTAGTGTACTTTGCTGTATGGTTTCTGAAACGAGTCCCAGTTTGATGTTCTGTTTCAAAAAAAAAAAAAAAAAAAAAAAAAAAAAAAAAAAAAATGATTCAAATGGCTCTGAGCACTATGGGACTTAACTGCTGTGGTCATCAGGCCCCCAGAACTTAGAACTACTTAAACCTAACTAACCTAAGGACATCACACACATCCATGCCCGAGGCAGGATTCGAACCTGCGACCGTAGCGATGTTCTGTTTCCATTCCGATATCTCACGGGCACAACTTTCAAAAATCTCTCATAGGTATAACGTTACCATCGATTGCCGTTTGAGGTGGTCAGTGGTACCGTTACGATCGCCGACGTAATGCGTTTGCATCTACAATGAACGGTCTTTTGACCACAACTGACACTTGCAATGTGATGAAGACAGTGTGCAGTCAAATAGAACTGTGAAACGAGCAGGTATGGCTAGGGTCTGCATTTATATTCAAACACACATATATCGCTGTGCTTTTATCTTTCTATTCAAACCCTGTAATTTTCAATAGATTAGCTCACTCAGAATGACAGGAAAGAATCTTGCGATCTGTACCAAACACAAAGGCTGAAAGAGGGAGGCCCATTCCGATGCTACATGGCTGCCAGGTGGATCGAACTGGAGTACCTGGTGCGGTGAGACTGCCGCAGACTCCGTCGTCGATGACACAGTATCCAAAAATAGTGCCGGCCGCCATTTTCGACATCAGTGCGGCGCGGTGCAGAGTGCAGATAGGGCGGGCCATTCCGCTAGCCGGGCCGCAAGATAACAGCGCCGGCTAATGGGCACCGCTGCGCTTCTTGCTGCAACGCTGCCGCACTGGCAAACGGTGCCGGGCGGAGCGAACGGGTTGGGGGAGGGGGAGGTCGCTGCACAATCGACGCGTAATGCGATCGGCCGATTGCGCCGGCGGCAGCGACAGCGCCAGCGGACGCAGGGCGCAAAACACGACACCGCACGCTCCAAGTCGTGATCGCTACGGAGCTGCGTATCTCTTTCATCTGACGCCAATTTCCGTTCCCCGTGGAAATGAACACAGACCGTACTGAGACACAGAACAGGTGGTACCTAATATACGCAGCCTAATGATGGCTAAAATTGTGCTTATTTGGTATACTGGGTGGTAATAATTAATGTGCAACTTCTCACAGAGGTCCAGTGTGGGCGGTAATTATCGTATAGCAGCGAAACTTAATAGATATGCTAGTGCATTAATTCGGAACCAATTTACTTTGGCTAAAATTAGTTCGAATTCTGGGCACTAAGTGCAAACCTGGCCCTGTACAGCATCTCGTCGCTGTCTACGATACTCACATCGAACAAACGGTGTGAGTGGCAGTTAACAATAAATTCAAAATCATGCCTCCATCACTCGTTTGACCTTTTCTGCCCACGTCCTATTTCTAAATTATTACATATGGAAACATTTATATACGTATTTCTAGCATTCACATCACCAGATTTCCACTTGGTGGCCAAACCTGCAACTAATTTTTTCCAGCATAAATCAGTTCCACATTAACACACTGGAATATCTACGAAGCTTCGCTGCCGTACTACTACTACAGCTCACACTGGACTTGTATCAGTAGCTGCACTTTAATTACCTGGTGATATATATATATATATATATATATGCTACTAACAACAAAAGCAAAACGAGGATAATGGAATGTAGTCGGATTAAGTCGGGTGATGCTGAAGGAATTAGATTAGGAAATGAGACACTTAAAGTAGAAAAGGAGTTTTGCTATTTGGGGAGCAAAATAACAGATGATGGTCGAAGTGGAGAAGATATAAAATGTAGACTGGCAATGGCATGGAAAGCGTTTTTGAAGATTAGAAATTTGTTAACAGCGAGTATAGATTTAAGGGTCAGGAAGTCGTTTGTGAAAGTATTTGTATGGAGTGTAGCCATGTGTGGAAGTGGAACATGGACAATAAATTGTTTGGACAACAACAGAATAGAAGCTTTCGAAATGTGGTGCTACAGAAGAATGCTGAAGATTAGATGGGTAGATCAGATAACCAATAAGGAGGTATTGAATAGAATTGGGGAGAAGAGGAGTTTGTGGCACAACTTGACAAGAAGAAAGGACCGGTTGGTAGGACGTGTTCTGAGGCATCAAGGGATCACAAATTTAGCATTGGAGGGCACTGTGGAGGGTAAATATCGTAGAGGGAGACCAGGAGATGAATACACTAAGCAGATTCAGAAGAATGTAGGCTGAGTAAGTACTGGGAGATGAAGAAGGTTGCACAGGATAGAGTAGCATGGAGAGCTGCAGCAAACCAGTTCTAGACTGAAGACCACAACAACAACAACCATTACCCCACAGCTCCACTCGCTTTGCAGTAGTTCTCTTACGGTGAGTGATGTTCAGTAAGTAAGCTGTTGCGTGTACAGTAATGTCTATTGACCTCAGATGTCTGGCTGTTCAGGTAAGCATAGCACGTAATATGTGGCCCACTCCTAGTTGCCCCTATACATGATACGTAGACCCGTACAGCATTGCTGCCGAGAGGTGTGAACAAATGGGCGTGGTCAGGAGGGCTATATATTACGCAACGTCTACATCATGCAACAAGCCTTACTATTTTTGAACATGCTTACTGTTTACTGATGGAAGAAGTGATGTTCCATTTTCTACTTCAACATCTTAGCAGTTTTTGCCCCATCAAGTAGTCGATGTCCTTTCTCTCAAGTTATA
Organism: Schistocerca americana; assembly: GCF_021461395.2. Taxonomy (NCBI): domain Eukaryota; kingdom Metazoa; phylum Arthropoda; class Insecta; order Orthoptera; family Acrididae; genus Schistocerca; species Schistocerca americana. The sequence continues at coordinate 402,514,748 of NC_060125.1, forward strand.
TCGACACCATATTTCAATGAAATCGTTTCAGAGATTTGGTCGTGAAAACCTAACATTTAATGATAGTAATACGGAAGTGTAAAATACATTATTTTTAGGACTTTATAATCATTGTTAAAATTACGTACGTTGATATTATCTACAGCATATGATCAACGAAGCCGGCCGCGGTGGCCGTGCGGTTCTAGGCGCTACAGTCCGGAACCGTGGGACTGCTACGGTCGCAGGTTCGAATCCTGCCTCGGGCATGGATGTTCTAGGGGACTGATGACCTAAGACGTTAAGTCCCATAGTGCTCAGAGCCATTTGACCAGCGAAAGCATTTTGACAAATATGACAAAGATGAAAGATCAAAGAGTAAATCTGATAATATTCTTGAAATCGAAAAAAATCTTGTTCTACACAATTTCTAAATCCCCTGTGTACTTCCCAAGGACTAAAGCTATCTCCACACCAATTTTAATCGAAATTCGTTCAATGGTTTAGGCATGGATACGTAGAAGATATTGTGACTTGGCAAGACAGCCAAGCCACTATGAGAGGAAGCCGAAAGGCACGCGTTTAAGCTCACGTAGGATGGCGTGAGGTCTGGAACAGGTCAGGAATATGAGACTAGCAAAAATAGTACGTATCTGTTGGAATACTTTACTTTAGTCCATAATTGGTGATCATCGGTCTGACGGTACATGCATCACAAGATAAATAGCAGATGATAATGGCGCCTTGCTAGGTCGTAGCAAATGACGTAGCTGAAGGCTATGCTAACTATTGTCTCGCCAAATGAGAGCGTAATTTGTCAGTGAACCATCGCTAGCAAAGTCGGCTGTACAACTGGGGCGAGTGCTAGGACGTCTCTCTAGACCTGCCGTGTGGCGGCGCTCGGTCTGCAATCACTGACAGTGGCGACACACGGGTCCGACGTATACTAACGGACCGCGGCCGATTTAAAGGCTACCACTTAGCAAGTGTGGTGTCTGGCAGTGACACAACAGAAGACTTTCGCATTTAAGATATTACGAGGGCCGTTCGGTAAGTAATGCAACAAATTTCACTTCCACAATCAATTTCGGATGAAAAAGCGCGGAAATTTGTTGTCAGAGTAAAAAGGTCGGGTAATCCTGCCCGGCTCACGCCTCTTCGCCCGCCGTACGCAGTTGTGTTCACCGGCCCCTAACTGAAGAGCACAAAGAACAATGAAGGACAATCTGTGCGGAATTGCTTGCGCATTATGAGGATCGTTGTAACAATATTTTCTCGACCATCGGCGCAGGCGATGGAACATGGGTTCGTAACTTCGAACTGAAAACAAAACCGGCATGTATGGAGTGGCGCCACACCATTACTCCTCAGAAGAAAAATGTTCAATGGCGCACCCTCAACGGGTAAAGTTGTAGTGACAGTCTCCTGGGACTCTGAAAACTTTATTGTATTTGACGACCTCCCTAATGGCGCAAGCATGAACCCTAAAGTTTGTAGCGCTGACCTCAGGGAACTGACGAAACGGAATATTAGCCTATGACGATGGCCCACCGATGGTAGCCACAAGAATTTAACCGATACTAGCGCTTCTCCAGCAAAAAGACCGGAAAACTCCCCTTTATAAGAGAACGCGACATTGGTCTCTGATAGTGTTCTAGCAATAGTGGACACCGAAACTCGTTGTTACCTCTGACACTGGGTATTACTGTTGCGAAGATTGTAAGGCAGCCAACTTTCAGAGGTGGTAGTTTGGACCAAAATAATAAAAAAATGTCTAGTAAATATGACCCCTAAAATGTATACCTTACGAGCTATAAGCACTTGTTCATTCTCAATGCTGTGAAACACATCTCTTCTTCTGTAAGCTGTTTGGTTTCCAAATTTTGGAGGAGGTGATATGGAGTACAAGGAGAAGAAACAAGTGCAGTAAATATGGGCTGTAAACTACAAGCCTTAAGAGCTACGGGTAGTTGTTCAATAGAAGATATATGTTTCACAGTTGTGAAGATAGATAAGTAAGTGCTCATCGCTGTTAAGGTATTGACTTTAAGCCCTTCTTTACTCGAATTTATTTCTTTAACATGTGCTTCTCTAGTAAAACACTCAGTATTAGGTGGTTGGGTCGAATAACGAATGAGGAAGAACTGAATCGAACTAGAAAAAGAAAGACATTTTTGACACGACCAGACTGGAAGAAGGGTTCAATTTACAGGGCAGATTGTGGATGATCGAAAATTGTAATGCAGGAAAGTGTTGTAGGTAAAACATTTAGACGGAGTCGAAGGCTGAAATACGATAAGCAGGCTAAAATATATGTAAATTACAGGAGTCATACAGGTATTTAAAGATTAGCACTGGATAGAGTAGTGTGGAGAGCTACATAAAATCAGTCTTGGGACTGAAAATCACAACAATAAGCTGTGCACGCTCTGTTTGAGAAATAGCCAAGCCCGAAAATAATCGTTGAAATTGAATGAAACTTAGTGCAGTTACAATCGAATGCGATATCAATATGGAATATTTCTTACTGTTTGCGCTACTCAGCGTGAGGTGTATATAAACAGAGACGACAGTGAACTATTAGCTACAATTTGTATACGGTGAGAATGATAGTGATTTCTTATTTAGTTTCGCGAGTGAATCTGCGCGAGCAGATTTCAAGATTTCTCGGCCTCGGCCACAGTTAAAAGGCTCGGAAATAAACTGAAGGATTGGAATTCAATTTGAACGTCTTAATTTTCATTAGAGCTCCAATATTCTTCCAACGTGGCTGACACCAGTTATGTTCAAAGTTTTCTTTTTTAAAAATACATCTGTACAAAACACTACATTCTCCATTCTTTTAACCGTTCGGTTTGTTCCCCATGGGTCCATTCTTGGTCCACTATGTTCACTAACATAAATTAATGGCATACTGTTCCGTTAACCAAGTACTTACTAACTTATTACATTTACCAAAGAAAATTTGGGAACTGCAGCAGAGTCAGATCAACATTTGGATACATAACAAAGTAATGAACTTAGGGAGGTGCATCAGTCGTCTATTAGGAGACCACACAGTAACTCCACAGCTGCAACAAAATCCAGTCCCTTTAGTTGCTGCAGCACAATTCTTTCAACGGTGGCAGTCCATTCTTTTAAAATGATACTATCTCTTTTCTGATTTTAAGGATGAATGAGAGGCTCTCACAGAAAGCGTTTACTGTTGTCCTTCTGCAGTCCATGAATGCTGTTACCTGGCGAGTTTATAATACTATCATCAATAACAGTGGTACTCAAATCAATTGGAAAACCTAGTTTACTTTCAGTCCAGGGGTATTTTACCTCACCTGCCAGAACGCTGAATTTCATCCTTTTTCTCATTGCAGGGTGTTTGTAAATTATGTTTACTGGGTGCAGCAATGTCTGAGAAGGTTAACTTGTTCAGTTCTGAAACTTCCTGGCGGATTAAAACTGTGAGCTGGACCGAGACTCGAACTCGGGACCTGGCAGAAGTAAAGCTGTGAGGACGGGGTGTGGGTCGTGCTTGGGTAGCTCAGTTGGTAGAGCACTTGCCCGCGAAAGGCAGAGGTCCCGAGTTCGAGTCTCGGTCCGGCATACAGTGTTAATCTGCTAGGAAGTTTCATATCAGCGCACACTTCGCTGCAGAGTGAAAATCTCATTCTTGTTCAGTTCTGTTGAGGACAGATATTAACTAAGGTCAGTTAGGTTCTTCTCTGATGTAACTCATCACTAGGACTTTAATAGTTTCTGCCTTGCTAATATTTTTCCACATCAACTCGTGTATAATTAATTCCTGTATTTAACATTATTTTATGAAGTAAATAAATTCTATTATTAAATTTTTTCTTCAGTTTTCAAAGTAGTGGATCTTATAGCTGCGCTCTATCTTCTGTCTTTCTCAATGTGTCACTTGTGGTGGTCAGTGTTTGAACAGAATTAGGATGGTTGGTTTCATAGACCTGGGAGTTATGGTGTATTTGTCTGGATATCTTCTACGTGTTCTTTTTCCAGGTAATGAGGCTGAAAAGTAAGTCAGTACCATATTTACCAATGTGTACGTCTAAGTACTTGTAACTCACTGTTCTATGGTTTCATGCATTTGTTGTTTTCCTAGGAGAAGGACTAATTTCTCGTAGGGGTCGTATTGATTCATAGTTTCAAGTGTGTCTCAATCACTTAACTCAAAATGTATGTTGCCCTTTCTTATATTCATTGACCTCATTCACCATTGATAATGATACGTAAAACTTCCAACAGAAAATATAGCTTCATCTGCATTTCGAAATTTACGCTCAATGTCGAACAACAACCAGACACACAGATTTCTAGGATTTTCCATCATTAACAAAAGATTTTGGCTAACTAGGGAAAAGTATTGCGAAAAAGTTCTTCGTGAGACACTTTACTGATTCCCATACATACGGAAGTCGATACCTTTGTCTCCCAAAGCAAAACGTAGATACTGAACATTTTTATCTAGAAATTTCACAGTTTATCACTGGGTTCAGTTGGTTCAAAAATTCATTTTCAATTTGATTTCATTGGTATGGTTCTGTTTTCTGCTATGCTGCACCATATATAAGGATGGCACTGTTTCACTTTGCAAAAATACATCTCGTCTGTAGAAAATACCTCTGGAAACGGCCGTTTGGAGTGGCCGAGTGGTTCTAGGCTCTACAGTCTCGAACCGCGCGACCGCTAGTCGTAGGTTCGAATCCTGCCTCGGTCACGGATATGTGTGATGTCCTTAGGTTAGTTAGGTTTAAATAGTTCTACGTTTTAGGGGACTCATGACCTCAGAAGTTAAGTCCCACATTGCTCAGATCAATTTGAACCATCTGAACCTCTGTAAACCTTGCGGCGGCTAACAAATCAAAATGGCTCTGAGCACTATGGGGCTTAACATCTGATATCATCAGTCCCCTAGAACTTAGAACTACTTAAACCTAACTAACCTAAGGACATCACACGCATCCACGCCCGAGGCAGGATTCGAACCTGCGCATAGCGGTCGCACGGTTCCAGACTGAAGCGCTTAGAACCGCTCGGTCACACCGGCAGGCGCGGTGGCTTTTCTCACCGTTAGTTGATATCATGTGAAGGATTTTCATAAATAAGACTAGCGAGCATTGTTTTTGAATGTATTTTTGTTGACTAAGAGGTAATATTGATCACATTCCTTGATTTTTCCTTTGAATTTTTTCTAATAAGTTAATTTTAAATGTTCAAAGTACTTTGATGAAGTTAAGTAATTTGAGGTTCAAAAGACCCTAAATGTATTTTGAAGTACCGAGGTGATAGAAGGGTACGCAGACTTACAGAAATTGTAAATTTCTTCGCAACTTAAGGCGACAATACAGAATGAGCTGCTATAAACTTCAAACTATTTCTTCACGTACGAAAACAAGCCAGAATTCATCTCTAACATCTGTGGTGTGCCTGTGGTTTAAATTTTCTCTGCAGGTGTTGGATGCTTGCGGAAGTTCGTAGCGTAAAAAGGGAGAATTTCAAACAAAGAGATATTTTTCCTATATAGAGCCGTTCAGCATGACCGCGACGCCAGCAGGTGTACAGGGCTGCTCATTCGATAGCTCCATTTTCTACGTTAGACTGAAGCAGAGCTGCGTAAACGCAGCCAAATACCGTAAGTACGTAATCTTTTCTCTGAAAAAGATTTTGTTAGGTGTCGTCTGTGTGTGTGTGTGTGTGTGTGTGTGTGTGTGTGTGTGTGTGTAGCCTAAGTGCGTATCCCCGAACACTTTTCGTCCGTCTACAACGGACAGTGGATTGACTGAGTGCGGTGCAGTGAATCACCCGCCATTCCAGTGCTGAAGAGAACAAATGGCGATCGACCGTTCCATTCAGTACCATCTGCTCACTGCGGATTGCAGCAACCTACGACACAGACATTCAGTGCACAGCAGCATCTCCTCAAGGGTGGCTTTATTGGACGGTCTAAGGATGATGAGTCAAATTACACCCTGATGCACCTCTAATTCCGGATAAGAATATGCCGTAAAGAACATCACGCGATGTACCCTCCCTAGTGACACGACACTGCACAGGCTAATGGTGCAGGTATTTTCCTATGGGGAGTTAACGAGAAGTGGAGTCCATCTTACTCATCAGTGCATAAAGCGAATATCAGCAACAATGTACAAGCGAGAAAACGTTAATGCTGGCAACGTATCGGAAATCGAATAAAATCTCCTATACAACGCGTCAAGGTATCCTTCCACGCTCAATATTTATTGCTTAATGATACTGTGTCAATATACTGCAAGAAAGCACGATGCTAAGAACGGTACAATATTATCACGTAGTCTTTATGACCAGGATGCAACAGTTAGAACTCTGCCTTCATACGATACATGCCAGCACTCGACGATATGCAACTTGTACATATTGCGACTGAGTTGCTTCCTTCGCAAAGCACGTGGAGAAATTATGCAGAAATGGATAAATGTGTGTGAAATGCTTTCAGTAAACATAGGCCAAGGGCTCATTCAAATTCGTATATAAGAACAACAATTAATGACGAATAAAACAAATGAACTGTGCTATTTATCACTTAAGGTGCTGCTCTCTGTTTCTCTATTGGAACAACTGTTCAACCGAAATAAAATAATTATTTACCAATAACTGATTGAAATGTTACGTGTTATTACGTTCATGTAGTTACAATTTTTGCGCGGAAACAAAAACTATTCTCACTGGACAGCCGACCTAATCTTTTCGTCGAACCTGAGAACTGCTAAGGTAAAATAAACGTTTCTGCTTCTGTCAAGACACCATGCCCTTCAGTTTGCTCTGTTATTGTGCACGACGAGGTATCTTGCGTTTCCTAAAGAATCACAAATTTCATTTCTCAAAGAACCACATGGAGCTTCAATAAAGATCGTCCAGCGCATTTTCTGATCTTCTGCCATTTACTTTTTTTTGTTATTTCGGAAATACTTTCGGAATGAAAAGAATTTCTCTCGGTCAAAGCAGGGACTGCCGTTTATTGCGCAGTACCATCCTTAGACGGTACAATGTATAGTGCAATAATTGAGTGTTATCAATATTTTTAAATATCCGCATTCTTCTTCTATATATTGCGTAAACCGTCATTACAGCTCTCAGACGGCCAAAATTATTGCGAAATAAATATTAAGCCTGTGACGGCCTTTTTAGTACCTCACTAAAAATGGACACTCTCTTCATAGATCACGCGCATGCGCAGTAACAAGAAGGACAGAGCCTGTTCAACGGACGGTCACATGTAGTGCTGTCACGATGCTAGATGAGGAAGGAATACACCCGAGAGCAGTACAGCTCGGCAGTGTCATCAAGGTCTTCAAGAGGCGTTTGCATTTGCATTTCAGGACACTGTCAAGGCGGGTAAAAGTTTTCGAGAAGGAACGCCAGCAGGGTGTCCGGACATTTGCCACGCCGGACATTTGCCACGGGTTTTACCTGCTCCGAAATGTGTTCGGTCCCTTGTCACCCCCCTCCTCCCCCTCCTCCTCCTCCTCCTCCTCCTCCTCCTCACCCGCCCGCCCAGTTTGCTTTCAAAGTTCCTAACGTGACCATCAGTATGGAAGTTATTACAACGAACAAGGGCAGCCTCCTGCTAATTAGAATAGTTACGCGTATCTTAAACAGAGGGAATCTAAAGAAGGCGTTGTTACATGGATGTGCGTACGCCGAAAAACGGATCATTGCAAGGGAAAGCTGCTTTCGAGGAACGGAGAAGTGTTGAGCGTATTAGAACATTTCTGTGGACTAACTGACGATGCAGCTCTGAAAGTGAGAAAGCAAGTGGAAAGAGCGAAGAGAGGGTCTCGAGAAGAAATTACACAGTTATCGGAGATATACGCGGATGAAATGGGAAATCTACATAATAAATTTTATGACTTTGTTCCAGTGATGCCTAATTCGGAATCTATGAAGAGAACCATGCATCGTCGATGGAGTCAAGAGTGGGGGAACCAACAAGAGCCTAAGAACTCTTATGAAATTGATCTTCATGAAGATCTATTAGAAATGGGGGATGGCAGTAGTTTTCATTTGGAAGACGATAGATTAGAGGTGAGAATAATGATTTTTAATGGAAGCAAAGGAAAAGAAAGTTTAAAAACATGTTCCCATTTTTTTATGGATGGAACATTTAAGAGATGCAGCAAGCAGTTTGCACAGAACCACACCATACACGTGGACTTACGAGGCCCGATTAAAGAAACAAACATTCTTCCTACTGTATTCGGACTGCTCCCTAATAGTAAGAAAGACACGTATGTTCGTCTGTTTCGTCTGATAAAACAGGCAGTCTCTGAGTGGTGTCCCAAACAAGTAAAGATGGACTTTGAGGCAGCTGCGATATCGGCCATTCGTCAAGTTTTTCCTACAACTGAAATAAATGGATTCTATTTCCATATGAAGAAGAGTTTATGGAGAAGAATTCGAGTTCTCGGTGTAACTGAGGAGTACCGCTAGAACGAGGATTTAAGACTTCACGTCAGCATGTGTGCAGCGCTGGCAGTTGTAAAACCGGAGGAAGTAAGCAATGGGTGGATTGAGATTCATGCAGAATCTCCTGATAACGGAAGGTTCTCTCAATTTTTTGACTACTTTGTGAATAACTGGCTAGAAAATGATATCGCAATAGAAATGTGGGACTGTTACGGAAAGAGGCCCCGAACGACGAATACTGTTGAAGGGTCGCACAACAAAATAAATAGCATTATTGGAGACCCTCACCGTAAAATCAACTGTTTGGTGGAGTGCTGGAAAAAGGAAGCAGAGCTCACAAGCTGCATGTACATGAAATTGGAAATGAATCTTGAAGGTAAGAAGAGGAAGAAGAAGTACTTGAACCTGTACGACAGGATAGAGAGAATCGTAAAGAATTATGAAGAGACTGGAAACATTAGGCCTTGCTTGAAAGCCATTGCCCATATTCAGAAACTTGAATAAAATACGTTAAAAATAATGTATTAAAAACTATGAATACCACTGAGTCCTCGCAGGCTACTGAGATAAAATTATTAAAACATTCAAGCAGCATTATCGGAACTAATATTAAGTTGTAATTGTAAATAGAGTGTACATTAGTTCGGCGTGTTTAGGCTGATTTTACACACGCCAGAATGGTAGATGGTCATTTATCATTTTCACGGTCCAAGGCCTGTGCAAAGTGTGATGCGTATCAGCCATTAATGTAAAAATTAAAAAGTGTTTCAAGCCTCACAAAAGTATCCCTATTGTTGTCACGTTACGATAACTTTTTTCTATCTTCCAATATTATGGCCATACTATTAAATAATTGTGAGTTCTAAAATAATTTTCGGAAGCTTCAGAATTGCAACTATCACCTAAAATATCATGGTTTGTAAAACCGATAGTATGCGCTTTCGTAAAAGAAAATGGGAACTGAACCTTTGAATTGCACCTAAAATTGACAACGCGAAACTGATTTGATGCTAAGGTTGACAATTTTGGCACCTCAAATATTTTTTATTTAAGTTTAGCTGCAAACATTTATAGTAGACGTAAATCTACTTAAGTACATGTAGATATAGTCCTTTAAAAATTAAAATTTCTTACTAAATTGTTGATTATCTTTAAACATGTCAGTAAAAGCAAGGAGCTTACTACTGAAAATTAATTGTTACTAAAGAACATCAGAAACAAATGTATTAGACCTACTTGTCTTACACATTAGAGACTTTCTGAAAAGATATTTGATCATTTCCTCTGTCACTGACAGTGTAATTTCAGTTGCTTTGCAACACCAGGGATATCTACTTCTAAATTATGTTTGCAGCTGTTCTCATTTCGAATTATGGAATATTTACTTCGTCTTCTTTGTGAGAGGAATTTCGAAAAATGCATTTACTAACTCCACTTTAGTGGCAGTGTCATCAGTAACATTACCGTAGCTGTCGCGCAGTAAAGATACTTACTGAGCCTCTCCGCTGGTTTACTTAACATGGGACCAATATCTCTTTGGATTTTCTACCACATTTCTAGAGCGAGTTTCGTTGTGGAAACTATTAAATGGATCTCGCATTGAAATCCGCACGAAATTTCGAGCCTCAGTAAAACTTCACCAATCTTGGAGATTCTGCGTTCGTCTAAATTATACGTGCCTTTTGCGGTGCTTCTGCAACAGCTTTCTGTCGTGTTTTGTGTACCATGGGGGATCAGTTACGTCTGTAATTAATTTATTTGGTATGAATATCTCGAGTGCTCTTTGATACTATTTCATTGAACTTAAGCTACATATGGTCTTCATTTACATAGTTTGGAAGGATTGGAGACTATCTCTTAGAAAGACGTCACCCGAATTTTTAGCTGATTTTGTAAGTAGATATATTTCGCGTTTAGTTTTGGTGAATTTCTTTGTTACGGAAGAGAGCCTCTCTACGACTGCGTGTTCACTAATCCCTGTATCCGTCGTGATGCTCAGGATTATTTGTGGCTAAGAGGTCAAGTGTGTTTTCTTAACCACTTACAATTTGAATGGCCTTGTCAACTAATCGTTAAAAATAATTTTTAAAAAAGCATTTAGAACAATTACGGAAGAAGTTTTCTGTTTACAATAGGGTATGAAAATGTATTTTTGTCAACATGCGGAAGGTAGATTGAAATAACTGCCAACTATAATTTTATGGGTTGCGTACCTGTTTGTGATGAGGCTCAAGTTTTCTTTTCTTTGAACTGTTCAGCAACTGTTTCATCTGAGACCGGGGGTCCGTAAAAGGAGCCAGTTATTAATTTATTCCGGTTGTCGAATATAACCTTTGCCCATACTAAGTCACAGGAACTATCTGCTTCAAAGTCGATTGTGAGCTTACATTATTTTTCCTTAAGTTGTCCTTCTTGTTTCTGTTGTAGTGCAGATAATTACAATTACGGCTTTTCCCTCCAGAACCTAAGATGCTTACTCTGTGACCCCGTAAATACCAGAACTAAACAATGTAAAACAACAACGTGCGTTACAAGCGTAGCATTCTATATTACTTCATTTCCTTATTTCTAACAATTTAAAATTGTAAGTCGACTTTAGATGACATGTCAATCATAGATTTTTTTATCTCTAATTAGTGAACGTGTTTTGAGCTATGTTTTGAACATTGTCCCGCTAGACTTTATTAACTAATGTTTTTAGAGAGTAAATTAATATGGAGTATGTCGTTCGTCTTTTCCAACATTCACAAACCCATTTATTCCTTCCCTATTGTCTTTTGGGTATGCAGTTGTAGTAATTAAAGTAGGCACAAATTCAGTGATAAAAAAAAATGATTAGCGTACATTCGCATTCTCGTTTCATCGTTCCTTTCTTGCTGCTCCCATGCCGATCGCCTGCTTCTATCGCAATCAGTAAGCGTGAAAGGAAGCTACCGTACAGACAGGAATCTATATTTATACTTGGCAGAACTAATTACATACTGACATAATCGTCGGTATTGCTTTCGTTTCCCAAAAGTTTTAAATATTTCGATTTCGGAAAAGAAGCTCTATTTTTGGCCAAGATGCCGAAGAAGAAGGTCTCTTACGTACTGGTTGTATCGAGTTAGATGTGGAGACGGCGGTTTGAAAGCGGACAGACGTAGTGCGGGGAAGGGCGTCCCTTACTTGAGGGACCGCTACTCAAGCTACCTGGCGAAGGGGCAAGTGTGGCAAATGTCCGGCGTGGCAAATGTCCGGCACTCCGCCAGCAGACATTGGTCGGCGAGGTCGTCCCGCGGTAGTGAAGAAATGTCTGCTCTTAACTACGGCACCGGTTCGACGTCAGATGATTCGTGAGCTGGCCTCTCAGGGTAAAGACCCCAGACAAGCCAGCCGACGGGACTCTTATTTGGCAGGTCGTTATGGTACAACCTACCATGAAGCTCACGAAGTGCAGTTGACTCGGAATTGACGAAATCGATAGGTAATTAAAACGTGAGTAGTTCCATTAATATAATGGGGCCTCGCTTAATTGGTTCCCAGGTGGAAGGATTGGACCGGGTTTGGGTAAATATCAATCACTATTTTTAAAACGTTTATTATAAAAGATTTTAAAGCGAAAACATCCAATTTCGCAATAGGCTACCGCCGCTTAACAAATTTAAGATAAACTGAATCCAAAAGACTATTTATCAAATTAAGAACTTGAACATGAATTAATGGAATTTCCTCTAATTTTGAGTTTACGCATTTAGGAAAGAAAGGAAGGAAAGAGCCATCAATGCTAACATGCTGGGTAACTACCCTGATGGAGAGAACTAATCGGCCTTCCAGAATCTTATAGCACAATTCCAGTCTATAAACGAGACCTTGACTAAAATGAAACCAATAACGTGAATTATAATAAGGACGATTACTTATAAATGCATCCCACTAACATACTGCCACTAAATATAAAAGTCTCTTTAATTAAGGAACCTTGGCCATTGACAGATAATAAAATCTTAAAAAGAAAGTGACTAATTAAGAAACATCCAATGGTGGCTCTTAAAAAATTTAAACCTGGCCAGCGCCAGGTAATAAAATTTATGGAAATGTGACAGATTGGTCAATGGCAGTCCACGGGCCTGCAAGACATTAACCCAATAGTGTATATCTTGAAGTCACATTAATTAAAAAACGAAATAGGGTACTATATTCTTTAAAATAGGGAAAATAAAACAAAAATATTACAGCTACTGTGACAGAAGCCTGTAACAAAGGTTACGTAACTTAATTCTGTGCGGCATGAGGTGATGTAAGAATCGGCCGGCTGGATAAAGACGATGTCGGCACCCAATGCACGCAGGCGGCCGTTCCACAAGAGAACTGCGGGGCTGACATTTTCTGTGTCCTCTGTGTGTGTCACGACAGCCGTAATACTGGAACAAACCAAGGGAGCGTCTAGTTGCGACACAACTAGCCACTTTCACAATCTCCGGTGTCGGGTGTTCAGTCACGAAAGGATTCCCTTAGTAGGTGCCGCCTCCGCAAAAGTCAACAGTTCGTACAAGGAGTCAGCAATGATTTATATTATTTTAAATAGTTTTACCCTGTCAGATTTACTACTGAGCAACAATACGATTACTAGAACCATATCTCATGGCAGTACAGCCCCTTGAATTTGCCCAGCACCTGCAGACTAGATACCGGGACAGGAAACAAACTCAGACACCACCAATGTCGTCTTCTCCTGACTCAGCCCCTCTAACGTACTTAACCGGCTCCAAGCTCACTTTCTTATCCCATAATGCAAAGGGCAAGGCTCCTAATGAATCGGAGTCTCGAAAACACCAGACTCTCCTTACATTAGTTCATACAAACTAAATCCCAAATGAGAATAAAATGAAATACATTTTGGCGCTCAAGGGACACACACGACCAGGATCGCTTACATGCAGATCTACATACATAATCCGCAAGCCACCATACGGTGCATGGTGGAGGGTACCCTGCACCACTACTAGTCATTCCCTTTCCCGTTCAACTCGAAAATAGAGCGAGGGAAGAACGATTGCCTATATGCTTTCGCATGTGGCCTAATTTCTCGTATCTTATCTTCGTGGCCCTTACGCGCAGTGTATGTTGGCAGAAGAACGTTCGGCACTCAGCTACAAATGCAAGTTCTCTCAAATTTCTCCATGAGTTTCTCGAAAAGTAAGTCGCCTTCCCTCCAGGGACTGCCATTTGAGTTCCCGAAGCATCTCCGTAACACTTACGGTACATGTTGGTAAGTAATCTAGCATGTTGGTAAGTAATCTAGCAGCCCGTCTCTGAATTGCTTCGATGTCTTCCTTCAATCCAACCTGGTAGGGATCCCAGGCACTCGACCAGTACTCAAGAATATGTCTTAGCAGCTCCTATATGCGGTCTCCTTTACAGGTGAGTCACACTTACTTGAATTTCCCCTAATAAACCGAAGTCGACCACTCATTTCCCCTGCCACGGTCCTCACATGCTCGTTGCACCTGATATCGCTTTGCAATGTTACGCCCAGACATTTAAACTACTTGACTATGTCAAGCAGGACATTAGCAATACTGTATCTGAAAATTACAGGATTGATCTTCCTACTCATCTCCACCGAATTACATTTTTTCCACATTTAGGGCTAGCTGCCATTCATCACTCCAACTCTAAATTTTGTCTATGTCGTATCTTCCTACAGTCACCCAACTTCAACCTTACCGTAGACCACGGCATAGTCAGCAAACAACGGCAGATTTGCTTTCCAATCTCTCCGACAAATCATTTATGTACACAGAGAACAACAGTGGTCCTATCACACTTTCCTGGGACACTCCTGACGATACCCTTGACTCTGATGAACTCTCGCTGTCGAAGACAACGTGCTGGGTTCTATTATTTAAGAAGTCTTCGAACCACTCATGTATCCGTGGCTGTATTCCATATCCTTGTACCTTCGTTATCAGCCTGAAATGGGGCACCGGGTCAAATCGAGAAATTTGGTATCTGCGCCCCACGGTGTAGCCGTGCGGTCTACGGCACCTTGCCACGGTTCGCTCGGCTCCCCCCGTCGGAGGTTCGAGTCCTCCCTCGGGCATGGGTGTGTGTGTGTTGTCCCTCGCGTAAGTTAGTTTAAGTAAGATTAATTTGTGTGTAAGCCAAGGGGCCGGTTACCTCAGCCGTTTGGTCCCATACAACCTTACCGAAAATTTATTTCCTATGGTATCTGACTGTCACTTATCATCCACTGCTCGTATCATGTGAGAAAAGTGCAAGCTGCGATTCGCACGAGTGATGCTTTCTAAAACCATGCAGATTCGTCGGCATAAACTTCATGCGTAATCGGCAATAACGTCGAAGAACTGCAAAGTCAACAGGCCTCATACCAAACGCTAACGGCCAGCATGACCATACCGGGGCACCACACAGCGCACCACGCCCATTCGAGCCAGGTCCGCATTGATGGCGCAAACCACACTGCCGCTGACAGCAACAGCCAGGACGCTCCAGGCTACACGGTCGCGTCCCCTAGTTGGAAAACGCTTCCTGTGACAAGGAGTCGCTAATACTCTGGTGCGCACGGCGGGAGACTTGAAAGAACGAAACCGAGACGGCTCACTCGGAGACGAGTGTTTTCCTAGCAAATAGATGACAAGAACTACCACTTAAGTATCCATATGTTAAACGCCGTTAAATGAAAGCGCCGCTGGATTAGCGACCAAGACATCTGGTTGGGAAGCAGATAGCCTGTGTTCAGTTCCAAGTTGCATTCCGCAGTTTCCTTTTTGATTTGTACTTTCTTACACATCGAAACTCGTAGGAACAGGAGGGTCAATAAGATAAGTAATACAAGAAAGAATGTAGGGAAGTGGGCAAATAAACTTCTCACACGGATTGGATTAGGAAAGAACTAAACCCGCTCTGAACCCGTGGTCTAGGGGTAGCGTCTTTGATTCATAATCAAAACGTCTTCGGTCCCGTGTTCGATCCCCGCCACTGCCTAAATTTTGATAAATAATCAGCATTGGCGGCCGAAGACTCCCGGCATAAGAAGTCAGCCTCATTCTGCCAACGGCCTTGTCAAAGAGGGCGGAGGAGCGGATAGAGGTTCAGGGCACTCTCTTGTCCTAGGGGTGGGAAATTGCCCCTAAAGGCGGAAGAATCAGCAATGATCAACGACATGAGGATGCAGAAGACAATGGAAACCACTGCATTAAAGGTACTTAACGTGTATCCACAAGACATGTGGCCTGTATTTGAAGAAGTGTCATGATGATCTCTCCATTGGCAAAAGATTGCGGAATAGTCCCCCATTCGGAACTCCGGGAGGGGACTGCCAAGGGGGAGGTTACCATGAGAAAAGGATTGAATAATCAACGAAAGGATAACGTTCTACGAGTCGGGGCGTGGAATGTCAGAAGCTTGAACGTGGTAGGAATACTAGAAAATCTGAAACGGGAAATGCAAAGGCTCAATCTAGATATAGTAGGGGTCAGTGAAGTGAAGAAGGAAGACAAGGATTTCTGGTCAGATGAGTATCGGGTAATATCAACAGCAGCAGAAAATGGTATAACAGGTGTAGGATTCGTTATGAACAGGAAGGTAGGGCAGAGGGTGTGTTACTGTGAACAGTTCAGTGACCGGGTTGATCTAATCAGAACCGACAGCAGACCAACACCGACAACGATAGTTCAGGTATACATGCCGACGTCGCAAGCTGAAGATGACCAGATACAGAAAGTGTATGAGGATACTGAAAGGGTAATGCAGTATGTAAAGGGGGACGAAAATCTAATAGTCATGGGTAACTGGAATGCAGTTGTAGGGGAAGGAGTAGAAGAAAAGGTTACAGGAGAATATGGGCTTGGGACAAGGAATCAAAGAGGACAAAGACTAATTGAGTTCTGTAACAAGTTTCAGCTAGTAATAGCGAATACCCTGTTCAAGAATCACAAGAGGAGGAGGTATACTAGGAAAAGGCCGGGAGATACGGGAAGATTTCAATTAGATTACATCATGGTCAGACAGAGATTCCGAAATCAGATACTGGATTGTAAGGCGTACCCAGGAGCAGATATAGACTCAGATCACAATATAGCAGTGACCAAGAGTAGGCTGAAGTTCAAGACATTAGTCAGGAAGATTCAATACGCAAAGAAGTGGATACGGAAGTACTAAGGAATGATGAGATACGTTTGAAGTTCTCTAACGCTATAGATACAGCAATAAGTAATAGCGCAGTAGGCAGTACAGTTGAAGAAGAATGGACATCTCTAAAAAGGGCCATCACAGAAGTTGGGAAGGAAAACATAGGTACAAAGAAGGTAGCTGCGAAGAAACCATGGGTAACAGAAGAAATACTTCAGTTGATTGATGAAAGGAGGAAGTACAAACATGTTCCGGGAAAATGAGGAATACAGAAATACAAGTCGCTGAGGAATGAAATAAATAGGAAATGCAGGGAAGCTAAGACGACATGGCTGCAGGAAAAATGTGAAGACTTCGAAAAAGATATGAATGTCGGAAGGACAGACTCAGCATACAGGAAAGTCAAAACAACCTTTGGTGACATTAAAAGCAACGGTGATAACATTAAGAGTGCAACGGGAATTCCACTGTTAAATGCCGAGGAGAGAACAGATAGGTGGAAAGAATACATTGAAAGAAGATTTGTCTGATGTGATAGAAGAAGAAACAGGAGTCGATTTAGAAGAGATAGGGGATCCAGTATTAGAATCGGAATTTAAAAGAGCTTTGGAGGACTTACGGTCAAATAAGGCAGAAGGGATAGATAACATTCCATCAGAATTTCTAAAATCATTGGGGGAAGTGGCAACAAAACGACTATTCACGTTGGTGGGTAGAATATACGAGTCTGGCGATATACCATCTGACTTTCGGAAAAGCATCATCCACACTATTCCGAAGACGGCAAGAGCTGACAATTGCGAGAATTATCGCACAATCAGCTTAACAGCTCATGCATCGAAGCTGCTTACAAGAATAATATACAGATGAATGGAAAAGAAAATTGAGAATGCGCTAGGTGACGATCAGTTTGGCTTTAGGAAAAGTAAAGGGACGAGAGAGGCAATTCTGACGTTACGGCTAATAATAGAAGCAAGGCTAAAGA
Source organism: Schistocerca americana (assembly GCF_021461395.2). Taxonomy (NCBI): domain Eukaryota; kingdom Metazoa; phylum Arthropoda; class Insecta; order Orthoptera; family Acrididae; genus Schistocerca; species Schistocerca americana. The sequence continues at coordinate 402,532,305 of NC_060125.1, forward strand.
AAAATCAAGACACTTTCATAGGATTTGTCGACCTGGAAAAAGGGCTCGACAATATAAAATGGTGCAAGCTGTTCGAGATTCTGAAAAAGTAGGGGTAAGCTATAGGGAGAGACGGGTCATATACAGTATGTACAACAACCGAGAGGGAATAATAAGAGTGGACGATCAAGAACGAAGTGCTCGTATTAAGAAGGGTGTAAGACAAGGCTGTAGCCTTTCGCCCCTACTCTTCAATCTGTACATCGAGGAAGCAATGATGGAAATAAAAGAAAGGTTCAGGAGTGGAATTAAACTACAAGGTGAAAGGATGTCAATGATACGATTGGCTGATGACATTGCTATCCTGAGTGAAAGTGAAGAAGAATTAAATGATCTGCTGAACGGAACAGTCTAGTGAGTACACAGTATGGTCTGAGAGTAAATCGGAGGAAGACGAAGGTAATGAGAAGTAGTAGAAATGAGAACAGCGAGAAACTTAGCATCAGGATTGATGGTCACGAAGTCAATGAAGTTAAGGAATTCTGCTACCTAGGCAGTGAAATAACCAATGACGGACGGAGCAAGGAGGACATCAAAAGCAGACTCGCTATGACAAAAAAGTCATTTCTGGCCAAGAGAATTCTACTAACATCAAATACCGGCCTTAATTTGAGGAAGAAATTTCTGAGGATGTACGTCTGGAGTACAGCATTGTATGGTAGTGAAATATGGACTGTGGGAAAACCGGAACAGAAGAGAATCGAAGCATTTGAGATGTGGTGTTATAGACGAATGTTGAAAATTAGGTGGACTGATAAGGTAAGGAATGAGGAGGTTCTACGCAGAATCGGAGAGGAAAGGAATATGTGGAAAACACTGATAAGGAGAAGGGACAGGATGATAGGACATCTGCTAAGACATGAGCGAATGACTTCCATGGTACTAGAGGGAGCTGTAGAGGGCAAAAACTGTAGAGGAAGACAGATTGGAATACGTCAAGCAAATAATTGAGGACGTAGGTTGCAAGTACTACTCTGAGATGAAGAGGTTAGCACAGGAAAGGAATTCGTGGCGGGCCGCATCAAACCAGTCAGTAGACTGATGAAAAAAAAAAAAACTTTTAAAACTCCTTGAATACACTACGCTGCGTAAAATTGCTGTGAAAACGAGTATTTGGCGAATGTATAACCCTTGTCGCGCTTGGTGATGCACATAAAGTATCGCATTCGTACAGGACGCTATTTCCATCACAACGTTTATAAGACTGCCTAAAGTTCGCCCTTGCTTATAAGAAACTAATAATAAATTTGTTCCTCGGGCTACAGAATAGGTCAGTCGTTTTATCGACTCGTTAAATGTTTACGTAACATTCTTGAAATCCTGGAAATAGAAGAATTAAATTTAAAAACATATCTTGAGAGCACTGAGAGTTTGAAGGTGCCCGCAAAAGGGCCAAACTCGCTACTGAAATTAACAACCCAGACTGTTATTCAATTTGGAACATTTTAGACTCATACGTTGCTCATAACAAATTTTGTCTGATACTCGATTTCTCAAGTGAGCATACTAACACGGTCATGTGTGACAGCATGTTTCTAAATGACGAGGATCAACCGACTGGCGCAGTAAGTGTAATAAGACCAAACTGCGTACCTGTGTGAAAGCCAAGTTGTCCCTATTTTTATCGCCAAGTTAAAAACTTTATTTCGAGACTTCCAAATTGAAGTCCCCTGTTTGAAACCCAGAATGAACTGCGCAACCGAGCGGAAGCGGAATTCATGACTGACTTTCAGAAATGATTTTTGCGATAATGTTGTCGTATTCGTGGTTTGCATCAAAATTAATTCCCAAAAAAGAAATATTATAAACGTTTGATTTCCTTCGAATCTTCGTAAGAAGTAGTAGTGCAAGAATTGCCTTCCTTAGATGCTCTTGGTGCCAGGAGCATATCTGCTTTCGCTGTTTGTATGACAAGTACCATCAGTCTAGTTATTCGAGGGAAACTGAGAACTTGTTACAGAGTTAGTGAAAGAGACTTTGTAAATTGACCAGGATTAAATAATTAATTCTTTACTAATGCAAAAGTGTGAGAAATTTATTTTTTACCTTGGTATTTTTTTTATTGATTTACTTGTTTTTCTTTTTAACCATTCTACACATACCAGTCTCAAAACGGAAGAAAGCACTAATAAAACTGGCCGCAGAATGCAACTGGTAATCGAACACAGGCTCTCAGCTCGCAGCCAGATGCACTGGTCGCTACACCAGCGACGCTTTCGTTGATCATCGATTATCATATGGATACCTACGAGGTTCTTCTCTACATATCTACGGAAATATGCGTATACCGGCCCCAAACATGTGGTTGAAAAAGCTGAGTTTTCAATTAATTACCGACCCCGTCAATTCCGTCTCGATTTTGCGAGATGTAATGTACACATACTTTTCTCAATAACGGGAGGTTGTTGAGCCAAAACGTCTTGGAGTCTTTTAGGTTGTACCCAAGCCACCTGTCAGATTTGGGCCATATTGGTTCCCATTTTGATAGCCATGTTTTGCGCATACGACTGTGTTTCACATTCTAAAGGCACGCTTGGGCACGAGAAAAACTGCATCACGACTGGTGCCGCACTTGTTGATCGAAATACAGACGTGACTACGATATGACTTTGCTCGTAACCACTTTCAACACTTTGAACGCTAAGGGGAGACTTCCCTCAGACGCATCATCACACTATGTGAGGCCAGCGCCAAATTGTACGAGGCATTCCTGAAAAGCCAGTCAAACGAATCGTGTCATTACGGGTCACCATACCGATCGAAAGTTAATCATAACCGCAGTAGTGTCAAATCTGTGGTGGTCCTTGTGCAAGAATGCGGCGGTAATTACTAATATCCATCCCTAATGGCAACGAATCAGTGTGCTCCATTACTATTCATTTCTGGAACACAAACTGTGACCATCTTTGAGAAGAAAGCGGCGACACTTTTTCAGAACCCACCCATAATTTTTCAGGGCAATGCCTGGGGGCATACTGCATAATATGTGACTCATTTGATGGATCGATAGGGCTGGGAATTCGTACTCCACGGATTTAACGCCTGGCTTTCGGCTTAGTGCATAAGGTGAAGGAAACACTTCGTAGCAGTCGCTTCACAACTATTTTTTGTCGAGCGTGGCGACGTTGAGGCCAGCATATTGGACCCGCATTCCGGAGGACGACGGCTAAAATCCCCCTCGGGCAATCCAGATGTTGGTTTCCCGTGATTTTCCGAAATCGCTCCAGGCAAATTCCTCGATGGTTCCTACGAAAAGGGCACAGGTGATTTCCTTTTTCATATTTTTCGTAACCCGAGCTTGTGTTCCGTCTCTAATGACCGCATAGTCCTTCCTTCCTACCTTCCTTTCTTCAGAAATATTACAGGGATACGTCACATAATCTACATCTACACCTACGTGATTACTCTGATATTCAGAATAAAGTGCCTGGCAGAGGGTTCAATGAACCACCTTCAAGCTGTCTCTCTACCGTTCCACTCTCGGACGGCACGCGGGAAAAACGAGGACTTAAATTTTTCTGTGTGAGCCCTGATCTCTCTTATTTTATCGTGATTATCATTCTCCCTATGTAGGTTGGTGGCAACAGAATGTTTTCGCAATCGGAGGAGAAAAGTGGTGATTGAAATTTCATGAGAAGATCCCATCGCAACTAAAAATGCCTTTGTCTTAATGATTGCCATTCCTATTCACGTGTCATGTCTGTGACACTATCTCCTCTATTTCGCGATAATACAAAACGAGTTGCCTTCTTTGTACCTTTTCGATGTCATGGACCACATGAGCTGCTAAAGATATCAAATGATTTCAGATTCCTGGAGACGAATTATAGACAATAAATGTGACTACTTTACAGAGCACAAAGCATTGAAGAATGTAGCTATTTTGTATCAGTTGTTAATAAATGGCAGTGAAGTTCGAGTCTATGCTACGCCCAAAGGCTGCATGGAAACTGTAGCATCAAATTCAAGTGTAATTTTATGGTATTCCCAAATACCATGTCAAATGTCACTACTAGAAGGGTAAGATGAAGTTTTCTATGCAACGCAGATTTCCTATAATCCAGAGAACATATCGTATCGTATACATTCTGTAATCTCTCTGTGTTTGGTAAACTGACATCAAACTAACATCAGTTGTCTCAAAAAGCCTTTTCTTACACTGAGAGCTACAGATGTATCATTACATAAGGACTATCAGGAATTTTAGTTTTGGGGCGTTGCTGTAGCTTATATGCGATGCAGCGCGAGTCCGATGCTCAAACACTGCTATGTTAATATAACTAAAATCAATCACTTAAATCAACTTTAAATAAAAAAGCATAGTAGCAGTATCGCAGGAGGTATAAAAAACTGCGACTACTAAATTTAGGCTTACAAGTAGCAATTAAACACGATAATTGAGCCCTTGGTGGATGCCGACATTCAAACTTCGGCACAAGTGTCTCACAGAGTTAGCATACTTTGGTACATCATACATTTCAAGATCCACAATATTGTCTGAAACAAACTAAACAGCTTTAAAAAATTATACACAATATTCCCGACGGCTTGGATGCTAAGGCAGAATGCCGACGCTACTAGACACCAAGCAACAACAGTTTGATCGGAATGATGCAACAAATTGCGTGGCGTCCGATCACAACATGGATTGGTTCAAATGGCTCTGAGCACTATGGGACTTAACATCTGAGGTCATCAGTCCCCTAGAACTTAGAACTACTTAAACCTAACTAACCTAAGGACATCACACACATCCATGCCCGAGGCAGGATTCGAACCTGCGACCGTAGCGGTCGCGCTGTTCCAGACTGAAGTGCCTAGAACCGCTCGGCCACAACGGCCGGCGAGTCCGATGCGGGTATATGAGCAGCGACATGTAGGAAAAGTATAGTGAGGCATTCGTGTCTTTCCGACGCGAGTGAAGTAAATGAAGAAACTTGAACTACGATGACATTATTACCAAATGCAGCCAAAGAGAACCAAAGTGGTGTTATTCTTTTCTTGGCTGCTGAAAAACACACACCGGTAGAGATACAAACGAAAAATGTGTATCAACAGCATGTCTGTCGAAAATCACCATTGTGAAATGGTGCGCCAATGGGAGCTGCAGCTTCACGATAACGCACGTCCCCATATTGCAAATGTCGTAACTCAGATGTTAGGCCAACTCGAGTGGGACATACTCGACCATCCGCCCAATAGTCCTGATCTCTCCCCTTGCCGTTATCCCGGCTTCAGTCCCTTAAAGAAACCTTGAAGGTGTTACGGCGTAAAGTCAAGCACCGGCAAGCCAGTCGGGAACAGAGAGGGCTGTGAAGAAGACGTCAGCCAATTGCATGCTGACCGATCTCTCTCAGCCGGCCGGGGTGGCCGAGCGGTTCTAGGTGCTTCAGTTTGGAATTGCGCGACCGCTACGGTCGCAGGTTCGAATCCTGCCTCCGGCATGGATGTGTGTGACGTCCTTAGGTTAGTTAGGTATAAGTAGTTCTAAGTTCTAGGGGACTGATGAACTCACATTTTAAGTCCCGTAGTGCTCAGAGCCATTTGAACCATTTGAACCGACCTCTCTCCAGGACGACAGCGCGACACCAGTGGGCTCTAGGCGAAGAGAACGCAAGCGCCGGACCCTTTGCTTGCGACACATCTACATAATTCTCGAAGTTAAGTATTGTTACTTACTTTTCGTAACAAAACTCACTAATATGATTTGTTTGAGTGTTGTCTAGAATCCCAGAAAGCAGGTTTCCTAGATGCCCCATATTCGACGACTAGGCAGGATTCAACAGAAGGGTCGATGACTCCTGCTGGACGTGGACAGCAGGCAGTTACGGACTTCTTCACGCATGAGGACACCATGTTTTACAGAATGGATATCTTCTACCTGATGCGTCGGTATGATCATTGCCTCAATGCTCACGGCCATTTACCTGACTGGCACACCGCTTCTGGACTGAACGATCGAATGGAAATTTATTGATCGCCCCTTATATTTCAAAACTACTCTCGCACTACAGGAACTGTGTGATTTGTTGTGTAAGGAGGTCTGAAATTTAAAGTCCCATCCAAGCCTAACGTATTGCAGTCACAGCGCTCGCTCAGTTAAAAATAGATTAGGAATGAAATGATAGTGGTTTTACGTGCTAAAATCCCTAGACTGAGCTGAAGTGATTTAAGGAAATTTATAACATGATTTTGCTGTGACAGTCAACACACGGTGCCTGTTTTATTCTAAAAGACGTTAACCGTTGCAGATTTGCGACGTGGATACTTTCGTGGCCGGAACTGTCAGGACTGTTATGCCATGCTCAGTTGAATTTCTATTTGAAACCCAATTTAGTCCACATCCATGGAAGTCATCCTCAAGGAGGAATGCAAATTTTCTTTCTTCCAAAGTTCCGGTGCACACCCAGATTCGCTACTGACTTAATCAATATTCCGTTTCCGGGAGCTCCCGCGCAGAGGCATGACGTCATAGTTTGTTGAAAACTCTAGAGTAGACTGCCGTTATCGTCAGCTGTCGTCGGTTATGCCACATGGTGGAAACCTGGTACACATCTTCTGCTGGATCGTAGTGCACATATCATTTAGTTTCACACCGTTCTCCTTCCGATTAACAATACTTCAGTATTTCGTAACATCTATGACCTCTGTATAGTTTTCAGTAGTAGCCACTTGCGGCTGCTAGTGCCTCAGCCTTATCGAATCGAAACCTGTTCTCTTCCAGCCCCTTCTACAGTTGCCCTTGTGTTCTTCTAAACGACTTCCGATACAATATCTTTGTAGTATCCATATACACGTCTCGACTGGTGCATTTTAATCATGCAATTTCCTACATTTTCTAAGAGTTTGCGATCATTCTTGATCGACTTTACGCTTTTCTGTGCCTTTCGCGTGGCTTTCTAGACCACTCTGACATTCCGTATCATCAAAATATTTCCTCTGCAGTCAGAAAACGTTTAATTAACGCCAGGAAGACACTGGATTTGACAGACGCCTTCACATTGCTGTATTCTTTTCGCAGCGGTTTTAACACTAGTTTCCGTTAAGAGGTGCGTATACACCCTGGCTACATGCTATTGTCAAATCGCCATGCCTTCTGTATTGTCATTCTGTAATATCTTTTCAATACTATTAAAAAGTTGTGTCATGAAATTTGTATCATACAGAGCTGCTATTTTGGCACAGGGAACACCATAATTTTAACAATGGAAGTAAATGTTAACACCTTTATGTCTGTAGTCAATGAAGAGGCGAAAACGGGTTGATTTCTGTTTCTTGACCTTGGTCGTCATTTGCGTAGACGAAAAAGAACTGCAACTTTTTTTATAACGAGAGGTTGAAAATAAATTTAATATTAAACCTCATATGATCATTTCTGGTCTAAAAAGATTAAAGTAGGATAAAACCAGGTACTTTAAGTTTTAATTCATGTAGATTATTTTCTGTGATCAATATGTTTGCAAATTAAAGTTATTCAGATCTCTTATATATTCAGCAATATAATACTCAGTATAAAAGTTTCCAGGAATCGTATGGAACTAGCTTGTGCCAATGTTGTGATTTCTGAATACGAGAAAGTAACAGTACGAAATGATCAAATCGGAACATTTGCTGCTTAAATGCTGATTGAAATCAGTAAGAAAGATTCGATAACCAACCCGAGTGAGGTGGCGTGGTGGTTAGCCCTCAGTAGTAAATACTGGGGTGGCTCCTCCCAAAAACCACGGCCGAGTTTAATGACCTCCTTGTCGATGGGACGTCAGACCATAATATTCCTTCCTACTAGAATCGAATTATTTATAACACGAAGAATATCCCACATAATCGATTCCTCCATTCGATACCACTGCTCGTGCTGAAAGAAAGAAATTCCATTCGCTACATACTACCAAGTCACAAGTTAACATGGAACATTTTTTTGGCTGCTAGATGGAGTTTCTAAGTCCATCATGTTGTGGATGAAGACGGTTCACGATACACATGAGGCGTGGAATGACCAACGTCCCACGGCAGTGTGAGTCCCAGTGCGGAGCTGTAGCTAGCGTCTGAGTAAGGGGCTTCAGAGCAGACACAACGCAATGGAAATTCGGGCAAGTAGGGACTTCAATTTTTACTCAGCATACCTATTCATTACGTTTAGCTCTCCCTTCCATTTTCTGGAGGAATTTTGAATATATGATTCACACTAAAGGTGTCAGTCATGGTGTAAAGGGGACAGGACTTGAATGCACTGTCGTATTCTGCGCTGCCTTTTCTGCCTTTTACACAGAAAATAAAATCGAATGTATGAAATAGTACTTCACCTCTTAGAAGTCAGCACTCATGGCTTACAGCAGCAGCACTGGATTGTCAGTGTTCCAGTGGCGAACTGTACCTGGAACCAACAAAACAGAAATGTTATGTGCCGTCACGCATTTCCACCATTCTAAAACTACTTTCAGTAAAATGAGAACATTTCTTGAAAGCACTAACCTACATCCTGATAACTTATGAGCGTTTCTCGCTTTTATCAGGTGGTGTCTTTTTCACAGTTGTTTAGGTTGTTTTTACCGCGTTCCGAATCTACTTTTTCAGGTGTACCGGGACTTGGTGTGCAATTTTCTCACTGCCTCACCTCCAAAGAGAGATCTCCGTTAGGCTGCAATGGATCAGTTATTGGTAGTCAGGTCGTGATAGGGAACTGAAATTACGTGGGGAGAGAGGGGGTGTTGAGGCATATATACACCGATTTTCTAACAACCACTTATTGAAAATAAATTTAATATTAAACCTCATAGGATCATTTCTGGTCTAAAAAGAGGAAAGTAGGATAAAACCAGGTACTTTAAGTTTTAATTCATGTAGATTATTTTCTGTGATCAATATGTTTGCAAATTAAAGTTATTCAGATCTCTTATATATTCAGAAATATAATACTATGGGGAGGGGGGCAGGGTGAATTAAGTTCACGCAAGTCACTTAACACTTCTGAATACTAGGGTTCCTACTCAGCAGTATGTATTCATATGTTTCGAATGTATTATCATACTTCCATATAATGTAGAACCTGATCAAAAATATCTGGACACCTTTTAGTGAACATTAATATTGGATGTATCCACCTTCGCCACTGTGACAGCGTGAAGTCTGCTGGGGGCACTTTGAGGTAGCTGAATGTCGGAGGACCAGAGGAAGACCATTCTTCTTCAGGAACCGAACACTGGGGACTGGAACAAGATTGACGTTCCAACTTAACGAAATTGAATTTCCAACTAAGTCCATAATCGTTCCACTGGGATTATTGCTGGACTCAGGGAACACTCAATTGTATTGCATTGTATGGAACTGGGGACCTAGAAACGAAGGAGAGGCCTCGTCCCACCGTAGCCCACAGTGGTCCAAAACCCCCAACAGCAGTCCACCCACCCCACTGCCGCCAGGGTTATTATGCGGTTCGGCCACCAGTGGGCTCCCAAGGAGCGTCTCATACCAGACGAGTGAAACCCAAAATGTTTGCGTGGTAGAGTGATTATGGTGTACGCGCACATGGAGACAGTGTTTGTGCAGCAATAGCCGACAGCGTATAACTAAGGCAGAATAAGGGTAAACAGCCTGCCTTTGTCGCGGCAGTTGAAAAACCGGCTTAAAAACCATCTACAGGCTGCCCAACACACTGGACCTCGACACTAAGAAGCCGGGCGGAATCGTGCCAGAGACAAGCATGCCTTCCCGCTTGGGAAGCAGCGCGTTACACAGCGCGGCTAGCTGGGAAGTCATGAGCACGCAATACTCTAAATGTGTTAATATTTTTCTGCCTTTAGCGTTTCCTTCAACTTAATAAGGAGATCACACATTGTCCTTGAAAAACACACCCATACCACAAAACCCCTGCTTCTGTACTTTACTGTTGGTATTACACAAGGTAGCAGTTAACGTTTCCTAGACATTCTCCAACCCCAACCCTTTCATTGGAAAGCCGCAACTTGAATCTCGATTCATTACTCCAAATACACGCATAAAAAATAAAAAAAAAATTGCGTTACCTCGGTTCAGAGAGTACCAGTAACAGTGCAGAAAATTGGAATAGAGATCAACATAATCATCATTTCCGCCCTTTTTATTGCTCGTGAAAACCACACACTGCATGTTGTACCACTATCCATCGAGACCTTCAGAGGTTTTGGTCCAGATTGCTGTACACACCGGTACCTCTGATACCCTGTAGCACGTCCTATTGAACTGATCCATGTCTGTATTCGTCGTTGGCATGTTATCCACAAGTTCATGAAGGCAGTGTTGGTCCCACTCCTCAACGGCGATTCCGCCTAGGTCCTCCAGAGTGGTTCGTGGGCCAAGTCGTCCATAAACAGCACTTTTCAATCTATCCCAGGCATGTTCAACAGGGTTCATGTCCGGAGAACATGCTCGCCAATCTAGTCGAGCGATGTCGTTATCCTGAAGGAAGTCATTCACAAGAAGTGCAGATGGGGGTGCGAATTGTCGTCCATGAAGACGAATGCCTTGCCAATATGCTGCCGATATGGTTGCACTATCGGTCGGAGGATAGAATTCACGTATCGTAAAGGCGTTACGGCGCCTTCCATGACCACCAGCGGCGTACGTCAATCCCACATAACGCCACCCCAAAACAGCAGTGTCTAAGGCGTTCAGCCTTACCGGGTTGGCTCCAAACTTGTCTCCGACAATTGTCTGGTTGGCGGCATATGCGACACTCATCGGTAAAAACGTGATGCCAATCCTGAGCGGTCCATTCGGCATGTTGTTGGGCCCAGCTTTACAGCGCTGATTGGTGGCTTCGTTGCAAATATGGACCTCGCCATGGACGTCGGGAGTGAAGTTGCGCACCATACAGTCAGGGTTCCTACGAGCCATAATCCGTAGGTAGCGGTCACCCACTGCAGTAGTAGCCCTTGGGCGGCTTGAGCGAGGAATGTCATCGACAGTTCCTATCTCTCTGTATCTCCTCCATGTCCGAAGAAAATCGCTTTGGTTGGCTCTGAGACGCCTGGATACTTAGCTTGTTGGGAGCCCTTCGTGGCACAAAGTAATAATGCGGACGCGATCGTACCGCGGTATTGACCCTCTAGGCATGGTTGAACTATAGACAACACAAGCCGTGTACCTCCTTCCTGTTGGAATGACTGGATCTGATCGGCTGTCGGACCCCTCCGTCTAATAGGCGCTGCTTGTGCATGGATGTTTACATCTTTCAGCGGGTTTAGTGACATCCTCTGAGCAGTCACAGGGACTGTGGCTGTGATACAATATCCACAGTCAACGTATGTCTTCAGGATTTCTGGGTACTGAGATGATGCAAAACTTTTTTGGTGTGTGTAATTAGCTTCCAGTCGTCCACTCTCTTGCAGCGTACCTCTTTACATCACGTCAAGGTTGTCTTAGCATTGATTACAGCAATATGTGACTTACGAGGAGATACACGACCACCCCAACCGTTTCTTTTTAACGTCCTGCGTGCAGCCACTCTGCTAGCTGGTAGCACTTTAGGAATCACGAGTGTTTCCTTCCGCTGATTTGAACCAATTTCGTACAACCAACAACCCACAATGCTCCATGGTCCCTATCCGTCAGTACTTGGAGCACTGCCTGATCTTGGTTTAACTGTGGTTGTGCTCTCGCCTTTTCAGTTCACACTCGCATCACCTATACTCGACTTGGACAAATTTCGGAGGTTTTAAATGTCATTGATGGATATGCCACTCACGTGACTGTAAAGTACGTACGTAAAGTAAAAGACGTAAAGTATGTACGAAGACACTGAACTCTCCCGTTCGACAGTGGTCAGTTCCACATTACAGAGGAGTGACCGGATACTTATGATCAGACAGTATATATGTAAGAAATTAATAAAATTTTGTTTCATTAGTTAAGCACTAAGAGGTGCTATGCATCTGAGTTTTGAACCATTATATTACCATAATAAAAAATTAGTTTCATAATAGCGGTATCTTACTGACGTAGACTGGCAGACACACAAAATTTATGGTCACCTGGGAAATATCCCAGTAGTTGGCCTACTCAATAGGAATTGAAGCAATTACATTAATTTCAGTAAATAATATCGACTACTGTAGGTAAAATTTTCTTAAATTGCTAAGAAAGACCCAGAATCATTCAGAAAACAAAAAAATTGAGGAAGGTTTTGGACGCGACATTCTTTTCTCTTTGCTGCATGCGACGCTGTCGACTACTCTACTTTCTTCAGACAGAGCGGCGGCGTCTTCGTTTTTGGTATCCTCTGTCTAAATGTTGTATCTGCATATATTGTTACTTGATATTTAATTATGATAAATTGTACCAATATGATTCTGATTGACCATCATTGTGCCGTAGCATTGAACGGCCTACTTCCACAGCACCTAAGTTATGACGCTAAATTCATTAAATACGGGAAGTCTTTAATTTTTTCTACAAAATGACTGCTCATAAGTTCTGCCTCCGACGTAAAACGATGTCGCATCGCAATGGCTGCGTCCCATTCCACGCGGAAAACCTCTGTCATGCCAAATTCCTCATTTCACGCTGCACAGCTAGTGGAATGTGGAATTCCACGCTATGACGTCCCCAGCTCTTCGTCCACGTGCCGTTTTACGATGTGTGAACGGACGGATTAAGGCCGTTGTTACTGCGATAGTGTCAGTAGTCTGTGTCATTTATGACTTCGGCTACATTATGTGTATTTTACATACCACTGTGAGACCTCGGTATGTTTGGTACGTTAATGAGCCTTGCACGAGTAATATGCATTTTTGGTCCTCCTGATGTACTGATTTTCTTCCAGTGATGACGGTAGAGAATAAGGAACACAGCTGGATGTAAAAAGTTAATGAGTATAAAAACGCTGGTCTTCAAAGTGATGAGCACTGTAGTACTTTTAACTTAGTTGATTTAAAATTCAAATATTACTTAGTATACATCACAGATAACGTAACCTGCCATGAATTAGAAATTAAATTTTGTATAGCATTGTATGTTTAGCGGAAACGATTGTCTACTACTAATTTAATTAGTAACGGTTGTCTTTACCGTAATGGTTTTGAAATGGGACAAGTTAATTTAAATGCAAGCATTTCCGTTTGGTCATCAGTGATTGGTTGTCATTTCATACCCACCGGTGCTCTTGCGACCCACTCTTGGATGAAAAATTTTGCTCAGTTAGACGTCCTGTATTCTTTTCTGGTCTTATTATCGCTTTGTACCTTTTCATTGTTTCCATTGTTTAATCTTGTAAACTGAAGCTGAAGTTAACTGAACTGCTATTCTTTATAACGCGTGTATCTGTGCTGTTGTCCTGAACAATGCAAGTGGTGTAGTTACGGAAACAATATCCGATAAATGGCTCGCCAAAACTGAAATTGGATAACTGTATTTTAATTAACTTCAACCAAATTAATTAGAAAGCCAAAACCGTAAACTAAACAAACTGTCCTGTGAAACTGTACTGTGCAGTACACTGAGCAGTGCTACAATGCTAACAGAAATTTAAAAAATACTATATAAATCTGATATCCGTATTTGAAAGAATAAACGACCAAAATATTTCTGTAAAACTGACCTGTCATTCTACCTATTCAATCCGACTAAACAAACTTACAAACACTTAATGAACGCAAATGTATCATTGCACGTTGAGAGTAAGAATCTCTGCATATGAAATGAGATCTGAAATGAACTTTATCTAACAAGGGGAGGCCGCCAATTGTGAAATTCAGATTCGATTCATACTGCGCATAATAAAAGCTCATGGCCAGAGGTGTAATGTGGCAAAGCACCAAGATGCACTTCTCAGCCGTTGTCGAGAAAATCGACAGTTAAAAGAAACCGTTGCGGCGAAAGACTCCCTACGATTACTAATTTTCTACAGCGTCGTAGCGCAGCGGTAAGCGCTCGGGTTTGTAATCAGAAGGTCGGCGGATCGAATCTCGCACCATGCAATTTTTTTTATTATTAGTTTTTTGTAATTATATATATATATATATATATATATATATATATATATATATATACTATCAATGAATTGCTTATGCATGTTGGTGAAGGCGGATAGCTCTCCAATTGTACCGCCTCCATTTTTCCGTTTTTTTAACAGGGTGTACCAAAGCTCTCCCGTCCTCACTGATTTTCGACGATGTTATAAGTTGCGCCAGGGACAGCATCTACCTTCTTTCGAAGTTAGCAGGCAACTACGCTGTTATGCGGCGGCTCGTTTCGGCCCATTCAACATCTGTCCTTCAAGTGTAACGAGCGAGTAACGGAGTTTATATTTCATACCTGCCACAGCGAATTTGTGTTCGTGGGGTCTCTATTCTAATTCGAACGTTTGACTTACTCTATACGTATTCCTTTCGGAATATCGTTTCTACGTCTTCCGTTAACTATACGTGGTTAACATTATGAAGACAATTAATAACATTTGTGAAAAACAGCTTTTTTTGCGGAAAAAATAATGATGTTCGAAGTCGCCAGTTTTTCCACGACAAACGACTTTCAACAAATTATTATATGCATAATTGTTGCAACTGATTGCCGGGAATTATATATATATATATATATATATATATATATATATATATATATATATATATATATATATATACATTTGAATTACAAAAAACAAATACTAAAAAAAAAAATTGCATGGTGCGAGATTCAATCCGGCGACCTTCGGATTACGAACCCGAGCGCTTACCGCTGCGCCACGACTCTGTAGAAATCTATTAATCGTAGAGAGTATTTCAGCGCAACGGTTTCTTTTAACTGTCGATTTTCTCGACAACGGCTGAGAAGTGCATCTTGGTGCTTTGCCACATTACACCTCTGGCCATGAGCTTTTATTATGTGCAGTATGAATCGAATCTGAATTTCACAACTGGCGGCCTCCCCTTGTAAGATGAAGTGATAATGAATTTTGAAACTTGATTGAGAATTATCTATCATGACTGCAATGCAAAACTGGCCGTAACTAAGTTTCGTGGCTTACCTGCGGCGACGAAAATCTAGGTACTGCTCGAAGGAAATGAATAACGTATATGCAGCACAGCAACAAGCAAGCTACATAGGGGAAAAAATACCTTGAGCAATGCAATGCGAACGTGCCACTACTCTAAGTAAATCATGGTCTGAGTTTTCTTTACATTCATCTGTGTACTGCTCAGCGCAGTGCGACGACAGACATAATCACAAACGTGGAGACGGTGTTGGAATTTGAAGCTGCTAAATGACTGAAGTAATTTAATTAATTAAAAAACTGTAGTGCGGAACCTGATAGTTATTCCACAACAATTATTATTAACTGAACAATGCACTATCTAACCGAAACCAATAAAGAAAAATTCCATTATAACCTTCCGTTACTTCAACACATAACTACGCAAACTATCACTGCAGCAACAACAGTACCTCCTATAATTATGAAAAATCCGCCTCGATTGCACAAACTACCTGGGGTTTACCTAGGTTTCAGAGTGGGTAACCACGCCTTCATCAGAACAAAATATAAAACAGCTTGACTAAATAGACATAGTCAAAGGGTAAAATCAACACCTAGAGCGGCAAGACCTCATAAATTTTTTTTTTGCTAATACACGGTACATATGTACCAAGTCAATAATATTACTTCTCACTCTGTGTGCTGCCTCGCCCCAGCTCTTCACCGAACTCTGAAGAAGGCGTGGTTACTCTCGCTGAAACCTAGGTAAACACCAGGTATTTTGTGCAATCGAGGCGGATTTTTCATCATTATTTCGATATTTACGATTACTGACGCGCTGCAACGATGAAAGTTCTTAGTACCTCTTCTTTTCACTTGTCAAATTAATCTTAATCCAGTCATATTCCAGAATTCACTACTCTCAGTATTTTATCATCGTGCTGAGCAAGCTGTTTCAAGGCCGCTCAGTAGCATAGCGCACACCCCACACAGTAGCTTCTCTTAGAATGCTACTGCAACAGCAATGCCACTGACTACCAAAGATGACAGTGCTCGTTTTCAGAACCTCTGTGGCGAAACACAACCTTTGCTTGAAAAAAATCCAGTGTATACGTATGAAATATGACACATCAAATGAAAATAGAGCTTACATCATTTTTCTTGAATACAAAATGTATTAGAAACCTTACATTGTAGAAATCATACAGCCAAGTAAGATTGTAGATGGCGCTATATACCACTTCTGACACCAAATGTAACTGGGATTTCTCTTTTGATGCTAGTCAGTTGTCAGGATGAGCATTACTGCAAAGGGCATTTGATTCTAAAGCTTTATGTCAGGATGAAAAACACAAAATAAATTACTTTTTCCTATCTTAACAACATGTGGGCAGGGTGGGTTCTTCCTTGGCTCGGATATGAGGTAGAATGAAACCGCATTTTTACATAAGATAACTTTTATTGAAACTTTTGTGCAACTGTTTCCTTACTCGATTGTTCTGGCTTGGAGGGCGGCAGCTGTGTCGTTTGCGAAGCCTCTGATGCGGCAGCGGCGTCGTCAGATTACCCCTAGCGGCGTGTATCTCGTGTCGCCGTCTCGCCCAGTTGACTGGAGACGCGCCTCGTGAGGTGGCCCGTTTAATTATTGAGAACGAAGTCGTGAATCGGATGGTGATATCTTGGATGTGGCGTCCCAGTGTTTCTCTTCTCTAAGCGACCGCGTGTGTTGTGCGTCGGCCAGCGGAGCGGCGCGGCGGGGGAAGGCCAGTGCCCGGACTCGAACAACGGACTCCCGCTCGCCAGTCTTCATCCCAGCTCACAGGTGACTGCAGATGTGAGGCCGTCTCCTTCCCGTCCTCACGAGTCACCCGGGTACGTAAAAATCAGACTTCAAATACCTTTTACTTCTGTCTTCTGGCGGCAAGGCTGCGGCTTGGTATTCCATCACAGCAGCGGACTTGGTGCTTCTGTGTGCGATGTAGTCTCTTCCTGCATGACGGTCTTCAGCTCCAAAACTGAACTGAAAACTACTACTCTTTCTCGGGCCCACTGCGTCTCGCGTATTTATTCACTTCAGTTCACTGGAGGTGAACGACTTCACGGTCATTACCTCTTCTGTCACGTTGAAAAGCTTCTCGAAGAATCTTCTTAACGTCGGCCATTGGCTCTTGGAGTGTAGGCGAGGGCCTTTGATCACATGTGACAATTGAGAAACACGTGAGCCGGTCGGGCGATGCCCTGACGGCTGAATCGACAGCTTCCGCTTATGTGGGGAGGGCGATGGCTTCTCCTGAAGTGTTGACTTCGTGGTGGTGGTGGTTGCTGTTTAACGTCCCGTCGACAACGAGGTCATTAGAGACGGAGCGCAAGCTCGGGTTAGGGAAGGATTGGGAAGGAAATCGGCCGTGCCCTTTCAAAGAAACCATCCCGGCATTTGCCTGAAACGATTTAGGGAAATCACGGAAAACCTAAATCAGGATGGCCGGAGACGGGATTGAACGGTCTTCCTCCCGAATTGACTTCATGGTCATTGGCTCTTCTGTCACTGCTGCTCTGCCCGCTGTTTGCCAGTGTGTAATTCTTCTAAACTAAACTAAGTTTTTCATTTATTTTCCAATTTCTACTTCACTTCACATTGATTTCACTAATTTACTTACCTATATTAAGTACCACTGAACAATACAGCTGAGGTAGGCTGTAGTCGGCGCTATTCTGACGAGAGGAGACTTGAGTCAAAGAGCAAATCGTGGCGAACGACATCATGCCAGCAGGAATACGTATTACTAAAAAAAAAGTTATGTACTTCGAATGAATTTATCGCTTTATGTGAAGCGTTTCTAGTTGCCGTTATTTTTGAAAGCTCTCGCAGTGACTGGCGGCGGCAAGCGTGCCAGCGTTTGCTGCACTCACTGGTGTCTTCCCTACCTCAGGGCCATTCTTAACACAGCGCGCGCACCCTTTCATCTGCTCCCCTAATCCCATACAGTCATTACGGCGCGGACGACGGGCGGTGCCTGTGTCACAAGCATTAACCGCCCCCCTACGCAGGTCTTTGAAGCTGCGGACGACGTATGCCTCTGCGCGCGCTTTCTCTCACAGCAATAACGCTAGAAAGAGGGCGAGAAGCGCAAAGAATACAGGAAGAAGGGTAGAGAAACCGACGTCCGAGGAAAAGAAAGAGCGAGGATGTGAAGCGGAGAAAGCTTGTTGCTGGCAGGAAAGGGCCGGTAGGGGAGAAGGAAGGTGGTTACTTTGTGACACGTGTGGTTCGGGGAGAAGGGAACTAGAGGTGTGTTACAGATAGATGGAGCGAGGGAAACCAGTAGGAAGGAAAATAGACGCCACCACTGACGCGGTTAGTTTCAGATTTGTGTGAGACATGCCCTCAATCATCCCAGTGGGATATCCTGTTCCTTCAACGAAGAACACAGGTACAACTGGGTTACTACCGCAACGAAGCCACTTCGCTGATGCACGCTTATGTTATAGCGCTAAAATGAGATTAACAGGAAGTGCAAAATGGCTAAAAATGAGCGGCTGGAGGACGTATGTAAGGTTTTAGAAGGATATTTCATTAGAAGAAAAATAGATGTCACCTACAGGAAAATTAAAGAGACGTTTCGAAAAAAGAGAAATAGCTGTCTGAATATCAAGAACTCAGATGGAAAACCAGTACTAAGGAAGGAAGGGAAACCCGAAAGGTGGAAGAAGTATAAAGACAGTCAGTACAAGGGAGGTGAAGGAAGTATTATATAACTGAAAGATGACGTGGATGAAATTGAAATAGTATATATGACATTACAAGAAGAATTTGACGGAGCACTGAAAAACGTGAGTCGAAACAAGGCCCCTTCAAGAATAGTGTAATAATTCTAATTACAAAGAAAGCAGTTGCAAAATACTAACAAGAATTCGTCCCAGAAGAATGGGAAAATTCGTAAAAGCCGACTTCGGGGAAGATCTGTTTGGGTTACTAAGAAATGTAGGAACACTCAAGACAATACTGATCCTACGACTTAGGTTAGAACATACGCCAAGTGAAGGTAAAGTTACGTTTACGGGATTCTCCGTGAAATTGTGAAGATAACATGTGTAAAATACAGGGAGAGAAAGGCTCTTTACAAAAAATAGTTCAAATGGCTCTGAGAACTATGGGACTTAACATCTGAGGTCATCAGTCCCCTAGAATTTAGAACTACTTAAACCTTACTAACCTTAGGACATCACACACATCCATGCCGGAGGCAGGATTCGAACCTGCGACCGTGGCGGTCGCCCGGTTCCAGACTGAAGCGCCTAGAACCACTCGGCCACACTGGCCGGCGGCTATTTCCAACTTGTACAGAAACGAGATGGCAGTTATAAGACTCGAAGGGCATGAATGGGAAGCTGTGGTTGAGAAGGAAGGGAGACAGGGTTGTAGTGTATCCCCGATCTTATTCCATCTGTACACTGAGCAAGAAGTAAGGGAAACCAAAGAAAAATTTTGAGTAAGAATTAAAGTTCACGGAAAAGAAATAAAAACCTGGAGACGAAATCTTCTCTGGCTTCCGTCCCGGCAGCTGCGTCGAAAATCCGCAACGATTCGATTAGTGTCATTCTCCTCATCTTCTGGCGAAGTCAGAAGATGATGAGAATAATACGCAGGTATTTCATCAGCAGTATACACTGGGAAAGCCTACATTCACATACAAAAAAGCTGGAGGTTTGCTCATGACATTATAAATTTCCCAGAGACAGCAAGAGACTTGGAGGAGCAGTTGAACTGAACGGAATGGACAGTTTCTTGACAAGTGGATATAAGGTGAACAGCAACAAAAGCAAAGCAATGATAATGGAATACAGTCCAGTCAAATCAGGTGATGATGAGCGAATGGGATTGGGAAATGAGAAATTTAAACTAGGTTTTGCTATTTAAGCAGCAAGATAACTGATGATGACCGAAGTAGAGAGGATATAAACTGTGTATTGGCAATGGCAAGGAAACAGTTTCTGAAGAAGAGAAATTTGTTTCTATCGAATATAGATTTAACTGTCAGGCGGTCTTTTCTGAAGATGGACTATCAACAGTTTAGTCAAGAAGACAAGAGGCTTTTGAAATGTGGTGCAACAGAAGAATGCTGAAGATTAGATGGTTAAATCACATAACTAATGAGGATGTACTGAACACAATTGGGGGTAACAAGAAATTTTTAACGCAACTTGACTGAAAGAAGTGATCGGATGATAGGACACATTCTGCGATATCAAGGGATCAATTTAGTATTGGAGGAAAATGTTGTCGATTCAAATTGTAGAGAGAGACAAACAGTTGAACACAGGAAGCAGATTCAGAAGCACGTAGGCTGCAGTAGTTATTCAGAGATGAAGAAGTTTGCTGATGACAAAGTAGCATGGAGAGCTGCATCAAACCAATCTTGGACTGAAGACCACAACAACAGCAACTATCCAAAGAAGCCCATTATAATCCTGGCGGTGGAACAAATTTTCATCGCTTGTGTTTGGTTGGTAAGGGAAGCATGGTGTTGCCGTACAGTTCCTCAAATCCCCTAAGTTCTGTAATACATTTGAACCCTCTCCGCAGTTACTCCACACGTAAAGGCGTATAGCATTTTTGACGGTGATCCATACGTCGGATGGTAACATTAAGAAGGGCTGCCCACTTGATACATTTAGAGAGGTTTAGGCTGTGTGCCAACAGCGGATCTCACCTTCTCGCTTCTTTCATCATACAACACATATACGACAGAGAAGTATGTATGCACGCATCGCAGTCAGCTACACCCAACAGATACGCTTATAAGACATACCCACACCCTTCGCGAAAGAGAGGTGACATCGTGCTCGTGGGAAGAAAAATCTTTCCAGTTAGGTAGCAGGACATAAACCCCGGAATCTCCTACCGGCAATACATTACGACATTATGTATCTTTCGGACCACAGCCAATTTGAGTGCAATGTCCTACAACTGAATCAACTCGCTCAATTTTTAATTTGTTTTTGAAATCGTAACACACTAAGTATCATTTACTTTTGTTTATTGTATATTTCACTGAAAACATCTTATAATTAAAACAAAGTTCGAATAAGTGCGAATGTTGGTATGCTGGAAACTGACGGAATTGGGTAGACGAGTGTACAAATGCATGTTTTCGTTCAGAATTAAAGAGAGCCAAACCTACTTACTGACTTATGTCATTCTCTCGTCTGTTGTGTGTAAATGGCTTCTCTAGCGTTATACTTTTACTAATGATTAGGTTCTGATTAAAACATAACATCTCATTTGTATAAGAATATATTTCGAGTTACATTCAAAACATGCGCAGGAGCAAAAATGCAATTACTCTATTTGCTGCAGTCGAAATAACGATGTTAGAGTAATGCAAAACAGTAGGTATACTATGTGATGGATTATTTAGACGAATGAGTTCTTCGAATAAAATGTCCACTGTGTCACTATGACCTAAGTGAACATCTGTTCTCAAATCGGTATTAGTATGGATTGGCTTGCACGGAACATATTATACTGGATTCACTCACAGATTTCCACACTAATAAGTGTATTTATTGGGTCTGGTATCAAAACATCCAAGACTGCAGAACTGCTGTCAGAGTTGTGAGTCGTGTGCCATCGAAATTCTAGAGAATTTATATTTTGATCGAAAGAGTCCAGTCAGCAAGAGTCGGTCAGTTAATTACCAAGTACTCGTAGATGCAATCGATCTACTATATGTGACGGTACGCAGATAATGGGAATTGTATCCCACATTCCTGTAGTATTTGATATTGCAAACTGACTTACGTACGTGGAAAACTGACTTACGTACATCGAGATATCGTTACAAAGATTCGTAGCAAATACCTGTAGGACAGCCCATGAGGCAGGTGTCGAAATACGGACGATTTTGAGAACTGCATATCACTCTGAAACTACAATTATATGGTAATTGAAGATACGAACGCAGTCGCTCTTCCCGCACAGTTTAAATGATACTATGTGGGTTTAATTCGTTTCTCGCTGTAGGATTATTTCAATACGTCTTCCTTATCAGTTATTGTACAGTCTCTCCTTGTTACATCACTACAGGCGGTTGATTAAAGTAACTGTTGTAACTGTATGTTGTGAA
This sequence comes from Schistocerca americana, assembly GCF_021461395.2. Taxonomy (NCBI): domain Eukaryota; kingdom Metazoa; phylum Arthropoda; class Insecta; order Orthoptera; family Acrididae; genus Schistocerca; species Schistocerca americana. The sequence goes on from NC_060125.1 coordinate 402,554,418, forward strand.
TAAATTATAATCCATTCCTTTGTTTTTATTTCGTCGATGCCTCATTAACAGTCCCGCAAACATTACTTAGCAACTATTCAGTTTTCGTTCTGAAATCTGTTTCTTCTTCTGGAGACGCAGATCTTTGTTTACGCTAAGGGATGAATTCCTATGTACACAGATTTGAAGTCACGTAGGATTTGTCCTGTAAATAACAACACTGTTAACCGTTTGCGTGACGTTGTTCGAAGATGGGCACTGGAATGTAGTCGGACTTTCTGTGTATGAAAATTGGATAAAAAGTGGTTAAGCCGACGTGTCGGATCGCCGGTTGAAAAAAATAAAAAATGTGCGCGGATCCGATACGGCCCTGGCTGAACTTCCTGCCTCTCAGGTTTGGTGGCGCTGTCCTTGCCTGTCCGAACAGAATTGAAAAAGTCTGTTGATCGATGCCTGGTGAACAGGAATGGTCATGTACTACTTTCCTGCGTTTGTTGAACCTACGATCATAATGAATGAAAATTTTCCATTTTGGATAGCGTTTCGTCATCTGATTTGTTGATGAAGATTCACTTCTGGCGGCGGGAGGATCATAGTGAATCTCCTTCATTAGTATAACATGGGCGTCAGCCTTAGAGCGACTTAATAGTACAAAGCGCTATACTGAATCCAGTTTCCGGGTTAACTGTTGACTTTCTCATACTTTTCCTTGTGATTTTTACCAAACATGAAAAGTAGTCTGGATAATGAAAGCGAAGGCATCAGTGTCGCACCGCTGTTGTCATACATTAGCTATTACATAGAAGTTTCACGAAACATTTCCGTCGAAAGGCTTCCTTGTAATCACATTACATTAAAATGCAAATATAATAAATTTGCATTTAGATTAAAGAGCGCGGAATTCCAGTCAGGCAAAAAAATGTTTGTATTTCATTCGCCGACGCAGCTGTGGCGTGCCCAATACGGAGGAGAGGGGCAGACTTGGCGGAGAACCGGGGCGGTCGTCTCCGGTAAACAGAGCTGCCGACCTCCTCGGCCAGATGCGAGATACAAGGACGTCTTTTTCTTATTTCTCAAGAAGACAATCTTTCTCTTTCTCTCTCTCTCTCTCGCTCTAGCTCTCGCTCTCGCGTTGCCTTCTTAGCCCTCAACCCCTAATTTTTTGTATTTTTGTGTCCGTTGTTTGGAAGAGGATTTCCGTATTGTGTAACGGGGCGTTGTGGCCACACAGATGTATAACATACCTTAACGACTAGGAGCCACAGAATGACTTGGTAAGGAAATACGCAATCATTAGACGAAATAAAAGTTGGACTATAGACTCAAGCAATTTTCTTTCTAGATGTCATCTGGTTTTTATTCAAAAATACCTGTATACCTGGGTAGGCTGCTCGAGGTCGTACATTGTCGTTGATACGCCATTGTTTGGAAGGTTTCAACCTCATTTCTTGCCTGAAACAACTTAAAACTTCGGAATGGAACGGTTTATTCTGACGAGTTGATATGAACTCTTTCTAAAAGTTTTCGTTAATATTAAAGAAACAGATCAAACAAATACTGAATATTGCTCTAGAATACTCGGACTTTCTTCTGGCGGAGGAGAAGACGAATTTTTTCACAGAGATCACTGCTGCGCATTTACGGGGCCAAAACCAAAAATCTAACTCGTTTCAGCCTCTCAAAGTAACCTTCTATCGTCTTGAAACAGTTGTTTGAGATCCGTAAAGAATTACACGCGACGTTTCTTTTAATTATCTCGAACCAGTCGTAGTAAACACCTTACCGCAATCTTATGGAGACTTTTGCCAATGCTGAATAGGTCACTGGAAAGAACTGGTCACTTGTCACCCAAAAAAATTTTTTATTGTGTTGACTTATGATAATGTCAGTCAATCAAATATACGAAGCAATAAGCACAAGCGTAATTGAGGAAAGTCATTAAGAGTAAAGATACGGAAGGTACAACGAAGAATGTTCAGAAACTAAACAAACCAAAAAGCCTTCATACAAGATATGGGGTCACATGTGGCGGTCCTCTGCGTCAGTATTCAACTAGTGAAAACTAGATCTTACAAGTTTTACCTGGCAGAAACTGTCACCGTGACTGTGTTGGTACAATGGCACTAACTATGCCCACGAAAACAAGTGAACTCCTTGATAATGAAATTGAAAGAATACAACAATAGAAACAGAAACCTAAATATGATGCCATGTATACGGCATAAAAAACCAAAAGTGTACACTACAGTGCATTAAACTTACATGGTTCAGTTAGGGCCGATAAGGTAAGAGCACTGCAGTCTTGATCTTCCACACTTATTACCTCATGGTTCTTGTACGAATTGTATATTAACCTCCTTTCACTGTATCTTGTCCCTATCATCCTCAGATTTTCGATCATCCTGTACCGTTTGCAATTATGGAACGCTCTCTCCCGATCGAGAAATCCTTTGGAAGGGTCTTGATTTTTCTTTAGTCTTGCTTCGATTATGAAGCTACGACGGTGCTGGGCACTAAGCACTGTATATTGAACAGCCCCCACGTGCTATGGCACGAATATATATATATATATATATATATATATATATATATATATATATATATATATATATATGTGTGTGTGTGTGTGTGTGTGTGTGTGTGTGTTAACACTCAGTTTAATTGAGCGGCCCAGAGATATGGATGGTCTCAATGTTTGGCTACGTTTTTCCTCATAGGGTGCCAGCTCTCACCTGTCGGAAACTCAATTTTTAACGTGAAATAAAAATATAAATATAATACAGGCAGGTATTACGGTGAAATTTAAAATTATTAACTCACTCACGTTGATTTATAATTTGAACTAGTGGTTTATTTCTATTTTTCCACGAACAGTTTTTAATATATGGACTAAAACTTTAAATGCCATCTGAGGAGCTTTTACGTAAGGGCAGCCATTAGTAACTGATGCTACAGCACTTCACTATAAAATTCATATGTCGCCATCAGGACACTCGAAAGTCTGTTCACAATTCACAAAATACACTGTTGTCTGCTGTCCTAAACCAGTATATTGCGCTCAACCTGATCGTTTTCGAACGTCGCTACATACATACTTGTCTCCGATCGTGGATACCAATCCAATACTACCCCCCACATGGGCGGCACGTCCGGCTCTTAGCGACGCTCACACTCCACTCCCAAAGATGGTCGCCCTATGTACCCTACAGGGTGCTGCCTAACTCAAAACAATGTTTGACCAAAAAAATTACGAATATTCTAAAACTAAACACAAAAACACATATGATAAATTGAGAAACATGAAATTTTCCGGGCAATAACAATTTAAAGTCCAATTTTTTGTATCTGCCACCGTTTTTTTCACAAATAATGTTAACGCAGCTTCATTTTGCTTTTCCAGGATTTTTGATACTGAACATAAATAAACAAATAAAAATACATACCTAATTACTCACCTACCTCTTTAAACTTTAAAATTCTGCGCCAGTTTCGTCTCTTTGAATTTATTTACTACCAAAAACACAGTTCCTCTCAGTCGAATCCCATATTTCGACCTCTCATTCCAAAATGGTACGTATTCTGCTAAATAGGCTATGATTGATGAATGCAGCTCTACTAGCTGCATCCGTAAACACTTTGTTCATATTTAATCGGTCAAAGCACTAACGAGATATTAGCTTTTGAACTTTCATAAATTTACAATTATTAATACAACAATAAATTTTAAAGTATTACATATTTTTGTGGCACGTCTACATAATTTACCTTTACATAATTTTCTGTCCATGAGTGCAAACTGGCACCTTCGTGACACTCTTAGTTCTGTTTTCCTCAATTTTTCTTTGGCATATAAATTTCTCCAATCGCGCAAATACGGCCCCAAGTTCCACTCGAGTTTTTCCAAGGCCGCGTAATCGCTAGCCGCTCGCTACGACCCTGTAGCAACCGCCAGCCACGTGCTGTGCAGCGGAAAATTGCCGTTCTCATTTCCCGCCACAGCTTGTACGCTCACAAAGCGCAACTTCAGAACTGCTAGTGCCTTTACCTTTTCTGAAGCCAAAGAGATAGCCATCTAAGACATCCTCAGTTTTCTTTTTCATTCTTCTGTATATTATTCTTGTCAGCAACTTCCACACATGAATTGTTAAAGTGATTGTGCGATCATTCTCGCACTTGTCAGCTCTTGCAGTCATTGGAGTTGTGTTGCTGATATTTTTCCGAAACTCAGATGTTATATCGCCAGTCTCATACATTATATATACCAACGTGAATAGTCCGTTTTGTTGCCACTTCCCCAGACAGTTTTAGAAATTCTGGTGGAATGTTATCCATCCCTTCTGCCTTATTTGATTTTAAGATTTCCAAATCTCTTTTAAACTCTGATTCTAATACTGGATCCCTGTCTCTTGTATATCGACTTCTATTTCTCCTTCAGACAAGTCTTCGCCCTCGTAGAGGCCTTCAGTGTATTCTTTCCACTTACCTGTTCTCTCACCTCTGCATTTAACAGTGGTATTCTAATTACGCCCATCACGTTACCGTCCTAGCTTCTAATTTTACCGACGGTTTTATTTTTACTTTTCTACATGTTGAGTCAGCCCTTCCGACAATCATTTCTTTTTCGATTTCTTCACATTTCCCATGCAGCAATTTTACCATAGCTACCCTGAACTTCCAGTTTATTTAATTCCTAAGCTACTTGTATTTCTGTATACCTGAATTTACATAAACATTTTTGTACACCTTCTTTCATCGATCAGCTGAAGGTTTCTTCTGTTACATATGGGTTCTTCGCAGTTACCTTATTTGTGTTACGTTTTTCTTTTCAACTTTTGTGCTTGCCGTTTTAGAGATGTTCATCCTTCTTCAACTAAACTACCTACTGAGCAGTTATTTATCGCATTATCTATCGCCTGACTGAGCTTAAAGCGTATTTCATAATTCTTTAGTACTTCCATATCCCACTTCTCTGCGTACTGATTCTTTTTGGCTATTCTCTTGAACTTCATCACTACTACATTGGATCTGTGTCTATATCTCCTCCTGCGTACGCCTTACAATCAATTACCTGTTTTAGGCATGTGTGTCTGACGATAATGGAATCTAAGTGGAAGATTCCCGTATCTCCAGGCCATATCCAAGCATACTTCCTCCTCTTGTGATTCTTGAACAGAGTATTCACTATTACTAGCTGCTACTTATCGAGAACTCAGTCTTTCTCCTCTCTCACTCCTTGCACCAAGCTCATATTTTCCCGTAACGTTTTCTTCTATTCCCTCCCCTAAAACCGCATTCCAGTGCGCCATGACTATTAGATTTTCGTCTCCCTTTACGTATTGAACTTGTAACTATTTGCGCCAAAGTTCAACTTTTAGTAACTTGTAGATACGACGTCGTGAATTTACTTGATAGTTTTGAGGTCCCGACATGCTCTGATTTAGCCAACAACGAGATGGTTTACTTAAATACTAGTAGATAGTACTAACAGGTCAACCGTGAAATCAGAAGGCCGCTCACTGCTGCAGATAATATGCGATTTGTTCCGAGCAAGGAGACAGAAGAGCTATAATTTGGACTCGTATTCCGAAAGACCAGAACACAAAATCGCATCCGACCATTCCCTTTTAGGCTTGCCGTGATTCTCCTCATTCACATGAGGTAAAACGTTGGGTTCTTTCTTTGGAAACGGACGGCCGATTGCCTCCTTCATTCCTGCGTAACCAATCGGATCCCGAAGATCAGATCTCATCACCGGCGCAAGTTAACTCTAATCTTCTAATTTCACTTCTACGGTTCGCTTGCTAACCTTCAACATGTTTTAACTGAATTTAATGAGACAGCTGAACTGAAAGTCTGACGGAGATATTTCTCTACCGCAAATAGCTACAGTATTTTAGTGAATTTCGATGGTGAGGTAATACAGTAAGTGTTAATGAATCCAAAAATAGAAAAATATTTCCAGGAAATATACGTTTCCCTTGTGTTTCACGTGAGTTCAAAGATAAAACTACATACAATCAATGCTGTGAGAAGTGATATGGCCAAATAATATCTTTACAGTTAATGTTGAGGAGAAAGACACTTTACGGAAGGAAACACTCGTGAAAATATGGACAGCGGAGATACGGTTGTTCGATAATTAAGCAACAATTTGTATTTTGTGGAAGGTAAGCTGTGTTTTGTGGCAAAGAATGGAGAGTGGAGTGTGGAGACGCGATTGGAGGTACTGAGAAGGGAAAATCAGTTTTTGGGAGGTAAGTGACGAGCAGAATAGAGATGCTGCAGGAGAGAGGGGATGGCGTCATTGCTGTAAAGGAATTACTGAATTTTATGACAAAGCATCAGGGTTCAGAATTATATATATATATATATATATATATATATATATATATATATATATATATATATATATATATATATAACCACGTGTATTTGCGTGGAAATTTATTGAATTTACAATGGTATTTGACTGTTGACTAATTTTAATTATTACAACAAGTATTAAATTTGTAGTTATGACAAAACGAATAAAATTAACCTGAAAATGTGTACCTGTAGTAATTTACAAAATCCCCCATACCTGCGTTCGGGTGAGGTACTCAGAACTGATCTGCACCTGGACGCTTTGTCCAGCAAGCAAAGAGACAGCGTCCATTAGGCAGTTAACTTGCGTAGCTCTGAGACATTGCTAATGTAACAATAAGTAAATTTACTTGATTTATTTTATTTATTGCTTATTTAGCCCGACCCGAATAGGGCCTTAAGGCCGACCCTCTCCTTCATCTGGCCAGGAACAACACATACAAAAAGATATTATGTAACAATCTCGATAGTAATAATTTGCATTATTAATAAAAATAATGATTGATAATAATAATAACACTAATAGTAATAGTAAGACCAACAATGATGATAAAATAATGGAAGAATTAAGAATGATATTTATTAGTTATTACATAAAACTTAACAACAATAACTTGCATTATTAACAAAAGTAATAATAATAATAATGAAATAATGGAGGCATTCAAAGTGATACTGATTAGTTTAACCCCTCAGAAGCGTTTTTTTGGTGTTAGAAAAAATGGAAGGGATAATGAAAGAGGAGAGGGCTGAAAGGAAATCGACAATGGTTGCTAGGGAAGAAGAGTATTTCAAGGGAGAATTCTGTAGACAAGGGTTGGGATAATTTAGGGGGGGGGGGGAGAGTTGACGAGAATGCGCTGCAGCAAGAACAAGCTGTTGTGATAGAATGTGAGCTGTTAGCCGTCTTTTGAAGTTTAGAGGGCTATCACAGTACAAGAAGCCATTTTATAACTGACATTTTGCATTACTCATTGAATCTTCATGACATTCATCATCCGCAGGAGTCGAGGAATCGGGAGTAACCTCCTTGTTTGGTATAAAAATATAAATTTTTTGATTTCCAAATCTTTCGCAAGTCTGCTAGTCTTAGTGATACCCAGTTAAAGCCGAGTGGGACCTGTCTGTATGTGTATAAGTCGAAGCGTCTGGTTGCAGTTCTGGGTGCCTTACTCACTGCATGTACAATGGATTTCGAATTTCACAAGCACAATGGTTAATGAAAACTATATGTGTTGTTCATTTAGTCGTGGATAATTGTTTACGTAATATTTCTTCTGATGAAAAACCTTCCGTCGGGCGCGGCTGTTCAAATTGATACACCTCGAAGTTTACTGTAAATTATTTGTCAACGAGTGGCAGCACTGACGCCTACTCGCTAGCAGCTATCCTCTTCCGAACGCTTGTCATTCTTGTGTGTTTCAGTGTCGATACGACTGCTCTGTTGTCGATATATGTGCTGATTGACCAGTTTGATACAGTGCGCCCGTTCGTGTTTCATTTCAACAATTCATTTCTTTGGTTATCAACATAACTTAGTAAGTAGTACAATGTTAATATACAATGTGTAATGCACTTATTTTCTTTTTGGACTGTTTAATTGTCAGTTAAGAATGTTTGAGTATCAGGTAGCAAATTGATACACTGCGCCTGACTGCGTTATTTTATATGAATTTTATCATTGTAGGTGTGAGACACTTGATCATGGCAGGCTACAGCAAGACGTACAACCTCCTTGACCCGAATCATGTTGCAGAAATACAAAAAAATATTGACCGAAGAGGATAATTATGAAGTTCAAGAGGATTTTGAAGATGAAGTAGACACAGATTGTGATGACGCAGTTTAAGTTCGGCAGGAAGATTCAGAAACGGAGGAAAACGACAGTGAAAACGACGAGGAAGTACTTGAAGAAAGCCAGCATTATTATACTGGAAGTGACAAAGAGACAAAATGGAACGAAGTTCCACCATCGCAGATAGTACGTTTCAGGGCACACAATTCGAAAGTTACCTGGTCCTATAGGTGCGGCGAAAGCATTGAGAACGCCTTTGGGATGTTGGAATTGCCTCATATATGACGACATTTTGTCGATTACAGTTCTGTATACCAATCAGTATATTGAGAGCATCAAAGCTTCTTTTCAGAGAGAGAGATATTATTGAATTAAAAGCTTTCATTGGTCTTCTGTTTTTGGCTGGTGTTAACAAAAGTAACAGAGAAAGCTTATAAGATCTGTGGGGAAGTGATGGGGAGGGAACTGAAAAATTTCGTCTCGTTATGAACATAAAACGTTTCAAATTCATCATGCGGTGCTATAGATTTGACAATCGTGTGACTCGTGATGAAAGGAGAAAATTAGACAAGATAACAGCGATTCGGAAAATATTTTCTCTATTTGTACAGATTTGCCAGAAATCATGCACCCTCGGAGAAAACGTTACAGTAGATGAGAAACTTGAAGGATTCCATGGAAGGTGCAGTTTTCACCAATACATACCTAGCAAACAAAACAAATATGGAATTAAGATATATGCTCTTCTGGATTCCCAAGTATTTTATGTCTATTACCTGGAAATATACGCTGGGCTGCAGCCAGAAGGATTGTACCACGTTAGCAATATACCTCCAGATGTTGTTCTACGGCTATATGAACCACTTTATCAGTCAGGTCGAAATGTGACAGCAAACAATTGGTTTACTAGTATTGGTTTGATAGAAGAGCTAAGAAGAAAAAATCTTTCTTTTGTTGGGACGATGAAGAAAAACAAACGTGAGATTCCTCTGGAGTTTGCTACCAGTAAAGGCAGGGCTGTCCATAGTTCACTTTTTGGCTTCAAGAAAGGCTGTACTCTAGTTTCGTACGTTCCTAAAAAGGGGAAGTGTGTTATCTTGGCATCAAGTTTGCATAAAGATAATTCAGTAGATCAGTAGATACTGACACTGGAGATAAACAGAAGCCGTCCATTGTAACATTTTACAATAGCACCAAAGGTGGAGTCGACACTACAGATAAGTTGACGCTTCATACAATGTAGCAAGAAATGTGTCCCGTTGGCCCATGGTCATATTTTTTGCAATGATCAATATGAGTGGAATCAATTCACAAGTAATTTACTATGGCAACAACGAGAATTTTATCCGAAGAAAAGGATTCCTGAAGCAACTCTCACATGCGTTAGTTCTACCTCACTTGGTTCGTAGATGCTTGGGCACCTCAGGAATTCACAGAGATCTTCAACTGAGGCTACGACAATATAGGCCAACGTGTGAAGAAGAAGCAGAAGACACAAGCAGAAACGAAGAACAAGGGACTGGGATCAAGAGGAAAAGGTGTAATACCTGCACAGAAAAAAAAAAAGACTGACAAAATATTGTTGCAAAATGTGTCAGAAGCCTATCTGTTTGATACACATTGAACCTTTTTGCTCTGAATGCGGAAAAATTCCGCATTTGTTACCACAGTCTAAAGTGACGATGAAACAAATGAATGAGTTGTAATATCATTGTTGTTCTGCTCCAGTGTCATAATAGCCTTCCTGTAAAGGTAATTGTCATTTGTAATGTGTTTTAATAGTGAAACATAATAAAGAAGCAAACGAGAAAGCGACGTTTTTATCATTTGTTACTAAAGTCCAACATTGACGGTAAGAAATCTGAATGATGAATATTTCTACTGCAGTTGTGCTCGTATGTCATCTTTGTCTTTCTTTAAATGTATTTGGCACTTATAATATGTTTTGTGAACAGAATTTAATAAATGATCACGTGAATAAACGGTGTGATCAATTTGATACACCGCGCCCGATCTCGCTGTGACAAACACCGCGCCCGACAGAAGGTTAAAACCAGTATGTAGCAAAATAACATTGAAGGTTCATGGAAATACAAGTTTTCTTTAGTTTTTTTGTTTTTTGTTTTTTGTTATTTTATTTTTTATTTTTCAAATGTCATATTCGTGAAATAATAACGTGCTCAAGAGTATAACGAGTGTCGGAAAAAGAAAATACATGTTTTTTTTAAGCAGTCACCTTAATTGTCCTGTTTCAATCTAAGGAACCGCTGCGAGAGTAGGACGGTAGGAAAGATAGGAATCGTAGCCAAGGCCTGGCCAACCCATCCCCATGTCCACGCTACGGGCTCTAGGAGGGATTAAGTTGTTTAAAAAATATATGTATTCTCTTGTCGCCTCAAGGGGCGTCCGAGCGATTCGTCCTCTCGTCTATTGGTAACAACCCCCCCCCTCTCCTTTCCTTCCCGCCCCCCGCCCGTCCCACGGCCGTAGGGAATCAATATGCTCCAGACGTCTTCTTCAGCAACCGCGTCTCATACCCGGAACACCTCAGATGTCGAGGTCGTGTGCAAATGCGTAATTAGTGGCCAAGTCTTTTACCCAATTAAAGGCCTTCGTCCTGGTTTCTGGAAACTATATTCTGTCACGGTGCCACATAACGTCAGGGAAGATACGCTCTGCAACAGTAATGCCAGCACTCGTTTTGTGGGCCGCCAGCAGTCGTCGGTTGCGTCGCAAGTCTGGCGGCGCGAATCCATTCAACGACTGCAGATATAGGGTGACAGTCTTTCGTACTGGACGTGCGAGTCGACGGCACTTCGCTAGTATGAAGGTGAGGTCAATCAAGAGCATACTGACATGGGCGAGTGATGGTGACTGCGTCCCGGGTGAACCTGTGGTTGTAGAGAGCGTGGTGCCATTTCAGCTATCAGGGTGCCCGTCAGATTGACGTGGGCAGAGGTCAACACGCTCCGCATGGTTTGAGGCAGAGTTCTCGTGGGCAGCTATAGATATGAATTAGACCGATACCGCTCGCCTACTGTGGATACTGCGGCAGTGTTAGGGCGGCGTATCGGACTTGATGGGCGCTTACGAAATGTCTGTTTCCTGCTTTAAATCTGTCGGCCGTCTTAACCGTCAAAGGACGAAGGTGCGCGAATTAATTCAATTTTGAGACAAGGCAGGCATTTTCATAACATGTTCGTAGGAGTATGTTAGCCTGTATCATAGCCCGTGTCAGGTGTAGTAGTCGGCGGTACGTAGCTGTCGCCGTGCGGCAAACATTGCTAGAGAACACCACCCCCGAACATTTATGTGAGGGTACCTTGCCAAAGGGCTCCGCAATTGTTTGTGGGAACCTCCCTTAAACTATATGTATTTTGTCTTCTTCATGTTGATGCCACTACCAGTGACCACCCCGTAATGGAGCAGCCATTGAAGTGCCGTGTGTACTTCATCCCCTGATCTGGCCAGGAACACCACATTTTCGGTGAATGCACCGCAACGAAACATGAAGTCCCGTATGCATATGCCTTCCACTCACCGCAGTAGGCCACGCATTGCTGGTTCGCGTACTGCCGCAGATACACTACTGGCCATTAAAATTGCTACGCCACGAGGATAACGTGCTGCAGACGCGAAATTAAACCGACAGAACGAAGATGCTATAATATGCAAATGATTAGCTTTTCACAGCATTCACACAACGTTGGCTCCGGTGGTGACACCTACAACGTGCTGACATGAGGAAAGTTTCCAACCGATTTCTGATACACAAACAGCAGTTGACCGGCGTTGCCTGGTGAAACGTTGTTGTGATGCCTCTTGTACGGAGGAGAAATGGGTACCATCACGTTTCCTACTTTGATAAACGTCGGATTGTAGCCCATCGCGATTGCGGTTTATCGTATCGCGACATTGCTGCTCGCGTTTGTCGAGATCCAATGACTCTTAGCAGGATATGGAATCGGTGGGTTCAGGAGAGTATTACGCAACGCCGTGCTGGGTCTAAACGGTCCCGTATCACTAGCAGTCGAGATGACAGGCATCTTATCCGCATGACTGTAACGGATCGTGCAGCCACGTCTCGATTCCTGGGTCAACAGATGGGGACGTTTGCAAGACAACAACCATCTACACGAACAGTTCGACGACGTTTGCAGCAGCATGGACTATCAGCTCGGAGATCATGGCTACTGTTACCCTTGACGCTGCATCACAGACAGGAGCGCCTGCGATGGTGTACTCAACGAGGAACCTGGGTGCACGAATGGCAAAACGTCATTTTGTTGGATGAATCCAGGTTCTGTTTACAGAATGTGTTTGCGACACCTCGGTGAACGCACATTGGAAGCGTGTTTTGTCATCGCCATATTGGCGTATCACCCGGCATGATGGTATGTGGTGCCATTGGTTACACGTCTCGGTCACCTCTTGTTCGCATTGACGGCACTTTGAACAGTGGACGTTACATTTCAGATGTGTTACGACCCGTGGCTCTACCCTTCATTCGACCCCTGCGAAACCCTACATTTCAGCAGGATAATGCACGACCGCATGTTGCAGGTCCTGTACGGACCTTTCTGGATACAGAAAATGTTCGACTGCTGCCGTGGCCAACACAGTCTCCAGATCTCTCACCAACTAAAAACGTCTGGTCAATGGTGGCCGAGCAACTGGCTCGTCACAATACGCCACTCACTACTCTTGACGGACTGTGGTATCGTTTTGAAGCTGCATGGGCAGCTGTACCTGTATATGCCATCCAAGCTCGTTTTGACTCAATGCCCAGGCGTATCAAGGCCATTTTTACGGCCAGAGGGGGTTGTTCTGGGTACTGATTTCTCAGTATCTATGCACCCAAATTGCGTGAAAATGTAATCACCTGTCAGGTCTAGTATAATATATTTGTCCAATGAATACCCGTTTATCATCTGCATTTCTTCTTGGTGTAGGAATTTTAATGGCCAGTAGTGTAATATGCCCGATAAGGGACATCCCTGGTGTATTGACCATGCAATAACATTGTGACCGGCTGGTAACTGTTGACCATCATGCGGGAACGTGCCCTGTCGATCAGTCGAAGGACCACTCATGCGGAAATCGGAGAGAGGCCCAACCGGCCCAAATCCACGCGCAGGAATCAGTACTCGGTGGAAGCTGTCATCAAAATCGACGACGATGAGGGTGCCGTCACTGCTATTATGTCGCAGTAAGCTCCTAAAGATGTATGACTGTAGCTGACTCTACCAAACCACGACTGATCTTTGTAGATAGTGGCGTGGAGACGCTCGCAGAGGCTGCGGGCGAAGATCTTGTAGTCGGTGTTGGGGAGCATGAGTGGGCGAATGTCCTGCCAGCTACAACCGTCACACAACTCGGTTTCGGTACCGGAATGAGAACGCCGTCCGTGAATTCCATGTGGATAGTGAAATCTTGAAGAATCAATTCTCGAACAATCTGGAGCCACTTGTGGCCCATAAGGCCATGAAAATTGCGATAGAGTTCCTGGGGTAAACCTTCTGGCGCTGGCAATGTGTTCGGTGCTCCTCGCGGCAAAGCCGATGTCTCTCGTCGGATGCGAGGGATGACAACAGACTGCCATATGGTGTCACAGCTATAGTGGTACTCTTCGAAATCATGAGCGTCCCGCAGATCTTCCGCATATAAGGGCACACCTATCCACCGTGTCCGTTTGTATAATAGCGCGCCCGCTTCCTCCGTGATTATCGGCTTGATGAGCTGACATTAGCTGTGACGCCTCTCGTGCATAGTGTGGTGGACTGACACCATGCTATCGTGCACTCTCGCGCGGACACGGACCCGGACGCCTTCTAGTTGCTCTCCTCTGATGCAGAGAAGACAGGCTATGATGCGTTGCATGGCCAACTGAAGTTCGGATGACGGCGGTTGGGTCACCAGCATGCGAAACGCGGTTTAGTAAAACGCCGATGGTACCCTTCAGCAGCTCAGTCTGTCACGTCCGTATGCGGTCAAGGTTTTTGGAGTGTAATTTGGACACATCATAGCCACCACTCTAACGAGGAAGCGTACGTGGGCAAGCGCCTGAGACAACGGCGTCACGTGTCAGCAACCGCTAGTTGACATGCTTCCTCGTGAAGGAGGGTGACGTTTAGCATCCATGGGCCTCTACTGATTCAGGTGAGTTTTCAGGATAAGGTGACATTTCAGATATACGCTAGACGATCTGTGAAGGCCGTCAACTTGATTTGTGCCTCACTGGTCGCTACTCGAGTCATATATCCCATCCAGTCGACTAGCAGAGTGGCTGGTAAAGTGTGTATATCCTCACTGGTCCCTGCGGGATAAGAGCCGTCTCTTGGAGCGACAGACCACGTACCAGTGCGTGCAGTGTCGAGCATGGGACGTGGTGCAGGATCTGGTCCTCGGGCTGCGGGACTCTGTAAAATTCGCCAGTGTAATAGTCCGAGTTTCCCTGCAAAAGTGGGACCACCTTCTCCGAATACGTCCCTCTCTCCACGATGTCAACTCGCAGAGGGCGCATGTACGTCAAGGAGGCGGAGCCTGTGAACTGCAATGATAACAGAGGGCACAAACAGAAAGCTACTGTTAAGCGACCTTTTATCCTACGGTATACGGATTTGGAACGAAGCAGCAAAAGTTAATGTTAGCTATTGTGGGGGCCAAGAACTGATCAATTTTGGGAATGAAACTGTACAAGAAAGACACCACACCACACCACATTCTTAAATAATTGGGTGGGCATCCACTGTCCCGATTAGAGCAGTGTACGTTTGTGAACAAACCAAAATATCCCCTCCCGTATACATAATCTGAAGTGATTCCTTACTTTTGTTCCAACGAGTTATCCTTTGAAGCAGCTTGAATGGGAATGTGTTTTTATTATTATTATTATTATTATTATTATTATTATTATTTTCAGCTCCTGAATTGGCGACGCATCGTCATATTTTCAGCTTCCTGATGCAGCAATACGTCTGCCAACCCAGGGGTCAGCCAACATTTTCTGCCGCCGCCACTGCTACAGTCTCAGGTGAGAAGAAAGATCTTACATCTCTGGAGAAGTCTCTTTCATAACAAGATTTCCGACTATATGCATGCAAAATTAATAACACGCCACTGCCGGTATTTCAGTGTAGAAAATAACAAAGTATACCAAACATGTTAGCTGTTCCCAAATTGAATAGTAAAACCTGAACACCTTCAATTGCATTCAATTCAAACAAATGACCAGAAGCATTACAGTGGAAGTCAGGTTATTACTCGATGCCAGGTACATTGCCTCATTGTTGGAGAACCTTGTTACCTTGAAAGAGAAGTATTGTATCATTCGTTGCTGGATTCTCTTTCCTTAATAACGTAACTTTGTTTAGGGATTTGCACGATTGTGACACTAGGTTGATACGCTAATGAAAGATCGAACATGACGTATTATCAACTGTGTATTTAGCAACAGAGTAGCCTCGTGCTTATTACACACACAGATTCGGTTCGGATACGAATAATTACGCACAGACTGTTTTGTAAAGTTTCAGTAGAACCAAAACAAATCAAACATTTGAAGGGTTTATTTCAATAGTGGTACAAGTCCTCTTTTGTTCATTCTGAGATACAGAGTCCTAAAGTTAAATGAGCACTGAAAAATCTCCAGTTGATACGCCAGAAATATTCAAGCATATGGCTTCTAGCTAGAGATAGACCTTTCTTTCAGTTTGTTTGGATCATTAATGTCAGAAGCATTATAGACAGAAAAGTGGAGATAATGGACTTGTACCACAATTGAAATAAGCCCTTCGTTTACGACTTCACGTTAGGGTAACTTGCATTACTGTTACCAATAGTCAGTGGCTATGTATGAGTGTTTCGCAGTCAATTTCATTAACTGGAATATTTGGATACTGGACATTATTGCATTTCTAGAGCTGTATATTTATATTCAGTTTTATGGTATGAATGGCTGAGTGGGTGTGTGAACTAATTTTTACTATACTTCACAAGTGAAGATGTGAGGGCGGTCACATGTCCGTACAGACAATGCATCCGTTCATTTCAGATTTATTTTGATGAAACGCTAGCAAGTGTGGAGGCAGTCATTCGAGCACCACTTAAGATATTACTTTGAAACAGTTAAGAATAGTGGCAACAGGCGTATCACATTCATCCATTTCGTGAGGGAACAGTTTTAAAAGTCAAAGGATAAGTAATATACTGATGTGAATTGTGTTTCGCATTCCTCATTAGACAGTAACTTGCTCATTTATTTAGCGACGTCAGAAGCATGTTTACACACAAGAACGAAAGATACCAAATAAACGAATGAATAATTCACTTCCTCACTGTGTAGACAGAACCACGTACCGTCCAGACGAACGAGTGAGCGCGCACATGTAATCAGTTACAGACGGACAAAGCAATATTAAACCATTGATCTGCGTAATAAACGCGCGGGTCGAGTTTAATTAGAAACGGCGTACAGGTGAATTATCTGCGACCCTCTGGCCACTGCCGTCCGTAGCCACGCTTAATGCAGTACTGAGTATTTTCTCTCCAGGGATTAGGCGGTAAATGATTATATATATATTTTTTTATTTTACTGATGGAATATTAGCCAATGTGTAAATATGAACAGGATACGGATCGACGTGTTTGTGAAATAAAGAGGATATTAATGAATTGATGCAAGTTTCGTAGTTTATGAACTATACAAAGAAACAAATATTGTGTTAGTTTTCAGAATAGCTAGCTCAAATTTTATTAAAAGAACAGGGATCGGAAGCTTTTAGCTGAAATGGGAGAAATGACGCCTTTTATCCGGAGAAAAGTTTTCAGTACGGAGTCACGATACCTTAGACATTGCGAATCTGCATGAAGACTGACACTTTCTAGGTTATGACCGATGTCACAAGTTACGTGTTGTTTGTGTCATACCTAGCAGGAAGGGGGACGCGATTCACAATAATATGATAGTACACTGTATTACCACGTTTTAAGCTATAACGTGCCAGACGCTACTGAATATGAAGGACAGAATTTTGGAGATTAAGGTGCATTTGTGGATTTATCATAGACGGAACTTGATACTGAACTACACCGTGCTGAAATGAGGTAGCAGTCACTGATTTAGGAATGTTGGAAACATCGGAGATATTCGGTACAGAATTATGTGGCCAGTAGAGTGAGAAATGTACTTCCTCAGTAATTCCAAGCAAGACATTTAGTTGTTACTGGCCTTTAGTGTCAAGGGTACGCATCGGCCTGGTGCCATATTGAGTGCTTTCTGTTTAAACAAAGGTGTAAACTCATTGTGCAGTGCCGGTCGAAGAGCTTGTCTGGCACATAGCGAACTCCTGTGCTCAGTCCCCATCGCTGCTCACCACTTTTAATAGGTACAGAGAATCACAAATAATTGAGATCAAAATTACAAAGATGTGTCTCCCCTTTGTCTTAGCCACCAAAATACTTATCTCTCCGGCAGCAAATTCAAACAAAAATTATCAAGGAAATATTATTTACCAACCAGGATGGCATTAACCAACATGATTGCCTTTCTTGTAACTTTGTTATTTAGGAAGACATAAACAGCAGTAAGAATTTTTTAATACAGTATGATATATTTTGTAGCCAGTAATATAGTTCCTCCTCTCATCAGTTGTTCACAAAGGTATCACAACTTACCATTCACGCAAAGATGACGTTATTAAAAATGGAAGACAAATATGACCTTTACTCTCTTGTACTAGCACACAGTAAAGACACACGGAGTAACATAACTCGTTCGCTTAATGGAGCTGACAGTATGCACACGTAAACACATGGAAATGTGCACCGATGAGGTGAAGGCATCTACAGTTTAAAAGTGCTACAATACTATACTGCACGCACCACTACTGCGTATGAGGAAATATTATTGGAATTGCTGTTCTATTAACGAGGTTTTTCTGGAAATGAATAGCATTTCTATCTTCTCTTCCTTAGTGTAACTTACTTGTATCCCCACAAGCTGCAGCACATAGATTTTTTACGAGCAGAGTGACCCAAATTCTGACTGACTATATTATTAATTATTCGTTTAATAATGCGAGCAATTTTACATTTATGGATACGTAAATTGCCACACTTTTCATCACTGCATCATATCTAAATGACACTAATACAAATATTTTCTATCAATTCATTAATATATAATATGACAATTTGGAAACCTCTTGAATATCTAATAGCACCATTACTGTTCACAGTACGCATGGAAGTGACCTATTGGATAGCGTCGGAAAATCTACAATTCTATTCCATTTGTGTATGACGCAATTCTAGAGAAATAATAAAGCAAACTACTTCATTTCAACAGGCGTATAGTCTGGTTCTTGTTTGTTTGCACAATTGCCGAACTATCGTCGTAAACTGAACACGATCAAATATTTATCGGAGTATGCGTATGACGTGGTTTAAAGTTGAACTGTCACACAAAACTCATTATACGAAAGGCAGATGCAAGCCAGATTCATTCGAACGGAGAAAGTGGAAGCCACCTACGACGGGGGTAGTTCATGACCCCTTTGTACTTGATACTGGGTTGTTGCATTACACTGTTGCACCCTTAATAGAGTGGACAGATAGATGAGGTAGAGAACTACCAGGAAGAAACGACTGTTTAGCCACGAGTTTGTTTATTAATTGAGAAATTGTAACGAATATCCTAATCCAACTCTGGAGATAGACGCCGTAAGAGAGGCGTTGTAAGCACAATGTGCTTTGTTGTTAAGAGTCAGAGAACGTGGATTTCTAGGTGAGTCAACCAACATGTTTTCTCATACATGATAAGAAAGTTTTCGTTTGAGGGCATTGAAAGTTTTCCGAAAAGCAGCTGAGGTATTACTGACAGGTCCAAATTTCGAAAAATATTACTAGTATCGACAACTACTGTGGAGGAAAAGTAATGCTAGTGGAGGCTATCCCGTTACAAATAGCAACTTTTTGTTATATTACGACCTCCGACCCACTATCGATATAAACCCATCCAGACAATAGCAATGTCACCAGGCGAGAAATGACTGCTAGTCAGACACACGCACGGTCCATGTAGTATCAGTGAGTGTGTTGTCCGTATGTAGAATGGGGAAATCATGCGATCTATCTGATTTTGCTGAAGGGTGGATTTTGATAGCCCGAAGGCTCGGCACGAGCGTTTGGGAAACTGCATGACTTGTCGAGTGTTCAGGGAGTGCTGCGATTAGTGTCTTCAACACGTGGCGAAACCAAGGTGAAACCGCGACCACGTCGTGGGGTTGGGCGGCCACCTCTCACTACAGATATCGGACGTTGTATAAGCTGGGCAGGCTGCTAAAACACAACAAGCGACCAAATGTGGCGTGACTAACATCAGACTCTACTACTGGGCAGAGTGCAAGCGTGTCTGAACATACAGTGCAACGAACATCCCTAACAATGGCCGACGACCCATGCATGCGTCAAAGTTAATTAACACCGTGTCATCGGCAACTACAGCTGAATTGGGCTCGTGACCTTCGGCAGTAGACGTTGGCGCAATGGCAGAGCGTCGCATGGTCTGATGAATCTAGATACGTTCTTCACTATGCAGATGGGACGGCGCGAATCCGTCGCCTTCCAGGGGAACAGCACCCTGACGCCTGTACTGCTGGACGGAGACAAGTTGGCAGCGGCTCCATTATGGTCTGGGTAACATTTACCAGGGGACAATTGAGCTCATTTAAGGAACCATGACGGTCATGGAGTATCTTACGCTGTTTACAGCCACGTACACCCATTTATGACGATCTTGTTTCCCAATGGCAGTGGCATTTTTCCATAATATAATGCACTATGTCACAAGGCAAGGAGAGGTTCGAGGAACAAAGTGGCGAGTTCTAATTGATATGCTGGCCTCCCAACTTGCCAGATCTGAACCCGATTGATCACATGGTGGATGAGACAATCTGGCGTCAGAGCACACCATACTGTCCTGGAGTTTACAGGAATTAGTGACTTGCATAGGCACATGTGTGTGCAACGGCCTTGCCGCAGTGGATACACCGGTTCCCGTCAGATCATCGAATTTAATCGCTGTCGGGCGTGGCCGGCACTTGGATGGGTGAGCATTCGGGCCGCCATGCTTTGTTGCAATTTTTCGGGTTGAACTCAGCCTCGTGGTGCCAATTGAAGAGCTACTCAGCGGAATAGCAGCTGATTCGGTCAGAGAAAACTACCGGGAGAGCGGTGTGCTGACCACACGCCCTTCTATCAGCATCCGCAGCTGAGGATGACACGGCAGTCAAATGGTCTTGACAGGGCACTTGTGACAAACCGGCTGTTACCTAGGTGGTCATAATGTTCTGGCTGATCAGCGTATATGAAAGCAAAATCAGAGATACTAAAACTCTTAGGGCGGCTTAGCAACAGTCATTCTTCCCAAGAACCATTGTGACTGGAACAGGGAAAGGCATATTAAGTATCATTCTACCACAAGGTGCCTTGTGGAGTGTACAAGTAGATGTATACAGGTCATGGCACGCTATCTGCAGAAATACAGTCACCCATCGCTATTTATATAGCTTTGTTTATACCGAGACACGTGTAAGGTTTTCAAAAATTCTCAGTTACCGTAATACTTTAATATCTTCGTCTGTTTTTATCGTCATTTCATTGACGTAGATACTACTGTAAAATGGCACACACAATGCTATATGTAAAGTGGTTGGTTGGTGCATTTATTTCTGTATTTGAATCCAGGTGAATCAAGGTGCTCAACCACCATCAACATGGATAAATTATTGGCTTCTTCATGTATAGGTCTACAGCCCCGACGTATTTTCTCGGTGTTAAAAATAGTTTAAGTATCGACTATAGGCCGTCAAATTCCTTATACAGAAGAAACCTACTACATCATGTGTGACATATTAATGACCAGTTTAAGCCTGTGGCAGTTTTCTGATGCTGGTGCGTCAGTGAATCGTATTTGCTGTTAAAAAACGTTAAGGAAGAACTTAGATGTCGTTTGTCAGCAACATATCAGTTATTTGCCTCGTCACAAAATGCGTTCCTGTATGCAGTACGTCATATCGAAGATTATATACGCAGATTTTCGTCATGTGCTCTAAACTGTTTTTAAAGTGGACTCAAGTCGGTAATCGACAGTAATCGTTATGTCATATATGATGGAATAAGTTTCACCTGTATCAAGACGCAGGCAGGCTACATTGGACATCTTAAATGATTTTAACAATCAAGAAACTCTGTCCATTTCAGAAGTACTAGAATAATGACTACTACAAACAAATAAAATTGATAGGAACACATAGAAAGTATTGTGGGCAAGGCAAACCAAAGACTGCGTTTTATTGGCAGAACTCTTAGAAAATGTAACACCGCTACTAAAGAAACTGCCTACACTGTGCTTGTCCGCCCTCTTCTTGAATATGCTACACGGTCTGGGATGCATACCAGATAGGATTCACGTAGTACATCGAGGAAGTTCGAAGAAGATCAGTATGTATTTTACTATCGCGAAATATGGGAGAGAGTGCCACGGATATGCTACACGATGTGGGATAGCAGTCATTAAAACGAAGGCGTTTTGCGCTGTGGCAGGACCGCCACTCGAAATTTCAAACACAAACTGTCTTCTATGATTTTACGATTTTAAAAATGGGTGACAGCAGCAACCGTAAATAAATGTTCAACATAGACTGCGTTTTATTCGCAGAACACTTAGAAAATGTAACAGATCTACTAAAGAGACTGCCTACACTATACTTGTCCGTCCTTTGGAGTAATGCTGCTCGGTTTGGGATCCTTGGCAGATATAACTAACGGAGTACATCGAGAAAGTAGAAATAAGAGCAGCACGTTTTCTACTGTCGAGAAATAGGATCGAGATTCTCACTGACATGATACAGGATTTTGGGTGGACACCACTAAGACAAAGGCGTTTTTCGTTCAAAAATTCTCCTCTCGATGCGAAAAAGTTTTGTGGTCGCCGACCTTCATAAGGAGAATCGATCATAATAATAAAATAAGGGAAATCAGAGCTCACACGGGAAGACACAGATGTACGCTTTTTCCTCGCGCTGCTTGAGACTGCAATAATAGAGCATTACTGTGAAGGTGTTTCGATGAACCCTCTGTCAGGCACTTCAATGTGATTTACATAGTATCCATGCAGATGTAAATGTAGAGACAGATACTGAATTCAAAAGCTACATTGTAATCCAAACGTCCTTTATTCAAAACATTCAACCATGTAAATGGCAACATACATAGCATGAAAGTAGTGTATTGTGAGAGTACGGATAACAAAAATCACAGTTTGCGACTTTAGCGGGAAACTTTGTTTTGTGTGGGTACCGATAGTGGGGTTTTTATACGTGATTGTATGACGTCACTTACGCCCGTTTTAGTCACAAACTGTACATGTTGTTGTTAGTACTCTGATTATACGTTATTTTCCATATCAGGGGGCCGAAGACGACGCTGTATTCCATCGAAACTGGTAGCATGTTTTGAATAAATGACGTTAGAATTACAATACAGCTGTTGGTTTCAATTTTCATTATTGGATGACCAGATGCTGTCCCATTAGCCTCGATGGATTACCAAGGGTATTTGGTATTTTTCCCATCCCGTCCGTCTCTCCTTTCTTTAAAATAATAACAATAATCACCTGATGCCTCCCAGTCGGTAAGCTGTTGAATGCGGTAGGCGCGGTGCGTCCATTAAGAGAACACGCAGCAGCGTACGGCTCCCCCCCTAAAGCCACAGCGGCCCTCATCTCCATAGAAAGCGAACCCATCCTGTGCCACCGGCAGCGTTCACAATGTGGACAAAGGATTACAACAGCCCCAAACATAAGATTAGGCGCTCTGCCAACTGTGAGGAATTACAGGTGGGATTATAGGCGGGAAAATTCATTCTCCTTCCCCTCCCTATCGTGTGTACGTGTGTGTGTATGTGTGAATGTGTGTGTATGTGTGTACTGCTGCCCGGAATACAATCGGCTTCCGCCATATCCGATGACGTAAGCCCCGACGCCGAAGCCCATCTGCATCGAGGCGGCCACCCAGCGGGCTGTAATACATTAAAGCCTGCGGCCGCTGTTCCACTTAAATGACTCCCTTTTCTGCTCAAACACTTCACAACGCATAAGCAACGGTGTCGCTCTCTCAATAACACCCTCCTTTCTCCTTATTAAAACTACTAGAGTAGGTGCTCAAAAATTCTGTTTTTTTTCTGGATTCGGGATAGTGTATCACTCATTATAAGATATACGCTAAATAAATTGATAAGAGGTGGTACTGATCCTCCATGGTACGAAAAAGGATCAGAAAACTATTGCAGAAGCAACGAAAAAAGCATAGTTTCCACAACGAAAGTCTGTCTCCAGATCTAGCATGAAACCCAAAGAGATCCTGGTCGTACGTAAAGTACTCCAGTGGCAAGGCTCTATCAATACCTTTACTGCACGAGATCGATGGTGATGTTACTGATGACAGCACCACTGAAGCAGAGTTAATAAACAATGTTCTCCGAAATTGCTTTACAAAGAAAGACGAAATAAATACTCCAAAATTAAAATCCAGCAGATCTGACAACATGAGTATATCCCTTGTGTAGCGAGGCAGCTCAAAACACTTAAAAAAGGCAACGCTTCCAGTACAGATTGTTTATCAATCAGTCTTCTTTCATAGCATGCTGACACTATAGCTCCATACTTAGCAATCATTTGTAACTGCTCGCTCGTAGAAAGATCCGTGCCCAAAAACTGGAGGGTCCCACAAGTCACACCAACGCCCTAGTAAGATAGAAGTTATCCGCTGATTTGCAGACCCTTTTCACTAACGTCGATTTGTAGTATGATTGTGGAACACATACTGTGCTCAAACGTTACGAATCACCTTGAAACCCAACTAAACTTTTATTCTCTCAAAATAATGAGTGCTATCGACAGGGGACGTTAAATTGACTTCCTATTTTTAGATATATAGAAGACTTTTGATACCATTCCTCACAAGCACCTTCTAAGTAAATTGCTTGCATACTGAGCATCGTCTCCGTTGTACGACTGGATTCGTGACTTCCTGTGACAAAGGTCACAGTTGGTAATAACTGACGGAAAGTCGTCGAGTAAAGCATAAGTAATATCTGGCGTTTCCCAAAAAAGTGTTATAGGCCTTCTGTTGTTCATGGTCTGCGTAAACGATAATCTGAGCAGTTCTCATAGACTGTTTGTAGGTGGAGCTGTCATTTACCGTTCTATAAACTCAACATATGGTCAAAACGAATTGCAAAATGTTTTAGACAAGCCAACTGTTTGGTGCAAAAAGTGTCAGTTGACTATAAATCATGAAAAGTGTGAGGCCATCCACACTAAACAGAATCCGCTAAGTATCGGTTACACGTAAATCACACAAATCTAAGAGCTGTAAGCTCCACTAAATACTTAGGGAAGACAGTTTTAATAACTTAAAAGTGGAACAATCACATCGATAATGTTTCGGGGAAAGCAAACCAAAGACTGTAATTTACTGGCAGAACACTTAGAAAAATGTAACACATCTACAAAAGATACTGCGTAGACTACGCTTGTAAGTCCTCTTTCGGAAAACTGCTGCACAGCGTAACTGTTACCAGATGGTATTGACGGAGGTCATCGGGAAAGTTCAAAGAAGAGAAGCTCGTTTTGTGTTATCGCGAAATAGGGGAGAGAGTGCCTGGGATATGATACACGATTTGGGATTGCAGTCCTTCAAACGAAGGAGTTTTTCTCTCTCTGGCAGGACATTCTCACGAAATTTCTAACAGCAACTGTCTTCTGAGGCAGTGAAAATATTTTGTTGGCGCCCACCTACATTGGGAGAAATGGTCATTACGGTAAAATATGAGAAATCAGAGCTCGCAGGGAAGATTAAAGTGCTCGATTTTTCCGCGTGCTGTTCGAGAGTGGAACGGTAGAGAGGTAGCTTACAGGTACTTCGATGAACCCTGTGAGAGGCACGTAATTGTGAATTGTAGAGTTGGTTGGTTGGTTGGTTTGGGGAAGGAGACCAGACAGCGTGGTCATCGGTCTCATCGGATTAGGGAAGGATGGGGAAGGAAGTCGGCCGTGCCCTTTCAGAGGAACCATCCCGACATTTGCCTGGAGTGATTTAGGGAAATCACGGAAAACCTAAATCAGGATGGCCGGACCCGGGATTGAACCGTCGTCCTTCCGAATGCGAGTCCAGTGTCTAGCCACTGCGCCACCTCGCTCGGTAATTGTAGAGTAATCAAATAGATGTAGGTGTAGCGACTGCGCGCTCTGTCAAGGACCATTGTTGGATTGTTTGTGGGAAGAGACCAAACAGCGAAGTCATCGGTCTCATCGGATTAGGGAAGGACGGGGAAGGAACTCGGCCATGCCCTTTCAAAGGAACCATCCCGACATTTGCCTGGAGTGATTTAGGGAAACCACGGAAAACATAAATCAGGATGCCCTGACGTGGGATTGAACCGTCGTCCTCCAGAATGCGATTCCACTGCGCCATCTCGCTTGGTGGGCAATTGTTGTTTTTCCTCTTCATTCTTGTATGAATTCTGTGCTCGCATCAGATTTTCTAGTTTAAATGGTTACAAGAGTCTATCCGATACAAATTTACAGCACACTGCTTAATTCACAGGAAGTTTCAAGACTAGCTTTTTCCGTTAATTTTTTTCGTGTGTAATCAAATTATTCGATGCATTTGGGACCTTGTGAGTACGTCTTCAGTTGCAAATCGTCTAATACGTAATTTACGTTTGCTTTTAGTGAGATTAAACGCATTTTTCAGTTATGAGGATGTTAGATGTTAGCTTTCGTATTCCGTGAATCGAGTGGCGGAATGTGTGAGAAAAAATGTAGGAATACTGTGAATAACCTACAGCACAAAGAAGAACTTTTAGCCCGCCTTGGTTTATTCATACTGTCGTCGGGCACCACATCACTCAAGCCGTACATTTGTTTGCAACTGTTTAGAAACACTTCCAAGCTGTAGTGGTGTGATCAAAGATGAAGTTTAGCACATAATGAAAGAGATCATTTAAGAAATTTATGTATTTAAGAAATAAATTGGAAATTATTATGGTTAGCGAAATCCGTCCGTTCATATGAAATAGATTCACGATTTCCATTTTGTGGAGGTATATTTCCAGTAGTTGTAATAGATTTACGGTCTCACCAAAGACTTCATTGCAGAGTACTACTAAACTGTTTCAAATCTTGTTGATCACACGTTTGTTTTCGGGCAATAACTTATCTTTCAAAGTGGCTGAGTCTGAAAGCATTTATCTGCTCTTGGAATTGGGTTTTGAAATTTCTGCCTGTTTTCGGTACATAGTAGGCAGGACATCTGGGGAATAATACTTTATACACTCCACTGCTGTTTAATTTTTGATTATCTGTTTCTACATTGTGGACTAGTTAGTGTCCTAATTTATTATTAGTTGAAAATGCCATTCTTATGTTTTTAAAAAGGTTAGTAGTTTTTGTGATATGAGGCCTTGGAATACGATTCTGGCACATATATTCTCTTTTTTCTTAGTGTGACACTTTGTTGCCTTATTTCTATGTATTTATCTGTCCAAAGTGTCAACTGTTTTGGATGCGTAGCCACTGTTTGTGGGTACAACTTTTATTGCTTCCAATTCTGTCCTAAGACCGTTTTCTTCCGAGTTAAGTGTGTGTGCTCTCAACAGCATGGACCTAAAGGCAGCACGTTTGTGTTCAGTGGAATGGCATGATGAACTGCTAATTGTTACATCCATTTATGGGTGTCTTTTGTGTATGTTGAACATTGTTTTTTACGGTTTTGATGTCATCATGCTCTATTGTGAATCTTAGATTTTTATGGCGAGGATTGAATATTGCATTAGTTCCTCAATCTCCTCAATTGTATCATCATATAGTCGCAATTTATCACCAACATACCTCCAGTGATAAACAGTTTTATTTTTGAGCCTTTTGTTTTCTTTACAGAAATTATTTTCCACATTATTGAGAAATATATCTCCCAGGAAAATTTATTTATTGCTGCCCACGATAAGACACTCTTTCTCTTGGTAAGCATCATGGTTACAGCTAAACGAGATATGTGACAATACTGGCTGTAATATGGCAGTGACGACTGATATTTCTGAAGTTGATAATTTTGTATGTTTTCTAAGTTATCAAAGATTATCTTTATTGTTACTTCAGTTGATATAATTATAAACATGTTAGCTTCATCGAAAGAAGCAAAGCTAGCACCTACAGGAATTTCTGTATCTTTAATTTCAGTTGCTGAATCATTTGGGTTCTTAACTCAGTACGACATATCCAAAGTATAGTACCGCTTCACAATTTCTTTTATTGATTGAGAGATTTAAAATGAGGGTGTAGTTCTAGAACTAACAACAGGTCTCGATGGAACATGAATTGGCCGCATAACATTGCTCAGCTTCAGGTAACATTCTTCCCACTTTAGGTTTTCTCTCTTTATCACGTAAAGTGCTATTGACTAGAACCGAATGTAATGAAAATGATACCACTAATGAAAATCTGTGATAGGCTGGCACTCCAGCCCGGATTAGTTAGTAGTCTCCATAGCTTTTAGCCTACGGGAATATTCCTCTAGACCCTGCCCAACGTTCATTGTCAGTGACATTTCCACTTAGATGTTCTCTCATACGGCATCGTTGATTAACACTGCTAAAGAAAAGGAATCTGTGGACGAACGAACCTTATCCTCCCACAGGGAATATGCAGTTGATTTACATTCACCGAAATGAAATGAATAACAATGTAGATTATCTCAATTGCAGTAGCAAGATATATCAGCAACAAACAGAGGTGTCAATGTAAAGAACGTTCGGATTTGATAGGTGGAAACTAAAGTGTCAACGAAAGTTTGTCTCGCATCAAGCATGCGGGGATAAAAAATTGGTTCAATTGGTTCTGAGCACTATGGGACTTAACATCTGTGGTCATCAGTCCCCTAGAACGTAGAACTACTTAAACCTAACTAACCTAAGGACATCACACACATCCATGCCCGAGGCAGGATTCGAAGCTGCGACCGCAGCAATCGCGCGGTGCCGGACTGCGCGCCTAGAACCGCTAGACCACCGCGGCCGGCATGCGTGGATAGCTCAATGGTCAAGGAGACTACTTGCAAAAAGCGAGAAGTCCGCATACGGGTCTCGATCTTGCCCAAATATTCTTTAGTCATAGTTATTTTTGTTTCTGAATAATGTATTACTGACTAGTAGACGATACAGCAGATGTTTCCCCCTATTTCCACTGTTACCTTAATTGTACGTGATGGGATTTGAAACGGAATTCATTGAATATTAATCTTAGGCAAGATATCGAAGCACTAATACAGGTTTATGGGCAATTTATTTTATGTGTGAGAATGGTGAGTGTGGCAGTCAACTTTATGGCTCTCAGTACTAATGCTCAGAACAGGATGCCACTGGTTTTAAAAATACAGGAAGAACACAACCACAGATTTCGCAATTCCAGCAGCCTTAGAGAGTCCAGTTCCTGATAAAAATCCTTCATCCTACTTTCTGATCACCACCTACAGTCTATAAGTTCGAAATTTATTATTAAATAGAATTGTGTAACATCAACTTGACAGTTCTAAGTAATCCCCAAGGTAGCAAACTGCATATTCCGGAGGGAGAAACAAGTAAACAATGGCACTGATACAGTCTACAAAAATTATTTACATTCAGTCCTAGAAAGCTTACTGTAGTTCGTTCAGGATTATCAATCGGAAAATATATTGAGAGAAAAACAAACAGTTGTTTCCTACAGCATGGAAACAGGGGGCAAGAATTTGCTTAATCACAAATATCCAGAAAATTTCAATAAAAATTAACTGTGCAGGATAACTTGCTAAGGGTACAGCTTGCATTATATGGGAAAAATGCACTATGTGACCAAAAGTATCCGGACACCCCCAAAAACACAATTAGGTGCATTGTGCGGCTACCTACTGCCAGGTACTCCATGTCAGCAACCTCAGTAGTCATTAGACATCGTGACAGAGCAGAATGGGGGGCTCCGCGGAGCTCTCGAACTTCGAACGTGGTCACGTGATTGGGTGTCACTTGCGTCATACGTTTGTACGCGAGATTTCCACACTCCTAAACATTCCTAGGTCCACTGCTTCCTATTTGATACTGAAGTGGAAACGCGAAGGGACACGTACAGCACAATGGCGTACAGACCAACTTCGTCTGTTGATTGACGGAGATCGCCAACAGTTGAAGAGGGTCGTAATGTGTAATAGGCAGACATCTACCCAAACCATCACGCAAGAGTTCCAAACTGCACGAGGATCTACGGCAAGTACTATGACAATTAGGCGGAAGGTGAGAAAAGTTGTATTTCATGGTCGAGCGGATGATCATAAACCATACATCACGCCAGTAAATGCCAAACGACGCCTCACTTGGTGTAAGGAGCGTAAACATTGGACGATTGAACAGTGTAAAAACGTTGTGAGGAGTGTGGAATCACGGTACACAATGTGGCGATCAGATGGCAGGGTGTGGGTATGGCGAATGCCCGGTGAATGTCATCTGCCAGCGTGCGTAGTGCCAAAAGTAAAATTCGGAGGCGGTGGTGTTATGGTATGGTCGTGTTTTTCATGAAGGACGCTTGCACCCCTTGTTGTTTTGCGTGGCACTATCGCATCAAAGGCCTACATTGATGTTTTAAGCGAGTTCTTGCTTCCCACTGTTGAAGAGCAGATTGGGGATGGCGATACCCTCGTTCAACGCTATCGATCACCTGTTCATAATGCACGGCCTGTGGCGGAGTGGTTACACAACAATAACATTCTTGTAATAGACTGGCCTGCAAAGAGTCCGGACCTGAATCCTGGAGAAGACCTTTGGGATCTTTTGGAAGGCCGACTTCGTGCCAGGCCACACCGACCGACATCGATACCTCTCCTCAGTGCAGCACTCCGCGAATAATGTGCTGCCATTCTCCAAAAAACTTTCCGGCACCTGATTGAACATATGCCTGCGAGAGTGGGATCTGTCATCAAGTGGGTTAACACCATATTGAATTCCAAAATTACCGATGGAGGGCGCCACGAACTTTTAAGTCACTTCAGCCAGGTGTCCAGATACTTTTGATCACATAGTGTAGATATACTTGTGTGTAACTTTTACTCCGCAATGTATAGAAACCTCCGAAAATAAGAAAAGAAATTTGAAAAGAGAATCAAAAAATCCACAAAGAGTTGCAGCTGACCAAGCCGATTTTGCTTTCCCATTACCGTCAGAAACGCCAAAGGGAAACATCATTGGTGTTTCTGTGTCCACCTCCCACTCTGTACTGATCAGCTGCATAATGTCCATCCAAAATCACAGTGAAAATTACTGAATAAATACTGAACCTTACTTGTTTGTAGGTAGTAAGCGACTGATTATCAGTATTGCGTAGTGAGAAATTATATTGAAAGTCCAATCTGTTCAACCCGGTTACCACATTGTGTAGTGACAGATTCATATCCTCCATTAAAGTAGGCTGTTAGAAACGAAGAGTGTTACACCATGAAGGTTGTAATGACTGGCCAAATGTGTAGTCTCGCTATTTGGCATAGAACAGGATACACTTGTTTAATTTAAGTCATGTTCCAATAAAACTCCACGCAGTTTCGTTTTATGTATGTACTTACAAATTATGACATCCAAATCAAATGCGGTATATCCTTGGTTGGCTCTGAGCACTATGGGACTCAACTGTTGAGGTCATTAGTCCCCTAGAACTTAGAACTAGTTAAACCTAACTAACCTAAGGACATCACAAACATCCATGCCCGAGGCAGGATTCGAACCTGCGACCGTAGCGGTCTTGCGGTTCCAGACTGCAGCGCCTTTAACCGCACGGCCACTTCGGCCGGCCGCGGGATATCCTTGTATCATAATGAAACACACAGGGTGTAACGGCTATAAGTTCATATATTTTTGTTTGTGGTACATAAATATGTACACATATCAGTGTATTGGTTGTTTCTTTTTTCTTGTGTCGAACAGTCTTCCCATAAAGATGTTTCCTGTGGGGTCATAACTGCATCACTAAGTGGATTGTGCCTGTCAGTACAGACAAACCGTTTCGCGTCGGCGCATCCACACTTTAACACTTGACCTGCTGCCAAGAGGAAAATAAGCATTAATGATTTGCTCTAACCATATGCGCTTGGAGGTACTAACTAATATAAAAACTTACTACACCTGGAATCTGTAATTATAAGGGACAGGAATACTGAGTTAACATTGTTCAGTACACTGTGCTCAGTCATCAGTAGAAATATCAGCACTTATATCCACTACAAAAGTTAACTGAATAATCTTAATTCAAAAATATATTTTTAAAATTTCAACTTTTTATCCAACTGACTTATCTGGAAAATTTAAATTTTCAAATTACGTTTCCAGTTATCATTAGTGTTGTTACTGACTTCTGAAACATTTCCAAAATAACAAAAAGAATGTACAATACGTACAACCTCTTTTGGTTCGCGGTGTGATTGTTTACTTTGATATGTAGTTTAAAATTATTTATTGTGGCGGGGAGGAGTGAGATCGTGTCGGATATGGTTTTCCTGAAGTAGTAGTGTGTAGAGTGCATGCTGTGGTGGAACTAGTAAGTTTAAAATATTAGCGATCTCTTTTACCTTAGGAAAAACTGTGTACCATACGTAAATAAAATGTTTAATCTTGGATGAGACTGCTGCACGTCATTTAAGTGACGTACAAAAAACACGTGTCGCCATCTCTGCCTGAAAGTTGCAGTAACTTTGGAGACACCCAATATCAATCATGCACTCACATCATTCTTCACTTGTGAATCTGAACCTTTTTTGCACGAAAATTTATTAAAATAATCTCGCATAGTGATGAAATTTTAATAAAAATACACGCAAGGCACGCCAATACCGGCAGCTTTCCGTGTAGGTTCTATTTCCTTTAATGTAATTATTACGCCATCAGTGTCTCATATCATCATTTAGTTGGTTTTTTGTACAAAATGAGATCCTTATGTATTTGTAATCGCAAATTAAATTCGTTGGTTGTCGTTTCGTCTTTGTGTGACAGTATTCTAATCGACGAATATCACCTTTGAAACGTTAACATAGATAGTATAAATCCAGTGGTTGTGACAGGTAGGGAAACGTCTTATGTATTAGCTACAGTGTTTCACTAAGAGCTCACACAAAAGTCTATAATTTTGCATTATTGCACAATATTCCGAACAAGTAGCAAGAAACACCCACAATTGTCAGGTTACACGACAGACAGTTAATTTCTGAAAGCGGCCACACACGTAAAATATCCATGCTTCCGGAGTCTCGGAACACATGAATTTAATTGTTGAAAACGCTGATGCCAGACAGATTTAACTACGAACGACATATTCTATAAAATGTGCGTTTCACCGAGTCTTGAATATTACTCTTAACTTTGGATCATTTCTATTTTTTCCCTTTTTTGTTATGAGTCATCTATCTTCTAGCTAATTTTATGCTGCCGGTCAACAATTCCACTTTTGTACCAACCTCTTCATCTCAGAATAAAACTTCCTCAATTATTTGATAAATATGTTCCAATCTCTGTCTTCCCGTGCAGTTTTCATCCTCGCCATCTCCTTCTGACACCTTTGTCGCAAATTGCTGTCTTCCCTGACTGTGCCGAGAATTTCTTATTCCTGATTTTATCAATCCACCCGATTTTCAACATCCATCTCTAACATCACCTTTGAAACTTTTCGATTATCTTCTACTCTGCTTTCCCACATTTCATAATTCAGTACCAGACAATCTTGTGCCCGAGTTGTGCTTTCTCAGAAATTTTTTCCTCAAATTAGCGTTTGATATTAGTGGAGTTACCTTGTCCAGGAATTCCCTCTGTTTCCTGAGCTAATCTACTTCTCAAGTTTTCCTTTCTTGGTCTGGTCCCTTAGCAAATAAGATTAGTAAAAGTCCTTTTTTTGGGTCAATCAGTCACCTGACTAGCTTTATGTGGCCCGTCATGACTTTTTCTCCTGTTCTATCTCTCAGAGTATCTCTTGCTCTCGAAGTACTCATTTATAGGTGCCGAAGAATGTAAAAAAGAACAGTAATACGTTTCATCACGGCTTCAGTTAGAAGAAGCACCAGCAGCACCAAGATGCTCATCCAACTCCGTTGTATGGCGCAGTATGAATGGTGCTATGTATCACTAAGACGTTTCCTGGGAAATTGCGAGAGTTTACGTTCCTAGAAAAGTATACTATCCTATTACTTCGTTCCACGTACACTTCGCAAAATGAAGGTAAATCAAGAATATTGGAGTTCATACAAAGGCTCTCCGATTGTGGTGCTTCCCACCGGCCATTCTTGGATAGAACAGAGAAAGGAAGAAATGATAGAGCGGCGACCGATATACCGTAAAGTGGTTTCCGGAGCACTGAAGTAAATGTGTGTGTGTGTGTGTGGGGGGGGGGGGGGGTACTCGTGCGCGTGCGCGTGTGATGTCTTTCGATAGTACATTCAGGGTAAAAAAATTAGTTTCATTATGTAGTGAAATGTGATCCGTTAAATCTCTCCCGATTGGCAGCAGAGGAAAACCAAGCAGTTAAAAATATTTTAGTATTGATGGGTATATTTCGAATGGATTATTCTACATAGTTCCTAATTCATCTAAACGTGTATAGAAACAGCGATAAAACCATGTTTCCAGAATGTATGTGAATGAACGTACAGAAAATATTCGTATTCATAATTTTTTAAAACAAACCTTAATAACATATTTAATTTTCTTGTGAATTAATGGCCCTTCAAAGAGATGGTTTTTACCGTGGAAAGAGAATTCATTTCGACGCCCGCTAGGAGTAATACTGGAAGTTAATGGCCTGAATAGATTTACGATATCGCCAATAAGCGCTGCGGAAAACGCAAGAGCGCGTGGGTAATAGGAATTTTTATTTTCGGCTTGAATGTCGTGGCAGGCTCGTAGTACCTCTGGATTAACATTATGGACTCATCCTACAACGCTTGTGAAGAAATCTGAAAACGTTTCTTGGGAGTAGTAGTATCACTAAATTTCGAGATTTCTCTCCACATCTCCAGTAGGTTTTAATTTTTCAATGCAATGTTTGTATAATTTAAAAACACATTTAACGGCAGATGGGTTGACATCTTACTATGATTTAGATGTTGTACCCTCAATGATGCTTTCATTATAAATCCAAAAATGTGTTAGGAAGTTTTGAGAATGGTAGTGGGTTTTGTAAACTGACTCATATTCGCAATTATTCTCCATGTACATCAACATCTGTATGCATAAGCAGCACGCTACTTTACAACATATGGCAGAGTGTTTCTCCGTTTCACTCTTACTATTATGCAACTTCTGTTGAAGCGTACATCTGTGTCACTTTTCCGGTAATAATATAATCGTCTTAATCCTGTAACTGCTAGTGACAGGCAAGAACTGCGATCACATGAAGTAAATAAGTTGCAACGTTTCTTATAAATCCAGCTGAAGAATGTGAAACAACCAAAAATGATAAATTTAAACAAATCATTTGTTTGCACTGACTCATTTATACTACATCAGCATCTGCATGTAAACCCTCCAATCTACAGTTAACAGCTGGCAGAGGGGTGGAAAACCACTATAAGATTTCATCCGACCATTCCTTTCTTGAACAGCACTTGGGAAAAATTAGAACTTAAATCTTTTCATGCGAGTGATTATTTATTTTAATTGATATATGATAGTTTCTCTCTGTGTAAGTGGGAGTTGACGACGGAAGTTTTGTAGTAACAGTTGAGATTCCAATTCACGTTTCGTATCACTGTCTCCTTTCTTTCGCAAAAATACAAAAGAAGCTGCTTTTCTTTGTACTCCTCCAGTGGCCCTCGTCAGTTCTATCCATGAAGTATCTCACAGTCCGTAGCGATACTCAAAAAGAGAAAATGTAATCATAGTGTAGACTGTAGACAGTCTCCTTAGTAT
This sequence comes from Schistocerca americana, assembly GCF_021461395.2. Taxonomy (NCBI): domain Eukaryota; kingdom Metazoa; phylum Arthropoda; class Insecta; order Orthoptera; family Acrididae; genus Schistocerca; species Schistocerca americana. The sequence goes on from NC_060125.1 coordinate 402,589,585, forward strand.
ATCGGTTGCAACTGTTAAGTGTTCTACCAATAAAGCAGTCTTTAATTCACCTTCTCTACAAGTTTAAGATTGTCAGTTACGCAGCTGAAGACTTTTTAAACTTGTGTGATACATCGCGTAACCTAAACTTAACCTATTTCTTTTTCGGTACTCATGTAGAGGACCACACAATTTTTTTTGTTTAGTGTCAAATGCAATTTTACGCACTGTGCAGATATCTTGTCTAAATCACTCTGCAATGCATTTTGTCCTTTAATTGACTTCATTAGACAGTAAACGACAGTATGATCTATAATCAATCTATGAGGGCTGTTCAGCTTGTCTTCAAATCTTTTATCTTGATTAAGAACTGCAGAGGGGATAGATAAATTCCTTGAGGGACGCCAACTACCATTTGTGCCTGACTCAATGACTTCCCGTCTGTTACATAGATTGTGACCTTTCTGACAGGAAATCACGAATCAAATTTCAAAACTTAAATTGTCTTTCGTAGATAAACATTGTGATGGTTGTGGGTTGTGAGGAACGATGAGAAATGCCTTCTGGAAATGTCTAAATATCGAATCAGCTTTAGGTTCAAACACATTACTTCATGAGAATGAAGAGCTATTTGGTATCCACAACACCAATGTTTCATGGATCCGTTTCAATCGATGGTTTAAATTGATGTATTTCATAATGTAAGAGCCTAGAAAATGTTCCAAAAATCTACTAAAAATCGACACCAGTGGTGTGGGTCAATAATTCAGAGGATTACTTCTATATTAGATGAAGATCAAATGGGAGATATGATACTCCGTGAAGAGTTTGACAGAGCTCTGAAATATGTAAGTAGAAACAAGGCCCCGGGAGTAGACAATATTCCATTAGAACTACTGATAGCCTTGGGAGAACCGACCTGGAGAAAACTCTTCTATCTGGTGAGCAAGATGTATGAGACAGGCGAAATACCCTCAGACTTCAAGAAGAATATAGTAATTCCAATCCCAGAGAAAGCAGGTGTTGACAGATGTGAAAATAAACGAACTATCAGTTTAATAAATCACGGCTGCTAAATACTAACAAGAATTCTTTACAGACGAATGGAAAAACTAGTAGAAGCCGACAGCGGAGAACATCAGTTTGGATTCGGTAAAAATGTTGGACCACGTGAGGCAATACTGACCCTACGACTTATCTTAGAAGATACATTAAGGAAAGGCAAACATACGTTTCTAGCATTACTAGACTTAGAGAAAGCTTTTGACAATGTCGACTGGAATACTCTCTTTCAATTCTGAAGGTGGCAGGGGTAAAATACAGGGAGCGAAAGGCTATTTACAATTTGTACAGAAACTAGATGGCTGTCATAAGAGTCGAGGGACATGAAAGGGCAGCAGTGGTTGGGAAGGGAGTGAGACAGGATGGAGCCTATCCCCGACGTTATTCTATCTGTATACTGAGCAAGCAGTAAAGAAAACAAAAGAAAAATTCGGAGTAGGAATTAAAATCCTTGGAGAAGAAATAAATCCTTTGAGGTTCACCGACGACATTGTAATTCTGTCAGAGACAGCAAAGGACCTGGAAGAACAGTTGAACGTAATGGACAGTGTCTTGAAAGGAGGATATAAGATGAACATCAGCAAAAGCAAAACGAGGATAATGGAATGTAGTCTAATTAAATCGGGTGATGCTGAGGGAATTAGATTAGGAAATGAGACACTTAGAGTAGTAAGTGAGTTTTGCTATTTGGGGAGCAAAATAACTGATGATGGTCGAAGGAGAGAGGATATAAAATGTAGACTGGCAATGGCAAGGAAAGCGTTCCGGAAGAAAAGTTTGTTAACATCGAGTATAGATTTAAGTGTCAGGAAGTTGTTTCTGAAAGTATTTGTATGGAGTATAGCCATGTATGGAAGTGAAACATGGACGATAAATAGTTTAGACAAGAAAAGAATAAAAACTTTCGGAATGTGGCGCTACAGAAGAATGCTAAATATTAGATGGGTAGATCACACAACTAATGAGGAGGTATTGAAGAGAATTGGTTCAAATGGCTCTGAGCACTATGGGACTTAACGTCTAAGGTCATCAGTCCCCTAGAACTTAGAACTACTTAAACCTAACTAACCTAAGGACATCACACACATCCATGCCCGAGGCAGGATTCGAACCTGCGACCGTAGCGGTCGCGCGGTTCCAGACTGCAGCGCCTAGAACCGCTCGGCCACACCACGGCCGGCTGAAGAGAATTGGGGAGAAGAGTAATTTGTGGCACAACTGGACTAGAAGAAGGGATCGGTTGGCAGGACATGTTCTGAGGCATCAACGGATCACCAATTTAGTATTGGAGGGCAGCGTGGAGGGTAAAAATCGTAGAGAGAGACCACGAAATGAATACACTAGGCAGATTCAGAAGGATGTAGGTTGCAGTAGGTACTGGGAGATGAAGAAGCTTGCACAGGATAGAGTAGCATGGAGAGCTGCATCAAATTAATCTCCGGACTGAAGACCACAAAAACAACTTCTAAATTGTTTCTTGAGTATTAGAGTGACGTATGTAACTTTCTAGTGTTTTCGTAGGAATCTTCAGTCTACAGAGCGGGTATATAAGTTTTATAAAAATGAGATATTTCATCAACACGCACCGAAACGAACCTGAATGTTATGCAACATGAATTGGAAAACTTTCATGTATTAAGTGACGTATATCTCTTCACTACACACAGGGTATCGGCTACTGTTACCAAATTATTTATGCTGGAACCTGTCCTTAATTTGAATTCTAGAATACTTACTTCACCTTCTTTGGACAGGAGTTACAGAATGCCGTGTTTAGTAACTGCACTTTAGATGCCCTGTCATCGGTAACATTACCATTGCTATCGCGGAGTCCAGGTATTCATTTTCTCATCTCACTGGTATGCTTTACATATTACCAGACACTCTCAGGATTTTCTGGCAGTTTGCAAAAAGTGTATCATTGCGGGACCTATGAAAGGTAAGTCGCAAGTTTCAATTATTTGAGAGGGAATCAGTTCAGAGCCAAGATCTGAAAGACTGGATTAGGAATGTACACTTGCTGTCCATAGAATAAATCAGTGACGGAATATCACATATCTCTTCCTAAATAAATAGAATGCAGTTAGTGCCTACGCAACTGACTCCAGTTGTATATATGTTATACAACATCCGTTCTAACACATGGGGAACGGTGAAAATAGATACTCTTGTGTAATAAGGAGCGTATTCACTGCGTACTTACCATCCGGACTACAGACGTAGATTATGTTGGAAGTTCTAAACAAAGTTCGCAAAACTCAAGAGGGCAGAACTGTTTTCTCAAACAAACGGGGGTTTTTCCTAACTCGTTCTATTATCGCAATACATTTAACTGTTTGTTCCAGTAATGCGGAATGTTTTTATCTTGTTGAATATGTATTTCGACAAGGCAATAAGTACAAAAATTTAACGCCAGATACATTTGCTGAATAATTCCCTGAAGCAGCTAGTACCTCATCGTATTGATGTTTCTCACGCACAATACACACCACCATGTTACACTCTATAGTTGGGAGCCCTCTGACCCCAAAGGGTTGCAACTAACGTCAGCGAAGCCAGGACGTCGACCGAGTAGAATGTATGACAGGAAATACCCCTATACATATTGAGAATAAAAAACCCTAAGGTAATACTTTCCGGCACACCCTCATATTTGAACATCGACAAACGACTAAAATCACATTTCTTACCTCACACGGAGATGTAATTCACGAAGGCTCTTGCTGCGGCTAAATTTTCGTGTTGAACAATATCACAGAAAATGGTTGACAGCTCAGACTATGTATTAAAAAAGAACTACATTCTTGAACAACAGTTAGACGTGGTCCAGTTTACAGTACCTCTTGTTGACGAGGAAGGAAAGCGGAAGAGCGAAGAGAAACGGTTGCCTGTCGATGTTGGAGACCGCAACTCACCTGCAAACAACAGGTGCCTGTCAGTCAATACAGAAACTGCTCCCATCTCCTTTAAAACAACACAGCCCGAGCAAAGCGAGAGGCAGTGTACATGGACAGATCGGGAGCCGGTAAACATCACGATGCAGTTCACATATTTGTAACGAAACACACTGTTTTCTGATTTAGAATTCATCTGTAATTTGGTCATTTTTCAGAATGGTAAATATTGCACTGCGTGAGCGATTTCAGAGAAAGCATCTCCAGATAATATTAATTCGTTGGCAGTAATATTTCTACATGTGCTATCTGTGACAACCAAAATTGGAAATTTGGAACACTATGATTTTCTTCAGTAGTATCACCGTTTCAGAAAGGTGATAATACTTTGCGCAAGATGTAATATTAAAATTGGCTATAAACCTGATACATACTATCAATGAAGTAGCATTTCCGCGGAGGCGCAAATACCAAAACAGGGCACGCAACATACGTATACAAAGTCATGAACAGCTGATTAGAATTAATTCTCCCTCTATGTTCTAACACTTACCGTATTTGCTGCTATAAAAGTATAAAAGGCAGTTTACTTGCAGCAATGGTTTCTATTTATCTGTTTATTTACTTATTTAACCTGATCTTATTAAGGTCATAAACAGCTCTCTTACATCGACCACGGGTTCATATATAGTTTCCTAAGAAATAACGATTTCAATATGACAAATAGTATTAAAATGATGTGTTTGTATAAAGTGGCAATGCGAGCAAATAGTACTGTATTTGAAGTAATAAAGCTAGTAATGGCAGTATTCGTACTATTGCAACTATTGCCATTAATAGTGATAATAATAATAATAATAATAATAATAATAACAATAATAATAATAATAATTGCAATAATGATAATGACAGTAGCAGATAAAAATGAATTTACAGGTGTACAGGATAACTGTTTTCTTATATAGCGAGTTCTGGGGAATGAAAATTTAAAGAGACTGATCCAGCTAAAAATAATGGGAAAAAAGGTAGATCTGGTTTGAAAGAAGGATGTACAAGGGGAACAAACGCGTACATGGACAATCGCAATCTGCATTGTTGCTTAAGAGGAGATGTCACTAACTATCTTCCGACTACTGAGATGTTATTTAGTTCAAAGTCGGGTTCCTGCTACTGAGAAGGATTTCCTGACAGTCGCTGAACGATGGAGAGGACTAGAAAGCATTTTATTCTGATAGGATTGCGTGTTTTTGCCATGATGATCAGATAAGAGTGTTAAGCTCGAGGAGAGGTATGAGAACAGTGTTCGTTAATAAGACAGTAGAGAGGTCAGAGAGTATGGGAATCTCTGTGCCTGTCTGCATGCAGCTAGGATAGCTGTGCATATGTTGTTGAAATATGATCAGAGAGTCGAACACACATCTAATGAACTCAGGCATTCATAACCAGTTCTAGGAGCCGGGAGCTTTCCTAAAGAGGATAATGCAGGACAAAATATCTCTAATCAGTAATTGGAGGTATGAATGTTCGTATAATTTTCTTTTTTAGGTCAAGGGGAAATAACTTTTCATATTTTTGTAGGGCATTGGAAGGTTCTGATACCTTCTGGAACACTGTAGATACGTGCTCAGTCCAATTTATACTATTACCTGTCTTTGCTGAAGGGGAGAATTTGATATTAGTCCCATTTAAGGTTAAAGTTGGGAGGGCTTCCCCAGATTTCGTGCTAATGTACAAAGGTGACCAACCAGTACCTGTTGGGTTTCATATGGCATCCCTGTGTCCTACAACTATTTTTACAGGTGGGTATTGAGATTCTCGATAGCTGTCTTTCAGGTTTACGCTTGTACACAACTGGAGGTCATCACGATACATGTGGTATTTCCATTTGCGTACAATGAACGTAGCAGAGGACCCAATACCGTACCGTGGGCAATACCTGATACTACTTACCTCCATTGTGACTAGACGGCACCGAACATGACGAACTGCAGACAAGTTGTATGAGCGAAACCATTGAACATCACTTGGCGGTAAATTGAGGCTGCTAAGTTAGGCAAGTAAAATGTCGCAATCGAGAGTGTGAAAGGTTTTGCTAAAGTCTAATAAGCACATAAGAGAAGGCTGTTAGCAGTCAGGTGCTTTGTCAGCTGGTGGTGGACTACATTACCTAATGTCTTGAACAGTGCAGGAAGAATCCGAATATGTTGGTAATCAGAGGGTACTGTGGAACGTCCATTTTAGATAATGGCTGAACTAGTTCATGTTACCGGGACTCAGGGAAACACTTGTTGTTGAGTGGTTGAAGATACCTGTTATAGTGGGCAGTAGTGAGTCAGTAATAAGCGTTGTTATTTGGACTGTGATTCCATCATGTCCAGTAGATGTTGATCTGAATCGCAAGACGGTTTTTTGGCGGTATTTTCAGTAACATGCTTTAGATAGAATTAAGAACTTCAAATGGATTAACATAGTGGAAACCACAACTATTTGAAATTACTGTAGTTTTATTATTGTAAATATTACATGTAAATCATAATATTGCACAAATATTTAATATTGATCACAGAATTCATTCATGCTGAGCTTCATACATGTTTGTATGTATATACACCGGTACTTATCAGGGCATATAAAAGTAAATTGGTGTCATTGTAAGTTAGTAATATTCCTAAGTTCCCTGGAAAAAATAGCGATTTAGATGGAACGAATAGGGAGCCATGTAACACTCTCCACGGGTGCGAGGCATGATGGAATATCTGCGAATCAGACTATATTCCCGTTGTAAGACATTTCCGTGGGCAACAGGGAGCCTTGTGGTGAAAAATCCGCCGCCTGCACCCAGCCAGAAAAATTTACACGGGAACCCAGTGGAACATTAAAGATGAGCAATAACCCTGTGTTCCAGAAAAGTATGTTTGCACCCCGGCTGTTCAAGTTGTATATTAGTGACTTTACAGACAGTATTAATAGCAACCAAAGATGTTTCTCAGATGATGCTTTTACCTGTAATGTACTGACTGAAAAAAGTCCGCACAAATATCAGGTCATACCTTAATAAGATTTCAAAATGGTGCAAAGATTGGTAATCTACTATCCTATGACTAAAGTGTCAACGAGTTACAGTTCAAAGCAGTCAACTGTTGCAGATACCTCTTGTATAACTTTGCAGGGATAGTAAAATGAGCGATCACATAGGCTCGGTCGTAGGTGAAGCAGGTGGGCGACTGCAGTGTATCGGTAAAATACTAGGGAAATGCAATCAGTTTAGAAAGGGGATTACTAACAACTCAATTGTGCAACAGATGCTAGAATATCGCTCTAGCGTGGGGGAACCGCACCAGATAGAAGTACCAAGGGATATGCAACGTACGTAGAGAAGGGCAGCATATATGGCCCAGGATTGTTTGACCCTTGAGAGAGTGTCACATACAATGGTGTCCAAAATTAAAGCAACAAACTGCTATTTCCCCGTCCTGTGTCTAATTCATGATATAGTCATACAGACTGTCAACAGATGTCGTTACGATCGTATCCTGCACGAAAGATAACATTCCCATCAATGTACATCCGCACCACCAATGACGTCAAGGAACCTGTCAAGCGGGGTAGTGTTTGCAGGGTAGTAGCACATCTACAATCGCTATGCACTCAGTGACAGACCTACAATCTCTGCTGTGGAGGGCCATAGGAAGAATGGAGCAAGAGAGTCGCAAAATGCTGTGGCCCGATGGTTTAATGTGAATCGTTCTGTTGTTTCTCGGATGATGTGACACTTTGTAGAGACCGAAACCGTATCCTGGAGACCAGGACAGAGCCGACTAAGTGTGACATCAGAAAGACGGGAGTGTTGTGCTGTAGGGGCACAACGGTACCGCCTTAGTGCCGCACTGGAACAGGCATCTGACTTCGCAGCATCCCCTGGGCGTGTTGTTTCGAGACAAACGGTGGACACAAGGATTCAACAGCGTGGCCTTTATTGTTGGATACCTGCTGTCTGTTTACCTCTGGCTTGTCTTCACTGAAAGGAACTTCTAGAGTGGAGCTGTCAATGTGCCACCTGGACGCTCGAACGGTGGGCCAATGTTGTTTTCACAGATGAGTTCCGATTTGATCTGGAGAGTGATTCTCGTCGGAACCGCATCTGGAGGTCAAGTGAAATACAATTTAGAGATCCAAGCATCTTGGAAAGAGACCGATATGGAGGAGGAGCCCTAATGGTGTGGGCAGGGATAATGTTGACCACTCGAATACCTCTTCATGAAATTATACTGGCGAATCAGCAAGATTTAACTGCTGTTAGGTACCGCGAAGAGATTTTGGGATATCATAGGTGGTTGTTGCGAGGTGCTGTGGGCCCAGACTTCGTATTGATGGACGATGATGCTCGACCTCATAGAGTACGGGTGGTTGATGCTTTTTTGGAAACTAAAGATATTGCATTCATGGCGTGGCCTGTTGGTTTTCCTGGTTTGAATCCCATAGATCATGTCTGGGATGCACGGATGCACTAGGGAGACGGGCTCCATCACGTCAGCATCCATCGAATACTCTCCAAGTCTTGTGAGCAGCTCTTCAGGAAGAATGGGCGTTATTGCATCAACATAAGATTGATGACATCACTCACAGCATGTACCGTCGTTGTCAGGTCTGTATTGGTGTCAGAGGTGATAACACGCTATACTGTCCACATTAAACAGGTGTCAGAAAGTGTTTACAAATCCATTAAGTCAGAAAAAAAACACGAAGAACTTTTTGTCTACCGTTACGAATGTTGCAGTTCATTACGGTCTGTATTCTTTACATTGTTTCTACGTTACTGTCAACTGTTTAAGCTGTTTTGTGACAAAATAAACGCAACCTTGAAAAATTCCCGTTTGTTGTTTTAATTTTGGACACCAATGTAAATGCTGAAGATACTAAAGAAGCAGACACTTGAAGATACGTTGGAACTATCCACAGAAATTCTACTTGTAAAGTTTCAGGAATCAGCTCTAAATAGTGAACCGAATTGTACTACAACTCCCTACGCAAAGTTACCGTATTGATCGCGAAGGTAACATTATATTCATTATAGCGCGCCCAGAGATAACTAAACTGTCATTGTTTCCACGCTCAGTGAGAGAATCGAACTGGGAGAAGACCTAATAGCTGCTACAATAGAAAGTACCCTCTTCCACGAGCTTCACGGTGGTTTACAGAGTGCGGGTATAGATATTGTTGTGTTGAACACGTCGAAAAATTGTAAACAGCTCCGTAGATTGTATACGAGGTGCGGCTAGAAAAAAACCGGACTGATGCTGGAAAAAACATTTACACTCCTGGAAATTGAAATAAGAACACCGTGAATTCATTGTCCCAGGAAGGGGAAACTTTATTGACACATTCCTGGGGTCAGATACATCACATGATCACACTGACAGAACCACAGGCACATAGACACAAGCAACAGAGCAAGCACGATGTCGGCACTAGTACAGTGTATATCCACCTTTCGCAGCAATGCAGGCTGCTATTCTCCCATGGAGACGATCGTAGAGATGCTGGATGTAGTCCTGTGGAACGGCTTGCCATGCCATTTCCACCTGGCGCCTCAGTTGGACCAGCGTTCGTGCTGGACGTGCAGACCGCGTGAGACGACGCTTCATCCAGTCCCAAACATGCTCAATGGGGGACAGATCCGGAGATCTTGCTGGCCAGGGTAGTTGACTTACACCTTCTAGAGCACAATGGGTGGCACGGGATACATGCGGACGTGCATTGTCCTGTTGGAACAGCAAGTTCCCTTGCCGGTCTAGGAATGGTAGAACGATGGGTTCGATGACGGTTTGGATGTACCGTGCACTATTCAGTGTCCCCTCGACGATCACCAGTGGTGTACGGCCAGTGTAGGAGATCGCTCCCCACACCATGATGCCGGGTGTTGGCCCTGTGTGCCTCGGTCGTATGCAGTCCTGATTGTGGCGCTCACCTGCACGGCGCCAAACACGCATACGACCATCATTGGCACCAAGGCAGAAGCGACTCTCATCGCTGAAGACGACACGTCTCCATTCGTCCCTCCATTCACGCCTGTCGCGACACCACTGGAGGCGGGCTGCACGATGTTGGGGCGTGAGCGGAAGACGGCCTAACGGTGTGCGGGACCGTAGCCCAGCTTCGTGGAGACGGTTGCGAATGGTCCTTGCCGATACCCCAGGAGCAACAGTGTCCCTAATTTGCTGGGAAGTGGCGGTGCGGTCCCAACGGCACTGCGTAGGATCCTACGGTCTTGGCGTGCATCCGTGCATCGCTGCGTTCCGGTCCCAGGTCGACGGGCACGTGCACCTTCCGCCGACCACTGGCGACAACATCGATGTACTGTGGAGACCTCACGCCCACGTGTTGAGCAATTCGGCGGTACGTCCACCCGGCCTCCCGCATGCCCACTATACACCCTCGCTCAAAGTCCGTCAACTGCACATACGGTTCACGTCCACGCTGTCGCGGCATGCTACCAGTGTTAAAGACTGCGATGGAGCTCCGTATGCCACGGCAAACTGGCTGACACTGACGGCGGCAGTGCACAAATGCTGCGCAGCTAGCGCCATTCGACGGCCAACACCGCGGTTCCTGGTGTGTCCGCTGTGCCGTGCGTGTGATCATTGCTTGTACAGCCCTCTCGCAGTGTCCGGAGCAAGTATGGTGGGTCTGACACACCGGTGTCAATGTGTTCTTTTTTCCATTTCCAGGAGTGTATTTACAATTATTTACAATTTCATGTTATCTCCTTCAATGTACTCTCCTCCTCGGTCTCTACACCGCTCCATACGAATTTTCCACTGTTCATAGCAATGCTGCAGATCATTTTCGGTAAGTCCATACATTACTTCCGTCGCTTTTTCTTTTACTGCTTCAACAGTCTCAAATCTAGTTCCTTTCAAAGCTGACTTGACTTTAGGGAAAAGAAAAAAGTCACAGGGGGCCAAATCAGGTGATTAGGGTGGATGATCTAAGATGGGAATGTTGTGTTTTGCCAAAAACGTCTTCACTGACAACGCACTGTGAGCTGAGGCATTGTCTTGGTGAAGGATCCATGACTTTTTTCTCCACAAATCGTTCCGTTTTCTCCGTACTCGCTCACGTAGGGTAGCCAGGACGCTAATGTAGTAATGGTGATTCACTGTTTGTAACTCTGGTACCCAATCAATGTGCACAATCCCTTTGATGTCAAAAAAACAATCATCATTGCCTTGAATTTCGATTTTGACATTCGTGCTTTTTTTTTTGTCGTGGAGAACCAGGAGTTTTCCAATGCATCGATTGGCGTTTAGTTTCGGGATCGTAAGTAAAAAACCACGATTCATCGCAAGTAATAACATTTTGTAAGAAGGTGGGATCACTTTCAATGTTTTCCAGGATGTCAGAACAAATCATTCTTCGGCGTTCCTTCTGTTCAATTGTGAGACACTTTGGAACCGTTTTTGAACACACTTTGTTCATGTTGAAACTTTCATGAAGAATCTGCCTAACACTTTCCTTGTCAACTCCTGTTAACTCGGACACTGCTCTGATTGTTAAACGGCGATCTTGTCGAACAAGTTTACCGATTTTTTCAATGTTTGCATCAGTGTTTGCTGACAATGGTCTGCCAGTGCGAGTGTCATCACTGGTGTCTTCGCAGCCATCTTTAAACCGTTTAAACCACTCAAACACTTGTGTTCGCGATAAACAATCATCGCCGTACACTTGTTGTAACATTACAAACGTTTCACTTGCAGATTTTCCCAGTTTGAAATAAAATTTGATGTTAACACGCTGCTCTTTCTGTACACTCAACATTTTCCGACGCACAGACAAAACGTCAACTACTTAAAACAGACGCCACGGGCAGACTGAGTGCAGGAGGCAGATGAAACTCGAGCAGTAGGCGGAGCGAGAGTCACGTGACAGGTCACGCGACTTTCAGCCTTATTGCATTCGTTTTATTGTTTCACCAGTACTAGTCCGGTTTTTTCCTAGCCACACCTCGTAGGATTTACAAGCAAGTCCGAGTACATTTGTCGGTTAAGTAATAACACAGTTTAAACAACCTGGCATGTTAAAACTGTAAGCCGGACCGAGGCTCGAACTTGTCGCGGACAAGTGGTTTACCGACTAACATACCCAAGCACGTCTCACGATCCGTCCTCGCAGCTTTAATTCCGCCGTCACCTCGTCTCCAACCTCACAAACTTCACGGAAGCTCTCCTGTCATGTCGCCAAAACATCCTTTTTTCCACGAGCGTTAGTAAGGTTCGCAGGAGAGCTTCTAAGAAGTTCGGCAGGAAGGAGATGAGGTACAGGTGGAGTTAAAGCTGTGAGGTCGGGTCATGAGTAGAGCTTGGTTAGCTCAGTCGGTTCGGTCTGAGGGCGAAATTGGGTGAAGGAATTAATAATTGACTTGAACATCCACCCAGGCCAAATGATACTATGTGTTGTTGTTGTTGTTGTTGTTGTGATCTTCAGTCCTGAGACTGGTTTGATGCAGCTCTCCATGCTACTCTATCCTGTGCAAGCTTCTTCATCTCCCAGTACCTACTGCAACTTACATCCTTCTGAATCTGCTTAGTGTATTCATCTCTTGGTCTCCCTCTACGATTTTTACCCTCCACGCTGCCCTCCAATACTAAATTGGTGATCCCTTGATGCCTCAGAACATGTCCACCCAACCGATCCCTTCTACTAGTCAAGTTGTGCCACAAACTTCTCTTCTCCCCAACCGTATTCAGCACGTCATTAGTTATATGATCTACCCAGCTAATCTTCAGCATTCTTCTGTAGCACCACATTTCGAAAGCTTCTATTCTCGTCCAAACTATTTATCGTCCATGTTTCACTTCCATACATGGCTACACTCCATTCAAATACTTTCAGAATCGATTTCCTGGCACTTAAATCTATACTCGATATTAACAAATTTCTCTTCTTCAGAAACGCTTTCCTTGCCATTGCCAGTCTACATTTTATATCCTCTCTACTTCGACCATCATCAGTTATTTTGCTCCCCAAATAGCAAAACTCCTTTACTAATTTAGGTGTCTCATTTTCTAATCTAATTCCCTCAGCATCACCCGACTTAATTCGACTACGTTCCATTATTCTCGTTTTACTTTTGTTGATGTTCATCTTATATCCTCCTTTCAAGACACTATCCATTCCGTTCAACTGCTCTTCCAAGTTCTTTGCTGTCTCTGACAGAATTACAATGTCATCGGCAAAACTCAAAGTTTTTTTTCCTTCTCCATGGATTTTAATTCCTACTCCGAATTTTTCTTTTGTTTCCTTCACTGCTTGCTCAATACACAGATTGAATAACAGCGGGGACAGGCTACAACCCTGTCTCACTCCCTTCCCAATCGTTGCTTCCCTTTCATGTCCCTCGACTCTTATAACTGCCATCTGGTTTCTGTACAAGTTGTAAATAGTCTTTCGCTCCCCGTATTTTACCCCTGCCACCTTCAGAATTTGAAAGAGAGTATTCCAGTCAACATTGTCAAAAGCTTTCTCGAAGTCCACAAATGCTAGAAACGTAGGTTTGCCTTTCTTTAACCTAGCTTCTAAGATAAGTCGTAGGGTCAATATTGCCTCACATGTTCCAACATTTTTACGGAATCCAAACTGATCTTCCCCGAGGTCGGCTGCTACTAGTTTTTCCATTCCTCTGTAAAGAATTCTTGTTAGTACACTCCTGGAAATGGAAAAAAGAACACATTGACACCGGTGTGTCAGACCCACCATACTTGCTCCGGACACTGCGAGAGGGCTGTACAAGCAATGATCACACGCACGGCACAGCGGACACACCAGGAACCGCGGTGTTGGCCGTCGAATGGCGCTAGCTGCGCAGCATTTGTGCACCGCCGCCGTCAGTGTCAGCCAGTTTGCCGTGGCATACGGAGCTCCATCGCAGTCTTTAACACTGGTAGCATGCCGCGACAGCGTGGACGTGAACCGTATGTGCAGTTGACGGACTTTGAGCGAGGGCGTATAGTGGGCATGCGGGAGGCCGGGTGGACGTACCGCCGAATTGCTCAACACGTGTGGCGTGAGGTCTCCACAGTACATCGATGTTGTCGCCAGTGGTCGGCGGAAGGTGCACGTGCCCGTCGACCTGGGACCGCAGCGACGCACGGATGCACGCCAAGACCGTAGGATCCTACGCAGTGCCGTAGGGGACCGCACCGCCACTTCCCAGCAAATTAGGGACACTGTTGCTCCTGGGGTATCGGCGAGGACCATTCGCAACCGTCTCCATGAAGCTGGGTTACGGTCCCGCACACCGTTAGGCTGTCTTCCGCTCACGCCCCAACATCGTGCAGCCCGCCTCCAGTGGTGTCGCGACAGGCGTGATTGGAGGGACGAATGGAGACGTGTCGTCTTCAGCGATGAGAGTCGCTTCTGCCTTGGTGCCAGTGATGGTCGTATGCGTGTTTGGCGCCGTGCAGGTGAGCGCCACAATCAGGACTGCATACGACCGAGGCACACAGGGCCAACACCCGGCATCATGGTGTGGGGAGCGATCTCCTACACTGGCCGTACACCACTGGTGATCGTCGAGTGCACGGTACATCCAAACCGTCATCGAACCCATCGTTCTACCATTCCTAAACCGGCAAGGGAACTTGCTGTTCCAACAGGACAATGCACGTCCGCATGTATCCCGTGCCACCCAACGTGCTCTAGAAGGTGTAAGTCAACTACCCTGGCCAGCAAGATCTCCGGATCTGTCCCCCATTGAGCATGTTTGGGACTGGATGAAGCGTCGTCTCATGCGGTCTGCACGTCCAGCACGAACGCTGGTCCAACTGAGGCGCCAGGTGGAAATGGCATGGCAAGCCGTTCCACAGGACTACATCCAGCATCTCTACGATCGTCTCCATGGGAGAATAGCAGCCTGCATTGCTGCAAAAGGTGGATATACACTGTACTAGTGCCGACATTGTGCATGCTCTGTTGCCTGTGTCTATGTGCCTGTGGTTCTGTCAGTGTGATCATGTGATGTATCTGACCCCAGGAATGTGTCAATAAAGTTTCCCCTTCCTGGGACAATGAATTCACGGTGTTCTTATTTCAATTTCCAGGAGTGTATTTTGCAGCCGTGACTTATTAAACTGATAGTTCGGTAATTTTCACATCTGTCAACACCTGCTTTCTTTGGAATTGGAATTATTATATTCTTCTTGAAGTCTGAGGGTATTTCACCTGTCTCATATATCTTGCTCACCAGATGGTAGAGTTTTGTCAGGGTTGGTTCTCCCAAGGCTGTCAGTAGTTCTAATGGCATATTGTCTACTCCCGGGGCCTTGTTTCGACTCAGGTCTCTCAGTGCTCTGTCAAACTCTACACGTAGCATCGTATCTCCCATTTCATCTCCATCTACATTCTCTTCCATTTCCATAATATTGTCCTCAAGTACATCGCCCTTGTATAGATCCTCTATATACGCCTTCCACCTTTCTGCTTTCCCTTCTTTGCTTAGAACTGGGTTTCCATCTGAGCTCTTGATATTCATACAAGTGGTTGTCTTTTCTCCAAAGGTCTCTTTAACTTTCCTGTAGGCAGTATCTATCTTACCCCTGGTGAGACAAGCCTCTACATCCTTACATTTGTCCTCTAGCCATCCCTGCTTAGCCATTTTGCACTTCCTGTCGATCTCATTTTTGAGACGTTTGTATTCCTTTTTGCCTGCTTCATTTACTGCCTTTTTATATTTTCTCCTTTCATCAATTAAGTTCAATATTTCTTCTGTTACCCAAGGATTTCTACTAGCCCTCGTCTTTTTACCTACTTAATCCTTGCTGCCTTCACTACTTCATCCCTCAAAGCTACCCATTCTTCTTCTACTGTATTTCTTTCCCCCATTCCTGTCAATTGTTCCCTTATGCTCTCCTTGAAACTCTGTACAACCTCTGGTTCTTTCACTTTATCTGGGTCCCATCTCCTTAATTAACCACGTTTTTTCCAGTTTCTTCAGTTTTAATCTACAGTTCACAACCAATAGATTGTGGTCAGAGCGACATCTGCCCCTGGAAACGTATTACAATTTAAAACCTGGTTCCTAAATCTCTGTCTTACCATTATATAATCTATCTGAAACCTGTCAGTATCTCCAGGCTTCTTCCATGTATACATCCTTCTTCTATCATTCGTGAACCAAGTGTTAGCTATCATTAAGTTGTGCTCTGTGCAAAATTCTACCAGACGGCTTCCTCTTTCATTTCTTCCCCCCAATCCATATTCACCTACTACGTTTCCTTCTCTTCCTTTTCCTACTACCGAATTCCAGTCACCCATGACTATTAAATTTTCGTCTCCCTTCACTACCTGAATAATTTCTTTTATCTCATCATACATTTCTTCAATTTCATCGAAATCTGCAGAACTAGTTGGCATATAAACTTGTACTACTGTGGTAGGCGTGGGCTTCGTGTCTATCTTGGCCACAATAATGCGTTCACTATGCTGTTTGTAGTAGCTTACGCGCACTCCTATTTTTTTATTCATTATTAAACCTACTCCTGCATTCCCCCGTTTTGATTTTGTATTTATAACCCTGTATTCGCCTGACCAAAAGTCTTGTTCCTTCTGCCACCGAACTTCACTAATTCCCACTATATCTAACTTTAACCTATCCATTTCCCTTATTAATTTTTCTAACCTACCTGCCCGATTAAGGGATCTGACATTCCACGCTCCGATCCGTAGAACGCCAGTTTTCTTTCTCCTGATAACGACGTCCTCCTGAGTAGTTCCCGCCCGGAGATCCGAATGGGGACTATTTTACCTCCAGAATATTTTACCCAAGAGGACGCCATCATCATTTAACCATACAGTAAAGCTGCATGCCCTCGGGAAAAAATACGGCTGTAGTTTCCCCTTGCTTTCGGCCGTTCGCAGTACCAGCACAGCAAGGCCGTTTTGGTTAGTGTCACAAGGCCAGATCAGTCAATCATCCAGACTGTTGCCCCTGCAACTACTGAAAAGGCTGCTGCCCCTTTTCAGGAACCACACGTTTGTCTGACCTCTCAACAGATACCCCTCCGTTGTGGTTTCACCTACGGCACGGCTATCTGTATCGCTGAGGCACGCAAACCTCCCCACCAACGTCAAAGTCCATGGTTCATGGGGGGGGGGGGGGGGGGGATGATACTATAATAGCTATGATACTATAATAGCTAACAAAATAAAGGAGAAAGGAAAGGTTGGTAGAGAAATTGCCCTCAAAAGCAGAGGTCCAGAGTTCAGTCTCCGAACGGCACACAGTTCTAATTCACCGGGAAGTTTCATATCAGCGGACACTCCGCTGCAGTGTGAGTATTATATTCTGAATGACAGTTGTGGTTCAGTACTTTGTGATGTTGGAGTTAGCGTCCTAAGCTATCCTCATGTTATTATTACCTGGTATAAAATGGAGTGTCACTGGGTTAATGAAATAGCCTGAGCTTTTATCATCAAACGGAATCACTAAATTCATTTCCAACTGCAATTTAAATCGGTTCGACAATTAGCATTTGCTAAACACCTTCAGTTATCCAATCGGAATGTGACTGAAGCTACTAATGTAATAATTTCGTTACTGGTAATTGCTCTGTCGCAAGCTTTCTCAATATTTTTTATATATTACATGTGTTGTGTGAGTCTTATTTTGCCAGGCAGGCAGTATTACGGCGTAAATCATCATACTGGGTGCAATACTATTTCATGAGTTATTCAGACAATTTTTTGAGTAGATTAGGCAGTGCTACATTATACTATTAAGCGTTACTTCGTGCGACACGTTTGCAAAGTTCTGTATGTGTTATTTGAGTCGTTTTCATTTAAGTCTATAGCACTACCCCGTTTTCAAAATTCTACAGAATGTGTAGATAATTTTCACTCTGTACTTGCGACGCATTATGTAACAGCAAACGTTAGTGTATCATCAAACAAGCAGATCCAGTGTTGGGAGAAGTAGTTTGTTATACAGCTGAATTCTCCATAGTGCACTGTCGAAAATACTTATTTGTAGTAATTACTGTTATTTATTTTTCAGTTTTGGCAGAGAACGCTTCCATCGTTTCACACACGCAGTGATTCGTATAACACATTCTTAAAATTAAAATGTAATATTTTGCTTAAGCCTGAGTAGGAAACTGTCATCATTGACAGTAGATGTACAAGTACCCTATCGTTTCACCTTCGTTTCGGAGTCAAATGACTTATATCTGAACTGGTATGGTTACCACCACGCGGTCATTATTTAACCGATTGGGAAGTTCAGGTGTTACAGATTCTTGTAAGCAATAGATAAGATTTCTAATGTGAGAAAAACGCCGTCTATCCGCGCAGAACAAACACTATGTTGCAGATTAGCCATTTACAGGCAGATGCTATACCAATTAAATGAAAGATGTTTCCCCCGCAAATTCATTCGTTACTCGGCGAAGCATGTGAGCAGTATCGAGCTAGTGATAGGACACACAAGGGAGGGTACTGTTAACTTTGCAACTGTCAGGGGCAACAGAGGAGGAATGTGTTGTAGATCAATGAGGAGGAAAAGTTAGGTGGGGAGATTTATGAGGTATATTATGTAGACATAGAAAGATAGATGGAAAAGGAAAAAATTTCCAATCTGGGTTCAAACAGCATGTAGATCTTTCCACATTAGAAGGCTGTGACATATATAAGCCCATAACATTCCTGCACACCAAACGCCAATTACTGCATACGAAACTGTCGAGAAGAAGAGGACGGATAAATAAATATGAATTGCCGGCCGATGTGGCCGAGCGGTTCTAGGCACTTCAGTCCGGAACCGCTCTGCTGCTACGGTGGCAGGTTCGAATCCTGCCTCGGGCATGGATGTGTGTGAAGTCCTTAGATTAGTGAGGTTTAAGTAGTTCTAAGTCTAGGGGACTGATGGCCTCAGAAGTTAAGTCCCATAGTGCTCAGAGCCATTTGAACCATTTTTTTGAACCCTGATTCATAATGGTAAACATAAAGTCAAAATTCTCACTGACGATACAGAGCATAGGAACTGGAAATTCTTCATTATTTCAAAAGTAATCCTAAGTTAAATAAGGTCAGTCAATTAATGGTACAAGTAAAGGCATTTACATATCCATATAGTAGCTCATGCAATATACAAAGTATTAACGACTTGTTATGGACGCAGTCTACTTGCATTTATTATAAAGACACTGAAAAACGGTCATGGCACTCTATTTTTCGAAATGAAGCAAATCAGCTGCTTTGGGTGAGCAATTTACTACCGGTGTGTCCTGGCACCCCGACAGAATACCTCGTACACGAGAAACGTTTTAATGTGAGTAATACTCTACATCTGCATTCTTAACAGATAAGTTCAAAAGGCAATGAAAGTCTTCACTGCCGGTAACATCTTTGAGTTCACCCATGTCTACATTTGTTCCTCTCTCCTCGCAAAAACATTTCAGTGCGTTTGCAGTGAAGGTACACGGATGTTATATCTTTCTTTACCTGTGTAAGGAAACAGGCGTCACTACGAACGAATGTATATGACTTGTTCGATTTCAATTTAATTTGCCTGTGGATACATTTTGTTCAGGATGGAAACTTAGTTTCACACAAACACACCTGGAAATATCTATACTGTTTTATTTCTTACCTTACTATATTTACAGTTTTTTTATTCACCTTTCGACCATCTGCAACCCTGCATCAACCCGCACTTACAGACGCACTGCCACATGTAATAACCACGAGTTTCAAATCCAGCCAACATACACGCCCATCGTTTTACATTTAATGGAAAGCTCCATGTTTGGATTTGCAAGTTATAAGAATGTTAAATGTTGTCGTGAACCTAAGAATAGAGGTGTATAAATAACGTAATGCTGTAGTAGATACGTAGTCAAGAGAAACCAGAGGAAATCCGCAATACTAATAAAGTTTGAAATACCGCTGGATATTCTCGTAAGTTTTTACTGACAGTACAAAACATAGGAACTTTTCATTAAGCTGTAAGAAGTAGCTACAGAGCGCAAAGGTGATACAGAACTGCAGAAATAAAATAACACAAGTTATTAAACGTCAAACTCTTATGATTCTGTATTACACAAAGTGTCTCTAAAAGCTACTTTCCTTCGAGATCTGAATTGCAAAGCCGATTCTTAACGCAATGCTCTGGCTCAGTGAAGTGAACAGAAGATCTTTCAATGGAAATCTTTACAATAAATTTACGAAAGAAACGTTACACTTGAAAGTAGGACAACTTGCTGGGAGATTTCCGTGAACGCTGTGAATGCATATTCTGATTACTTGTTCAGAAGGAAGATTTGTTCTTCGTGAAAGGAGCAAACAAAAGCACGTTCTGCTAGGAAATGTGTTAGCCACTCAACCGTGGCCAAACTACTCACATAAATAAAGCTGGGCATCTGGGTCAGCTGCTCGTATGTTGAATGTTAGCTCTTAACGTCTGAAAGCTGTGTCATAAATTGCTGGCAGGCAATTAAGTAATTTGTCTATAGTACCAAGAAATATTCTGCATTGAGTGCAATATTTTTGGCAACGTTAAGTTCCTTGAAATATTTAACTCCTTGTTACCCATGTTACTAAAAGTGTTGTATTCTTCGAAAGCCATTTCTGTCATTAGTTTCAGTAAATCAAAAAATTTATGACGCAAATATATTCCAGGAATGAGCCCGCCATCATTACGAAAATTTAAGAGTAGTTATTTACGTCACTGGATTGCTTTCTACAATTGTATTTTAGAAATTATATTTCGACCACTGCCATCACAAAGACGCTGTAATATAAGCGCAAGAAATATAGTTGTGCGCGATGGAAGAAGGGGGGGTAAATGTGGCCAACTGCCCTTCGTGGATCCTGAAATACATACCTGTTATTCACTAAAGAATTCTTATCTATTAATAGTTTTTTCTGTCTGTAATTCCACTAAACTGGAAGCTTAATCGAAGCTTGGAAAATTATTGGTTATCAGCCATGGCTCTTTGAAAATCTACTCCAGTCCATGGTTCGGTGAGGGAGTTCATATAGAGTTCGAAGTGGAAAGGATTGTGTATATATGATATCAGTATCTGACAAGAGAAATTTGGAAAACGTTTTATTATAGAAAAATTAAATTCCACCAGTTTTGAACATATAATTGTTTAGATCTCTCTCTTGTTTTAGATGTACGTAATATGGTACGAAAGGCTGCGAAGTTATCATCGTATCGAGTTTTGGTTCAGGCAGCCTCGCCTTTTCCCATTTCAGCCAGACTACACCTGATCTTCCCATCTCTTCTCAGGTCGTCCAATATTTCTTTCCATAGTGAAGTACCATTTACATATGAATTTAGGTATTCTCTTAAATGAGACACTTCTCTTAAATGAGACACTTAAAGTAGTAAGGGAATTTTGCTATTTGGGGAGCAAAATAACTGATGATGGTCGAAGTAGAGAGGATATAAAATGTAGACTGGCAATGACAAGGAAAGCGTTTCTGAAGAAGAGAAATTTGTTAATATCGAGTATAGATTTAAGTGCCAGGAAATCGTTTCTGAAAGTATTTGAATGGAGTGTAGCCATGTATGGAAGTGAAACATGGACGATAAATAGTTTGGACAAGACGAGAATAGAAGCTTTCGAAATGTGGTGCTACAGAAGAATGCTGAAGATTAGCTGGGTAGATCATATAACTAATGAGGTGCTGAATACGGTTGGGGAGAAGAGAAGTTTGTGGCACAACTTGACCAGAAGAAGTAATCGGTTGGTAGGACATGTTCTGAGGCATCAAGGGATCACCAATTTAGTACTGGAGGGCAGCGTAGACGGTAAAAATCGTAGAGGAAAACCAAGAGATGAATACACTAAACAGATAGAGAAGGATGTAGGTTGCAGAAGGCACTGTGAGATGAAGAAGCTTGCACAGGATAGAGTAGCATGGAGAGCTGCATCAAACCAGTCTCAGGACTGAAGACCATAACAACATAAATTCTCTTATATCACATCCTTCGAATGTGTTCATGCCACATCTTTGTGTACTCCTGTATTTTATGAAGTGTAATTTCGACGCCCGGTTTATTTCTAATATCACTAATTTTCAGTCTATATATGTAGCCAGCTAGTGGTCTTAGGAGTTTCACCTGTGCAGTTTCAGTCCTCCTCCGTTAATTGGCGTTTGTCCAAGTCTGTGACGCATACATTAGAAATGGTACTGCTGTCACATTGTAAAAGTTTGGTCCTCTCTCTTTCCTAACTTCCTCGAGGAGAGTACGATTTATAGTATCCACTAAGTGTTGAAATTTTTGCAGTTTATATTCTTGATCAAAAGATGTAACATAGACAGCTCACAGTCCAGATATTTTAAAGTAATTATTTTTTTAAATATTTTTGCTATTAAATGTTTCTTACCATAGGATGACATTATCTTAGTTTTATCTTTAGGTATTATCAAAAAAATGGTTCAAATGCCTCTGAGCACTATGCTACTTAACATCTGAGGTCATCAGTCCCCGAGAAATTAGAACTACTTGAACCTAAGTAACCTAAGGACATCACACGCATCCATGCCCGAGGCAGGATTCGAACCTGCGACCATAGCGAGATATTATCACGTTGTAATAATTTGCTACCTTGTGAAACAAACAAATCGCTCTCTGTAATTTATCTTCCAAGTCCGCTAAGATTATTTGATTGTCTGCAAAGAGGAGTGTATTTTTGACTTCAATATAACTCTTATAATGGTTTATTATCTTATACTTCCATGTCCCTACGACGTCGTCTATGTATACATCAAACAATGCGGGTGATAAAGGACACACTAGTCTCCCTGGTTGAGAGATGATTCGCGCATACGGACTAGCTTTTTGTACTTCGATATTTTCTGTACATGCGTACTTAAAGTTACACTAATTAGATGGTAGAGAATACCGTTCTTGTTTTTGCTTAATTTCTACTAGTTTAACTCTGTTACCTTCATCAAATGTTCTCTACAAGTCGATAAAGGCTATGTATATGGTATCAGTGCACGCTCCGAGTTTTTCAATGATTTGTCAGGCAGCGAAAGTTCGGTCTAAGCAGGGTCTTCCCTTCTGAAACCCGTTCTGTTCTGGTGTAAGAAAGGTGTCTGGAAGTAACCGTAATTTGTTATTATTTTCACATATATCTTGTATTGAGAGTCCAACAGACTAATCGTAGATAACTGCCGCACATCCTGCGGTCCTTTTTTTTACGTATTAGGTAATAACTGCAGTTTGCTAGTTATCTGGAATGTTATTAACTTCCAATTTTTTTTTAATATAGAATTTTAAGGGTAAAGGTTCCGAAACAGGTTTAAATATGTCCACATTGTGATTGTCTTCGTCTTGGGCTTTTCTGTTTTTGGCTGTATTTAAAACATTCTTTAGTTATTTCATTGATATAGTATCAACATGCTCGTCAATTACTGTAGTTTTCACATTTCTCTCAGCACGATTCCACAAATTCTGAAAATAATTCACCAACTCATTTTATAAGTAGGTTTAGTTTTATTCACATCTCTCTCATCTTTATTAAGTTGTTACAGCACGCTATAGGCCTTATTTTGTTGCCCATGTATATCATACTCAGTTTCACTCAGAATACCTTCCCAACTTTGTTGTTTATTTCACCTTGTCTTTCTTCCGACACTGCTGTGTGCTGCTTTTTATACACGATGTAATTTTCTTGTTTCCTTGATCGCAGATTTTTCAGGTAAGCTTCCTTCTTACGTTTTATGACGTCTGCTGTTCTTTGTTTCAGATGGGGAGTCTCCTTTTGTTTTCATATTTAATCCTTTTCTCTAAAGTCTCATCAGAGGATATTTGTCTTATTTTTTCTACGTTCTCCGATTGTTGAATAGTGTTCTGTTCATCTTGCAAGTCTTTTAGTATTTCATCTAAACATTTCCTGCATAATCGTCTAACGGTTGGATTTATTACAAAGGCATTTTAAATTTTTTTTTCTTAAGTTTGTTTTCTGGTGCTGTGAAATATTTTTGATGTACAGTGTCAAAGATATCAAAATCCAATAATCCTGTTTCAAAACTTTTTTCCCGTCATCCTCATTCGAGTAGTGCTAGTCAGTTCAGCTATTTGACTGATACTGCCACTGGTGCCATTCAGGATCATTTCTGTTTTTCTGATATATTTCTATTTCAGATTTGCGGTTTTCGGTGTCAAAGTAACATTGTTGGTATACAAATAAAATAGCACGTGTGTATACTTTCTGTTTTGTTTCACAAGGTTTCGATTATATTTTAGGATATTTGCTGCATTTAAGTATACTGAAGAGCCAAAGAAACTGATACACCTGCCTAATGTCCCCTAGTGCCACCAGCGAGCACGCAGTAGTGTGCAACATGTCGTGGCTTGGACTCGACTAATGTCTGAAGTAGTGCTGGAGGGAATTAACACCATGAATCCTGCAGGGCTGTCCATAAATTCGTAAGAGTACGAGTGGGTGGGGATCTCTTATGAAGAGCACATTGCAAGGCATCCCAGATACGTTCAATAATGTTCATGTCTGGCGAGTTTGGTGGACAGCGGAAGTTTTTAAACTCAGAAAAGTGTTCCTGGAGCTACTCTGTAGTAATTCTGGATGTGTAGGATGTCGCATTATCCTTTAGGAATCGGTCAAGTTCGTCGGAATGCACAATGAACATGAAGGGATGCAGGTAACCAGACAGGATGCTTACGTACGTGTAACCTGTCAGAGTCGTATCTAGACGTATCAGGGGTCAGATATCACTCCAACTGCACACGCCCCACACCATTATAGACTCGCCACCAGCTTAAACAGTCCCCTCCCTACATGCAAGGTCCAATGATTCTTTAAGTTGTATCCGTGCCCGTACATGTCCAACCGCTCGATATAATTTGAAACGAGACTCGTCCGACCGGGCAACGTTTTTCCAGTCGTCAACAGTCCAATGTCGATGTTCACCGGCCCAGGCGAGGCGTAAAGCTTTGTGTCGTGCAGTCATCAAGGGTACATGAGTGGACCTTCGTCTCCGAAAGCCCATATCGATGATGTTTCATTGAATGGTTCGCACGCTGACACTTGTTGATCGCCAGCATTGAAATCTGCAGCAATTTGCGGAAGGTTTCACTTCCGTCATGTTGAACTATTCTCTTCACTAGTTGTTGCTCCCGTTCTTGCAGGGTCTTTTTTCGGCCGCAGCGATGTCGGTATTTGATTGTTCACCGGATTCCTAATATTCACGGTACACGAATGAAATGATCATACGGGAAAATCCCCACTTCATCGCCACCTCGGAGATGCCGTGTTCCATCGCTCGTGCGCCGACTAAAACAACACGTTCAAAAGCACTTAAATCTTGATAACCTGCGTTGTAGCAGCCAGTTCCCGAGCTAACTACTGCGCCAGACACTTGTTGTCTTATATAGGCGTTGCTGAGTGCAGCGTCGTATTTGAATACGCATGCCTAGGATTTTCAGTGTATGTAGGTAAGTAACAATAATTTCTTGTGGCTCAGTGACGTAGTGTATGGACGCCACTTAGCGACTGGCATGTATGTAACCTACCTCAGTTATCCGTCCAGGGAAACGGGGGCCTTCAGTTTAACGTGGAATAAAAACTACGTGTCGTTCCCAGAATCCCTTCACATCGAGAGTCTAGATCAAAATCACACTGATAATTTCCCTATTCCGAGCGGAATTCGATCCCGCTATCTCTCGGTTTCCATGAACGCTGTTCACCTCCTAGTACTGATGTAACTGGCACAAATAAATAAAACCTTCACGAAGGTTCGTAAGCATTCTGACCGACGATATCAACTTCCAGCAGAGCACAGTGTAACATTCAAGGCTTATGCAGCCATGGCGGCTGCATCGGCAATCAAAATAGCATACGTACTTAAGAGGCAGTTGACGGCAATCAGAGAGTATCGATCAGTGTAGGTGACCAGAACTCATTCTATTGAGCTACCACATAAAAATTTGCTGTATTATTCTGTGCTAACTGTAAAGACTGAAACACATTACTGATAAGCTCGCAGACCGCATATTAAATACGTGCGGGCTACCGAAGAGAGAACTTTGTTGACTCGGATTGGTCTCCAGTGATGCAAAAGGCTTAAAGTAACTAAATGAAACAACTATCACAAAAGGGTTCAAGAAACTGTTAGCAACTGCAGTGATTATTCACCAATACTATCCATGAAGTGCGCAGAGAGATGTGCCATAGTGTTTAGCAAATTCAGTTCGCATTCTGAAAGGCTGAAATCCAAGTCTGACCGCCATGATTTAGGTTTTCTGTAATTTCCCTAAATCACTCCAGCAAAATTCCGGGATTGTTTCTTTGATAGGGCAAAGCCAATTTCCTTACCGTTTTGGAAGAACTCTGAGCCTCTCTAATGATCTCGACGCCGACGTAATGTGAAACCCTTCCCTCTTTCAATGACGTGTCACAGTTTAGTTTATCTTACCGTCGACGTCGGAAAATAATGACTACGAACACTTTCTTTTTCTTAACAGGAAACATCGTTAATTTCTGTTATTGGGAAATAATAAGTTTATTCCTGCAACAATCTGCACTAAATCTTCAACAAAGAAATACACTTTCGCACGGTACCGTACAGAAATCTGACGCTAGTGTAGTTTGACAATAATGTACGGCTCGTTAAGCACGATATCTCCGGAAATATGGAGACACATACGCTTATCCATACGCTCATTCTCTTGGTTTATTCCCAAATTGTATGAGAGTCTGAAATACGCGCGCTTGTTTCACACTCCTTTCGTAGTTTATGTCATTTTCAATTTTGCTATGGAATGTTATATAAAATATGACACTGTTATTTGTGCGAGGATGGGAGCAAGTTATTTTGTTTTGCATTTCCTTAAATTAATCAGTGTCTCTCCTGTAGCCATGGCTGTTTGCTTTCCCACCTTGGCCGTTTAGCTTGGAACGAAGGGCGAGCAGAATGAATGTCATATAGAGGGCAAACTGTCCTTTACTTATTCACGCAGGTAGTCGTACCAACCTTAAGAATCTCCATTTTCACGTATATTTGGTGCCAGAAAGAGATCTCTCTGAACCAACTTTAGCGAATCACAGGCCATCCCGCCTCATTCGGGTTGTCTGCTAAAACAGCAAGAAGGCTGCCCATCCTCAGTGGCTAGTGGAGCAGGCGCCATCTTTCTCTCCTAAAGTATTCGGCTTCCGCTCTGAACAAGGTAAAGGGGTTGACGTGTAGGATAATTCTGTTCCAGCCCTTAGTCGGTAAGCACGCGAGTTCCTAGTGGACAAGAAGTTAAGGTAGTGGCGCTTCTGAGTTACGAAATGAATAACTAAGCATCAGCGCTTTCTTGTTGCACGGTAAATCCTGTGTATATTTTTCTAATTACTGTGTATCAAATTCACTTAGTTTTGAGCCGCTATGAACTTCTATTTTTGTTTCGTTCATTATTCAGTTTTTGAACACATGAACCCACTGGGTACTCAAGCTAAGTAACACCTTCGCGCTTATTTTGATCAGTTTTGCCTCTACTGATTGTCCACCCTGATCTTTAATTCGTGTGATAAATGATTATTTCCGAGTGAGTAATTATCAGGATATAGAATGTCGTTGATTTGTATGAGTTCTTGAGACCATCTGGCGAGTGGCTGACTCTTTGTGATCCTGGAATTAACTGATAAATAACAGATTCGCGAAAATAATAATAATTTTGGTTTCAAATGATCCCAGAGTCGTGTGAAGAATTTTCTGTAATTTAGGTAAAAATGCGGGCGGGAGGCCATCATGTTCTTTTCACCGCCTTGTAGCGAGTCGTCCTACCGATGTACGGTAGCTTGCGTGCTAATTAGCCTTAGTTCCTTGCAATCACTATCGTGGTTTTCATTCGGTACCTATCAAGCTCCCGCATATACCTCTTTTTGCGTCTTATCATTTTACCTTATTCGTTATGGAGAGAGATGATACTGCTGAGACGTGCGTTACTCAGTTAAGATCAGGTTAAATTGGGAGGGGATAGAGTGATATTTCATAAGCTAGTTATTCTTGCAATTTGTATTCTAAACTTAGATGCTTTTCGTAGTGAATTTGATGTTTGTCTATGAAATCTCCTTTTAATGACGACACAGTCCCTTAGAGATAGTTAACGTGCGAGAGTTTGTAAAGCACTCGTTAAGAATTTCATAAGCACTTGTACAGAGAATAACGAAATATGAATTTTGTCGTCGTATGGTCTATGGTCGATCGGATCTTGCGTTAAGTGCGTGTTGTTTGATGAATTACATTCATGGCAAGGCTTAATTTCTTCTCTGATGAGCCTTTGCACTTGCGACACACATATTTTACTTGTCATTCTTTCACTCGCAGTGTCTAATTAGTTGGCGCTAAACCATAATCCAATTAACGTGATGAGAGAAAATGCGTTATTAGGAGAGTTACTATGATATATATTAATTGCAGTCATCTTAGACAGATTCCTCGCCGTTTCATAGATTGTTCTATACGCTCTTTTTGTTGGGCAAGGCTGCCCAGTGAAAGTAATCTGTCCTAGAAATCCCTAACACTAGGCACTTCTTTTACATTCTTGAAAGCACGAGGGCAAAAGATAATTTTTGCGAGTATACGAGCGAATTCTTGGAGATGGAACACACAGGGAATCCTGAAATATCCAAAGCCTTAACTTTGGGGTTATATTGTAGACCATGGACACAATCACACTTAACGGTAAAGGACTGACATACGGCTACAAGCAGCACGCATTCGGTGCACATCATCAAGTTACTGAAATCTCGTCCTCTGTGTTAAGCGTCAATTGACACAGTAGGCCCTAGAACATACGGTTTTGTTGATTTCCCAATGTGGAATTATGAGCCGAAGAAACCAAGCAAATTATTTATACGCTTCAGATATAAAAATTTCCCTTTTGATTTTGTTAGTCTTGCGTCTACTTTTTACTTTTCTTTTTAGTTATTTCCTTTTCTTAATTTGTGTCGGAAAATCCAGTAAATTTGTACTATAAGAGCCAAATGTGGTTTTACACCGTTTACAGTTTACCGTCTACGCATGTCATAGCCGACGTAATGACACGTCAAGATTGACGACGCTGTCTATAAAATTTTAACAGAAAATACGATAATAACAAGCTAAAGGTAAAACAGCACAACAACGTATAAGGTAATGTCGTTAATGTCTTGCAACTATTAAATATTTTAATCATTTACGCTTTCTAACTATTAGTTTTCGGTACGATAACTATATCTGCACCATTTTTCGAAGTATTATTTGTTTCTTTTTCAAATTGTTCAAATGGCTCTGAGCACTATGGGACTTAACATCTGTGGTCATCAGTCCCCTAGAACTTAAACCTAACTAACCTAAGGACATCACACACATCCATGCCCGAGGCAGGATTCGAACCTGCGACCGTAGAGGTCACGCGGCTCCAGACTGAAGCGCCTAGGACCGCACGACCACACCGGCTGGCTTGTTTCTTTTTCCTGCGACAGTAATTTACAGCTATATGGCAGATTTTCAAGTGTTTATCCTATTTCAATATGTTGGCAGTGGCCGTGAAAATTCTCCTGAGAAAACGAGTTTTCTAAGTTGCCATAACGTGACAGCCATACAAACTCTGTACGTATTATATCGTTACGTAACAATTGTTACTCTTACAATAACAACAGCCATCAAAAATGAATCACTTCATTCCACTGAATAAAATGTCACATTAAAGAAACAGAAGGATTTAGTATTCAGTGAAATTTTTTAAAAATCCAGAAAATTTTAAAGCATGCAGAAAATTATAACCGTGGATCTGTGATATGCCAAGACGCAGATGTCTGACAACTACGTGAAGGTTTCGACAGTAATCACATTTAATGCAGCAGCTGTTGGAGTTGGCTGTAGTTAGGCTCGTGTCGAGCGCACAGTTTGATGGAGTTAACTCGAGTCAAACTTAGTCGCCGTTCGGATGAAGTGATGGAGAGGTCCACAGAGGATAATTATTCCGCTACTATATCGAATCCACCGGAGAACCATTGTTACAGTTCACGCCCTTGCGGAAACAGGAAGTGTATCAGCTACTATATTTTTTTTTTAAATCACCACCAAACAACCACAATGGAACAGAAAGAGAGTAGTCACGTCGCTTACACAAATGTTGCGTAGTACAGTGAGTAGTAGTGTCCTGATCGGCGGGCAACATGTCTCGCGAAGCACCTCTCACATTAAACTGAAATATTACAATATGGGAGTTAGACGCCCAACACAGAACTAACGGTGAACAACATTGTAAAAAATGTACCTACTGAATTAAGTAAAATTATTATTTAAAAATAAGGTATAACAGATCAAAAAACTACAGACCTTAAACAATACTAAATGTGGTAGGTAAAATACAATTATTTTGAATTTAACGGAAAACTGATTCAACTACCAAATGCATTTGCAATGGGTAATCTGCTAGCGGGCCTTCCAACAAACGTTTATAAACACACTAGAAGATAAATTTTTCAGACGTTATGCATCGACAGAATTAGACATTCAGTCTTACTCTGGCCACATTTATGATGTTTTCATTATGTACAATGTAACTAACTAATGAAGAGGTTAACCAGCTTTTTGAAACATTTAATCATCTTTGTGAGAAAATTGGTTTCAATGCAAGTTACAAACTGAAAAACGACAGCTAAATTATTTGGATTTAAATTTGTCGATAGTAGATGATAAAATAACTGTTGATATCTTCCGTAAGGCAACGAATACCGATCAGATTACACATTCTCGGTGCCCTAAGAGAGCTTCCTTTCACTCAGTTATTCGTCGCGCTATAGTCGCACCATTATCACCAGTTAAACTAAAGAAAGAAAATAATTTAATTAAAACAGTGGCATTTAATAACGGTCATGAACTCACATTAATGGTTAAAAAATTTCGAATCGAAAACTAATGAAAGACTCGTACACAAGCTAATGTTCTGAATAAGGATAAAGGAAAATGTATTTGAACTCCGTATTTAGATAAAGTATCGTATAGGATTCAGCGTCTGCTAGTTAAGGAATATGGATACAAGGTTGTTTTCTCATCAAATAACTGTTTATAAAAAATTTTGTCCATAATTTAAAAACTTCAAATGAATGTTTACGTAGCTTAAGAGTTTATAAAATTACTTGGGGTTTGTGATCGATGATTTGTGTCAGATAAACCAGTAGGCCTTTTACCATAAGATGTAAGGAAAACTTGCTATGGAAGAAAGGTATTGATGTTCAAAATTACATTTTCATAAAGCATCTCTACGTTTATTAATATAGGGACACAGTCCAAAAGGACTACACGAAATGACGATTCTACTTAGGGAGAAGAGAGGGTGGAAACTTGATGTCTTGCAAGAGCTTGAGATCTCTAGGTGTGTGGTCAGCAGCAATGGTCTCATTTTAAACGAGCAACTACAGTTAAGAAACAAAAGCGTCTATTACGCCTTGTAGTCATTGCACGCAACCACACGATGCTTTGGTTCATGTTTACGTTCACTTCCTCTTCGGAAACGTTGTTTCTCCCTTTCCTTTATGGATTCTTTGCTTTCTTAGTGACAACACGCCAGAGGGCACTGTATGCCACGTCCTGTGTTGCAAATTTTATGTAAAGCGTATTCTCCCCATTTTTTCTTCCTGTGAAATCTTGATAAAATCTTGCTACACACGCTTTTTATTCTCGGAACGTTTTTGTAATTTACAATTTAATTCGCTTTACGCTACGTATTGTAATTGTTTTTTAACTTATTTTATTCCTTTTCTTTTATACTACATGCAATTTACTTCGTTTAAAATATCTATATATATATATATATATATATATATATATATATATATATATATATATATATATATCATACTGATACATTACTGTAACAGTTACATATTTCGTACAGCTGAACGTTTGTTACTCTACTGTCGCCCAGTAAGTGACGTGCTGTACACCATGTTTACCTGGCATCGCAAATAGTTGCAACACGTCCAGTGCAATGTGAGCTCTTTTAACACATCGAAACTGTGAACTATTTTACTGTTAAATGTAGGACTTTATTGTATATTTTTAACTGCATGACTTGAGCTCCTTCGCTTATCATGTGCGTTCACAATTTTAACGTCATGTAATTTATGCAAGCTCCAGTTTATTCCATGTACTCATCTGAAATGCTGTAAGGTATTCAGTATTTTAGACGTTTGTTTTATAATATGTTTCACACATTATAGGTGTTTCTCCTTTAGCTGAAGATACACTTAATGCTATTGCATCTTGGTCAAAGTTGACTTCATACTTTATACATTCATCTACATCTACATCGACTTCGATACTCTGCAAATCACGCTTACGTTCGTAGTAGAGGGTTCATTGATTCACCTTCACAACAATTATCTATTATTCCAATCTAGACGAGCCCGCGGGAAAAACGAATACCTATATCATTCCGTGCGAGCTCTGATTTCCCTTATTTTATTATGATAATGGTTTCTCCCAGTGTAGATCGGCGTCAACAAAATATCTTCGCATTCGGAGGAGAAAGTTCGTGATTGAAATTTCGTTAGAAAATTCCGCGGCAACGAGAAACACCTTTGTTTTAATGATGTCGACACCGAATCCTGTATCATGCCAGTGACACTCTTTCCCCTATTTCTCGATAATACAAAACGCGCTGTTCTCTTATGAACTCCTTCGATGTGCTCTGTTAATCTGATCTGGTAAGAATCCCAGACCGCGCAGCATTACTCCAAAAGAGGACGAACAAGCGTACAGCAGCAGTCTCTTTAATAAATCTCTTACATTTTCTGTTCTGCCAATAAAACTCAGTCTACTTTGAAAATTTCTTTCGGTTGCTACTGTGATCCATCTTTAAAATCGTAGAATCGTAGTATTTTCTGTTCTCTACATTACAAACACTAACTACAATTGTTAAGGATGTAAGATGTTTGCAGAATATGAGGCGTACAGTAGATATAAATGGAAGTATTTTCTACGGACAGCTTCATATACTGATAGGCCCATGTAGAACCACACTAACACGTCCTCTATGAAATGTAGTTCTGTTTGCATGTAATTTTGTGTTGCGATGGTCTCTTTTCCGGCCTGTACGTCTAGTGCCCTCAGCGATCTCAGATTTATACCGTTCGCTATAGTGTGGCCTTCGTCTGTAAATTGTGAATTTACGGAAGAACCTATCGACCGCTAAACGAACGATGTTGCGAAGGTAAATAAAAGACTGAGATATCTCCAACGATTAAAGGAATTGGCTGAACATTGTCTAATATTTACATTCATACGTCCGGTGGAATTTTTGGAGCATTTTAAGCAACGTAGATCATTCACATATTGTCCCCACGCTATTTTAAATAAATGTTTTCAGCCATGTCATATGGTCTTGTGTAGCTTGTTATTTTGAGAATACTATCCGGTAACATGTCCTAACATCTTAACACTGCTTTATTTCATTTCACCAATTTTCTAACTTATAATTCTTTGATTATCATCATAATCAAAACATGAGAACATTGTTGGATTTGGACAGTACATTTCTGCTGATTCCGTGTGATATATATGTATGGCTCCCATGATGAAAACAGTCATCATCCTGATTCTCAAGTGCCTAGAAATTTCTGGAGGTTTCTTGAGAAGCAGTGGATTCACATGTTTATTAGAGAATATTATATTCTAAGAAGATCACCTGTTTTGAATCTATAGAATTCTTTCTTCTTAACAAGCAAATCTGACGACTGTCTGGTAAAATTAATATGTGCAGCACAGGGAATTTTGACCTCAATTTTCGTATATGCACTGATTTAAGAGTTGACATCATCAGCTTCGTTTTTCAGTTTTGTCCGTACGATGACTACCCAGTTATAACGTACGCTTAGTGAATTATGAATTAATCCGGAAAAAGACACTAATTTCCACACTGGTATACTGTATTATGAGACGATAAATTGTTGTGACTGATGAAAGTTTAAGCATGCAAACGCATGAATTTTTTGTCTTTCTAAAGCAGCTGCATGTGGTGTGCATTAGAGTGAAGTCTATAGGAGGATTATTTTGTAAATATTTTGTTTCCACTAAGTAAGTGAAGTATCTCACCGATACGAAGAGCAAAATAGTAGTCTATCTCTAGATACCACAAGAAAGGTAGGCTTCGATACCGGACTAAACCTGGAGCCTTAGGAGGCTTTTTACACCTGATTACAAGGTAATGTATTAACGTCTCTCTCACCCCTCACTGAGACGGAAAACGTCGATTGGAAAGGAGTACGTATACATCTAGCCGTTATGGTGTACGATAACCTAAAACAAATAAGAGAGCAACAAATATTACCAAATGAATTTAGAGTATCAATGTAAATAACAGTTATCCAACGTTAAAATCTCCATGTGTGTGAGTCAGAAAGACACATCATTTCCCGTCAGAGTTGTCAGAAACACAAAACATGGCTTGCATGACTCCCAGATGATGCGTGATGTAGTTTTTCCCTTACTTTATTTACAAAACGAAGAGGAAAGCATTCTCCAAAATTGAGAAGATACACAGAAAACCAGAGCACGATGTTGGGGAATGTAGTGAGGACTAGAAGACGAAGAAATAAGTCACTTGGTAGGAATGGTTATGAAAAAATGGTAAATTAAACTTGAACTTCGATCTATAGAGTGGTGCCAGTCATCTGAATACCTTAATTCTTGTTGGTACGGCAGCAATTATTGTTGATGATGTAAAACAACTATGAGAAGAATTAAATTATGGCAGTTGAAACCTTTCAGTACCACGAGACAGAGGCAGGCTCCAGAGGGTCTCAAAAGGGTGCTCATGTGTTAAGTATAACGGGAGAAAAACATGCTGAAAGCTACTGGTAGCATGAGCAGGGAGAGCTAGACGGGATGAAGGGCACCGTAGATCTAGGGCCATAGCACAGCATGGCTGTTTAGCGATCTCTTCTTACATCGTACTAAGTATGTTCCCAGATGCAGAATGAATCAATCGTTATCTGGAAACTGACAACTTCTTCCTTAATTTAGTCTTTCAGTAATTTTGACTTTTACGAGCAACAATGTAATCGAAATTTTGTGTTATGTTAATTTCAAAAGAGCATTAGTGATATTATTTGGGTTTATATGAAGACTATCTGCAAAGCAACATCCATTTTTCTGTATCATGGGATGTCGTATGGGAAATGAAATGCTAATTACAAACGCTCACGCTCACGTTGTGGGTCAGCGTATTTGAAGCTGGATACCCTTGGATCAATACTGCTTGTCGTTCGTTCGACTAAAGGGTTATTTTTATCAGTTTTCATACTGGTTTGACGTGGCCACCCATAAATTCCTCTCCTGCGTTAAGCTTTTTATCTCATAGTAGCATTTACACACAATAGCCAGAATAAACGAGCCTGTTAACTCAAAAATCCCGCTAAATGTGAAACTCTGTCTGCCATACAGACTTTTAGAGGCAAAAAACCTCAGACTTGTTGAAATTCACCGTGAAATTCGTGCAGTATATGGATCAAATGTGATGAGTGAAAATAATGTGTGTCAGTGGTGTCCGCTGCTCAAGAGATGAAGGACGAGTTGTCATGATAACAAACGTCTGTCTGTAGTCAACACCGAACTGCTACACAACATTTACAGAAAAATGAGCCTCAGGCAACTCTGCACGGAATTCTCGACCGTTTCCCATGGCGTCATGACTAAACAATCAGGGTACCAAAATGTTAGCGCTCTTTGGTTCTCTCGGGTCATTGAATTTTATACAGAGGAAATTTGTCACCTAGTTAATAAACATGATAGATGCACGAATCGGAGTAGCAATTATGCAGAAAAGTACCACAGAGGAGTCGAAAATTCTTTATGTAAATCTACTTCAATGGTTCTAGTATTAGATGTGTGTCCTAACGGACGTTATTTTCCGCATTGCCTTCATATCTTTATCAGCAGGGATCAGTGTTGTACCGAGAGGATAGCGCACCTAATAACGCATGATATTTTTACGTCGATACTTCAGTCTACTGACTGATTTCAGAATCACAGGTGAGAATGCGCACTACGGTCCACCCTAAGCAGGGCGAAATTTTGTAAGTACGTTTCATAGCATTTCCTATAGTTTTTGTTGTTCTTAGGCGTAAGATTGCGTTTCCTGTAGCATTCCGTAAATATTAAAGTGTTCTATAATACATTAAAGCTATTGAGAATATATTGTTAATCCTCCAGGTTTAGAATTTTATTGTGAGTAAAATGCTACATAATTTTTAGAACTATTTATATAGTATAAGGACAGTTAAGCTATACTCCATCGGTCATGCGACATCCTGTACCTTGAAACAAAAGGATATATTTTACCAGGAAACATGTCATACTAGCAAATGTGCTAAGTCTCTTTAATATCTTCACAATTTCACCTGTATTGAAACTGAAAATTTGTATTAGTTTCTAATAACTTCAGTTTTAAAATATATTTAACGCATAACTGGTTTTTTATAATAGTTCTGCTTAATATGATTTATCTCACTGGTTACTGGCGAGTTATGGGGTAGTAATCTAGCAGATGGACTAGTAAACAAATTATTCACAAAATCTTCTCGACTGCACTGTTTTTTAAAATTTCAATCGAATATTTGTTTCACTTTTGAAAAACCTTGATTTTCTAGTTCTCTAGTTTCCACAAAAGACTGCAGCATATGTAAAGCCATCATTTTAAAACGGAATAAGAAAACATATTAAACTTCTATTGCAAGGGTGACGGTCACTCTGAACATTGTACGAAGGTACAACACTGTCCACTAGTATCACCTCATTTGACTTCTGAAATCATGCAGTTTTTTTTATTTCGAGTTGAGCCTCTATGGAGTGCGTGGTACCATCAAATTTCATTTTAGTGTCTAGGTCTTGTTCTTGTTCCAGCTTTCACTTCCTGCCAGTATCTTCCGAGCCCACCAAGAAGTGCCTGTTTGTGCTCTTCCGACAAAGGCCCTCCTTCTTTTGGAAGTTTATGTCATTTTAAAACCTTGGTAGTTGTTCACCGATCTTCTAAATTTGTTCCTGCCAGGAATTTCTCTCTCTGAGATACTAATCTGCCTAAGATCTTTTTCACATTCTTCGGACCATCTCGACCTTGTTTTCTTAGACTGGATGAAACTCCATATTCTTTTTATTAGTCGGTCACCGTCCAGCCTCAAGAGATGACGGTAAAACTAATATTATTACACATACACTCAAGTTTTTATTGCCATTGTTTTCTTTTCATTATTAATTTAAAGTTAGTCTTACAATCCATTTCCAAGCAGAATTTCTGTTAAATTTTCTTTTGTAAAACATTTGCAGTACTGTCAAGCACTATGTATGGAAGTCAGAAAATACTAGTAGATGCGACTTTTATTAGTCATAAGATGACGCGTTACTTATAAGAAACAGGGAACTGGTAGATTTGTAACTATTGGTCGGAAACATCATCAAGTAGACATGATTACTCTGTGAATCAGTGTACATCGGTGTCTGTACTCAGAAGCAAGGGAATGTTTCACACTGTGACCTCAGTAGTACCTGCAAAACACATTTCCTTCTAACACACTCTGAGCTCGTCTCATAAAACGTTTAATTACAGTGTACAGAGGAGAATGTTAATACTATATGTGCAGTTTAATTTGATACTCTGCGCAAGGATTATGTCAGCGACCGTAAGGGATTCTGTCTATTTAACCACGGCCAACGTTAACTGCGTGGAGAGTCAGGCTAGAATAAGCGTATAGTGTCATCCCAGACTAGCGAGTATCTCTTTACACAGAAACGAAATAAGATACACGCCAGTAAATAATTATGTACCTGTTCTTGAATCTCGATTCCGTTCCAGATTGCCTTCTTTAAATAGAAACAAATGCTGCTCATCTAGTTTAGCTCTGTCAGTAAAATATTTCTTTCCATAATCGAAGTATACCAACGACGCATAATAAGAAGAGTAGAAATTTCAAAGTTCGCTCGTGTGTAAATGGTTTTAAACTCAAATTGGAAAACTGTGTAGCATGTCTTCCGAAATGTTTTTGTTCGATTGTTATTTAGATAAGAATAACTGCTGAAAATAGTATCACAGAAAAGAAGTAAATTAATAAGTTTTGGTCGGTCTCATTGTCGTTCCGGATGCTTAGAAATGAATCACTATTCACGTAAAAAAGTTCTTCGCACAAAACTTAATCGGTTTTATGCGTGACAAATACACACACACACACACACACACACACAGACACACACATACATACATTAGAGGCATCCATAATGAACGTTAACCATTAACTGCAGCCTCACAACATCTTTCTGGTGATGTAATTTATTGCCAAATATCCATCTGAGTTTGAAAGAAAAATTATGTACACTTCTCTCTCTCACACACACACACTCACTCTCTCTTCTGCCACTTCCCCTCTCTACTTATTTTGCATCATAATGTAGTGAAATTGATATAATGAATTGTGTTGCTAAGCAAAACTACTGCATAATGGGAAAACAAATCCGATTCAGTTAGCAACCTGTAAAAGCCCACCACGTAGCCATATAAATGGAAATATCGACTATGAGATTTGCGACTAATTGAAATAAACTGAACCAAACTTGCTAGATGTTTGCTTTCATTTATTTGCGTGCAGGGGAATGGGCTATGACGCTCCGAGGTGTCATTTGCCATTCTATTTGTTTACATGTCGTCTTATTTTCGTTCGTCAATTCGTCGACCAGTTACTAGTCGTACGCGCGGCTTATCAGAACTGGCTCTCTTTCGGAAACAGAGTGACCGGTTAATATATGTGAAGCTATTATGCACGATATTGGAGGTCGAGGTATTAAACTGAAAGTCGAGGTATTAAACTCAACACAATGGAATAAAAATCGCGCCTTTTATCGGTTAGAGTCACACATTAATAAATATGTTGTTCATAAATGATTTCCATTTCTACACGACTATAGACGGCACGAGACATACTGCTCATTTGCGCTACAGTTAGTAGGTGTCTGTGGCGTAGTTTTTGTCTGTCTGCAACCATACAACGGCCAGTGCATTTTTAGTTTCACGGAAGACAAAAGAAGTCGATTATGCACAAGTCATCCGAGTGGGACTGACGTTCAGGAGCCGTTTCGCATTTGTCGGCCGAAAACTTTGTAATGGAAAGAGATTCGTGCGCCAGTGCTCTCCTGTGGTTGGGAAGTTTGTTCCCAACTTCTCTCATTCTCTACTTTTAATAGCATAAAATTTGTCTTTCAATGACGATAGTCCAAGAACTATTGTGATAGCCACTCGACTCTGTTTTGCAGACTACATCCAGGTTTTCCAGCATGTTCTGCTCCCTAATGCGATCTCGCTCTTATAACAGTCCGCAATTCCATCTCTGCAACTCTATAATGAAAGCGAAACGCGGTAAGACTAATACGAGGGCTCATACAGGGTGTTACAAAAAGGTACGGCCAAACTTTCAGGAAAAATTCCTCAAGCACAAATAAAGAAAAGATGTTATGTGGACATGTGTCCGGAAACGCTTAATTTCCATGTTACAGCTCATTTTAGTTTCGTCAGTATGTACTGTAGTTCCTCGATTCACCGCCAGTTGGTCCAATTGAAGGAAGGTAATGTTGACTTCTGTGCTTATGTTGACATGCGACTCATTGCTCTACAGTACTAGCATCAAGCACATCAGTACGTAGCATCAAAAGGTTAGTGTTCATCACGAACGTGGTTTTGCAGTCAGTGCAATGTTTACAAATGCAGAGTTGGCAGATGCCCATTTGACTATCATTAATGGGGGCTTTTGAAAGCTCTTGTCTACGCAACCTCGGTACCAAATGTAGAGACTCTTCGTGCTCGTATTGTGGACGGCTGTGATACAATACGCCATTCTCCAGGGCTGCATCAGCGCATCAGGGATTTAATGCGACGGAGGGTGGATGCATGTATAATCGCTAACGGAGGACATTTTGAACATCTCCTGTAACAAAGTGTATGAAGTCACACTGGTACGTCCTGTTGCTGTTTGTTTCCATTCCATGATTAATGTGATTTGAAGAGAAGTAATAAAATGAGCTCTAACATGGGAAGTAAGCGTTTCCGGACACATGTCCACATAACATATTTTCTTTCTTTGTGTGTGAGGAATGTTTCCTAAAAGTTAGGCCGTACCTTTTTGTAACACCCTGTATAAGAATGCCTGAAGGACTAAAAATGAAGTACAGACTATGATATGTTTGCA
Source organism: Schistocerca americana (assembly GCF_021461395.2). Classification (NCBI taxonomy): domain Eukaryota; kingdom Metazoa; phylum Arthropoda; class Insecta; order Orthoptera; family Acrididae; genus Schistocerca; species Schistocerca americana. The sequence goes on from NC_060125.1 coordinate 402,629,750, forward strand.
GTATCGGTAATGACCATCTTCCTCTAAGGAGATGGAAGGTCGTATCGTAGCAGTACTACGGGCTGTTTTTTGTTTGTCATTTATCAACAGCGATTAGCGGTCTCCGCAGGTACTGATGGAGATACAAAAGAAAAAATTGTGCTTTGCCACAGTGTCGTTATAAATGACGACAGAACTGTATTCGATGCCTCTTAAGCAGAGACTACATCTGTACCCTTCAGTTGTTAATAATTTTTATATATCACATGTGGAGAAATAACCAAAATACATATGTGGGTTTTTGGATCTGTCTCAAGGTGCCGACCACGGTGACCAAGCGGTTCTAGGCGCTTCAGTCCGGAACAGCGCAGGTTCGAATCCTGCCTCGGGCATGGATGTGCGTGATGTCCTTAGGTTAGTTAGGTTTAAGTAGTTCTAAGTTCTAGGGGACTGATGACCTCAGATGTTAAGTCCCATAGTGCTCAGAGCCATTTAAACCATTTGTCCCGAGGTCGTGTTTACTGGCGACCATGTCTTGTTTAACTGTGCCTGGCATGTGATTTCTCTTTTATTCTCGTTATGAGGATGAAATATTCACAGTTGTAATGCACCTTCAGAATGATTAGCGCTCGAAATAAGCTAATACTGCTTCATGGAGGTCTTAAAATAATAAGCTGGGGAAAGATTTCGTCCTTTAAGCTGTAAAAGAGGTTGTACATATGTACGTGCGTTCCACGTGTCCTCAACCACTGGATCGATGTCAGTCAACCTTGATATTCTTATCACTTACTACTTCGAAAGGAGCAGTGTGGTGTTAAGGACCACCTTCGTCCAGTAGCGGGAGGGGTTGGGAATGCAAAATAGAGGCATGACTTAGGACTTGTGGAGTCGTTTGTCAAAAATCCGGTATCTACCTGACACTTTTTTTTATGAGGTTACTGTTGGAAAAGGATAGCCCTACTACACCTAAGTGGCGTTTGGGATAAGAAGGTGTGACACGTAATATAATCGAAAACGACCTGTAGGTATTTCTTTCCTATATTTACATTACTTGTAATATTTTAAAAGCATGAAGCGCAACCACTTATGTATTTGTCATTCAAATCGCGGGAATGAACATTTCAGAAAGCCAATAACTTTTTCAGCGTGTTTCTTGGCCAAAGGTCTTTGTTTCTGTGTGTACAAATACGTGTGATATATGTGAAATAGGAGATATTACGTATGCACACACCGTGTAGTTTCCAACGAAACTTTTCCGGGTATTTGATGGTGACTTTTTGTTGGCGTTGCTATTAATTTGTCCGTTGCATTACATTTTAAAAGTCAGTAGTCTCTTCTTGTCTCAATAGGCTGTCGTCCACTCGCACACAAGGCTACATTCCAGACAAATACCTTCAAATAAGACTACCTAACACTTCAATTTATATTCGATTTCAAGGAATTACTCATTTTCAGAAGTGATTCACTTGCAATTGCCAGTTTCCATTTTATATCTTCCCTAGTTAGGCCAATATAATTTATTTCGTCGCCGGAAAAGCCAAACCTGCCTAATATTTGTAGCCTCTCATTTAATAATTTAAGTACTTCAGAATTACCTGATTTAACTCTAGTACATTCCTTCACCCTGGTTTGGTGTTCATCTTATAATCTCTTCTCAAAACACTGTTCATTCCGCTGAAATGCTCTTCCGAGTTCTTAGCCGTCTGTGATAGTGTTACTGTTTCAGCGCCCAACGTCAAAACTTTTATCTGTTTTTCCTGAACTTTAATTCTGCTACCAAATTTCACCCTGGATTCCTTCACACTTTGTCAATGAACGATTGCTTCCCTCGTCCTCCGGTTATTGTGATTGCCGTCGGGGTTCTGTACTCTTTGTAAGTAGCCTTTCGTTTCCTGTGTGTACTCTTGGTACCTTAAAAATTCCAAAGAGTGTCGTCCGGTCCACATTGTCAAAAATTGTTGTTGTTCAGACCAATATTTTGACCACCACTACAAGCGGCCTTCATTAAGGCGGAGTACGATGACCACCTACCGCAGCAGTCAAAACTTTCATCTACAAAACCAGCATGAGGACTGGATCATTTAATTATAAAATTTTTATTCAAGACGGATAGGGAAATGTTATTCAACGAAGATTTTGTAAAATCTTGAGTACAACGGCACCCATTACTAGATGTGCTAATCGCTAACGCAAAGAAGAAGGGAAAGGAGGAGGAGGAGACGAAGAAGGAGGAGGAGCTGAAGAAGAAGAAGAAGAAGGTGATCAAGGAAGATAATTTAACAAGTCTACTACCCTCATCACACATCTAGTGCAGGGGTCGTGAAAATTAAATAAGACAGATCAGAAGGCGTGCAAACGTATACAGGCTGTAACTGAATGACTTGATAAAAATGTTGTGGTTTGTTGTGGACGGTATATTCATGTTTTCAACAGGAAATGTATAGCAGTGGAAACGAAATAGAGATTTTAAATCACTATATAAACAATGTTTGCTTTGATTTTACCAGTAATAAGACTTTCTACACAAACATTAGGGTGTGTAAAGCAATAGCCTGTAATGCGTTTCTGACAGTTTTAATAAAAGAAAAAGGAAATATGTAACTTCACAGTCTCCAAGCGCCAGAATACAGTACAATAATAGTTGAAAAGGATGAACCCCAACTTAGTCCCATATCGAGCAACGTCGAACCATGTTTTATCGAACACTTTCTAAGTTTTCTTGTTTCCTCTTGCGGTGCTACAGGCTGTAAGGATATGGTTGCAAAGCTCACCTTCTGTTTCTACAGATCTTAAGTACGCCATGGTTTCTTTGTACCCCCTAAGACAGCGTCGGGTGGGCTTAGATCTGGGCTCGAGGAGACAAAGGGACTGGCCACCCCCTTATAGGTTCTTACTTCCTGAGGATTTTTGTCATATAGTTTGGGACCAGACTACCCAAGTTCGTTACAGCAGCGCCGTGTTGGTACTTCATACTAGGGCGAAGTTGAAGGGAACGTGCTCCACGTATTCAGTCCAGACATTCCCCAGAATGTTCAGTTAGCGATTCACTATTCAAACAATAAGGTGAAACATCTCGTCCAGTATGGGCGATGTTAACAGCTGTTTACCAAGAATCTCACCTGGTAAAGTCTCATACAGGTTGTGACGTTTGTATCTTAGGCATTACACATACCCTAAATGATGCATCAGTAACCGTTTCTCGTTTGGGAGAAATGGGGACTGCAGGCCACTGACTAAGAAATTGTGGTCCTTGTTCAAAATCAGATATCCGTTAGCTTCAACTGGTTGATCCTGAAATGGTACCCACCGCTCAGAACCGACAAACTGTCATATGACTGGCACGCATTAAGTGTGTTTGCTCTCGATACATCAAAGTGTAACTGAAATTGTAGAGGAACAATGATGAATATGATTAAACTTTTTTTAACATTTTATTTTTAAGTTTTTTGTCTGGGTAGCAAACATTTGACGATTATTTATCACCCTCAAATCTGAGAACAACCTCAGGAGTTGCTTATTAAGAGGCGTAAACCACACTGTACTACACATGTAGAATGGAAAGTTTTCGTCTTGATAAATCCTTAGGAGGACTGTATTTACAACCAGATAACAGTTCATAATGGCGTAGTTTATGATATGAAACTTACTAGTGAGGCCGACGTCTTGTATTCCTGTAAAATCAGCCACTACTACAACAAAATATCAGTCCGACGTACAAGAAACCACTCTCAGAAAGGAGAGAAGAGGGGGGCGTATATATGTCTACCGAAAATGTATCACTACGTATTGGAATATGTTTGTGAGAAGGACTCTCGTAAGTTTGCTAGCGAGATTGTTTACAGATTGAGGCAACTTCGTTTGGCACCTTCAGGCTTTGACAAAGACAGCGCTCCTCTTCTTGACACAAACCCAAAATACTTTCAACAACTTTTCAATTATCTTCGGAATTGAGGTTAACTCTTTTATACCTGAGAGAAAACATTAGGATCTTTGGAGGGAATATATATCATTGCTTAACACAATCAGGTGATTTATCAAGCGCTAATGCTCCTTTCACGCATTTATTATCAAACCAATAGCAGTTGAAACGTACCTACGGAGCATTTTACACCTAGTAGAGAAAGTCCTCCATTCGTGTCAGGTACACTTCCAATGTCTAGCAAGCCACCGGGTTTACGAAGCATACTGAAAGTTGCGCCTGGTGTGAACCTGCCCTCACTCAAGGAACATAGGTGCAACGCTCCTTATAAAACAAATCTTTGACCACACGAGAAGAGTGAGTGCAATGTTCGTTCTTTTCCCTGAAATTTTAAGATAACTGATCTCTGTTTTGGCCTCTGGACTTAGTGAAAAAACTGCCACAGTAAGAAAAACAAACTGCGTGTCCAATGGGTTATGTTACGTATTTGTAGGTGGCCTAACCATGAAAAGTCACAGGACAGTGAAGGACCTTGAAATACAGTTCAGTATTTAAATTTGCGTTTATTTACTTTCTCTAACAATTATCATCAATTTCAGCGAAATTGACAGTGATAAAACTCTCTGAAACTCAAATAAAATTACAAAATGACTCTAACGCTGTGAGGAGGTATCATAAAGAGTGGAAAATTTACAGAGAAAGTGCAATAAGATCTACTAATCTGAGCTGAACGCGAAATCGAAGTTGATACATCAAGATGCCACAAATTATAACCGATCCAAGCAATACAAGTTGAGTGGAAAAATAGGCAAGTAACAAGCAGCTCAGTATGTACATCGTGCTAGCACTATTTGAGACAGAATCTTCCGTCGGTTATTGGTAGAACAACATTATAATAAGTGAAAAACACCAGTTTGCTTGCTTGTAGAACAAAAGCAAACTGGTGGTTTTCATTTACTATTTGAGACACTTACATTAGTCCAAATCAGCTTGCTTTCTGCCAATCAGTACCAAATGATGGCCACAGATGACTCCCTATCAGTGGCACCCCAGAGATGAATTCCCCAAAAGACGAATTCCCCTAATCACAGCCTCGAGACCACTGCCAAAGTTTTAAGTTCACGATCTTCCACTCTCTACTTAAAAAAAAAAAAAAATTATATGGAAGTGCTGATTCAATACTACTGCCAATGTTACAGAAAAAAAAAGTGATGATTCAATGTTGTTGAAAATGTAACAGACCAGAATATTTATTTCACGAAAAAACTGGAGAGCGCAAGAGAAATCGTCCACTCTTGGCATAAAAGACCTAGCTAGGGCATTGTTCCCTTGTTCGGTAGGGCCATTCGCACCAACGCACTAGCCGGTCAGTTCAGCTCCAGTTGATAAACAGTTGCTGTGGAGATTCTCTGCCTTTCATATCTGTGCAGAAAAGGCAAAAATGTCGAATTCAGTTATTCTCTAGGGACAGCTGTAGTGTCATGGCACATCCTGCCCACACGTAAGCCAGGGTGTCGCGTCTGTCCACAACAGCGCAAAGAAAACAGCAGCCTAACTTCTGCCAAAAATGTCCATCTGGACAGTGGGCCGCATGGCCGCTACTAATGAGGTCCACTGACAGCTCTCTGATGGCAACAGGACACTGAGACCGCATCTATAGTGCACCAATCACAGCGCGAAAAATGCAAAGTTTCTCTTCCAACCAAACATCTCCAGTGCCCAGAAAATAATAACATGAAATAGTGGCCCAGACTGCATAGCGATATGTTACAGTATTGGCACAATACATTTGAACAAATACACATTCTCATAGACTACGCTTCATATTTTTCGACTGGGACAAATTATCTCACAATTAACTTATAATTAATTCCCATCCCCAGTTCTTATCAAGGTTTTTGGAAGGTTTCCCTTAGTTATAAGGTAAATGACGGATCTTTAAATCTTCAAAATGGCTCTGAGCACCATGGGACTTAACATCTGAGGTCATCAGACCCCTAGACTTAGAACTACTTAAACCTAACTAACCTAAGAACATCACACACATCCATGTCCGAGGCAGGATTCGAACCTGCGACCGTAGCGGCCGCGCGGTTCCAGACTGAGGCGCCTAGAACCGCTCGGCCACTCCGGCCGGCTCCTTAAATCTGCTCACAAGTAATCCGTCAGAGACTCCCTTTGCAACACTAACAGCCTACCTGCTTCATGGCTGGAAACTTTCTGGTTCTAGAAATGGTCATTAGTCAATGACCTCATCCTCCCTTTAGGCGAAAGGAATAAAAGCAATAGATCCTCGCGTAGCAAATTAAATGTTAGGGAAATGACTGCCCACCAAAATTGGCAACTTCACTTGTCCCGCTGCTATCGAAGTGAAAAACATAAAACAAAACTGCAATGGTCGTTGCTTCTCAACTTCACCTCTATCAGCAGTCAATAAAACTGAGTGGTAGTTATGTCCAACAATCCAATGTGTAAATTGAGTCAGAATCAAAATGAACGCAATAGTGCGTACTGATTATGACGAAAGGAGAAAACCAGGATTAAATTACATAGGCATTTTGTACTGCGATTTTTTTCCACGCAATGGCAAACAATTCGGCACGTTTGTTATTTCTCAAGAACAAACCTTGTAAGGTGGTATTTGCTTACGAGGCAATGCTTTCCATGCAAATGCAGAACACCAAAATCACTTCCTTCTTACTTGTGAATGTTTATTACGGCTCACAGACCCTTCAAGACTTTAATCACGCAGTAAGGAAAATCGTTTTGTTTAATTCAAGTACGGTACCCTGTTTAAAACACGATGGGATGCAATGCGGCTAGGTTTATGGAATCCACGGATGTTTCTTGATTAAAGACTAATCCTTGTTCACCAGAGGTAAGAAATATGCTACGTCGGAACGGAGTCTGAAATAGCGTCCTCCCTTTGGTACTTTTTGTTGGTTTCTATCGCATTTCTGTCTCACGACGTGCAAAGTAATTTCGTTTCCCACGGGAGAGAAACGGTCTCGGATGCTAAAAAAAAATGTTTTGACGGTGAAATGACGGCATAAATCTGCCTTATTTCGCAGCTCACCTTACGATGGACGGAGGCGGCGGCTACGGCGGCTGCAATTCACTTTGATTTACGCCGGTTGCCGCTCCCTACGCGGTTCACAGCGTGGCTCCCTTGGGCAACGCGTTTGGGCAATACCGTTGGGGCCAGCGGGGGGTGCCACGGAGGTGCCAGCCCCCGGGACCGTCTAATGTCACAATCGGAGAGACAATGTTGTGACGTCATGCAAACCTGCCACGCCTACCTATGGCTGCGCTATGTCCACAGTCCAACGGCATAACAGAAACATTGCTTCCAGTCACAGGGCCAGCTACTTCGAGAGCAAATTGTACGCTATTTAAGTGTTTCATTCTATTTATTTCTCTGGTTGTCACTTGGAAGGTGGTTACACTGAGCCACAGCGCCTGAGATTGCGCCAAAGAGTATTATTCAGCCGCCTCCACTGGCAGTGATTGTCGAGAAGTCGTAGTAGGCAGTTCTTGTCGAGAATTCGTGGTGGTGAGTACTTGTTGAGACGTTCCCATGGAGAGTGCTTGTTCAGAACTTGTAGTATTGTTTTGATGGGCTAGACACCAGATGTTGTTGGATTAGGGATGCCGTAATGTGCTTTTCGTCAATATATATGAAGGTAAAAGAATTCCTTTTTTTTATTTATTTCAATGTCTTAAACAATAATGCCTCTTGATCAGAGGTTCAGTCAACAAAGCATCTGGCTCGTGTTCTTGTATTAGACTGTATTTCTGGTTTCTATGTGCAATTATAGTATTTCTGTTTTTTTAATTACTTCAGTATTAATGGTGTTTAAAATATCTGGTCTTATTGAGGAAGAACCGTGCCAGATGTGTGCATTGAATCACACTTCCACACACAGAACAGCTACACTTGTGTTTTGTTGTTTTGTAGGTTTTATAGTTGCTGGGGACTTAATTAATTAATTGTGTTAACGGAAGTTTTCTTTCATTCTTTGTTGTAGTTCTATGCAGTCAGATTGCGTACAAATACTAGTCAGTGCCAACCGTTTACGAGACTTCGTAATCGGACAGACAGCTACGAAAATTTAAAATTATTTGCATTCATTATTTAATTAAGCCCCCATGCACGTGGCGACCCTGCCAGGATCGTCCCTTGGAATTCTTGTGATTGTATAAATAGCAGACAGTAGTATTGTTGTAGTAATTCGTAGTTTAGTAACTGTAGTCTATATTGCATGTGTAGATTTGGTAACTGTCATTCTTCTAATGATATTTTTTGCAGAATTTAATTTTTGTTGTCTTGTATACAGGTTTGACAATTTTGTGCAATTATAAAGATTTCAATTGTTCGTTAATCGTGTTTGAGGGAAGCATTTCGTGTAAATGATATTGTTGGTGATAAAGTGTCATTGTGTGTAATTTTCGTATAGTGACGAGTTTTGTATGTTTTGTAAATGATTACGTGATCGATGAAAAAGGTAAAAATGATGAATAGTGAGAATGACGAAATTGTTAACATGGCGAACTCGCCAACAGAGGAAAACAGTATCATGAATAATGAAGTAGAAAACAATTTAATAAGCAGGGAAAATAGTACAGACCCAGTTCAAAATTTTTCACAATCAAAACATTTTCAGAATACGAGATCAACGACAGAAGATTTTGGAATAGTATCGAACAAAGATAGCTTTATAGCTATGACGAAAGAAGCTGGTTTTGCGGGAAATGTTAGGGGCAAACGGAATTTCGAAGCAGTCAATGTGGAGCAGTTGATGGGTGCAATATTAAATCTGGGATCACAGTTGGGATCTGAATTAAAAACAGTGGGATCACAGTTACGATCTGAATTTAAAACAGAGATAGGAACAATTAAAACTGGTATGGGAACAATGGAAACATGGTTAGACTCACTGGGATCACAAATAGGAACAATTAGAACTGAGATGGGAACAATGGAAACACGGTTAGACTCACGAATAGGGACATGTTTCAAAAACTTGAAAGACGATTAAAAGAAAGAAATTAGAGAAGAAGTGCAACCGATTTTGAATTCTCACAATAATAGATTATTGGCAGTAGAGATTAGACAAAAGGAACAGGATAGAGAACAGGAAGAAAGAGATCGCGTGATAGTACGAAAATTTTCAGAGTTAAATTTACAACGTGCACACGATAAGGAAGAAATATTTGAGAGAATCGAGGAATCCGTACCAAATGACAGAATAAATAACCTAACACAACAATATGAACAGTTAACTACTAAATGTGTCAATACTGAAACCCGAGTCGCGACACTTACGGAAGACGTAAATAAACAGAAAGAAAAAATAGGTGACTTATCGGAAAGAGTGGAGGAGATTTCAGATAAATTGACAAATCTTAGTTTAAATGGGGACAGAGATTCGGATGATACAGCTCCATTACCATTTGCAGAAACCGAAGAGTACCAGAACATAAATAAGCATGTTGAATAACAGGGAAAATTTAATGAACATGTTAAAAGGGAATTTGAGGCATTACAAAAGCAAGTCAAACAAATTGAAGGGGAAATCGTAGGAAAAGACAGCAGAAGAAATTTAGAATCACAGATAGCAGAGGGCTTTGAAGACAATAATTTATTTCATTTACGGGATGCAACAAGAGAGCGTCAGGCGCGCGAACTTGACAATAATCGGCATTCGGACTGGGACAGACGCGGTAGGTCTTTGTCGCCACGGGGAGAAAACTTTGACTATAAACACTTCTTAACTATTCGGAAATTTAAGATCTTTCGCAATTCTAAGAACGACATACATCCATGTTCATGGTTAGATCAATTTATGTACGCACTTCCACTAAATTGGCCACTAAGTCACAAACTGGAATTTATGTGTGGATATTTAGAAAACGAACCGGCGACGCGCATGCGTGCACTTATTAGAGATTGTAATAATCTAAATGGTTTTTATAATGCATTTCTATCGGCATATTGGTCCGAAAACACGCAAGACAGAGTCAAACATAGCATTATTATGCAGCGTAATTTTAAACAGTCTGAGTTCCGCACGCCAGCAGAATACTTTGAAGACATGATTCGAAAGAATCAGTTCCTTTCCAACCCTTATAGCCCGACTGAATTAATTCGCATTTGTTTAACTAAGCTGCCACAATCGATAAGACAAATTGCTTTAGCCGGAAGATGTAAAGACGACATTGATACTTTTAAGACTTTGCTATAAGAACTTGAGTATGACAACGACGACGGGACTTTTTGTAATTTTCTCAGTAACGGTAATCACAACATATTTTCAGAGAGAAGTGATAATGATCGGAACGGACATTATATGGGTAATTTTGAGAATGACAGACGAAACAGACAGGATAATAGATATCAGCCTTATGACAATAGCAGACGTTCTAACAGAAATTACACAGACAGTTGTAATGACGGAAATTCCTACCGGAATGATCAATCATACGGAAACAGTAATCGGTACCATCAAGACAGAAATTATTCATACAATAATAGGAATTCTTACTACAGAAATAACCAGGGTAGTAGATATAACAGTAATTTTAGAAGTGACAGTCGAAATTACACAAAAAGTAGTCATGCAGACGGACAGGAAAATAGAAATTTTAATAACAGACATAACCAAGAATTTGCATCTAACAGACAGGAAGGACCTAATTGGCATCCTCCACGTGACAGAACTTCAGAGAGACAAGTGCAAATCGTAGAAATTGATCCACGAAATGACGCGACTAATCAAAGACGTGACGCAGGCATTCGACAATGACTTGTAGCTTCGGCTTCTGGCAGCAATATAGACGGTTCAGAAAGTAATGACACAACAACTTTGCACTACGTACGTTTGGAAGACATGAGAGACATTTTGCTAGACGAAAAGGAAAATAATGTAGACGCATTTTTACATCCTGTTATTGAAGTATGTGTGGGTAAGAATAAATTCACTGCAGTTTTAGATTCTGGGAGCCCATTCAATGTCATTAGTGAATCAATTTTTCGTATATGTGTAAGAACTATTGCTTGTCCTATGTTACCTGTTTCTAAAACTACAATTCGAGGCGCTATTTCTGGAAAAAGTGTGGAAGTCAAACAACAGACCAACTTAAACTTCATTTGTCAAGGATACGAATTTTCTGCTAATTTTATTATTGTTCCATTCCTCAGTACACAAATTATATTAGGTATGGAGTTCCTTAACGCACATAAGGCAATTTTAAACTTTAAAGAAGGAAGTGTGAATTTGACTGTTGCCGGAATGCCGAAAAGTTTGAAATTTTTCGAGTGTTTAACAAGATCTGAATCATATACAAAATGTTTAAGGCTTCTTACTTCTGATGTTTTCGCTGAGTATTATGACGACAATGTGTTCATTCATGACAACGACAGTAGATACAGAGACGCGATGGATGATATAATTAATAGCGAAGAATTAATTAATGAAAAGGTTAAGAAAGCTGAAGTGCCAGATGACGTTGCAAGAGAAGATCTGCACATAATTTTGACTTCACATGTTACAGTATTTAGTCATCACACAGGAACTATACAAGGCTTACAATATTTATTTAAAGTAAAAGAACACATACCATTTCGGGGGAAAACATACGCTATTCCTTTGGCTTACAGAGACAAGGTTAAGAGTGAACTTCAATACATGTTAGATCAAGGCATTATTGAGCCAGCAGTCAGTCCTTATACCAGCCCATTACACGTCGTTCTTAAAAAGGATGGGTCAATTTATTTGGTTCTGGATTCCAGACAGATAAATAATATCATCATTCCTGAAACTGACCGTCCACAAAATTTAGATGAACTTCTTCAACATTTCCATGGAATTAAAGTCTTATCCACGATTGATATGCGGGCAAGTTTTTGGCAAATAGAGCTCCACCCTGATTGTAGAAAATACACTGCCTTTTTAGCCTTTGGTAACTGTTACCAGTTTCGGAAATTACCGTTTGGACTTACTGTATCTTCAGCAGCATTCATTCGTATTTTAAATGAAATTTTACCTGTTTATCTTCGTGACAATATTACTTCATATGTTGACGATATTCTTATTGCTAAACGTTCTTGGAGTGAGCACAACAAAATTTTGGATTCATTATCACGTATTTTTGCAAGAGTTGCATTACAGCGAACTTGAAAAAAATCTGAATTTGGTCGTTCTCAGGTGAAATTTCTTGGTCATATTATTTCTACAGAAGGTATTCTTCCTGATCCAGAAAAACTAGACGCTATTCGTAATTATGCTGTTCCTACCACAAAACGTGATGTTCGTAGTTTCCTTGGTGTCAGAAATTTTCTTAGACGCTTTGTTAGATTGGACAATGTGGCCACACCTCGTTTATGTGAACTATCTGGGAAGAAATGTAATTGGTGTTGGGATGAGGAAGCTCAATCAGAATTAGAACAACTTCGTGATGCTTTAGTTGCTGCTCCACTCCTTTCACATCCGGATTTATCTAAAGAATTTTGTCTGGCAACGGACTCATCATACAAGGGCCTAGGTGCACATTTATTTCAAGAGATAGAAGAAAACAGCGTTGTAGTACAGAAAACTATTGCATTTGGAAGTCGTGTTCTCTCTAAGTCAGAAAAGAATTATTCGATTACGGAACTTGAAGCCTTAGCTGTTGTTTGGGCTTTCACAAAATTTCGCATTTTTTGTATGGCAGACATACTAAGGTTTACACCGATCATCGAGCTCTGGAATTTCTTATGTCAACAAAATTAACACATGGAAGATTGTCACGATGGGCGCTGTATCTACAGGAATTTGATTTTAGTATTGTTTACGTACAGGGTTCTTCAAATATTATTGCTGATGCTTTATCACGTGCACCTATGGGTTTGAAACAAAGTGCTGAGGAGGACTGCAAAGAAAACAATTATTGTTTGATGTATATTCAAGGTGTTGCGTTTGAGAATTTTATTTCGTCTTCACTCCAGGACATCGCTAAGGAGCAAAACAAGGATCCAATCTGGAAGGACATTAAGGAGAAGTGGAGCAGAAAGGAAAGTGTAGCGATTAGACAGTATTATTTAGTTCGCAATGATATTCTTTTTAAACGAAAATCGGTCGACAACTCTGTTTGGTTAGTTTGTATTCCTGATGATTGGGTTAATAAGCTGATTTGGTATACGCATTTCAGTTATGCACACTTTGGTCCCAGAAAATGCTTTCACAAATTACAAGAAAATTGCTACTTCAGTAATATGGAAAAACGTATTCGATCTGTTCTTGCCAAACGCAAATTATGTCAAAAGGCTAAGCCGCCAACTATTTCTCACAGAGCACCGTTGTTTCATATCATTCCAGCGAAATTAAAGGACATGGCTGCAGTCGATTTGTTCGGTCCAGTGGTTCGTTCTACTAATGGTTTTGCGTACATTTTGGTAGCAGTGGAATTGACATCAAAATATGTGTTTTACACCTTTACGCAAAGCAACAGCTCGTTCAGTATCTAATGCTTTCATCAAACATTTTCTTAAAGAAGTTGATCATGTTGATAAAGTTATATCTGATAATGGATCACAGTTTCGCTCTAAAATTTGGCTTCGTACTCTACGGCGTCGTAAAATTAAACCAATTTTCATTTCACTTTTTCACCCTCAATGTAACGCTTCAGAGAGATGGATGAAGGAAATCAATAAATTGTGTCGTCTTTATTGTCATCAGAATCACAGAACGTGGGATCAGTATCTTCATATTTTTCAAAACATTCTGAATGAATTCGCTAATGATTCAGCTTCTTTACCGCCGATATTGATATTAAAAAATAAAGCACCGACAAATCGCATTTCTGAAATAGTTCCTTTTCCACCTACACGGAAATTGCGGCATTCTGAAGTTGTGAACCTGGCTCTACAAAATATTGCGTCTGCAGCTGCTAGAAGAGAGAAATCAGCTAAACGTCCTGGTCGTTTAAAAACTTTGTCAGTTGGTCAAAAGGTGTTAATTAAGTCTCACCGTTTGTCTCACAAAGGGAAAGGGTTGTGTCGCAAATTTTTTCTGCTTTATAACGGTCCATATAGAGTACGCAAAATTATTCATGATAACACTGTCGAAGTAGAAACTCTTAAATCTCGGCGCTCTAAGGGAGTACATCATATATCTAACGTTAAAATTTTTGTGGAATGACATACTTTCGAGAAACCAATAGTTATGCGCAAACATGCGGAGAGTACAAGGATACCGCACCGCGTTCCGGCGGCGGCACATACTCAAAGCAACAGTCAAGTCTGCGCGCCGCACAAGGCAGTCGTTTACCGCAAACAATTACTTCCTACGTCACGCGTACCTACAGCTGATCGAGCGCTCAGTGCGAATGCACTGACACCCGTAAACAAATACAAAGTCTAATTTCTCCGAATAAAGCTATAGTGAATTGATAAATTATGTTATTAACGTTCAGTATTTTTCAGGATACGGTTGTATAAAATATTTAAGACCTTCAGGTAAATTCTGTGTGTGTCCGACGTTAAGAGGACTTGCTATCGAGAAATTTTCAGGAAGAATGTAATTTCGAAGAAGAAACTAATAAACTAAAAAGGTAACTATTAATTGAGTTTATTTTTCAGGTAACATATTCCCACTTAGGTACGTACTTTAGACGTAATTTGCTGCTCGCGATTACGTGATTCATACTTCGTGTTAACTGATATTGATAATGATTGATTAATGAACAGGGTTGTTACTTGTGTATATTATGCATCGCTTGGCTGCACTGCTTTTTCACTGATGCCATATATTTTTATTATGTGCCTACTGTGCTTATTTATTTAAATTATAATTGTCGCCTGATTAGTCGTGCTGATATGGCTATGTATGTAAGTCATACTTCGTGATTTATCTGCTTGCGCCTTCATGTTTACTTATTAAGATTACATATGAACATTTATTTGCTTATGCTGATATGATGCTAATGACCTGTTTATTATGTAAGATACATATTTGCTGCTTTGCGTGTGGATTGCATATTTACACATTTCTGTTTGTTGTCATAACTACTCTTTAATTTGGTATATAGAAATGCTGATATACTGTGTACGAACATAGAGTTTAGGTCACACTATGGTATTCATTATAGATTGTTCGCTTCGCAGAGCCTCGTTGTAGGAATTGTGCTGCATCCACTTGTTGACATTCTGTTATCCACTGGTATATTTACTCGCTATTGCATGTTTTGCTTACGCTCAGTGCTTTATATTTTAAGATAAGGAAATGAACTGCCATGAGCTTGAGGTTTTATGGAAGCTGTATAAATTTATGCTAATAGAAAGGAAGCTAACGACATGAACTATCAACACTAGGTTTAGACCATTGACAGTTATTTCACTGCATTCTTCGTGAGCAACTGAAATAGCAAGTGACACTTGACACAAGAAATACTCCACATGTTTGCTTCTGTTTTGCCATGATTCTTAAAGTGGTCTACACACTGTGAATTATTACTATCATTAACACTGCATACTCGTACTTACTTACTGAAAGTTATTCGAACTAAAGGCTGTTAGAGGTCATGTATGCATTTCTTTTGTTTAATGATGGACAAGGTAACCAAAATGTATTTTATAATTCATAATGAGTAGAAGATATGGGTCAGATGGATTACACAGAGGTTGTGTGTGGACATTGTGTCTTCGGATTGTATGGGATGATGAACTGAAGTTTGCACTAGGATTTTATCTGTAGTTGTTCGAGGAGACTGACTAGAGGAAAGAGTTGTTACGGAAGTGAAATGATATTGGTAATAAGGTTTATATGTATCGACGTATTGAAGAGGTATTATTGAGGTATTGAGATTGTGTGCAGTTGATGATTATTGGAGTTTTGGTAGTTAAGAGGTACTGTAAATGATATTGATGATAAGGTTTATATGTATCGACGTAAGGGGTATTATTGAAGTATTAAGATTATGTGATGCTGATAATTATTGGAGTTTTGGTGGATAAGAGGTAAAGTAAGTGAGGAGCATTTTTTTTTTGTTGGTTTATATGGAACAAGGAGGATGAAGATGGCAGACTAGAACACTCAAGTGGAAAGAAGATTGTTTACACACACACTTTGTTAAATCAATAAACAGTATATACTTTTTTTGGAGAGAGGAAGTATTTGCATATCTTGGCACACTGACAGTTGTTCAGCAACCGTACATTTGATTTGGCTTGGCAAACATTGGTCTTGACATGATGACTACGACGTTGACTAACTATTATTGACTGTTATACACTGCTGCCAGTACTACTTGATACACATGTTGAACATCAAATTTTGACAGAATTGCATTTACACAGTTAACACTATTCAATTACACAGTAGTACTTAATGTGGATGAACGATGAGTGAGTGTGTTTCGTGTGTTCTCCTTTCCTAATCCCAAATAATTGGTACCGATCTAACTCCTAAATATTATTTTACTTGTTTGTTGTGGCTTGCACTGACACCCATAAATATTATAAGTTTACTGATATTTGTGTATTTGTAATATTTAATATGACAATTATCTGATATCATTTGTGGTGTTTATTATTATTTGTATGTTTAGTGTAAGAGCATTGAGAATAATTTTGTAAAAGCAATTGTGTGTGCCTTCAAACTGTTGTACGTGCGTGCACCTGCTCAACATTGCTGGGTTCCACTGATGGACTGCTGCTACTGAAATGATGTCACTTGTTGCTGTCTGCACCTGCTCAACATTGCTGTGTGCCACTGATGGACTGCTTCTCCTGAAATGATGTCACTTGTTGGTGTCTGCACCTGTTCAACATTGCTAGGTGCCACTGATGGACTGCTTCTACTGAAATGATGTCACTTGTTGCTGTCTGCACCTGTTCAACATTGCGAGGTGCCACTGATGGACTGCTTCTCCTGAAATGATGTCACTTGTTGGTGTCTGCACCTGTTCAACATTGCTAGGTGCCACTGATGGACTGCTTCTACTGAAATGATGTCACTTGTTGGTGTCTGCACCTGCTCAACATTACTGGGTGCCACTGATGGACTGCTTCTACTGAAATGATGTTACTTGTTACTGTCTGCACCTGTTCAACATTGCTAGGTGCCACTGATGGACTGCTTCTCCTGAAATGATGTCACTTGTTGGTGTCTGCACCTGTTGACCATTGCTGGGTGCTACTGCTGGAACTGTCAACTACTTGTTTATTGAACTATGGAAAGCATTTTATGTGAATATTTGTATAAACTGATTTGGTTGTGTATTTACTGTTTGTGAAATGTTATGAGACTCTTACCGGTACATATTCATTATTGCTGACGCTATTGATTGAATGGTTTAACCACATGATACATGTGTAAACTATTATGTAAAATCACATGTATGAAAACATTTGTATTCCTTACTGTATTTTATATATTAAGATATGGAATGGTCAGTGCAAAGCCAAAATTTTATCTAGTTATGTGATATTTAATTATTAATATTATCTTTTATTTTTGTCTGTAATTTTTTTTTCTCCTTTGGACGAATTTGGTGGTATTTTCACCACCAATGCTGGCAAAAATACCATCAAATTCTAGCCCGTGGAGGAGGGGCATATGAAAGGTGGCTACTCTGAGCCATAGCGCCAGAGATTGCGCCAAAGGTTGTTATTCAGCCGCCTCCACTGGCAGTGCTTGTCGAGAAGTCGTAGTAGGCAGTTCTTGTCGAGAATTCGTGGTGGAGAGTGCTTGTTGAGATGTGGCAGTGGTGAGTCGTTGTTGAGAAGTTCCCATGGAGAGTGCTTGTTCAGAACTAGTAGTATTGTTTTGATGGGCTAGACACCAGATGTTGTTGGATTAGGGATCCTGTAATGTGCTTTTCGTCAATATATATGAAGGAAAAAAAATTCCTTTTTTTAATTATTTCAATGTCTTAAACAATAATGCCTATTGGTTACAGGTTCAGTCAACAAAGCATCTGGCTCGTGTTCTTGTATTAGACTGCATTTCTGGTTTCTATGTGCAATTATAATATTTCTGTTTTTTTTAATTACTTCAGTACAAATGGTGTTTAAAATATCTGGTCTTATTGAGGAAGAACCGTGCCAGATGTGTACGTTGAATCACACATCCACACACAGAACAGCTACACTTGTGTTTTGTTGTTTTCTAGGTTTTATAGTTGCTGGGGACTTCATTAATTAATTGTGTTAACGGAAGTTTTCTTTCGTTCTTTGTTGTTATTCTATGCAGTCAGATTGCGTACTAATACTAGTCAGGGCCAACCGGTACGAGACTTCGTAATCGGACAGTCAGCTACTAAAAAATTAAAAATATTTGCATTAAATATTTAATTAAGCCTCCATGCACACTCTTCTGACTCATTTCATGCTGCCTGCCATGACTTCCTATTCTGTGCCAACCTTCTCATCTCATAGTATTTACACACAAAGTCTTTATTTGCTCGATGTATTCCAGTATTTGTTCTTCTCTACCACCATTTATGTCTCCCTCTTGTGACATCGAACTTATTCCCAGATAACTTAACACTTGTTGTTCCTCATTCTAAAGATGGTTTGATGCAGTGCTTCCCGTTAGTGTATCTTGTCCTCATCTCTGCAGACTTACTGCATTCTACGTCCATTTGAACTTCCTTACGATAGTCGAGCTTTTCTCTTCCTCTACAGCTTGTAGCCCCCACACTTCCATCTACTGCCACATTTTAGGAAGTCTCACGTTGTGTAGTACCAACTGATCCTGACTTCTAGTCAAATAGTGCCGTAACTCTATGTCCTCCCCAATTCCAGTTTGTACCCCTAATTTGCTACTCAGTCTACTCACCTAATCTCCATCATTTTTCTGTAGAATAACATTTCGAAAGCATATATTTTCATGTTTCAACTGTTTACTGTCCACGTTTCATTTCCATAAATAGCTACACTTGAAGCAAATACCTTAAGAAATATCTTCCTCAGAAAATCTGTACTTGTTATTCCCATTCGGAATTTTATATCCCCTTCACTTGTACCATTTTCGCTTATTTTGCTATCCAAACAGCAAAATACGCCTACTAAATACGTCAACGTCTTGTCGTGTTTTTTTCCTAATCCAATATCCTAAGCTTAGTCAACTTAATTCGACTACTGTGCGCTATACTTGTTTCATTTTTCGATTTTCATCTTATGCACGCTGTGTAATTGATTATCCAACATTTTCAGAGTCCATGGCAGAATTAAAATGCCATCGTTATACAGCAAAGTTTTGATACATCCTCCCTGAACCTTAATTTATTTTCCAAATTTCTACTTGATTTTTTTTCAGATGCTGATCAACGTACAGACATGACCAGGTTCTTAAACAAGATAAAAAACATAATCTGAAATTGGAGAAAACGACATTTTCTAAATGGAGTGAGTGATTGACTATTCTGTAAAAAATCTTTTTAGTTTATTTATAGACGTAATCACATTCTTATGACACAGTCATAACCGGTTTCGGCCGTACAATCACCATCTCCAGATTCTAAAGGCGGCCTGCACTGTACACAGGTTATGCTTCATCAACACGTGAACCTGTGTTCAGTGTAGGCCGCCTTCAGAATCTGGAGATGGTCACTGTATGGCCAAAACCGGTTATGACTGTGTCATAAGACTGTGATTGGGTGTATAAATAAACAAAAAAATATTTACAACATCTGAAATTCCCTTAAGCAGTTTTTTGGAATCATAGTGAACATAAATAATATTGGTCAGATGGGGGGTGTGAACCGTCGTGCTTTCGAATTAGGGTCCACCGGAAATTAATTATGAAAGAGTCTACTTAGATAGCAAGGCACGTTTATTGAAATGTGACTGGTTTCCATCATCACATGTCTATCTTCAGATCTTAAACCACACTGATGGACAATGGTTGTGCATGGAGCAGGAACCTCCGAATGACGATTGTCGAGTGCTCCAATTACTATCGTCATTCAGCGGTTCCTGCTCCATGCACAGCCATTGACCATCATATGGTTGAAGGTCTGATGATGATCATGTGATGATCGAAACTGGCCACCATTAAATAAACGTGTCTTGCCGTCTAGATTCTTTTATAAATAATTTAAAATATTATGTCGTGTCTCTGACTTCCTCCAACAATATTTCCATAAATAATTAGGGTCTATTAACCAATGTGGCGCGTCGCTCGATGGGTGAGTGAAATCCAGAATATCCACTGTGGACTGGTTGTTTAGGAATAGCGATAATATTGTTACAGTGTACTAAGTTGCCTATCACGGTCTATTTAGTGTATGCATGATGGATATTGCTAAACCAAACAATGGTATTCTGATAATTAGACGAAATGAGAATAAACTAAACTAATAAGAAAACAATGGAGAGGAACTCCTCTTGAGGCAAGGAACCTTATGTGCTACCCCAGCAGGATTTTTTTTTTATTTTCTTTTTGAGTATTATTATTACATGTTAGCCTGTTGCGTAGAATATATGTAATTTTGAAACAAAATTATGTAATCTACACAAGAGGTTAGAATGTAATAGTAATTTTCTGAAAGAAAATAAATAAAAATCTCACTGAAGACAGCATGTAAGTTGCTGAAAGATGTCTGTATAATGACAAAACTATAAAACCGTGTTGTGCATAAGTCGTAATACCTCTCCCGCTTTTTCCGTGATAGCACAGAAACAAGAAGAGCTACAGCGTTCAAAAGAATTGATAACATCGGACAACATGGAATACCTGAGAACTCTTCGTAGGGTAAGGGTTACTGTTTCGTGCCTCGATAGTCTAAATACATTGCCTGACAAAAAGTGAAGCACCCAGAAGACATGGTCGGATATCAACGTAAATTCGACACATACACACCGTCAGCGAGTTTGTAAATGGTTAGAGTGGCAATTCACTTTGAGGGGTGGAGCGGCTACCTAGGTTTATCATTTTGTTCATGTTTACTTTCATTAGAAGGCCCCGTAAAGTGTGTAAGAGGGGTGTCAGGTGTTGAGTGATCACCGGGAATGACAACGAGATGACGCGTAATGGTTAGAGACAGCATTATCAGCAACAGACAGAGATTGAAAGGGGTTCTTACTGTCGGTCTGCATCTGGCCACCTGGACGAATCGTAAAGTATCCAGATTTATGAGATATTCGGATGTGACAGTGGCCCGATGTTTGGTTGGGTGGAAACATGAAGCCAGGCAACTTGTCATGAAGGACTTGGTCGACCATGCTATATTTCACACCAATCACTGGACACCCATTTGAAATGGGTGGAAAACAGAAAGGTTTGTTCGACTGAGAATGCTACTTATACGGTCACTCATCAAATAGTATGAGCCTTAGATAATAATATATCGCTCGCTGGTAGTTTTCGATTGTACAGAACATGATACTCTCTCAGAAAAACTCAATTTTGATGGAATTAATGGCTTTATGCAAAACTTGTTTGAATTGTAGATGACAAATAGAATGCTAAAATTTGTGCTGATAACTCAGACACTATCGGAAAAGTGTAAAATTTTAGTGAATGGAGTAAAATAAAAAAAAGAGAGTTCCACAGGGTTCAATTTTGGGTCCACTTCTCTTCTTCACATATGTAAATGACCTTTCACTTAACATTTAACAAGCAAAACTGGTACTTTTTGCAGACGATAATAGTGATATAATAAATCCCGCGAGAGAGAAAGCAATGGAAGAGTTAGTAGATGTATTTTACAAGAAATTGTTAAGTGTTGCTCTGAAAATGGACTCTCCCTAAATTTTGGAGAAACACACTACATTCATTTCTGTACAACAAATACAGTTATGCAAACAGCTGATGTAGCACAAGAGCAGGAGTCAGTAAGCTGCATAGAATGCTCCGGAATTTTGGGTACACAAACACTTGAACTTGAAGAAGCATGTTACTGAGCGTCTCAAACAATTAGGGTAAGGTAATTTTGCTCTTCGTCTAATTGCGAATCTTGGAAACAAATATGTCAATTTTCTGACACATTTTGCACATTTCCACTCGAAAAGTCGTACAGAATAATTTTCCGAGGTAACTCGTCACTGAAAGTATTGATTACACAAAAGCGGGCAGTAATATTAATATTTGGTGTTTGCCCATGGACATCATGTAGGCACCTCTTCAAAGAGTTAGGCTTTTTAACTGTGCGTCACAGTACATGTTTCCACTCATGAAATACGTCATACTAATCCACCACAGTTTGAGAACAGCAGTGATGTACATACAACACTAGAGGAAGAAATGACCTCATTGCCCATTGCTAAAGCTTGCAATGGCTCAGAAAGTAGTTCAATACGCAGCAATGAAATTTTTTTATCATTTCACCGGTATCATGAAGTACCTGACAGGTAGCAAAGCAAGTTATAAATTATTTCTACTGGACAAATCCTTGTATTACATTGACGAATGTCTACTTAAAAACTTGTAGCCTTTGAAAAAACATTGTTTTTAAGTGTATTTGCAAGAGCAGGAAATAAAATAATGATGTTTTCAATAATGTTAACATTACTCGTGTATACCAATCCTGTAAAACAATTTCCATAAGAGAATGATCTATGGAGCATGTTATTAACTAACCAACTAACTAGGTGACACATGGGCAGAGAATCAGCCTAGCCAATGGGTACATATTTCCACGGGACAGGCTGAACGCATTTGGTCAAGGTTGATTGCGTGGCTCAAACATAAGGACAATGCTTGCAACAATGCCACTTGGTGTCAGCCTATAATAGCGGCACCTGGTCGGGAACCAGCTGATGGGCTGGTGCCTAGGGGTCCCCTTGTCCTATACAAGATGCAACTCCCCCTCCTTAAATTCAACTCAACGAACAAAGCTTCATTGAAATCTTTGGCCGGTTTTCTGTGGCCTGGAAAACTCAGTTTCTTGTAAGTTGCTGTCCATGCTGATAAAAATTCTTTTTAAAAAGGATGACTACAACTGTGGTACTTTCATCCTTCAATTCATTCGTCTTTTCGGGCAATATATTCTGCTGAACTATACAATTTATTCATGAGGAATAACGCTCGAAACATAGTCTGGCGAAGTGAAAATCAGAATAAATCCTTCTGTGGATACGCGACTGAATGTTGTGTACTGTTCTCACCAGACAGTTGTTTATTATGAATCGTAAGCAGCAAATATACATTGACCCACGTATACCGCACATGAATACCTCATGGGGCCTGAAGTATTCCTTTAGTAGCACTGGTGACTATTCCCAAAATATTCAGTGAAGCATCTCGTCAAGATAGCTTTGACGCAAAAATATTGAGAACAGCCTCTCTAATAACAGTAATTAAAGTAAAATTTAAAAAAAGAAGCCCAAAAAATTTTCATGTTTTTCTCTTTTTTCTCTCTTCTTTTGGGTCATTTTTACTGCCTCTAGGAATGGGAGAAGTAAAACTAGTAGGTGCCTACTGTCATTATTTCAGGAGTTGAGCAATTAAATTATTTATAAAACTGGGGAATTTTATTTTCGTGATGTTAAGTAAGTAGAAGTTTACCCATTTATTAAAATTACCTGTTATTCTGTTTGGTACTGAAAGTGTCACGCATACCAGTATGCTCCGACCAACACGCACGGTGCAAGGTTTGTCAGTGCACTGTGTGCTGGCATATATTAAACCATTAGTCATTTGAAGATGGTTGCTTGCTCAACCTGAAACTAGGAATCACGTTCTATTGTTTTGTAATGTGCGCGATGCAGACAATTGAACACATCTTAGAAATTTGTTTTAGATTTTAACAGTTTGATATCACTGGGCAACAACCAAAAAAGCGTCATGGGTTTCTCAGCTGATTTAGACTAATTTTGGTGTTCTGAGTCCGAATATCACATTGATTTTGCTCTATCAGGTCAACTTTTTGAGATACAGCCATAGGCCTACATGACCATTTTTCCCTGAAATGTAAGCCTTTTTATAGGCTTCAATATGCTAATATTAGGGGTTTTAAGGGGATTATTCAGGACATATGAAAACAAAAGAAGCCTTTAAGATTGTAACAGATAATCATTCCAATAGATGCCTTTTTTTCTTACTATAGCATAAAATTTATTCTAATTTTTATTGTCTGACAGTCAACTGCATATTTCTATTACTATTTCAGATTGATATGGCTTCTGCGCGACGTTCATGCATGAATAATCCAGACGTTTTCTGCTACATCTGCGGAGAATACACGCTTTCAGTGGACAGGAAGAACATCACGGGATTTGTGAAGAACGCCTACCAGGCTTACTTTCAAGTCAAGCTGGGTGACCAAGATAAGCCCTGGGCACCGCACACGGTCTGGAAGAAGTGCGTGGAATACCTCCGGCGGTGGACGAAGGGCACGAAAACTTCACTGAAGTTTGGGATTCCGATGGTTTGGAGGGAGCCCTTGGACCATGCATCGGATTGTTACTTCTGCGCCATCAATACTACTGGCATCAACCGGAAGAATCGGCACAGCCTCCAGTACCCCGACCTTCCATCTGCCCGCGAAGAAATTCTTGTACCAGCGTTCACAGAGCTTCCTAACATCGACGACGAGGCCACCACTGCAGACGAGGGAGGATATATAGCAGACGAGGAGTATGAAGCACAAGATGGTCGGCAGCTCTTTTCACAATGTGAGCTTAATGATCTTGTTCGGGATCTCAGCTTGTCGAAGACTTCATCCGTGCTGTTGGCCTCCAGACTCAAAGAGAAAAATCTACTTGGCGAGGACGCGCGTATCACTTTCTTTCGTAGAAGGCATGAGGACTACATGGGCTACTTCTGCCAGGAGGAAGACCTAGCGTACTGCCGAGATGTCGCCGGTCTTCTTGTTAAACTCGGGGCTCCTACATACGATCCGACAGATTGGCGACTCTTTATTGACAGCTGCAAGCGCTCTTTGAAGTGTGTGCTCCTCCACAACGGGAACGAGTTCGCCTCAATCCCTCTTGCTCACTCCACAACTCTCGTAGAGAAATATGAAGCAGTGAAGTACGTGCTCGACAAAATCCAATATGAGCAGCACCAATGGATCATCTGCGTCGACTTCAAGATGGTGAACTTTCTACTTGGTCAGCAGTCCGGGTTCACGAAATACCCATGCTTTATATGTATGTGGGACAGTCGAGACAGAGCCCAGCACTATGTAAAGAAAGTGTGGCCGCCACGAGAGCAGTTAGTACCTGGTGCGAGAAACATCATAAACGAACCTCTTGTTGTTGCCCGCATCTCGTGGTCGTGCGGTAGCGTTCTCGCTTCCCACGCCCGGGTTCCCGGGTTCGATTCCCGGCGGGGTCAGGGATTTTCTCTGCCTCGTGATGGCTGGGTGTTGTGTGATGTCCTTAGGTTAGTTAGGTTTAAGTAGTTCTAAGTTCTAGGGGACTGATGACCTAAGATGTTAAGTCCCATAGTGCTCAGAGCCATTTGAACCATTTTTGAACCTCTTGTTGACCGGGAGAAGATATTGATCCCACCGCTAAACATGAAGCTTGGGTTAATGAAACAGTTCACGCGTGCACTGGACAAGGATGGGAGGTGCTTCCACAACCTGTGCCGAGCCTTTCCGCGACTGACCATTGAGAAGCTGAAGGCCGGCATTTTCGATGGGCCACAGATACGGCAGCTCATAAAGGACACAGAGTTCGAAAACTCCATGAACACGTTAGAGTGCGCCGCGTGGAAATCGCTTGTACAGGTGGTGAACAACTTCCTGGGGAACACGAAGGCAGCAAACCACGCCAGACTCATCAGCAGCATGATAGAGGCCTTTCAAAAGCTCGGGTGTTTGATGAGTATAAAGATGCACTTCCTGTACTCACACATGGAGAAGTTTCCTGAAAACCTTGGGGCGATGAGCGACGAGCAGGGAGAAAGGTTCCATCAGGACATGCGCCAAATGGAGGATAGGTACCAGCGGAGGTGGGACGCAGTCATGATGGCGGACTACTGCTGGATGCTGAAGAGAGACAACCCAGCAGCTGCTCACAAACGGGAATCGAAGAAACGCCGATTCATGCCGTGAACTCTGAACTTTTGTGTCACGTAACGCTCATTGTTATACTAATATTATGACAAATATGCTTATTTAATTTGATGGAGTAAATAAAAACTTAATGAATTTGCATACGTTGACTTTTATTTCTTGAGGAAAACGGAAAAAGTCTTCCGGGGTTTCTCAGCAGATGATACAAAGAAATTTGTTTTTTAATGAAAAATCGATTTTTAAACATTTCTGTAGCAAAAAATCCTGACCTGATAGAACAAAACCAAGGTCATTTTCGGACTCAGGGCATCAAAATTAGTCTAATTCAGCGGGAAAACCCAGTGTATTTGATCGCTTTCTGCTATCTGTGACAATGGCAGATGTATCGAGAAGTTTATTCAGTTGTTTGACGCTTCCTACACTTTCAGTAAGGTGAGAGATAAAAAGATATTGAGTAAGAGTTTGACTTTTTGTTTACATTATTAAATGACGTGTTTATAAAGTAGTCGATAAGCGAAACAATGCATGCGGAAATCGTAGAGTCGGACTGTACATAACCAGAGTAATTCTCTGTCGGATGTGGTAATGTGATCATACAGCAGAATATTGATGGATCTACCACAGAAATTTGCGAAGTCAAGGTTCGTAGAGTTGTCGCTCTCTAAGATTTTTACAGGACATTGCAAATATTGACGATGAGGATCCGAAGCAGTGTGGTTCAAAATGGCTCTGAGCACTATGGGCCTTAACTTCTGAGGTCATCAGTCCCCTAGAACTTAGAACTACTTAAACCTAACTAACCTAAGGACAGCACACACATCCATGCCCGAGGCAGGATTCGACCCTGCGACAGTAGCGGTCGCGCGGTTCCAGGCTGTAGCGCCTAGAACCGCTCGGCCACTCCGGCCGGCTGTACAATGTGGTTTGATTCATTCCGACACACAGTTACAGCATTATTGGTCCAATAGATTTACATATCCTTCAGAAACAAGTGAAAGAGCTTCCCTCATTTGTGAACTGATACCCTGCACTAAATGGTTTCAATTTAGTCCCATTGGGTACGAGTGATATTTTGATGAAGTATTCATAATCAGCATGAATATCTTCATTAATGGAG
Organism: Schistocerca americana; assembly: GCF_021461395.2. NCBI lineage: Eukaryota > Metazoa > Arthropoda > Insecta > Orthoptera > Acrididae > Schistocerca > Schistocerca americana. The sequence continues at coordinate 402,656,713 of NC_060125.1, forward strand.
TTTATAGTTAATGCATCGTTATCTAACCTGTAGATCAGACATAGATGAGGATCCGGCAGGTGGTTGACAACTTACGGAACTTTGGGTCAGGCTGTGAATCGTGTTCGGATAGCTAAATCATAGGCCGACCACTGGCGATAAGCGGAAATCCGGATTCGAGTCCCAGTCCGGCACAAATTTTCATTGTCGTCATCCCATCATACAATCGATGATAGTCTATATTCACAACTGCAGAAACATTTCATGTAACTGAGGGTCGACTGTATTCAGCTGCTACTTAAAGTGTGAGAGTATGTGTCATTAACACCTAGGGAAAATGAAAATGGCCCTCACCTTGATTCATAGGACACACTTGATGCTATCTACTCCATCGCATATTTTTCACTCACTTCATTACGCGCCATTCGTATCTACAGCTATATCTACCTCGAAATTCTACAATCCACTTACGGCGCGTGGCGGAGGCTACCCCGTACCACTACTAGTCATTTCCTTTTCTGTTGCACTCGTAAATAGCACTACCAAAAAAACGACCACCTATATACCTCTTACGTATGTTATATTCGTGACCGTGACGCGCGATTTATGTTGGATGGAACAGAATCGTTATGTAGTTAGCTTCAAATGCCGAATCTAAAATTTTCTCAACTGTTTTCTTCGAAAAGAATGTCGCCTTCCCTCCAGGGATTCCCGTTTTAATTTCTAAAGCATCTACGTAACACTTGGATGCTGTTCGAACCCACCAGTAACATATCTAGCAGCATGCCTCTGAGTTGCTTCGACCTGGTACGTACACCAAACTTTCGAGCAGTACTCAGGGATAGGTCGCACAAGCGTTCTGCAATCGGTTTTCTTTGTAGATGATCCACACTTCCCTAGAATTCTCCCAATAAACCATAGTCTACCATTCGCCTTTCCTACTACAATCTCCACATGCTTTTACCATTTCATATTGCTTTGCAATGTTAATGCCAGATGTTAAAACGACATGACTGTATCAAGTGGGACACTACAAGTGCCGTGTCCTAACACGAAGGTTTGTTTCTTTCCTACTCATCGGCATCAACTTACATTTATCTTCATTTAGAGCAAGCTGCCAATTATCACAGCAACTAGAAATTTTGTGCAAGTCATCTGCAGTTACCCAAATTCGACTCCCCCCCGTACACCACAGCATCATCAGCAAGCAACCGCAGATTGATGCCCACCCCGACCTCCAGCTCATTAATACTGATGGAAAATAACAGCGGTCCTATCACATTTCCGTGAGGCATTCCTGACGATACCGTTATCTCTGATGAACAATCGCCATAGAGGACAACATACTGGGTTCTATTACTTAAGATGTCTTAGAGCCACTTACATATCTGTGAACCTGTTCAGTATGTTCGTCCCTTAGTCTGCAGTTAAGAATGATGAATCTGCTTGTTGCCCTTCATCCATATTAAGCAGCATATCATGTGAGAAAAGGGCAAGCTGAGTTTCGCACGAGTGATGGTTTCTAAAACCATCGGTCTCAAGAAAATTGATTTTGTCCTAATTGAGAATATGTTCAATGTTTCTGCAGAAAACCGATGTTAGGAATATAGGTCCGTTATTTTGTGGGTCCGTTCTTTTGCTCTTTTATACACAGGAGTAAACTGCGTTTTGTTGCTATCGCTTGGGACTTCGCGTAGGGCGAGAGATTTGCGATAAATGTCAATGCCGTAAGGAGTCAATGCTATAGACTACTTTTGGAAAAGCCGAATTATGATTCCATCCGGCCCTGGTGACTCCTTGAGGTTTCCAACTCCTTCACTTATTTCACAATGCCAGGGACGCTTATTACTAAGTCGCCCGTACGAGAGTTTGTTCGATGGTCAAACTACGGTATGTTTGCACGATTCTTCTGCGTGAACGATTTTTGAACGTGAAACGTAAAATTTCGGATTTCGTTTCGGTATCTTCAACTGCAATACGAGACTAGTCAACAAGTGATTGGACGGAAGCTTTGGTCCCACTTGGCGATTCTACCTGGTGCCAGACCTGTCTCGGGTTCTCCGTCAGATCTTTTGCAAAGGATGACACTGGTAGTAACTATATGCCTCGCGCATACTTTTTCCATAACTGAAACAAGTTTTGTGCAGTCACAAACGGTCCAAAGTGGTTCATTTCTGGTAGGCGGATGTTGACATTTTAGAGCATACATTATCTGCATAAATTTTTGCGACTTTTATTTTGGTTGGTTTAAATTCTAATTACGTAAAACTTGTCCGTGATGCATGCAGCTCACAGAATATTAGTAGGGAAGAGTGATGTAGCTTTGGACACTTTTCAGAGTTTACCTCCTAGCCAGGTCTGCAACAGAAGTTTAATATACTATTTATTCCACTTTTAAACGATAACATTAACTTTTTATGTGCTGCCTTCTTTATCTGAAATTATAAAAATTATTTTTGAAAATTAAGGGTTTTACAAAGCGTAAAACCCTGTTCGAAGGTACAAAATGGTCGTTTATCTAGGAACAGATATTGCAATGAAATATAAACACGTTGTCAGTATTGTATTTAACGGTTCATCTGTTACATTATTGCTTTACTATGCAGGGTGAGTCACTAACTGTTGCCACCTAGCATAACTCCGAAAGTATGATAGTAGCTGAAAAGTTTGTGGGGCAAATGATGCAAGGGACAATTGAGGCCATAATATGACGGTTTTTTGTTGCTAGGTGGTGTCACGTCAGAGATAAGAAGGTCAACTATGCTTTTTAAAATGGGATGCTATAGTCTGGTACTTATTTTCTGACAGTAAGGTCTTTGAAGGTCAACGATGGTCACAAAGATGGAATGAACATACATTTATAGAACGTATTCGAAGTGATGACCATTGGTATCATTGCAGTGCTGCAATCTTCTTATCATGGATTAAGTGGTATTCCTTATCACATCGGCACTTATCGAAGCACATGCTCTGACAATTCTCTCTCGTATATCGTGCAAATAGTAAACATTCACCAAATACGGCATATCCATCTAACGTGCCATTGACACGTAAACACCATTCGACGGTTTCACAGTACAACACTAACAGGAACGGTAAGACTGGTATCGTCAAATCAAGCGAATGTGAATGATGTATTCCTTTGAAGAACAAGTCGATATGCTTCTCATTTATGGAGAATGCCAACGAAATTAAGTGAGAGCTAGAGACATACGCTGAAAGATATCCTCAACGTACTCACCCTACACGTCGTACATTTAAATATTTGAATAATAAACTGAGAACAACTGAACCTTTAAGGCATCGGAAACGTATCCGACAAAGGAATGTTACTAACGAGGGAACCTAAATTGGTACTCTTCCGCCGTGGTTCGAGATGCTTGTCAAATTACAGGGGAGTCTGACATGAGCCAGAGTAGCGTTGTTTGTGTTCTGCATCGTCATAAGTATCATCCTTAACATATCAGTCTCCACCAAGAATTAACTGGTACGGATTTTATGCATCGCATTGAATTCTGCCAATGTTCTCAACTTCAGATTCAGAGGGGTGACACTTTTATTAATTTGATTTTATTTACTGACAAGGCTACAGTCACGAACCATGCAAATGTTAATTTGCGTAACATGCATTATCAGGCAATTGAAAAACCAGTTTGGTTGGGGCAAGTTGCACACTAAAAACCGTGGTCGGTGAGTGTTTGGTGTGGTATTCTGAGGACAGAGTTATAGGCCCCTATTTCATCGAAGTAAATCTCAATCGTAATAGGTACACCCCATTTCTGCAAGAAGCATTAGATCTGTTTTTGGAAGAAATACCTTTAGGAACAAGTAACAGGATGTGGTATCAACACGACGGGTGTCCGACACATTTTTCGCTGATGGATAGAAATAAGTTGCAAAGACAGTTCCCAAATCGTTGGATCGGACGCGGAGGAGATGTGTCGTGGCCGGCTCGCTCGCCAGACTTGACGCCGTTTTTCTTGTGGGGATTCGTAAAAGACATTGTTTATAAAGAGTGTCCAACTATACCTGGAGATATGCGAGAGACAATTGTCAGATCATGCATGTATTTCGATAAGTTCCGATGTCGTAAGGAATACCAATCAGTCCAATCATTGATACCAATGGTCATCACTTCGAACACCTTCCATAATTGGACGTTCATGCCACCTTTATGACCTTCGTTGACTTTCAAAATTCTTACTGTTACACATCATTGGATTCGTCTCGGCAGCCGCTATCAGACAGTAAGTACCAAACTATAGCATCCCATTAAAAAAACAAAGTTGATCTTCATATTTCTGAAGCGACCCCACCTAGAAACAATAATCCAAGGTCATATTATGGTCCCTGTTGTTCCATACAACGTTTGTCCCACAAACGTTTCAGCTACTATCATACTTTCTGAGTTGGTCTTTGTGGCAATAGTTACTGACTCAACCTGTACACCAATAATCAGTAATTAAAAAGAAATGAAGCAGAAGTACTATAACAAAATCAGTTAAAATTAAAGTACATTCTGAAACTGAAGTTATTGGCAACTAACAAATATTTCCATTTTCGAGACTAGTAAAAATGTTAGATATTACAGAAAATCAGTTCATTTTCATATATCGTATGTTTCATGGGAAAAGATGTTCTTCTTCGAGGTACAAGATGGCGCCCGACCGACAAACTGTGGCTTAATTGTCCCGTGCTATATAAATACTTGTAGAAATACATTATATTTCACTCAACTTAATGTTTTGCACCCGAAGACTCTACAATACATTTCTACTACCTTTAATTTATTATACAGCACCTAAACGTGTAGAGTTCCAAACATTTATAAATGCTCCAAAAACACCACCTCATTTCTGGCAACTACAAAAACTGTAGAAAAGATCGGAATATGGTTATGGCAGTCTTTCGTGCTCCTTTCTTCATGTGACTAGACTGAAGTATGGACGAATTGCAAAATGAAAGTCATGTGTTCCTTGGTGCACTTCCCTCTAGGTACCCCACTCCCCCCTACAGAATTACGAAACATTAAAACTTTCATGATTGATTGTTAACAGTTGATTCGCTTTACGTCTAATTATAGTGGCTATGATTGACAATCACGAGTACACGAACATACTGCACTACTGAAATTATGATGAATTCCAGACTTGGAATCAGCATTGTGTATCGTTCTCGCTGAGCCAGCCCGAACACAAATGTGCCTGGAGTTAGTTTGACAGTTTTTGGAAACTTGTGATCTGGAACCACTGTAGTGCGGCAGAGTTATGTGAGGAAACAGTGGGACAGCAAAGCGCGTTCCTCGTTCAGCAGCAGGCACCGCAGCGCCAAATCAACTCGGACTGCTGTTTCTCACAACAAGGCAACTCGGGTGCCGCATTATGCTCTGCCGGCTGTCAAATACTGAGGCTCGGATAGCACGAGCGTGGCTGCGGCCGGATGGCCCGGGGCCGTGCCGCACGCACGCTCTCTCACGCGGGGAAGGCACGGCGCCCGTAAAGGTTTATGAAGTCCTTGTCAGTTGTCTGCAGCATTATAAGACGCTGCTCTTCTCAGTAGTCAGCTGGGCTCTGGGGTCTGAAATGCGAGTACTCCACGCCTTGCGAGTGCAGCGTGCCCGGAGAAGGATACAAATTTCCAAAAAGATGGCTCTTTTATTGCCACAAAACGTTTTGAAAGCATCTGCTTCTCTTACAATAAAATTCAGAGGAACTACAATACATCACTTAAAGAGGACATAGCACATCTCTCTATCTCTCACACTCCCACCCTCTCTTTCTCTCTCTCTCTCTCTCTCTCTCTCTCTCTCTCTCTCTCTCTCTGTCTCTATTCTCTATCTCTGTCGTTATGTCTATCACATATTTTCTTAATATCATCCTCCGAATCTTTCTTAGAATCCATCTCAGGCCCAGTGCTAACTCTCAAATGCTAATCAACAAATTTTCTCTTCTTTAAAATCGTCATTTTGACTGATATAATGTTATATCCATCTTTTGCCACCCCCTGCTAATGTCCTTGACAGGTTACAGGCCTCTTGTGGCCTGTCTCCTTTCATTTTTATTACTCTTTTTACTTCTTGTTTTAATTGGTCCAAGTCTAAGGAATTTATTGCTAGCGCACTCGAGCAGATGTAATTTCGATGGATTGCTCACGTGCTGCTTGCGAAATGTAAGCTGTAAGAGAATCTCAGACCAGAGAGCAGTGTTGGCTGCAATAAGAGCAGTGTCGATAGGAATATGTAGTAGCTAGCAGTCGGATGTATGGAGTTGGCTGGGCAGGTCGTGGGGAGCGATGGCGGTGCCTGAGCGCTGTAGTTTAAGGTAAAAGCAGCCGCGCGCATGTGCAGTTTGTTACAACTAAATTTTTACTATTGTTATATCAAGTCCCATGTAAATATTTTTAAAAATCTTTTAATAATAATCTGTGGTGTGCGCACTGTAAGACCTTCGGTACACACACCATCAGATTATTTGACTTGTCGCTCTAACGAAGTAGGCGAGTGTCAGCAATATGTCTCGTGGTTTTATCGTGGCGTGTTTATCTTCTGCCGTTAGGTCAGACGATAGAAATGCCACTTGCACGCTTAGAGTAGCAGATTGACGGTGACCAACTTTAAACAGAACTTGATTAATTTTCACATACATTTATTAAAATAATAAAAAGGATAGACATTACGTAACTTGATTCTGGATGCTGTTTACAATTGACAATCTGAAGTTCCTTTGGTCTTGGTACGTTAATCTTATTCTCACATATCTCTGATACTTGACAAAGTGTCTATTCATTTCTCTTCATGGCTATGTACAGGAATTATTAGGCGCAGACTGAAACTTGACCATCGAGTGGTACAGACACATGCAGACTGACTGATCGGAGGACTGTACACTCGTTATAATACCTCGAGCGTTCAGGTATCACTGCGCGAGTGTGATCCGCGAGGAGAAACGGTTCTACGTTAGCAGCAATCTCATTGGCTGCCTTACATATTAATACGCGGATCGGCGGAAGCAGAATTTGGTCCGTCTCTAAGACAGAGCCAACTCGTAGTGCGGAGAAGGACGAACGCTGCGCCTGTGATGTGCTTAGCGGGGGCGCGCTCTAGTGGGAAAGATGTGTATACGCTGACTACGCGGAACTATGTACACAACATAATCTTTCTTAAAAAATTAACTTTTGACAATCATTCATCTGAATTTAGAGATTTACTAATTTCTCCTATCCATGGTCATCCCGATTATCGTAAAGAAAAATCAGTCGTTTTTTCTATACATAACAAACCTAGTGGCCAGCATTGCACTGGGCTGCGCCAGAAAAATTTCTTATAGGAGCAGATATATACGCGCTATTCAGCGACTTCACTGAGGTAAGAATTTTCAGTTTATTCAGAATGATCTTTCAGTGCCATGACGAAGCACTGCTGATGTCCAAATTTACCAGGTTAGATTCACAGTCAGTTAAATATTGAAAAGTTATATATGAGTCACATTTTTATTGGGAGGTTAGTCACGTTATTAATATAGGGGTATGGAATAATAAACTGTTGGGAGGTTACACTGAATGTGAATGCTATACATATACTTACTGTTGGGAGGTTACGCTAAATGTGTCATAATAATTATATATGTTCTCTTTTTCTGTTGGGAGGTTACAACATCATCTTATCAATGTACCTCGGAGAGGTTGGGCCAAGAAAGGTCATTGCTGTAAATGCAACTGGCAATTAGGACTCTGACTACAGTCACGAAATTTCAACTGGTGTTGAGACATTGCTTTCTCTTCTGTCCTTGTGTGGGTGTGTAGGAGCTGGACGAGGGCCACCTGCATTGATTGTGGCAGAAAAACGTAAGGTCAGGTCGGGTCTGATCGGCTTTTCAGCAAGTACGAAGGCCCTCAGAGCTTCCGAGCTGCTGCAGCTTTTGGCCATTGTACTAGGCATGAAGTGACGCCGAGCGCAACTCTCTCGAACTAGCGTTAAATGTTATGTTGATGACGGCCTTCTGGGCTCCGCTTGGACTACGCCAGATATTAGTATTGTTTCCAGTGGTTCTCAGAATCTAGGTCTGAAGCCACGGAACGCCCGACACACCGGCGCCTAGCGTCTGGGCAATATTATTATTATTATTATTATTATTATTACTATTATTATTATTATTATTATTTGTTTTCGGCTGGGATTTTCAGGTTGATTTCCCGCATCCCGTGAAATGCAACGAGTTCATTCCATAACTGAAGAACACGCTGAGGTGGCGTCAGAGAACGCTACAGGAAATTGGTGGCAAAGACCGCGAGTGGTACAAAAATGTTGCTAGCCTGCTTGGTATGACTTTGTGGTGTGAGCTGAACACAGATGACGGACGCATTTTCCTGCGTTCTTCTGCGACTGGAAACACTAGAGCATATCGCCGTCTCTAGTCACTAGTTTTTGGTGCCGGAGCGCTGTGTACGAGATAGTGTAGTCTTCTCTGGTCCGCTAATGAGGTGTATTGATAGAGTCTCTGCCTGGAGAGCCTCCTGTACAGACTTAGGAGTAACTTCAGGGTCTTTCCGTGATTTATCTCATCGATCATCAGACAGCGCAGCAGTAGAGAGGTCAGCGGCTGCACCATCCGACAGCTTTTTTCTGTCTACACACTACCTGATATCTTGGTGGTAAAGTATCTGCAGCACCAGCATAAAAAGGACCTGTAACTCTTCTCTGACTCCCTCAGCTGCGTATGCTCTCGTTTTGGCTCTACAGTACCCACGATTTTGCATGTGGATTTTTCACAGAGTTCTCATTTCCGACCGGTCTTCCGGCGCACAGTCGAGGTTTATCGTTATCTGTTGTCTGATTCACTCATAATAGACTACTGTATTCAGTATTTAGGAGTAGGTACCCCATTACGAAAACTGCCAACTACATATTCTCAACATCATTATTTTGTGCCCTTGTATTACTAAAGCATTGTTCAGTGAACTGCATATTTTCATTTTGTTGTATAAAATAAATGTCTTTGTGTGTTTATCATTTAGTGGTCACATGATAAATTTTATTTTCTGCACGTTTTTCATAAATGTTGAGCATAGAGATTGATTAGTAACTTCATTAAACTATATCATGTGTGCAACCCTTTTTACTACTGCTCTACAGGGTCATTTTATTAACTCTCTCAGCTTTCATTGGTCCACTGTCCATCAGTTCAAGTGGTAGTCAAAAGGAAAATAGATTGTATGAGCAGCCCTTAAGCAAATTCAGTTGAGTCCAAGTGATACGCGCAGTGGTTAGACACTGGACTCGCATTCGGGAGGACGACGGTTCAATTCCGCATCAGGCCATCCTGATTTAGGTTTTCCGTGATTTCCCTAAATTGCTCCAGGCAAATGCCGGGATGGTTCCTTTCAAAGGGCGCGGTCGACTTCTTTCCTCGTCCTTCCCTAATCCGATGAGACCGATGACCTGGCTGTCTGGTCCCCTTCCCCAAACAACCCCCATCCAAGTGATACACACACTTCTCCACCCGACACCTCGCACACTATCTAATCAGAAGCGTCTGGGCACCATTATGTGGTATGGAGCTGACCACTCAATGTCACGAGAGGCGTCCCTTTCATTGCAGTAGGAGGCGCGGAGTAAGGTGTTGTCAAAAAAATGTTCAAATATGTGCGAATTCCTAAGGGGCCAAACTGCTGAGGTCTTCAGTCCCTAGATTTACACACTACTTAAACTAACTTATGCTAAGAACAACACACACCAGCATGCCCGAGGGAGGACTCGAACCTCCGGCGGGAGTGGCCGCGCAATCCGTGACATGAAGCCTCAAACCGCTCGGCCACTCCGTGCGGCAACGTATTGTCAGTAGAGAAACAGTAACAGATATTACAGGTCAGGGACTTCCAACGCGGACTGGTAGTTGGATGTTATCTTGGTAACAAATCCATCGAGCACATTTCAGTAAGGCTGCCCAAGTTGACTATTGGTGATGTGATTTTGAAGTGGAAACTCGAAGGGACACTAACAACTAAATAGATACTGGGCAGTCATCATGTACGAACAGACAGGGCCATCAGACATTTCAGAGGTTCGTTGTAAGAAATCGCATGAAATCAGCAGATGGAACCACTCATGAGTTCCAAATTTCTACCATCAGTCCAACTTGGGCAGTACAACTGTGGAAAAAAGCTAGACATTTCTGTAACCAATCCCATGGGACACTTGAGGTGGTGTGAAATGCGATGCTACTGGACAACTGATGACTGGAAGCAAGTGATTTGATGTGATGAACCACGCTATTCCCTGTGACAATGTGAAATGTTTCGGTTTAGCAAATGCATGTCGAATATTACAGCCATCATATAAATTGTCAACAAAGAAGCACGAATGAGGTGGGATTATGATGTGGAGCACTAGGATGTGGAGATTGTTTCAATGATACTCGTTTCAGCAGAACACTGCACCCTGTCACGAAACTGAATCTCTGAGGCAATGGTTTGTGGATTATAGCAATTCTGCAATGGACTGGCCTGCCCAGACTCCCAGCATGAACCCACTGAAACACCCTTTGTATTATAACTTTGACTTCGCTAAGCCCCGTGGTCTAGGGGTAACGTCTTTGACTCATAACCAAAACGTCTTCGGTCCCGGGTTCGATGCCCGCCACTGCCTAAATTTTGATAAATAATCAGCATTGGCGGCCGAAGACATCCGGCATAAGAAGTCAGCCTCATACTGCCAACGGCCTTGTCAAAGAGGGCGGAGGAGCGGATAGAGGTTCAGGACACTCTCTTGTCCTAGGGGTGGGAAATTGCCCCTAAAGGCGGAAGAATCAGCAATGATCAACGACATGAGGATGCAGAAGGCAATGGAAACCACTGCATTAAAGACACGTAACGCGTATCCACAGGACATGTGGCCTGTAATTGAAGAAGTGTCATGATGATCTCTCCATTGGCAAAAGATTCCGGAGTAGTCCCCCATTCGGATCTCCGGGAGGGGACTGCCAAGGGGGAGGTTACCATGAGAAAAAGATTGAATAATCAACGAAAGGATAACGTTCTACGAGTCGGGGGGTGGAATGTCAGAAGCTTGAACGTGATAGGGAAACTAGAAAATCTGAAAATGGAAATACAAAGGCTCAGTCTAGATATAGTAGGGGTCAGCGAAGTGAAATGGAAGGAAGCCAAGGATTTCTGGTCAAATGAGTATCGAGTAATATCAACAGCAGCAGAAAATGGTAAAACAGGGGTAGGATTCGTTATGAATAGGAAGGTAGGGCAGAGGGTGTGTTACTATGAACAGTTCAGTGACCAGGTTGTTCTAATCAGAATCGACAGCAGACCGACACCGACAACGATAGTTCAGGTACACATGCCGACGTCGCAAGCTGAAGATGAACAGATACAGAAAATGTATGAGGATATTGAAAGGATAATGCAGTATGTAAAGGGGGACGAAGATCTAGTAGTCATGGGTGACTGGAATGCAGTTGTAGGGGAAGGAGTAGAAGAAAAGGTTACAGGAGAATATGGACTTGGAACAAGGAATGAGAGAGGAGAAAGACTAATTGAGTTCTGTATCAAGTTTCAGTTAGTAATAGCGAATACCCTGTTCAAAAATCACAAGAGGAGGAGGTATACTTGGAAAAGGCCGAGAGATACGGGAAGATTTCAATTAGATTACATCATGGTCAGACAGAGATTCCGAAATCAGATACTGGATTGTAAGGCTTACCCAGGAGCAGATATAGACTCAGAACACAATATAGTAGTGATGAGGAGTAGGCTGAAGTTCAAGATATTAGTCAGGAAGAATCAATACGCAATGAAGTGGGATACGGAAGTACTAAGGTATGACGAGATACGTTTGAAGTTCTCTAACGCTATAGATACAGCAATAAGGAATAGCGCAGTAGGCAGTACAGTTGAAGAGGAATGGACATCTCTAAAAAGGGCCATCACAGAAGTTGGGAAGGAAAACACAGGTACAAAGAAGGTAGCTGCGAAGAAACCATGGGTAACAGGAGAAATACTTCAGTTGATTGATGAAAGGAGGGAGTACAAACATGTTCCGGGAAAATCAGGAATACAGAAATACAAGTCGTTGAGGAATGAAATAAATAGGAAGTGCAGGGAAGCTAAGACGAAATGGCTGCAGGGAAAATGTGAAGACATCGAAAAAAATATGATTGTCGGAAGGACAGACTCAGCATACAGGAAAGTCAAAACAACCTTTGGTGACATTAAAAGCAACGGTCGTAACATTAAGAGTGCTACGGGAATTCCACTGTTAAATGCAGAGGAGAGAGCAGATAGGTGGAAAGAATACATTGGAAGCCTTTATGAGGGTAAAGATTTGTCTGATGTGATAGAAGAAGAAACAGGAGTAGATTTAGAAGAGGTAGGGGATCCAGTATTAGAATCGGATTTTAAAAGAGATTTGGAGGACTTACGGTCAAATAAGGCAGAAGGGATAGATAACATTCCATCAGAATTTCTAAAATCATTGGGGGAAGTGGCAACAAAACGACTATTCACGTTGGTGTGAGAATATATGAGTCTGACGACATACCATCTGACTTTCGGAAAAGCATCATGCACACAATTCCGAAGACGGCAAGAGCTGACAAGTACGAGAATTATCGCACAATCAGCTTAACAGCTCATGCATCGAAGCTGCTTACAGAAATAATATACAGAAGAATGGAAAAGAAAATTGAGAATGCGCTAGGTGACGATCAGTTTGGCTTTAGGAAAAGTAAAGGGACGAGAGAGGCATTCCTGACGTTACGGCTAATAATGGAAGCAAGGCTAAAGAAATATCAAGACACTTTCATAGGATTTGTCGACCTGGAAAAAGCGTTCGACAATATAGAATGGTGCAAGCTGTTCGAGATTTTGAAAAAAGTAGGAGTAAGCTATAGGGAGAGACGGGTCATATACAATATGTACAACAACCAAGAGGGAATAATAAGAGTGGACGATCAAGAACGAAGTGCTCGTATTAAGAAGGGTGTAAGACAAGGCTGTAGCCTTTCGCCCCTACTCTTCAATCTATACATCGAGGAAGTAATGTTGGAAATAAAAGAAAGGTTCAGGAGTGGAATTAAAATACAAGGTGAAAGGATATCAATGATACGATTCGCTGATGACATTGATATCCTGAGTGAAAGTGAAGAAGAATTAAATGATCTCCTGAACGGAATGAACAGTCTAATGAGTACAGAGTATGGTTTGAGAGTAAATCGGAGAAAGACGAAGGTAATGAGAAGTAGTAGAAATGAGAACAGCGAGAAACTTAACATCAGGATTGATGGTCACGAAGTCAATGAAGTTAAGGAGTTCTGCTACCTAGGCAGTAAGATAACCAATGACGGACGGAGCAAGGAGGACATCAAAAGCAGACTCGCTATGGCAAAAAAGGCATTTCTGCCCAAGAGAAGTCTACTAATATCAAATACCGGCCTTAATTTGAGGAAGAAATTTCTGAGGATGTACGTCTGGAGTACAGCATTGTATGGTAGTGAAACATGGACTGTGGGAAAACCGGAACAGAAGAGAATCGAAGCATTTGAGATGTGGTGCAATAGACGAATGTTGAAAATAGGTGGACCGATAAGGTAAGGAATGAGGATGTTCTACGCAGAATCGGAGAGGAAAAGAATATGTGGAAAACACTGATAAGGAGAAGGGACAGGATGATAGGACATCTGCTAAGACATGAGGGAATAACTTCCATGGTACTATAGGGAGCTGTAGAGGGCAAAAACTGTAGAGAAGACAGAGATTGGAATACGTCAAGCAAATAATTGAGGACGTAGGTTGCAAATGCTACTCTGAGATGAAGAGGTTAGCACAGGAAAGGAATTCGTGGCGGGCCGCATCAAACCAGTCAGTAGACTGATGACAAAAAAAAAAGCCCCAAGTGCCGAACATCGCTATTTCTTCTAGTTTCCTCCACTGACGATTAAAAGGTCTTGCCATTCCACCACAGATATCAGACACCTGACAGAAAGTGTCTCCAGCAGAGTTTAGAGAGTGATAAAAGCGAAGGGTGAGAACCTTCCACATTAACATCCATTAACAGTGTATATTCACCACTAAGAAACTACTACCTCTAAGATAATCTAAAATCTGTAATGGATTTTCTAATCTGTCTGTGTCTACTGCTCATTCCAAAGCCAAGTTCACTATACATGGATGCTGTAAAATTGCCGACATTAAGTTTCCCCTTCCTATGGAAAGTGCCTTCTGAAGGCTTGTTTCTTCACCTATTCCTTCTAGAACTTCTTGGTTTCGTCCTTTAACAATAATTTTAAGTTTTTACACTATCAGGAAGCACCACACCTGAAATGGTCCTCTATGTTTCAGATAAGTTCAGCTGGTTGGATGTGCATTGGCTAGGTGCTCTTCTCGCATCAGAGTGCAAGGCAGTTTCCTGATCAGAGAAATACCGCCTATATAATCTGGAGGTCAGTGCCATGGATTGGGTTGGGTTGTTAGGGGGAAGAGATCAGACAGCGAGGTCATCAATCTCATCAGATTAGCGAAGGACGGCGAAGGAAGTCGGCTGTGCCCTTTCGAAGAAACCATCCCGGCATTTGCCTGGAGCGATTGAGGGAAATCACGGAAAACTTAAATCAGAATGGCCGGACGCGGGATTGAACCGAATGTGGGTCCAGTGTGCTAGCCACTGCGCCACCTCGCTCGATCAGTGCCATGTCCACTGTGCAAGTGGCTCACATTCCTGTGGCACATCAGTAGGAGAATAAAGGCAAAGTGAAGCCAGTCTACATTGTTGCCAAATTTATTCAAGGTGGCAGCTCTTCTTGGGTGGCCTCCCCACATCCTCTCCATTTGGGTAGACTTGGCAATGTCACATTGTTAACGTTATCACACTCACTCCTCCCCCCCCCCTTACTTCCCATCTGCCCGCACGTTCCCCTCCACTTTCCCCTCTATTTTTCCCTCCCCTTTTCCACTTTTCCCACCTTCACCCACTTGCAACCAGGAAGACAAAAAGACCCTGTCTGTGCTGAGTTGCTGCAGAGGAAAGACTTAAGGTTTTGTCTTGAGAATTGTTTTCATTTATCTATATGTGTATTAACCTACTGAAAGACTTTCTTACATTCTGGTGAGGAAACCGAATTGATAGTTACACTACAGCCTTTCTGTTTCAAATTCTAATAATCAAAACTGCTTAAAATTTGTGGGACAGTAGGAAAATCCTCTTTTGAAAAAAAATGCTAAAAAATCGATAAATGAAAAAAAAACCATAATTTCGCTTACACATCAAAAGCGCTTTGTAACTCACACCATGCCTTTGGAAACGTCGAACTACACACAGAAAAATGTCTACATAACTTTGACAATAGAAGCACCTGTTCTAATAACCCATTGCTTGCTACAGATAAACAGGAACTTCACCTGTATGGGTATAAAAACATTTGTAGAAAGTCCGCTCCAAATTCTCACTGTTCTAATGCAATACACAGGGTTAAAAACGAAACTAAGTATCACATAACATGCCACTTTCTTCCGATTGTGTGAATAGAAAACCATACTTATAGTGGAACAAAATACTAAAGATTCCAAGACCTCGCCTACAGATCATATAAAGACTCGCAAACACATTGCAAAAGATCTCAGTGCACATGGAAGACTATGGGACACATGCTCAGTGTACAGTTCCCCCCTGCCCCTACATTTAGTACTGGCCACAGCTGTCGGTAGACTAATGTCGTGCAGTGCCCTACTCGCAGCACTGCAGCCATTGATGCCGCCATGTGATGGCTGGTGAAAAAACGACCGTGCTCGAATACCTACTGAACACCGGACTGGACTTTTGTTGGCCCATACAGGCCACCCCACCAAAATGGGCACTTTCTTCAACACCTGTACTCCCAAAGGACTTCCGCTTACAGTCCCACAAACATGCAGATGGGACGTTTCCTGTAGATGTGTTTCTGGAAGTGCTGCTACTTTGTGAGTTTGTAGTTGGAATAAAAGCGTATTTTTCGTGGAAATACGGAAGAAGCGGTAGCAATCTACCAACGCCTTCTAAGAAGATGTATGCTCACAAAGGTTTCCCCACTAGCCACTAGAAGTCAGAAGGTCTCTCTATACCTGAAAACCTGGAACTGCAGCTTTGTCTAAAACAGAACAAAATACTCACAGCTAAAAAAGTTTTGCTTCACCCCAAATTCCCAGAACTCCTGAAGGTAGACGTTGACTGTGGGTATTGTACCACAGGCACAATCCCTTGGACTGTTCAGAGATGTCACTAAACCCGCTCAAAGATGTAAACAACTTTGCATGAGCAGCACCTATTAGAAGGAGGGGGTCCGATCAGTTCTAGTCAGTCCACCAGGAAGGAGCTACACGGCTCATGTTGTCTGTAGTTCAACCATGCCTAGACGGTCAAGACCGCGGTTCGATCGCGCCCGCAATGTTACTTTGTGCCAAAGAGCTCTCAATAATGGAAGTGTCCATGCGTCTCGGAGTGAACAAAAGCGATGTTGTTAGGACATGGAGGAGATACAGAGAGTCATGAACTGTCAATGACATGCCTCCCTCAGGCCGCCCAAGGGCTACTACTAAAGCAACGTGTTGAATAATACTTTTCATGCAGAGACATGATGTCGTGTTAAGACTCAAACTATGCAAAATTGGTTGCACGATGCGCAACTTCACTCCCGACGTCAATGGCGAGGTCCGTCTTTACAACCACGACACCATGCAGCGCGGTACAGATGGGCCCTAAAACATGGCGAATGGACCGCTCAGGACTGGCATCACGTTCTCTTCAATGATGAGCATCGCATATGCCTTCAACTAGACAAACATCGGAGACGTGGTGGAGGCAATCTGGTCAGGCTGAACGCCTTAGACACACAATCCAGCGAGTGCAGCAAGGTGGAGGTTCCCTCCATTTTTGGGGTGGCGTTATGTGAGGCAGACGTACGCCGCTGATTGTCACGGAAGGAGCCGTAACTGTTGTACGATGGGTGACTTCCATTCTCCGACAGATAGTGCAGCCATATCGGCAGCATATTGGCGAGGTATTCGTCTTCATTTACGACAGTTCGCGCCCCCAGCGTGCACATCTTGCGAATGACTTCCTTCAGGATAACAACATTGCTCTACTGGAGTAGGCAGTGTGTTCTCCAGACATGAACCGTATCGAACATGCCTTGGATAGATTGAAAAGGGCTGTTTCTGGACGACGTGACTCACCAACCACTCTGAGGGATCTATGCCTCATCCCCTTTGAGAAGTGGGACAATCTGGACCAACAGTGCCTTGATGAACTTGTGGATACTACGCCACAACGAATACAGGCACGCATGAATGCAGGAGGACGTGCTACAGGTATTAGAGGTACCGGTGTGTATGGCAATCTGGACGACCACTTCTGAAGGTTTCGCTGTATGGTGGTACAACATACAATGTCTGGTTTTCATGAGCAATAGAAAGGGCGGAAATGATGTCTATGTTGATCTCTATTCCAATTTTCTGTACAGGTTCTAGAAATCTCGGAACCGAGGTGATGCAAAACCTTTTTTGATGTGTGTATTTCACTACGAAAGGTGATACCAACTCTTTCCAGGAAGGAGACGTTTTCTTCCTCACAGAGGAATATGGATCAACCAATGAGACGAAGGTGGCATTTATTCCTCTTTCCTGTTTTGTCTAAATCATACTAATCTCTATTGCTTGAAATCTGGCAGCACATTCTAAAAAGGAGACCACACAATGGACGCCATAGGTCTCCCCTGTCAAAGACAACTGGTCAGATATCCTGCTATCCTGTTGACTGCCACGAAAATATGGTTAGGAGCTCCAGTTTACATAAACCCTCGTCCTCCACACACATACTCGATCGCTCTTAGGCCACAGTTATGGTGATGCATTTCTGATCCACTGGCAGTGTGTGTGTGTGTGTGTGTGTGTGTGTGTGTGTGTGTGTGTGACTTTCGTAGATTATGCTCAAATTTCGTAGTACATTATCGATAAAAAATGTTTCCTTGTTGTTTTTACACCATTCATTCATCAAATTCAGGAGGATTTAATTCAAGAGCTGGAGGTTGAAAGGGGTTCCATTAATGGGGTATACAGCCCCCTCGTGGAACAGCACCTGCATATCAGACGTCTAAGTACATAATTTAGTGTTCCGATCTGGAAATGTAGAATCATGTTAGAGGAAGTCTACAATTCGTTTTTCTTGTTATAGTACATAACCGCAATGAAATTGACATGTTGCTGGAGCTTTTAGGCAAGCAGATCAAAGAGCTTAAGCAATCTCCAGCGGAAATTCCGCCGTGTAAATACATATTCTCGTCAAAAAAAAATTTTCATAGAGTTGTATTTCATGCATTTGCGTCTCCACCCTACACTGTTTTAAATCGATATGTCCTTGTTGTAGCTGGCGATTTCGAGGAGATTATTAATTCAGATTCCGTAGTTACTCTTGTTCAGTAGTCGTGGTTGTGTAATTTCGTTGATCGTTCATGAAGAGATTCAGTATCTGATTTAAAGGCTTCTCTCAGTGTCTGGTCTCGATCCAAATGTTCTAATCTTAGCAGTTGTAACTTCTTTTGAACAGACTTCGATGCCACGATGATCTTATTCTTAGATGAAATCTTGTTGTAGGCCTATACTAAGCGGATTCGTCATTTCAAAATATGCCCCTGTTTGCACAACCTCTGGCACAAACCACACTCCATCACATTCCAATACTACACCTTTTCTGGAAGAAAACTTTTTCACCTGTTTCGATTTACATCTACAGTTTTGTTGCTTCGATTGTGCAACCTCGGTTCCGAGGGATGAAAATTCCACTAATGTGCATTTCTCAGTTCTGAAGCCAATCACAGCACGCATCGTCTTTCTTCTACCTAATCTTCGTCCGTGATTACATTAAACCAAAGTCTGAAACAATTATGACGCTTATTCCTTCGAACAAGTTCTCTAAGGCTTCCATACATATTACGAACAGGACTCTCATTTGCGAAGTTCAGCACTGATATCTGCCGTCTTTGCAATTTTATTCCTCTCGTACAGTTAAAAATATTTGCGTTCGTTACATCTTCCAGGTAAACATAAGGTGAACTACGAAGATAATGACCTGCAGTTCTGCTTTGCGTATTCTTCATTGGAATAAAGGTCAGCTATTGCGAAGAAAATAATGATTGGATTACCATAGCGAAGGTAGACATGGAGCCAACACGCTCCACATTAGTAAAACTCCATATTTCTACTAGCTACACAGATAATAAAAATATTTTAACAGTGTATGATTAAGTGAATCAAATTATTCAGATAGTTAGGGGAACTTTGGCGTCAATATCAAGCAAGTAAATAAATTTGAGATGGGAGATTCGATACCGTCGAAGAATTCGACAGAGCGCTGAAAGCCTAAGTCTAAACTAGTTCCATGGAGTAGATGACATTCTCTCGGAGGTATAGACATCTTTGGATAACCAGCTGTGACAAAACTATTCCACTTGCTGTGCAGTATATGAGACAGGCCTCACGAAAAATGTAATAATTCCAATTCAAAAAAGGCAGGTGCTGGCAAATGTGGATACTACCGAACTATCAGTTTAGTAATTCATAGTTGTAAGGTATTGGAATGAATGTTTTACAGAAAAATGGAAAAAATGCTGTAGGCTGCCGTATGGGAAGATCAGTTGGGGTTCCAGAGAAATGGAAGGGACTTGCGAGACAGTACTGGCCTAACGATTTATCTCACTAGAAATGTTCAAAAAAGGCAACCCTCTACCAAATTTGCAGATTTAGAGAAAGCTTTTGACAGTGTTTTAATAGACTACACACTTTGAAATCTGAAGAAAGAAGCGATAAAAAGCAGGGAGCCATAGGTTGTCCGCAGCTTGTGCAGAAGTCAGACTGCAATTATGAGAGTTGAAGAACGCCGAAGTGTCGGCAGGCAAAATTTAATAGAAATTGATGACTCTGCAAGTCGATCAAAGCGCGAAGCATACGACGACTTCTGTCATCGTGTTCTATCGAAAGATCTTGTCGAGGGTCCTAAAATATTCACGTCCTACGTAAAATCACTTAGCGGATAGAAGGCACTATGGAGTTACGCTTGGACCAGTCTGGTAAGGAAACAGGCGACAGCAAAATCAAAGAAGTAGTTTCAAATTCCATGTTAAAAAAAAAACAGATACTTGAGGAAGATAGTACAGACTAACCACCGTTTGGCCGCCACACGAATTCCCGTATGGGGGACATAGCCATTCTTGACCTTGAAATCCGCTGGACGGATTGGAAATAAATAAGTCACCAGGTCCTTTGGCCCCGTACTTAGCTTAGGCATATAGCGAATGTCTCTCTCATGACGCGCGAAAAAAAAAAAAAAAAAAAAAAGCCGAAAACCGCAGATAACTTTCGTATATAGAAGGATAAAAGAACGGACCCGCAAAATTCTTGTGCATATTCTGAATTCACTTATAAATATAGAAGGAGAGCTTCTGTTCAAAAACCAACATGGAGTTAGAAAGCATCGCTCGTAAGAAATTCAACTTGTGCTTTTCTCTCACGTGATCGTCCATGCATGGATGAAAAACTACTGGAAGATCCCACATTCCCAGATATTGTAAAAGAATCTGACACAGTGCCACATAGCATACTGTTACTTAAATCCCAAGCATGCAGACTAGGTTCTCAGATATACGAGTGGCTAGAGGAGTAATTTAAGTAACAGAATCCAGTACGTTGTCTTGTATGGCGTCTGTTCATCACAGACACAGCTACCGTCAGGCGTGTCCTAAGCAAGTGTGACAGGACCGCTTTCGTTATCTATATTGTCGAACGAGCTGACCGACAGGGTGCACAGGCATCTGAGACTGCTGATAATGCTGTATTGTAAGCGAAAGTGGCGTCGTCGAATGACTGTAGGGGGATAATTGATGACTTGGACAGAATTAATATTTAGTGTGATACGTGACAAAAAAGCGGAAAGAAATTTAAGTTAAGGGAGATGAGTAGAAAAACAACCCTCTAATCTTGGCACACACTTTCAGTTGTGCTCTGCTTGACGCCGTCACATCAGTTGAATATCCAGACGCAACGTTGCAAAGTGACAGATAATGTAGCAGGGAACGCGGACGGTCGGCTTCTGTGTATTGGAAGTTCCTCTGAGAGTTGGCTGATCTATAAAGGAAATCGCCCACAAATCACCTGCGTGATCCATTCTTGCGTACTCCTCGAGCGCGTGTTGTCCCACAACGTTGAATTGCAGCGGTACATCGGAGCAATTCAGAGGCATGCTGTTAGATTTGTTACCAGTAGGTTCGATCAACGTCGAGTATACGAATGTTCTCCATGAACTCAAATGCGAGTTCTTAGAAGGAAGAAGACGGTTTTTATGGTACTAAGAAATTTTGGTGAACTGTTATTTTGGCAGACTGCAGAACAATCCTATTGTCACCCAAGTCCATCTCACTTACGTAACGCAAAGATCAGAGAAAACAGTGCAGATACGTGGGCGTATAATCAGTCGTTTGTCCCTAGCTCCATCTGCAAGTAGAGCAGGAAAGAGAGTGACTACCAGTGGCACAGCGTACCTTCCAAGATGTACCCTATGGGAGCCCCTGCTCAGTAAATATGTAAAAATCATGGAGAAGAAATAAAAACTAAGTTTTCTGGTGTCATTGTAATTTTGTCAGAGACGTAAGACTTGGAAGGGCAGTTGATCGGAATGAATAACCTCTTAGAAAGTGGTTGTGAGGTATAAATTAATAACAGTAATATAAGGGCTAAATGAATGAAGCAGAATTAAGTCACACTATTCTGGGAAATTAATTTAGGAAGTGAGACACTAAATGTAGTAGATGAGTTTTGCTCTTTCACCAGCAATATTACTGATCATAGAGGAAGTAAAGAGGATGTAAACTGCAGACTACCAGTAGCAATAAAAGCATGTCTGAGAAAGAAAATTGGTAAAATTGTAAAAAAAACTGATTAGTTGTTAACCGGTATTACAGGCGTTTTCGCTCTAAAGGAACCATGTTAAGAAAAACTAAAATAATTGATTAAAACAACGAATAAATCAAATTAATTTTTATGTGTGTAACCAGCCAATGGAAACAACGGTTCACGTACAACGAATTACTTCTAAAATAGCCTTCAGTAACCTCTGAAAAGCTGTCTGTGGTGTTCAGGTTCATTCTGTTTGTTGCCATTACACACACACACACACACACACACACACACACACACACACACACACACACACACACACAAAGAGCTATAAAATTTCACTCACCAAAGCTGAAAAACGTATTTCAGTACCAGTTACAATAACACTTACTCGCATGCACTTATCTTTTGGAATAGAAGTAGGTGAGGCGATTATTTTACAAAGAAAGTGTCTTCCGCATTCACACAGCTGAAACTGCAGATTTGTCTCTTTTGCGTATGTGAAAGGCTGGTCACATAATTTCTGCAGTCCTCGCTAAATATCGAGTACTGTCAGGACTAAGTTCAACCTGTACAGAATGTTCGTGCAGATGCCTGTTGAAAGTATCAGCAATTAGAACGTAACGTCTGTCAGGAAGGAAGTATGCCTTCGAAAGTTCCTGGCTGATTAGAACTGTGTAATGGACTTCGGTTAGCAGCCAAAATTTTACCTTTCACGCGCAATCCAGCACTAAACACGATGGGCCTTCAGTGCTTCTCGCCCACCTCCCTCCCACCCGTCTTCCAGATTTCGAAGAGTCTCCCGTGTGTACCTCGCTGGACTAAAATTCCTGCAGGAAACATTATCGAGATGGAAAACATTAGCCTCATAGCGTAGAGTTTATTTCCGGAATGAATCGCTACCTCTGTATGTGTGAGACCTGTTATAGAACTTAATGGCCAATTCCAATCGTTTACTGGACATGGACTCGAACTCTGGATCCTCTCTAATGCTCATTACCAGATAAATGCAAGGACACGTTTTGGGATCTAAGTCTCGTACACTGCTCTAATCTGCAACGATGCTGTTAGTGTCTCTCTCCATCTACGTGAATCTCAGTTCAACAAAAATATGAAATTCTCACATAAAAATCTTTTTTTTTTTTTTTTTTAATGCATCTCCTAACCGCACACACTGTATTATGTCAGAACGTCCATCCTCCACTGTCGAGTGCTTTCGTAGACAAAACTGGACTTTCCCTGGAAAGCGCTGGTTTTCGTGCTCCGATAGAAGTGGAAACGGTGTTTATAGAAGTTCGTTGCAGAGCGTAATGCCGCGGCTTCCGTTCCGTGTTTTGTCCACTGCAGCGGTGCGTGGCAGCTCCATAGAGGTGAAGCTCGCGTTTTGCTCTAGACGTCGCTTTTCGGTGCCGACAGGGCTGGGTCCTACTCGTTTATGGTTGGCCGTTAGCTGAACTCCACTACAAAACCAGGTTAGTACGAAAATGCTTCATAGGAATATACATATTTTTTATTATTATTCTCGGTGCCGTGTCCTCTACAGTGCTGGGCTGAGACGAAACGTTGCTAAAGAGCTCTCTTTTAGTTGTTGCAAAAGTTTGTGTTGACATAAATGTATTTTATCCGCAGTTTTCGTCCGCTCACTGCGCCATTTTTGCGGATTGGGAAGAGAGTTGGTCGCTTTCGGTGGTTGCTGTCATACTTCACAAAATGGAGATTTTGTATCGAGGTACCTAAGACTCATCCCTATTTCTCCCTATAAGAAGTAGATAAACAGATTTATGACAACTTTGGTTATTTCATTCTGAGCTTAGGAAAATAAACGTAGGTCTTAAAAATATTTCCTATTAGATCAATTTACTGAACTTGTACAGAAATTATGTCTCGAGAGAGATTATTTTCATTTAGGTATTGGTCGATATGTCGCGTTATCTTTCGACACACAGCGATTTGATTATAGAATCGGCCTGCAGTGATGACAGACGATAACAGCGGCACAAAATGATGGATCAGATTATTTAATATCATGTCATAAGCCTAAATTTGACACATATCTCGTACCTGATGAATTAATATGTAGTTATTTATTACATTAAAGGCGATGCGTCAGTAAAAACAATAAATGTGTGTTTTTAAAAGTCAGCGCGTTGACTAACGAATGTACTACTTTGTGATATATCACCTATTTCTTTGACCTATTGTCTCATTTTCTGCCACTACTTCGTGGGTTATTTATTAGAAGTACTGGGCATATTTTCTTGGGAGGAAGGTTTTGGTATTTCTCTCGGGGAAGGTGTGCTACCATTGTGATTCTAACGTTGCTCTTGTCACCAGAAGGGGGACAGCGAATCTCAATAGCAGGGGAGAGCGTCCTCAGGGAGTGATCAGTTTCACGTCACTGTAACCGTGGCCCATTCTGTGCTGTTGTTGGCGAGGGACAGCACCTTTTGTTGTTTGAACAATTAGCGCCGAGGCGCCACTGATGTCCCCAGACAATAACTGAGCAAGATACATTGCCTTTTCCGTACACACATCAAAGCACAAGCAACTGTCGTGCTGCCCAACCAGCATGAAAAATAGTTGCTTTCGTTCCAAAATAATGACGTAGCAAATCAAATGAGTGCTTGGAACGAAGAGGCTATTCATTCGGTGAGCCCTGCTCCATTTCAGTGCCAGCCTCTTGTTTGGCAATGTGTGTTCTGAACGTCTGGAGTGGGAAGTTTCTGCTGTGTTTCCCTGCTTTTATGTGAAGTAATCGATACTCTGGTACACCACATTGGCAGAAGCGTTGAGTCGCCCCATCCACGCATATTTTTTCGAACGGAGGACCCTTAACGGTTGTGAACAAAGACTATGAGGAATTCGTCTTCTTACCACCGTCTGGTGCTGATCAGAATGTAAGTGTCGAAATTTCGATAGTGCAATCCATATTACTGACTTCTTCTGCCACGCAGCTTGCGTTGCCTAATTAACTACAATGTTTTTTGTTTTTCTTTGTGATGTTATCTTTCAGTTTGTGAGCTACGTTTTCTGCACGCAGTCTTCCGCGTAATTCGGTACCCCCTGCTCCACAGCGTAAACATTTTCTGTGATTCCAATTCAGATATTGGAAAACTTCCCGCTGTGTCAATTTTTATCTTAATTCTGCCCATTTAGTAAAGCAAATAAGAGTAGTTACACTAAGTCCTGACTTAGATTTCGAAATCCCTTAATTATCCTACAATACATTCTTAATCGACCTACTAATAAACAAATATAATCTATAACTTTACAATGCTGCAGTCACAGCCGTTAAAAATCATAATGAATTGATATAAAATGAAGAAAGCTGTAAAAATGAAGACAGCTGTAATTGGTGATTTCTTTATTGTCACAACCGGTTTCGCTGTATTAAAGCAGCATCCTCAGCTAAACTGCATAAAAAGAAATAAATACCATATAATATACGATGAAAATACTACAAGAACCTTTTATAGTTTTTTATTTTAAATTTTCCCAAATTTTTAAAATATTTTTATAGATTTTACGTAAGGTATTAATCCCTCAGAAAAAATCAAAATTGAAACGTACTTACAACAGTGTCACATTAGCGCAGCAAATATAAACTGCTGCAATCCTAAGTTGCTGTAATCCTTTGTATACGGTCGCGCAACATAACGATCAGTTATTTAAAGTTTAGCGAAGGCAACAAGCATTGCACTCACGTGTTTAATATGGAAATAAATGTACTTATTAAACAGTGAGGGCTATTTCGATCTCTGCTAGGTCTGAACTTTTGTGTTTTTTATGATAAGTTTGGTTGATTACCTTGCACTGTTTATCTGTAGCAGACACCAATATTTTATAGGAAATTTTATCAATAACTCACGTCAAGGACATGCTCGGCGCCTGATTCAGACTTATAACCACAGTGAGACGCAACAAAAAATGCTTCAATTTATTACAATTCCCGTGAATGCAATGTCGAACTTACGTGATTTTCACGTTGTCAAATGTGCTGGAAACGTAGCAGTTGTCAACATTAATAAAATGAGTGGAAAGGCTGTGAGTCTCTGTTTATTGTCAGCGTTGATCACGTATCCCATCGGAACCAAACAGATGGAATCAGAATAGTTGAAACTAGATTAGTAACTACTGCATATGTCATAAAGGAATACCGTACTCACAGTGTTAGTTACAGACATTACTGGCGCGTGCAGAATGTACAAACGTAACATTTGAGACAGTTTCTCCGCTTTGAGAAATGTGCCAAAATTAATAAAATTTTGGACTAGTATAAGTAATTTTAACTTATTAATTAGCTTCAAAAATTGTTAAAGTTACTAACGTTTCTATAATTATTCTGCTTCAGAAGGAACCTGGTGGACGAGATAAAAAGTAACTAAAGAGTTTTTGAAGGACTTCATCTTTACACCGTTGGCAAGTAAAAGATAGAAACGACGTAAACGTGATGACCTTCAGAAAATTCATTCTGATGACGATACCAACCACTAAACATTTACATCTACATCTACTAAACATCTGTCAGCTTCCTGTCCATTATGTACAATAGGAACACACTAATGTGAGGTGTCGGCGGAAGAAACTGATAACCTTCTAATCAGAAGTGATAAGTCTGACCTCTTTATGTGTTGTACACTGCCCTCCAAAAAGTTCTGTGACTGATTTAATTCAAGGCGTATAAGTGAAGTCAACATTGTAACTATTGTGGCAGCTGCGGCTAACAACCATAAACATTCGAGCAATCATCTGTGAGCAAGCAGTGTCAAATCGTGGCCGTAGTGTATCAACTCTGTTGTGACAAAACCTGCAGTAGAGCAACGTCTCTAAATCATGTTTTCAAGACATTCTCCAACCGTCGTTAGATGTATGAAGTGTCCACGTATATTTCCAAGATATGTACGGAAACCATATTGGTAGAATAGTTCATTTAATAAACCCAAACGACTGGTTGGTTTACCTCATTTGTGTATAGGGGACTATGGATGCTGCCAATCAGGCACCGAAATTGGTAGCATAATAAAATTATTCCATGAATTGACAGCTGTTGGCAATCTGTTTTCAGAAATTCTCCAAAACATTGTGAAGATGAAAAAAAAGTGTGAAATGCTTGTCCCATACACTTTGACTCATGGAGAAAAACGACGGCTCGTGGACGAATGCCACGACTTGATTGAAACGCGGACAGTTATTTTCTGAAACAAGTCTTCAGGGTGACGTTGTTTGGCATTATGAGTATGAACCTACCACAAAAGGCCAGTGATCAGAAACTCTCATGAAGGGTCAACACTTTGCCGACGTAACCGAAATTCAATCCAATGCGACGCTCAAGCTGCACAATAAGTCAAAGAAAGACTTTTCTGCCTATCACATGGTTGTGTGAATGTTCTGTGTGTAGCACTCAAATGGTATGTGCTTGTGAGAACACAGGTGGAGGGGTTGGGGACTATGTAGAACACCAGAAACACTAAAACTGCCTTCTTAATTTTTGTCCATTTTGTACTAATCCAGTCTTGTAACTTTTTGGATTAACAGCGCATATCGGATGCATTACAAGCCCCAAGAAAGCACTGTCTGTTATACAGGATTATTGATAGTACCAAGATATGCAAAAAACAGACACATACCAGCAGAGGGAGCATCTCTTCAAGTATTTAACTGAAGTTAGAGGAGCTCAATGTGGACACCGATCGTGAAGCAATGAACGTCAATACGTAAGAGAGGCGTGCATTCAAGTGCAACGACAGCAGAACGTTTTACAAATCTCTTCATTGGGTTGCCTATCTACAGGCGCGAACTAATTTGACGTGTCAATACAGAGCGGACGGTTTGACTACATGTTCTAACACGCCTGCACCTAGTGGTGTGTTCTGAAACTACGCCACAGCGCATGTGCCGCGGCACAACTTGTAGAGATGCTGTATCCACTGATACGTGTCATTTCTCTGTTACTCCTCCACTTTTCAAGTAGTCATGACATAAAGCCCCTGAGGAATGTATGGAACGTATGTATGTATGTATGTATGTTCCACTTGTCCTCCTAAACCACTGGAACGGTTTCAACCACGGTTTGTTCACGTATTACCTTTCTTTTTAGTCATCACTCCCCTCGACTGATTTGATTTCGTCCGCCACGAATTCCTCTCCTGTGCCGATCTATTCATCTCCGAATAGCACTTACAACCTACGTCCTGATTTATTTGCTGGATGTTCCCCAGTCTCCGCTTTCCTCTACAGATTTCGCCCTTTGCAGCTCCCTGTAGTACCAAAAATGGTCAAATGTGTGTGAAATCTTTTGGGACTTAACTGCTAAGGTCATCAGTCCCTAAGCTTACACACTACTTAACCTAAATTATCCTAAGGACAAACAAACACACACACACACACACACACACACACACACACACACACACACATGCCCGAGGGAGGACTCGAACCTCCACCGGGACCAGCCGCACAGTCCATGAGTGCAGCGCCTCAGACCGTTCGGCTAATCCCTCGCGGCTCCCTTTAGTACCATTGAAGTTATCATCTGGTGCCTAACAGACGTCCTATCATCCTTCATCTACTCAGTGTTTTCCATATGTTCCTTTCCTGCCGATACTCCGGAGAACCTTCTTATTCCTTACCTTATCAATCCACATAGTTTTCAACTTTCTTTTGCAGCACCACATCTGAATTGCTTCGATCGACAATCTACAGTCCATGATCCACCACCATACATGCTGTGCTCCAAACGTACAGTCCTAGAGAGTTCTCCTTCATTAAGATCTTTATTTGATACTTCTCTAAGCCAGAAATGCCCTTTTTAAGGGCGCTAGTCTGCTTTTTATACCCTCCTTGCTCCTTATGGATTATTTTGCTGCCTAGGTACTTCATCTACTTTGGGATTGCCAATCCTGATGTTGAGGTACTCGCTGTTCTCATTTCTGCTACTTCTCTTTACTTTCGTGTTTCTTCGATTTACTCTCAATCCATATACAACAGTCATCAGACTGTTCATTCTATATAGCAGATCATGTAATTCTTCTTCACTCAGGATAGCAATGTTATCAGCCTTTACCCGTGAATTTTAATTCCACTACTGAACCCTTCTTTTATTTCCTTCATTGAGTCTTCGGTGAATAGACTGAACAGTAGGGGCGAAAACTATATCCCTGTCTGAGATCGCTGTTAATCCGAGCACTTCGTTCTTCGTCTTCAACTATTATCGTTTCCTCTTGGTTCTTGCACGTATAGCATATTACACGTCTTTCCTATTGTGCCGATTGCAGCATCTCCACATGTCCGACGCCTTTGAATGCCGCGCGCAACCTTCCCGCGCCGGTACTACAGTGTGGCGCGACCAGCGCCTCTCACGTGTCGCCCTCTGCCGGCTGCCACGAGGGGCGGCCGGAGCCAGCTACGAGGAGAACGGTTGCAACCAGGGAGCGAGACGGAAGAGCGGAGCCCCGGAATGAGTCAACCTGCTACATGGCGTGTTCCGGACAGAAGATGTCGTTGGTCGGTATCGGTGACTCCTTTCTGAATTATAGTGAGCTCTGGTGATTGTAACGATCGTGGCCCGGGGGTCCGAATACCGAGAGTGTTCTATGTGGTTCAGCTGTGTCGTATACTTTACAAGAGAACTCTGCTGCAGGGGGAGTTCGGAAACTTGTCAAGCGATTCATTTGTACTGTATTCAGATGGCTGGTTTCGTGTTCCGTCCAGAGACCAATTCTGATAGTTGTGATTTCTTTGGTAACAGTTTGCACTGAACAATGATAGACGTATGAGGAACTGCAGTAATTTAGATAGAATGAGTGCATGTGTTATACTCACTTCTGGTTGTGAAGTTTTTCTTGGTCAAGATACCAAATTAAATTAATTTGAAGTTTCACTGTAAACTTCTTTGACATATTGTTTTAAACCATTTTTTTTCGTGTTGTTTTTAAAAGTTTGGATAGTTATTGCAATAAAATTATGCTTAGAACTGTTTTTATTACGCCTACCTCTCCACTCCTAGCCCATCCACTTAATGATCTGTAACACTATAGCTTACCCCATTTTGTCTTAGAATTTTGAATAACTGGCACCCACTGACACTGTGTTTCCAGGTTGATAAATCCTATGAAAGCGTGTTGATTTTTCTTTCGTTTTGCTTCCACGATCAGCCGGAACGTCAGAATTGCCCCTCTTGTTCATTTCCGTTTCTTAAGGCCAAACGTATCGTCATGTAACATAAGCTCAATATTGTCTTTGTCATCAACCTGGATGCACGAGTTGTTAAGCTGACTGTGTCATAGTGCAAGCATTTTTTGGCTCTTGCGTTCTTCGAAATTATGTGAATGATATTTTTCCGGCCCGCATCTCGTGGTCGTGCGGTAGCGTTCTCGCTTCCCACGCCCGGGTTCCCGGGTTCGATTCCCGGCGGGGTCAGGGATTTTCTCTGCCTCGTGATGGCTGGGTGTTGTGTGATGTCCTTAGGTTAGTTAGGTTTAAGTAGTTCTAAGTTCTAGGGGACTGATGACCATAGATGTTAAGTCCCATAGTGCTCAGAGCCATTTGAACCATTTGATATTTTTCCGGAAGTTAGGTGGTGTATCGCTAGACTCATATAATCTACATACCAACGTAATTAGTTGTATTGTTGAAACGTTCAACAAAGGTTTTAGAAATTCTAAAATCTTATCCCTCCTGCCTTCATCGATCTGAAGTCTTCCGAAGCTCATTCAAATTCTGATGTCCGATCTCTTCTGCTTCGACTTTTGCTCCTTTTTCTATCACGTCATCAGAAAATCTTCGTCGTTAAAGAGGTCTTTAATGTAGTCTTTGCACTCTCCTCTGCATTTAACACTGGAATTCCAATTAATGTTACCACCTTTGCTTCTAACTTAACCGAAAGCTGTTTTGACTTTTCTGTATGCTAACTCAGTCCTTCCGATTTCTTTTTCGATTTCTTCATATTTTTCTTGCATCCATTTCGCCTTAGCTTCCCTGCCCTTCCAATTTACAGTATTTCATTCTAAGTGATTCGTATTTCTGTATTCCTGAATTTCCGGGAACACTTTTGAACTTCGTTCTTTCTTCGATCAAATGAAATATTTCTTACATTACCCATGGTTTCTTCGCAGTTTCCTTGATTTTTCATATGTTTTGCTTTCGAGTTTTCGTGATTGCTCTTTTTAGAGATGTCGATTTCTCTTCAAGTGAACTGCCTACTGAGATACTCATTATCGCATTATCAATAGCTTCAGAGAGCTTCGAGCCTTTCTCTTCATTCCTTAGTACTTCGGTATCAGAATTCTTTGCGCATTCATTCTCCCTGACGAGTCTCTTAAACTGCAGCCTACTCTTCATTATTACAAACTTGCGATCTGTATCTATATCTGGTCCTATGGACTTACAACACAGTAGCTGATTTCGGAATCTCCGCCTGCCCATTATGGAACATAACTAAACTATTCCCGTATCTCCCGGCCTTTTCCAAGCACACATCCTCCTCTCGTGACTCTTGAGCAGATTACCCCCCCCTGTTACATGCTGAAATGTATGCAGAGCTCAATGAGTATTGCTTCTCTCACAATCCTCGTAACAACGCATATTCTCCCGTGACCCTTTCTTCTACTCCTTCCCCTACAACAGCATTCGAGTCCCCGATGAAAAATCGATTTTCATCTTCGTTTACGTACTGTATTACCCTTTCAATATCGTTATGCTTTCAATATCGTCACATATTTTCTCTATCTCTTCATGTTCAGCTTGCAACGTCGGCATGTATACCTGAACTATCGTTGTTGGTCTTGGCTTTGCTGTCGGGCCTGATAAGAACAATCCTACCAGAACTGTTCACAGTAACACACTCTCTGCTTACTTTTCTATTCATAACAAATCCTACACCCGTTATACCATTTTCTGCTGCTCTTGATGTTACTATATACTCATCAGACCAGACATCATTGTCTTCTTTCCATTTCACTTCATTGACGAACACTATATCTAGATTGAGACTTAGCATTCTTTTTTACAGATTTTGTAGCACCCTTACCACTTTTAAATTTGACATTTCACTTCCCGCCTCGTAGAACGTTATCCTTTCGTTGATTATTCCATCTTTTTCTTATAGTCACCTCTCACTTGGCAGTCCCCATCCAGAAATCCGAAGGGGGACTTATCCGGATGCAGGCTGGTGTGGCCGAGCGGTTCTAGGCGCTTCAGTCTGGAATCGCGCGACCGCTACGGTCGTAGGTTCGAATCCCGCCTCGGGCATGGATGTGTGTGATGTCCTTAGGTTAGTTAGGTTTAACTAGTTCTAAGTTTTAGGGGACTGATGACCACAGATGTTAAGTCCCATAGTGCTCAGAGCCATTTGAACCACTCATCCGGAGTAGTTTCGCAATGGTGAGCTCTTCATGACACTTTTTAATTACAGGCAACGTTTCCCGTTGATATACATTACATATCTTTAATGGATCTCTGTCAATTCCTTTCTGCAGCTTCATGCCGTTGATCATTCTGATTCTTCCGCATTTAGGGTTAGTTTCCCATCCCAAGGGCAAGAATGCGCACTGCCCCTCTGTCCGCTTCTCCGCCTTTCTTTGACAAATCCGTTGGCTGAAAAAGAGTGACTTGTTATGCCGGAAGTCTTCGGCCACCATTATCGACGATTTCTATTCCAAATTTAAGGGGTGGCAGGATTCTAATCCGCCACTGAGGGGTAAATGCCACTGTGGGGTAAAAACCATCAGTTTCCTTCAGGGGTAACGATAACTTCATGGAAGAATGGGGATGGATGGACAAACAGGGAGGAGGAGATAGAGATGGACTGATAGAATATCACAATATAAATACATACACGGGCTACATCAGTTACTCAGCTAGCTACAATAAAGAGCCAACTGGTTCATCTGCCTAATATCGTGTAGGGGCCCCGCATGCATTCACAAGAGCCGCAACACGACGTGGAATGGACTCGACTGATGTCTGAAGTATTGCTAGATTAAGCTGACACCATGAACCCTGCAGGAGTACGAGGGGATGGAGATCTCTTCTGAACAGCACGTTGCTAGGCTTCGCAGATATATTCAATAACTTTCATGTCTAGGGAGTTTGGTAGCCAGCGCAAATGTTTCAACGCAGAAGAGCGTACTTTGAGCCACTCTGTAGAAATTCTGGGCGCTTGGGGTCTCGCATTGTCCTGATGGAATGCACAACGGAAATAAACAGATGCAGGTAATCAGAGACATGCTTACATACGCGTCACCTTTCAGAGTCGTATGTAGACGTGTCAGGAGTCCCATATCATTTCAACTGCACGCGCCCCACACCATTACAGAGCCTCCGCCAGCTTAAACAGTCCCCTGCTGACATGTAGGGTCCATGGAATCATGAGGTTTTCTCCGTACCCGTACACGTCCATAGACTCGATACAGCCGGCCGCGGTGGTCTAGCGGTTCTAGGCGCTGAGTCCGGAACCGCGCGACTGCTACGGTCGCAGGTTCTAATCCTGCCTCGGGCATGGATGTGTGTGATGTCCTTAGGTTAGTTAGGTTTAAGTAGTTCTAAGTTCTAGGGGACTGATTACCACAGTTGTTAAGTCCCATAGTTCTCAGAGCCATTTGAACCATTTTGAAGACTCGATACAATTTGAAACGACTTGTCCGATTAGGCAACATGTTGACGGGTGCAGTCATCAAGGCCTTCAGCTCCGAAAGCCCATATCGATGATGTTTTGTGGAATGATTCGCACACTGACACTAGCTGATGGCCCAGCATTGAAATCTGCAGCAATTTGCGGAAAGGTTGCACTTCTGTCACGTTGAACGATTCTCCTCCGTCGTCGTTCGTCCCGTTCTTGTAGGATCTTTTTCCACCCGCAGCGATGTCGGAGATCTGGTGTTGTACCGGATTCCTGATGTTCATGGTACACTCGTGAATTGGTCGCAGAGAAAAAAATCTCCACTTCATCGCTATCTACGATATGCTGTATCCCATCGCTCGTGGGACGACTATAGCACCACGTTCCAACTCACCAAATTTTGGTAATCTGCCATTGTAGCAGCTATGGACATTTGACACCTGCGAGAGACACTTGTCTTATATAGGTGTTGCGGACCGCAGCGCCGTATTCTGCATGTTTACAAATCTCTGTATTTGAATATACATGCCTATATCAGTAGCCCAAAAAGTAAGGGGAAATACCACGGACTTCAAGGCTGTTAATGAAAGAATGTGCTGCATAAGAATAAGAGGAAAATTCTACAACGTAACTCTGGTTTCATTCCATGCACCTACAGAAGATGAAGATGACAGTGAAAAAGACAGTTTCTACGAAGACCTAGAATCAGTTTATGAAAATGCACCATCATACGATGTGGAGGTTTTCCTTGGAGATGCCAATGCTAAAGTAGGAAGAAAAGATATTTTGAGAAATTTACGCTGGCCATCGCAATCAGCATGATTCCTCTAACAATAGATTGAGATTAGTCAATCTGGCAGCTTCAAGCAACATAAGATTATAGGTACCTACTTTCCTCGTAGAGACATCCATAACATGGAAGTCACCCGACCAAGAGACTCAGAACCAAACAGACCACATACTTGTGGATCCCAGACACAAAAGTGCTATCCAGAATGTAAAATCTCAAAGAGGTGCAGAAATAGGATCAGACAATTACCTTGTGGTGTCAACCATACAGGAGAGGATATATAGCCATAACAGAATGAGAAGAGAAGCAGGCCAGAAAATAAATGCAGACCTACTGAAAGAGGGCCACATTAAGGAAAGATACGCACTTGAAATTGGAAACAGGGTTGCTTCCATAGAAGACGAAGATGATACTGAAAAGTTTTGGTAGAAAATAAAGACAAGTTAAAAAGATGCTGCAACTGAGATGCTGAAACCCATGGAGAAAAGGAGGAAGAACAGAGGATGGTTTATTGAGATGTAGAAATGCAGTCACCAAGAGAAAAACAGCGAAATTGTTATGGCTGACAAACGAACAGGATGAAAAGACAAGGTTGGGATACAGGGAAGCAGCTAAAGAAGCAAGACAAGTCCTTCGAACAGAAAAGCGAGAGTTCATAAGCAGTAAAATAAAACAGACAGAAGAAGACCGGACAGCAGGAAATAGAAGAGACTTTAGAGAACAGTCAGGTTCTTCAAGAAAGGATACAATCCAAGGATTGACGTGATCAGAGGCGAGGAGGACAGATAATCAAAGATGAAATGAAAGCTATGGAGGAATGGAAAAACTACTTTGCAAATCTCCAGAATGTGGATGCAAACACCGTGAGTTCTACAACAGAAAATGAAGAATCATATAAAAACAAGACACTGTACGATTGGGGAGTATGAAATACCAAGCATGGAAGACGTAAGAGCGAGCATAAAACTACTGAAGACGGGGAAGGCACCAAGAATAGATGGCATACCTGCAGAGATGCTGAAGAAGGCAAGAGCTACTCTACAAGACAGACTATACCACCTGCAAGAAGGAAAGGATCCCAGATTACCGGAAAGAGTCTGTCGTCTGTCCTATACTAAAGAAGAGAGACCCAATGAGATGTAGCAACTATAGAGGAATCACACTACTATGCATGGCTTACAAGACCTTGAGCAGGTTGTTACTGTAGCGACTAACATCACATGTGAGAAAGTACTGGGATTCCAACAAGCAGGTTTCAGAAAGGGAAAGTCAACTGTAGACCATTTACATACAATACGGCAAGTGCTAGAAAAGAGCCGGAAATTTGGCAAAAATGTTCACTGCCTTTTTGTGGAC
This sequence comes from Schistocerca americana, assembly GCF_021461395.2. NCBI lineage: Eukaryota > Metazoa > Arthropoda > Insecta > Orthoptera > Acrididae > Schistocerca > Schistocerca americana. The sequence goes on from NC_060125.1 coordinate 402,692,373, forward strand.
TTCCAAAAATCATATGATAGTGTGAATAGACAAGCAATATGGCAAAAACTCGAAATATCTCAAGCTGCCAGAAAACTCATGAATCTGACACCGATATGCACCCAGGTGACTACATGCATGGTGAAATTAAATGGAAAAATTTCAAAGAAGTTAAAGATGATGACTTGAGTGGGATAAGGAGACGGCCTCTCTCCTCTTCTGTTTAACCTGGTACTGGGAAGAGTCCTGAGACAGGTAGCAAGCCTAGCGACAGGAATACAGCTGGAAAGAAGAATCAACACCGTGGCCTATGCGGATAAAGTAGTTTTAATAGCAGAGAAAGAGCAAGAACTTGTTCAGAAAACAAGAACATTAATGGAACAGGCAGTGAGAGCAGGCCTGAAGTTGAATATGGATAAGAAAAAAAATACCTCGTAGTTGGCAGAGAAAATGATGATAGGCCCCTGAAGGTGGAGGAAAAAGTCTTTGAAAGGGTAAGAGACTTTAAATTTCTTGGGGCTGTTCTCAATGAAAGGTAAGAGATAGACCAGGAAATTGCCGCACGAATACAAGCAGGAAACAGGTCAAGGTTTTCTCTGGGGAAGCTGTTAAAGTCCCGGCTTCTATCGAGATCTTCAAAGACCAAGATCTACAAGACAGTAATACAACCTGTAGTCTTAAATGGAGCAGTGATCTGGACCAACACCCAAAATATGGAAAGAAAACTCCTGATATTTGAGAATACCATTCTCAGATTTTTGGTCCAGTGAAGGCTGGAGATGAATGGAGGAAAAGAAAGAACTGTGAATTGCAGGAGCTATACAAGTCAATGGACATCATGGCAGTGATCAAAGAAATAAGACTGAAGTGTTATGGACACGTAATGAGTCGACAAGGCCAGATCACCAGGCAGATATTAGAAGCAAAAGACCACGGGGAAGACCACGACCCGATGGATTGATCAGGTCAGAGAGGATAGTAGTACGCTGTGGCTGTATGAAGAAGAATACATGGACCGACGTAGCTGGAGCAGGCTGATTGACAAGGCTAAAGACCGACTGCGGTCGGTGTGGCCAACACAGTAAGTAGGTGTACCAGTTTCTTGGCGCTTCAGCGTATGATATGGCAATCAAATGAAAACCAGAAACAAAAATAAGTAAAATTTTATTATTTCAAAAGTAGTCGCAACACTGTTTTTGTTTATCTCACTGTGAGACAAACCTTCGTGAAAAAATGTTTTCGGTTGCCTGTGGAATCATGGCTGTACCCAGGTGTGCACATCTCCGCGCGAAGCAAATCAGCTGCCAGAAAGGTCAATCTCCAGGGCCTAAGACTTTGGAAATCTCATGGACAGATCGGGACTGTGTGGAGGATGTGTAAGGGCTTCCCAGAGAAACGTCTGCATTGTATTCGAAACAAGGTTAGCAACATGTGGGCTACCATTATTCTACAACAGAATTTCTCAGCGATTGACTTGATGGCGCATTTAAATTTGGCGAAGTGTGCACAGAGCTCTGTGTGCTGATTGTGGCGCCTGTTCCAGAAAGTCAACGAGCCATCAAAGGAAAAGATCCTCATGACTTTTTTCGCTAGGAGGCCCTTACATGTCTTACATACCATCCTCGTATCTCCCCGTACGATTTCCGTATTTTTGGAGCCCTGAAGAAATTCGTTCGTGGCTGTCGACTTGCATCGAAGGAACATATGCACGTCCGGCTACTATCATGGTTCCGTAGGCATCTGCACACACATTTTCATAATGGTACTGACCACCTTGTCTCCCGGTGGGATACTTTTGAAATAATAAACATTTTGCTTACATTTTTCCCGTCTGTTTCGTTTTCTATAGAATATCTTATTGTATTGTGTTTTATTCTAGAATTTAAGTAAGTATACAACATACAGTAACTCAGCAGTTCTATTTTCTGTCAGCATTTTTTCCCACAGACGCTTTTAACTATTAGTAGCCGTTTATAGAAATAAATTGAAATTTAATCAACGACAAGATGAATGTGGTTCTAGAACTGGATGTAAACTAATAGATTTGCAGGTGATGAACGAAATTATACAGCGATGGAATTGTTTGAGTTACCGCAATTCTAGAACGTATAGATTTTGACAGAGGTGTCACCCCGTAGTATATAATAATAACAAGGTTACAGAAAATGGTAAATACAGCCAACCAGTAATTTAACCGTACGAAACGTGCCCTCTAATAAGCTGATTCTGACCTAACAATAACAGAATAACTAAAATCTGCAACATTGTAATATATATGGTGATCTTTTTCTGCCGTGTACAAACCGAATATGTTTCACAAATATAAAAAAACCGAAAGTGGTATGGCACATGAATAAAAGACGTTATTAAGATGTATAGACACACCACTTCTACAAAAATGTAATAAGAATAATAGTGATATACATAGCCAGTTAGTGAACAGCAGGAAACATAAAATAGATGAGAATCCCAAGCAAGTATTTTGCAATTTACTGATGCAAACCAATGATGTTAGGACGACATTAATTCATTAAATACGCAACTGCACTAGTATTAGTTTCAACTGCTTCAATAAATGCATATTTGTAAGATGTTAAATTATTATATCGACAGGCGTGTTTTTGTATGGATGAGACGAAACTGATATACTTCGTGAATGGTTTCATAAAAATACTAAGGCAATAAACTCAATTCAAGGCACTGCTGGATTAGCGGGACCTTGGGGAAATGGGACTCCGGTTTAACGCAATGATATCGGGCTGAGATATCTGGCTGGGCGACTTGGCGCGGCTAACAGCAGAGTCTAATGGTTATAAATCTTGTTTAGTGCTGGCGAATTATCTGTGGCACGTAATGGCGAAGTAAGTTCGGGAAGTGGAGAGCTGGCGACGTTCAAACCTTGTTACCTAAGTTCTGCTGCGCTCAAGGCGCGAACGCAAGTTATTGTAGTTAGGACACTTACCGGGTAATATTCCCGTCGCCAGAACCATGGACCCTTGACTACTTGGGACTCTGACGTGAGTGTTTCATTCATTCACAATTGGGAATGGATGCGCGTAAAATCATGGAAAGCATTAAATGACATCTTTCTTTACAATCTCATCTAGCTTGTTCGCACTACTCTTGTTGTGTAGAAAAGAATATTTGCGTATTGTTAGCAAAAGTAAAAATAAAGCTTTTGATGTCGACACACTATTTTGTGCTCCACTTTCATAAGTACAACTTCTACAATTGTTTCTTTTGGACTTACTCAAAGTGTATATACCTGTATCGCCTTAACAGACTATAAATAGACATACTCAGAAGTACTGAGGGAAATAATTTCGTCTCTTTCGTAATTCCAATTCGTAATTTCCAATTCGGTGCAGGTTTACAACATAACAGTGAAAACATGAGAAACTATGAAACAAATTTTATATGAAGAACAAGAGCATGTACAGACAATCATTGGACTGTAGTACCGAAAACTATGTGCACGATGAATGTCTAGAACTCTCAGTCTTGACATGGAACAGAGGAGACTCGAGTTCCATTAACTACTTCTTTTGCTTTCTGAACGTGAGGTTTTCAGTGTCATAACACCTTCACATCGAACATTGATCGATTACGAAATAGTGTTACTGTACAAACTACCATTTATGATCTGCTGTGTAATACCTACGATACAGAATATGCGAAGCGTAATACCAAGCTTATTAAAGCACCGAAAATATAATACTGCCATGTACATCAATTATCTTAGAACTGAAAATTATCTTTGTTCTTTAATTATCTTTCTTGGTTTTCTGGATACCGACTAGAATGCATGTAAGTTCGTTGCATTGAGTCACTTTTGTGGATGATGATGTTATATTTAATCTCTCAGACCACCATTATTTCATCAACTCAACAACGTACTACTTAAAAAAAATCAGTCTCTCGCCTGGTTTGATGCAGCCCGTCACGAATTCTTCTCCTTTTTGTCTCACAGTACTTCTTGTAAGCAACGTCCCCAGATATTTGCTGGATGTACCCCAGTCTCTACTTCCTCTAGAGGTTTTACCGAACAGCTCACTGTAGCACTATGAAAGTTATTCCGTGATGTCTTAACATATGTTCTACCACCCTGTCCTTTCTTCGTGTCAGTGTTTTCCACACATTCCGTTCCTCGCCGATTCTGTAAAGAACGTCCTCATTGCTTACCTCATCAGTTCACCTAATTTTCAACACTTTTCTGTAGCACCACATCTCAAATTCTTCGATTGTCTTCTGTTCTGGTTTCCCCACAGCCCATGTCTCACTGCCGTAACTACGTTTGATACCAGTAGACTTCTCTTGGCCAGGAATGCCCTTTCTGACAATGCTACTTTGCTTTTTGTATCCTTCTTGCTCTGTGCATCGTGAATAAATTTGCTACCTAGGTAATAGAATTCCTAAACATTACCTACTTCGTGATCACCAATTATGATAAGTTTCTCACTGCTCTCATTTATGCTACTTTTATTACTTTAGTCTTTCGTCTATATACTCTGTTTCCACATCCTGTGCTCATTAGACTGTTCACTGCACTTAACAGGTCCTGCAATTCTTCTTCATTTTCTCTGAGGGAAGCACTGTCATCGGTGAATGTTAACGCTATTATCCTTTAAACTTGAATTTATCATCATTAAACATTTCTTCTATTTCCAACATTACTTCTCCGACGTATAGATTCAACAGCAGAGGCGAAAGACTTTATCGCTATCTTAAGGGCTTTTTAAACTGTACACTTCGTTCATGGTCTTACAGTCGCATTGTTCATTCTTCGTTCTTGTACATATTGTAGGTTGTTGTTGTTGTTGTGGTCTTCAGTCCTGAGACTGGTTTGATGCAGCTCTCCATGCTACTCTATCCTGTGCAAGCTTCTTCATCTCCCAGTACCTACTGCAACCTACATCCTTCTGAATCTGCTTAGTGTATTCATCTCTTGGTCTCCCTCTACGATTTTTACCCTCCACGCTGCCCTCCAATACTAAATTGGTGATCCCTTGATGCCTCAGAACATGTCCTACCAACCGATCCCTTCTTCTGGTCAAGTTGTGCCACAAACTTCTCATCTCCCCAATCCTATTCAATACTTCCTCATTAGTTATGTGATCTACCCATCTAATCTTCAGCATTCTTCTGTAGCACCACATTTCGAAAGCTTCTATTCTCTTCTTGTCCAAACTATTTATCGTCCATGTTTCAGTTCCATACATGGCTACACTCCATACAAATACTTTCAGAAACGACTTCCTGACAAATCTATACTCGATGTTAACAAATTTCTCTTCTTGAGAAACGCTTTCCTTGCCATTGCCAGTCTACATTTTATATCCTCTCTACTTCGACCATCATCGGTTATTTTGCTCCCCAAATAGCAAAACTCCTTTACTACTTTAAGTGTCTCATTTCCTAGTCTAATTCCCTCAGCATCACCCGACTTAATTCGACTACATTCCATTATCCTTGTTTTGCTTTTGTTGATGTTCATCTTATATCCTCCTTTCAAGACACTATCCATTCCAATCAACTGCTCTTCCAAGTCCTTTGCTGTCTCTGACAGAATCACAATGTCATCGGCGAACCTCAAAGTTTTTATTTCTTCTCCATGGACTTTAATACCTACTCCGAATTTTTCTTTTGTTTCCTTTACTGCTTGCTCAATATACGGATTGAACAACATCGGGGAGAGGCCACAAACATATTGTATATTATTCCTATATTTCCAGGATTTCGAACATCTTGCGCCATTTTACGTTGTTGAATGCCTTTTCCAGGAGGTCAAATCCTATGAACTACTTTTCTTCAGTCTCGCTTTCATCATCATACGCAACGTCAGGACAGCCTCTCTGGCGCCTTTATCTTTCCTAAATCGAAACTCATCCTCATCTAACAGTTCGATTCTCTTTTCCTTTCTTCTGTACATGTCAGCAACTTAGGAGCAGGATATGTTAAGCAGATTGTGCAATAATTCTCGTACTTGTCGGCTCCCGCAATCTTGAGAATTGTGTGGATGTTGTTATTTTGGGTTTCCTAAAGTCGAATGGTATGTCACCAGACTCATATTTTCTACACACTAATGTGGATAATAGTTGTGTTACCATTTCCCCCAATCAATAATAAAAATTCCGGTTGAGTGTTATTTATCCCTTCTGCCTCACTTGATTTTAGGTCCTTCAAAGCTCTTTTAAATTCCGCTTCTAATACTGAATCTCCTATCTCTTCCCTATCACTGATGTTTCTTTTCCTATCACGTCCTGAGGTAAGTCCGCATATTCGCTCTCTAATGAGCATTAACAATGTAATTCAACTCTAAAATTTACCTTCCTTGTTTTGTCTTTTCTGTTCTTCCGACAATCATCCCGTTTCCCATTTCTTCACAGTTTTCATATAGCCTTTTCGCTTTAGCTTACTGCACACTCTATTTATGTTATTCCTAAGTGACCTGTATTTCTATATTCCCAAATTTCCCTAAATGTTCTTGTACCTCCTTCTTTCGTCGATCAACTGAAGTACTCCATTTCTAACTTGTGGTACCATCAGTGTTGATTTCCTTGCACGTATGTTCCTCTGAGTTTACTCTCTTTAGAGATGTCCATTTCGCTTCAACATATGAGCTATTCATTATTGCAGTATGTAGAGCCTCAGACAACTTCAAGCGTATTTCTTCATTTCTTAGAACTTCCATATCCCACTTCTTTTCACAGTGGTTCTTCATGAATTCTCTCTTAAAATTAAGGCTACCCTTCATCACTAACAAATTGTGATTTGAGTCTACATCTGGGCACCGTTACAGTCCTGTACCTGATTTCGGAATTTCTGCCTGATCATGATGCAATCTCACTGAAAGTTTCCCGTATCTCCCGGTCTTCCCAAGTACACCTCCTTCTCCTGTGATTTTTTGAACAGAGTGTTACCTATTACCAGATGAAATTTATTGCAGAACTTAGTCTCTCTCTTCTTTCATTCCTATTAAAAAATCTATGCAGAGTGGAGATTTCATTCTGGATAATCCATATTCTCCCGCAACCCTCTCTTTTATTACTTCCACTACAGCCGCATTCCAGTCCCCCCATGACTATTGGATTTTCATCTCCCTTTACGTACTGAATTACCCGCTTACACTTCCTCTGTCTCTTCAACTACCGCTAGGACGTCGGGATGTATTTCTCCCACAGTAATTGTATTATGGAATTGATTCTGCCATTTTAACTCAAATGGGGGCGATTCGTTTGGAGATTCCATTAGCCCTCGTTCTTTAGCTGTTCACTGATTTAAAGGTGAACTTGCTTTTTCTTTACGTAGGCCGACAATCTTTTGAAAACTATATTATTTGCGCGAGAATATTAACATAACTATGTGGTCACGCCTCACTGGGCACTCAGACGACCAACTTTTCTTGTGGAACTAAAGATATTCAAAAATAATTTTTCATAAAACTCAAGATACCAAACTTAATGAAGTGGCTCAATGAATGCAAAAGATTAAGAAGTCT